>NC_141456.1:10567500-11192500 GCF_015680905.1 Coptis chinensis | reverse complement strand
ATCGAGGATAATAATATTGAAATCGAAATAAATCACACAATTGATTCAAATAAGATTCAAGGATTTGAATATGAAATTCAATCGTTATTCAATTGATTGTTGAACCGATGTTGAATCAACCTAATTATTATTCAATTAACAATAACCTATAATTAAAAATTAAAGTGAAAAAAACATATTGCAAAGTGAGAAGAGTGTTTGTCATGAGAGAATAAGATGTTTTATCATATCTTAAATCATTAATCACACCACACAAATCACTTAGCACAAAGATTGAAACAATTTGATCTCCAAAAAATTGACAACTTTTTAGTTGAATTTTTTTTTTGCTAGATGGAAAAGAAGGTAAATGATTTCTCATATCTAAATTACTAATCACTACATATAAATCAACTAGCTCAAATATGACCAGAAACAACTAGATCTTAAAAAAATTTACAAGTTTTTAGTTGGAGTATTTTATTGTTAGATGTAGAAGAAGATAGATGATTTCTCATATCTTAAATCATTAACCCCAATACACAAATCAACTAGCTTAAAAATGGAAACAACTATATCTCAAAAATATTTACAAGTTTCTAGTTAGTTTTTTTTTTTTTTTTTTTTTTTTTTTTTTTTTTTTTTTTTTTAAGATGGAGAAGAAAATCATAATTGGTATTAAACAAAAATAACTTGCTGACGTTAGCCCAAAAATATTCTAAAATCGAAATTATTGGTCATCCGATACTGTAACCGAAATTACTAGTCCATATATGTCTATGGACGTAATTTTGTGTTATGGAAATATGTAGGTGACTAGGATGAATATTATATACTCCCATTTCAAACATTTTTTCATTTCATCTTTGATGACATTTTAACTTATTGTGATGAGAGGTGAAAGCACTCAAACAATTAAACTAATAGAGTGAGCTTCAATTCTAGATATTCCCATATGGTGCCGATTAAGTAATATGATATAGCTAAGTTATCACGGGCGGCCCTAAGCACAGGCATCCATTTGGCCCCCCAAAATGTGACTCAAAATTAGGGCCCCATCCACAATAAAAAAAACTATACTATGACTATTCATGCTCATGTCAAGCATGTTGTACTTTTAGTCCCGTTAGTTTCTTGAATGTTGTAAAATACAAGGTCTCTCATTCGACTCGGCTAAATCATATTTTTCATGTAAAATTTGCAAAATCAACTAATTAATTTTTTCATAGGGGACCTCACTTGTGAAGTTTGCTTTAGGCCCCCACAGCCTCAAGGCTGCCATTGTAAAGTTATGCATAAGTGAGGAAGTTCAGCGAAAAAAAAAAAAAAAATGCATAGGTGATGAGGAAACAAATATTGCCTCTTCACCTCATCTCTGACTGTTTTAATTAAAAATCATTGCTCAACTTCCGCAATAGTTTTTTAATAATTTTGTATGTGACTCTTTTTGGTCACTTTTTGTATGACAGTTTTGCCACTATAAAAATTTCCCAATACAATAAGCTATATAAGAAATGGCAATTAAATTTGAGATGTGGGTAAAAATGTAAATGAGTCGAGTGAGTTGTCAACATCTGACTTTTTGTTTATGTTTTTTTAACAATTTTACCCTTATAAAAAAAAAATTAACTCCCCCAATAAAATGTATAAAAAATGTTAATTAAAATTAGGATAGGAGTAAACATATAAATGAGTCGAGTGAGCTGTCACATCCCACATTTTATATGGATTTGTTTTTACTATTTTGCCCATATTCTTTTCCTATATTGATAATTTTACCTCTCTCATGCTTTAAACAAGACAAACAATGTGCGTGCATGACGTTAGTGAAAATAAATCGTCCAATCAAGTTTACCAATTTAAATAGCAAATATTTTAGCCTTTATATAGTTGATCGATAACTTAATATGGATGCCATTTCTCCATTACGAGGAGAATAAATTGAATATATACTTACGCAGGGTTTTTTCTCCTCCAGGACCACCATAAGATGTAGCTGTTGCTGGTTCCCACCCAGCCTGTGAAAATGCGATGACAAGAATTGATGCCATGTTTACAACAAAAATATAAACTTTAGTATCCATTTTATTTTGTTGGTATTGTCTCGAAAGCTCAAAATACATGGTATTCAACTATATATAAGAATCATTAACTTGTCAACAAATCTTATTTGATAGAGATTATATGAAATATTGTAAGATTGCATATTATTCTCTAACATAACTTATAAGATTGTGTATTAATGAGAGCGTAATTTATATAAAATTGACTCTATAACATTAATTTCATATGGATCATATATAATATATATATGATGTTAAGATTGCATATTGGTGAAAGAGTCATTATATAAAATTAACCATTTAACACTAATTTCATTTGAATAAAATACTCTTCATTACTATACCAAATAAAATAAAGGAAACAAAAGAAAAGAAAAAATATTATGGGCTTGATTGCACTGCAATGCCCAAGTTTCCACTATGGCATATAATCATTTGGGCTCTAATTCTAATGGAAACTCCCTACATCTATCTTCTAGTTACAAGTAACAAAAAACATGGTCTATTAGATACTCCTTTAGTTAATATATATATACATCTTTCAATTCGGTATGGGACTATGCATGCTTCAACAGACTAAAACTTCTTTCGAATATTTTTGGAAGAGCGAAGTGTTGTAGTTTCACACAATCTTGTATGGATTGTCATATAATATAGTATTTTTTTTTTTAGGGTCCTTGTTTATATTTGTAAGATGTAGGTGTGAGAAAAAAATAATATGACAATGCAACCACTGGTAATTACATGTATGATCGATCAGTCAAGCCTCATGTCATATTTTAGTATTTCTTCTCCATCAATATTCATATGACAAATCAGGAAAATTCGCGTTATTTTGGTTTTGGTCTTTCCAATAATATCATATTTGAGCTTAATTTGATAAGCAAAATACCATTTATTAGGTTTTGGTCCTCGACCGAGTTTTTTTTTAGGTAATACCAATATATATATATATATATATATATATAAAGGTACCTAAATATTAAATAACATAAGTTCTTCCTGCAAAAGTCGTAATAACCAAGTGGGTGCTTCCATCTCCCAAAAACAGTCTCTAAAATGATAAGCACTGATCACTAATAGATGTGCAACCTTATTACACCCTCCACCGAGTTGATCTACCGTCTATTGGCTGCTGTATTTTTCTAATTACCCAATCTACCTTTATGTGTGCAAAATCAAAATAAAAGTATACTCCTAGCATAAATACTCTCCTTCAGCATTTGGTCACATTCAACAATTGAAACTGTGGGCTTTAATTTTTTTCGTCATTGGGTACATGGGCCTCCAGTACTTCTTACAGTCTCACACCATTGCATCTCGTACTAACACTTTAACACTGTCATGTGTTTCCTATTCTTTTTCTGCGCACTTAATATTGGGCTCAGTTGTGGAATTCCCTGCCCAGTAAGGCTGTAAAGGCCAAGGGTTAGGAAGGGAACGGGGCCATGCTTAGAGCCTTAGAGGACGACATCATAGACTTGGACGGCAAAGTGTACAGTGTATCGTGCATATGAGTATCAGTTCAAACTCAACTGCGTTGATTACGGGCTTCACGAAATCCATCAGCAGATTTGTTGTTAGTATTGCCAACAGGGATGCTAACGTTGATTACATATTTTTTTGTTAAAGCAGGCACCGAGTTTCTTGTCTTGTATCATACTCTTTTAGCTTTTTAGATCATATACTCATGTATCTACGAGTAACAACGTTGTATAGTGTAGATGTTGGTTATTTTGGTACTACGACTTGATGATTTGTTGGATAGAAAATGGCTGCACTCTTCTTGGGATAAGAGTTGCCTATGTATTAAGTTTCTCGGGGTAAACTTGAATTAAGCCTTACGTAGTTCATCTCTCTCTATTTATAGATGTGTGCTTAAACCGTTATGAATTACAGATCCACCTTGTGTGCTATCTTGGTGATTCACCATTAATGTGTTGTTACAAAGTTAATGTTTCCTTGATTGTGGCGTTAATTGAGCTCCAAGATTGTGCTAGTTGATATCTTTCCATGAATGGCTGTAACTGCTGTTGGTGACGACCTGGATGCTGGGTCATTGGTACGATATGATATTGAGAGACGAGCTGAAGTAAGACGTCCTACCTTGTGGACATGTGCTTTGTAGTGTAGAACGGAGGGTACTTATACAGCCCTCTTTATTTTTTATTCGTTCATTGGACATTGTTGCGTGGAAGGAGAACGGTTTAAAAAGTAAAGTTTGAAAGCACGTGTCTGACAGCTGTTTTGTTTTGAATTTAGGTTTCGGGGAATGTGCGGGAACTGTTGGGCTGGATTCGTGGGCCCAGAGTTACGACGATTTGTGGGCAAGTAATGATTTAGGTTTTGGGAACACAAAACATTTTGATTGTCTCGAGGTGTTTGGGCAGTTGAGGGGTTTTTTGACTTGTGAAAGCTTTTTGTTTGTTCACTTTTCAACCAAAGGAAAAAAAAGAAAAATCCAGAGCGAAAGAAAAGGAAAGAAAGCAAAGAAAAAAACTTCTCATCCCTTGCCATCACGTTCGTGTTTTCAACTTTAGAAATCTGAGCTTTCCTTTTTTCTTTGATTGTGCAATGTCTATGACTAGTGATAGTTTTAGTGGTAAGGTTGAAGTTGGTAAATGGAGAGAGAGAACGGTAAGTGACGAAGAAGTTGAGGAGAGGGGTAGTGGTGATGAGGCTTTGTCGTCTTCCTCGTTGGAGACGGTGGATGAGAGGAAGCCTAAGTCGGTGGATTGTTATGCCGCTTTGAGGAAGGAGTTTGGTTGGGTGAAATCCGATCTGTATGTGTCTGGCTGGGGAGAAAAATTTGTATACTAACGACTACGTTCCTTGGGATGGAGGAGTAGTTGTTTGTTATGAGCAGTTGAAGGCTGGGATGAGGCTGCCCTTTTTCCGTCTTACTGTGGAGGTTTTGAATTTTTTGGAGAAAGCCCCCTGTCAACTCGTGGGGAATAGTTGGAGGATTCTCCATGTGTTAGATTTGTTGAATGACAGGGGCTACAACATCTATTTAAATGATGTGACAGAGCACTTTGTTGTGAGAAGGTCGGGTGTTGTGAACTTTAGTTTTCATGTTTATAAAGAGAAGTCTCCTATTATTATGGGGGTGAGTAAGGAGGAATGGGCGTAAGCCGTTGTTGGCTGTTGGTAGATATTGCCCGCCTGGTTTGGAAATTGATAAATGTGTTGTACAATCTCGTGGTAAGTCATTGGTTGTAGGTCGTAATGTGTGTGTTTTAAATTATAATTTGGACGTTTTGATTTATTTGGCTTGTTTTTGCAGAGGTTATAATCCGTTCTCGTACGAAGAATGGTTTTATTGAAATGTTTGCTTGTTTGAGTTTGGAGGATAAACAGGCTTTGTTGGGGGAGGTTGCACATTACTTTAAGAGGCGTGGAAGGAAGAAAATCAACCGTAAGAGACTAGAGCAAAAAGCTAGGGCTCGCAAGGTGATAAGCACCCAAAAGTGTATTATGAAACCCCATTGAGACATATAAATTTGGTTAATTATGTGTTTAATAATCATGAAATAAATATGTTTTCATACTTTTGCAGGTATTTGCAGTAAATATGGAAATATTGGTTAAACCTGCGATAAAGCACGAAGAACGGCGTATATATGAATTCTTCCAAATCCGCACAGAAGCATCAAACTTCCAAAGCTCCTACCTCTCGAACCAGGACTCCGAATGCGACAAGAGAGCTACTTAGACAATCAGGGCGATGAACTCTACGCATAGGCGGGGAAGTTTAAAAGCGCCCAAATACCGGACCGCCACTGGACTGCACATGGACCCACTATGCGGGGCCACAAGATTGGATGAGTCATCAATCATGGAGCATGTCAAGACAAAAATAAGAAATTATTGGTGCAAAGTTGACACCTTGCATGTAATAAATTAGATTAGGTGTTAATATTGAAAAAAAGGCAAGGTGTCACTTTGTTTTAATGTGGTAGATAAAAATGAATTAATGTGGTTTGATGATTCACGTGGGAGGAAATGAGATTTCTCTCAAATAGAGAAGAAATTAGACAAGGGTGGGGGACACTCCATTTACTCCCTTGACTTATTTTTCTTACATGGTATTATTTTAGTTCCTTAGTGAAAAAAAAAGGAGTTAGTTAGTTTTTAGTTTTTGGTAAGAAAGCTTGTAATAGTTTTAATGGAGGAAACATTTGTTTTCTTCTAGAAAATAAAAAGCAAGTGAGTTTGATTGTTTATCTTCTTCCTCTTTCTCTCTCTTTTTGTTTTTCTAGTTGTAATTTTCTTGTCCCAAAGATCATGAGCTAATTAATCCAACTCATGTGAGGGAAAAACAATTATTGTTGGTTTGGTAGGTTGTTAGGAAGAACAACTAGCTCTACATCCTATCCCAAAATGATAGTTGGTGTAGTGTCTAGTTAGGAATCAAAGCAATGAGCTTAGAGATAAGTCATTGCTTGGTTCCACTTGCTAGCATGTATGAGCTCTTAAGTGAGCCATACATGCTAGGGATCAAGTTTTCTTCCATTAGGGGCTTGTCTATGAGTCTAGGAAGAATCAATAAACTTTTCAAATCAACAACTAAATGTTAGTTTCACATGAGGAGGATTAGCTCTCCATTTTTTTTTCTTTAGTAATTTGTCTTTTGTATTAAGTGCATGATTTCAAACTTTAATGTTTTTCTTAATGTTGTGTAGGAAAGAAACCTAGCATTAGTAATATAACCTTACTTATTAGTTCCCTAAGAGTAACAAACAATTTGTAGTTGTCATAGACTTTAGGTTGGTTCGAATCCTTATTTTAGCTCTACGAAAACGAAAATCGTGAGTAAGGAACTTTGAGTTGCTTTTGTACCAAATTAGAGATTATAACCTCTAATGTAAGGAAAAGCTAATATCAAAATGGCGCCGCTGCTGTTCTAAAGCCATATGACTTGTGCTACAGATCGGAAGTTGCATCAAGGGGGAACCCCCATTCTCTTCCTTCATTTCCTTTTCGTTCGTTATTACGTTTTTGTTATTTTTTCGGATTTTTGCCTCGCAATAGACCTGTTCGCTAAAAAAATTTTTGTTGCATTTCCAGGTACCAAAAGTTAGGACTGGGCGAGTACACTGCAGGAAATTATAAGAGTTCTGGAAAAATTTGAACTCATTCTGAATTACTTGACACGCGTGCGCGTGTGTGAAGTCGCGTGCGCAGTACTAACCCGCGTCCGCGGGTGAATTTCTTACTTTGCCTTTCCTGTTCAACCGCCAGCATCCACTGATATAGCCTGATCCATAGCCAGGCCTAATTATCTGGACCAGTACCTAAATATTCGAATCTCTTTTGGGATTAATCGCGTCGACGGATTGAAACGTCTGTTTCAGTTCAAAGGCGGACTAGCGGGAAGCTACAAGTTCCAAATTTTCAGTGTTATTTTTATTTTTCGTTTTTCTGCATGAATGCCATGTACGTAGTTATTATAAATTAGTTTATGGATTATTATTTACGTCTTAGGCTAGAAATATGCATGAATCATATTAATACGCCCGTAAATATTTATATGCGATTAAGTGGGTATGAATTGCATATTAATGTATATGTACATACCAATGGTACTGTTTTGCATGCTTATCTATATTTATATGTATAAGTGCCTATTATTGCATGTTTAGTATTCTCTACGTATATATACACGGTATTGTCTAATAAGTCGATTTTGTCAAGAAAGAGGAAAACATTCCAACGAGGGTTAAAATCTGAGTTGGGTAAGTTGTTTCTAAACCCCTACGGGTAAAGCGCTCTCTATATGACATTTGCAATCTCAATGAGTATTGTCGAAATCAATTATTATGCAATACAAGAGTCGTATTTTAGTTTAGGTATAATACTTTGCATGTTTAGTTTTGTCGTATTATTTATTATGTATACTATATTCACATGCTAATGTATTTAGATATTATGAGTGATTCAAATTTTGTTACTATTGTTACTATTGATATACGTATTACTAATGTAATATCGATTTACAAATTAGTGTACATATCATTATGAGTGGAGTATCTTTCGATGTATATTTATTTCAATGAGTATTATGGAAATATTTATCGATGACACAATGCTTACCTATTCAGTATATACTATATATGCATGCTAATGTATTTAGATAGGAGTATCTTCCCATGCTATCGCACCTAGTATTGTATGTATAGTAGATCGATGACAAGATTTGTATGTTTGTATTTTAACCCTTGCATAAATCTTTAAAAAAAAAAAAAAAAAAAATAAATTAAAATTAATACCGCCTTTGTATAAATTTTAATTCCATAAATCTTAATCATATTCCAATGGTGTCTAGGAAACTTGAAAGATTGAGGTTACTTAATTAGAACCGTGCTTGCACGGAAAACCTCCCTCATATCTCTCTTGTGACCTGGCTGTTGGTTTATGCACACGTATTCCTAGCTTCATTGCTACGTTAGCAGCAGCTTTGACATATGTTGTTAAACTCTAATGCTTAAGATAATAATAAAATTCGAGTCCTACTAAATTCCTTCTGTAAGTTAGATCTAATTTTATGCTTGCATGAGATTAAGGTCTGGTTCCACTAAAGAAATTGAACATACCTATCGTCGAAAAAAATACGATAAGCAATTGCGTAAGTTCTCACCTAAAAATTGTTCTTCTTATGCTAATTACCTTCATCACAATCCTTCGTCGCCATCAACTTCTGTCATTATGGCCGATGATCCTCCACCAGCAGAGAAGCCCCTCTCGGACTTCTATACTGCATTACAGGAAGGACCTTCTTCCTGCATCAAACTTGAGGACATTGTCGGTGATTTTCGTATCCTACCAAACGTTTTCAGTTTGTTACCTATATATCATAGTTTGGAGCATGAAAAACCTTACAATCATCTTCGTGAAGCTTCAACAAGTGGCAACAACATTTCACCATCCGGGTGAGTCTCTAAGGAACAACTCTTGCCCATTTGTTTCCATTCACTTTAGCGAAAAAGCGTCAATCGGCTAGCGGGACAACAGCCACGATCCATCGATACATGGAATAGACTAGTTCAAGCTTTCATGCTTCAATTTTACACTTCGAAAAAAACAACCGAAATGCTTCGAAAATTCAATTCTTTTCGTCAAAATCCTCATGAATCCTTTTTGAAGCATGGAGTCGTTTTCGCGATCTTCTGTTAGAATGTCCTCATCACCAACTGGACAAAGTTGTCCTTGTTCGTTCATTTTTTAATGGTCTTTTCGATCATAAAAAGAAACTCTTGATATAATGAACGGCGGTTGCTTCATGGACAAAGGAGCTACGAAGCTTATACTTTTCTTTGAAAAACAAGAAAAAAAAGGTACACACGGGTAAACATTGAGTCGTCTCGATCATCAAAGGACAATGTTACAAAGGCCACATCTATTTTTGAGGTAAAACCTGATCCCGAAATAAAAATTTGATAGAATCCCTAACTAAAAAGTAGATGCCCTTTGGTTCAAGTAAGCGATCAACTACCTAAATCGGTCATGAACGTTGACACCGCCCCTTGTGTCTTTTGTCTTAGTCCTGAACATCCTGATGCATATTGTCCCTTGTTATATGCTTCCCCTACTCAACAATCGAAGGAGGCATGTGCATTCAACATTCCCAATGCACCGTGGAGACAACATCCGAATTTAGCTTGGCGCCAAAATAACCAACAAATGGGGGCTCCTCCAGGTTTCGCTAATCCACCTGTTCGACCTACCAACAATTTTATTCCATACCGCCAAGGAAATAATCAACAATACCAACAAGGTCAATTTCAAAATAATTCCAATGCTAACTATCAAACCAACCGCTGACTTTGTTCCGGCTAATCCGGATCCCAACTATAATCAACAACTTTCAAAGAATAATCGTGAACTACTAATTGTAACAACCTCCGCAACTCGTTTTAGATAGGACAAACGAGACTTTCTTAGCTTACATGAACCAACAGTCTCAAATTTTAATGTCTATCCAACAATCACTTCAACAATTGGCGCAAGAAAAGAGTCAGAAAGGCGTATTTCCTGCACAAGCATTTCCAAACCCTAAACCAGCAAACACAGCCTTTGAACTCACCAATGCCCCTGGTACAAGCACCCCCAACCAAGGTGAGGTGCATGCAATCACTACTCTACGATTTGGAAAAACTGTAGACAATCAGATAAGTATGCAAGATGATCAACCAAAGGAAAAAGAGGGTTCCAAGGAATCTATTTCTAATAATGAACCTACGGAAGATTCCCCGGATCCAACAAAGTCAACACCCGAATGTAGGAAACAAGCAAGTAGACCCCTTTGCCAAATTCAGCCCTAAGGCACCGTTTTCTGCTGCGGCTTTGGCAAAGAATAAACCCGATGAGAATTTTCTTTGAAATTAGAGACTTTTCAAAATTTAACAATCAACTTACCTTTTCTCGATGCCTTAAAACTATTACCAAAACATGCAAAATTTCTGAAAGATATGTGTACCACAAAAGGAGAACTAATGTTCCTCAACAAGCGTTCCTCATTTTGAGCGGTTTCCATCATCCGAACACAATGGTATAGTAAAATACAAGGACCTTGGTAGACCAACGGTTCCATGCACCTTAGGTGACAAATACACGACTACTGCACTACTAGACCTAGGAGCTAGTGTGAACTTACTTCCATATTATTTATTTAAACAACTAGGTCTTTATGAGCTTAAACCTACCACCATGACTCTACAGTTAGCCGATCGTTCCATAAAGTATCCAAAAGGAATTGTGGAAAATGTCCTTGTAAAAGTCCAAGATTTATTCTATCCTGTAAACTTTGTTATTTTGGATACAGAAGTTGCATGTGATTCCATTCCTATCATCTTAGGATGTCCGTTCCTCACCACTGCTAATGCTCTTATTAACTGTAGAGATGGTTCCATGACCATGTTCTTCGGAAATCTTTCGGTCGAGGTGAATGTGTTCAAGTTGATGAAACAACTTCGAGCGACATTGATGGTGAGGTCAGCGGGGTTGACAACATTCCGCAAAGAGTATTTCACAAACTCTTTTCACGAAGATGAAGTGTACCAATTTCTTTCCTTGAGTGAATCCGAGTTTGAGGGCGATGATTATACACAAGAAGTAAATGAGTTATTAGAGTATGGGCATTACCATTATTTGACCCTAGAAAACGGTGATGTCAAGTAAGCGGATGATCATCAATCTGTTTCTTGCATGGATGATGACCTTCCTCAAGAATCTTTAATACCCATTCCGCCCCCCCTGATTTAAAACCTCTTCCTTCGAATTAAAAATACGATTCGTTGAAAATCTTGCGGCTTGGAAGAAATCGATCGTCGTCACCTAGTTATTATTTCTTCACAATTGACTGACGATCAGGAAGCTCGTTTAATTAATGCCATTCAACAACATCGTTCTGCTATTGGATGGTCCCTCGATGACATTAAAGGCATTGAACCTAATGTGTGCACCCATCGCATACACCTAGAAGAAAATGCTAAGACATCGCGTGAACCGCAGCGTCGCCTAAACCCTACCATGAAAGATGTGGTCCGAGAGGAAGTGTTAAAATTACTAGATGCGGATATTATTTACCCTATCTCTGATAGTGTTTGGGTGAGTCCTGTACACGTGGTTCCAAAGAAATCTGGCATTACAGGTTGTGCGAAATGATAAAGATGAATGCATTTCCGATTATAATTTCAGATCCCCAAGAAATGGCTTAATATGCATTGACTATCGCAAACTTAATGCCGTCACTCGTAAGGATCACTTTCCACTTCCATTCATCGATCAGATGCTCGAACGTTTAGCCGGTCATGCCTATTACTGTTTTCTTGATGGTTATTCAGGTTATTTTCAGATAGTCATAGACCCTGCTGATCAAGAAAAGACAATGTTCACCTGTCCATTTGGTACATTTGCATATAGACGAATGCCTTTCGGCCTTTGCAATGCACCTGGTACTTTCCAACGCTGCATGCTTCATATTTTCAGTGATATGGTTGAACGGTTTATGGAAGTATTCATGGACGACTTCTCAATATATGGAGATTCTTTTCGATAATTTGTCTATCAAATCTTGAAAAGGTCTTTACGTTGTGAAGAGAAAACCTTGTTCTTAATTGGGAAAAATGCCATTTCATGGTTACTAAAGGAATAGTTTTAGGACACATCGTTTCAAAGGACGGAATCGAAGTCGACAAAGCTAAGATAGAAAAAATTGCTTCACTTTCTATACCAAAAACAGTTCGAGACATTCACGCATTCTTAGGACACGCAGGTTTCTATAGGAGATTTATTCAAGATTTCTCAAAGGTTGCTAGACCTTTAACTAATCTCCTGCTTAAAGATGCCGCTTTTGATTTCAGTTTCAGTTGCAAACAAGCCTTTGAGATATTAAAAACCGCATTAACTACCGCTCCCATAATTCAACCACCTGATTGGTTTAAACCTTTTGAATTAATGTGTGACGCAAGCGACTATGCTATTGGAGCTGTACTAGGGCAACGCCGAAGATAAGCTAGTTGTCATTTACTATCACAAAAGTAAAACCCTTAATGAAGCTCAACGTAACTATACCACCACTGAGAAAGAGTTTCTCGCCGTTGTATATGCGTTGGATAAGTTTCATCCTTACCTAGTGGGTTCTCCAACTATTGTCTACACTGACCATGCGGCACTTCGTTATCTATTAGCGAAAAAAGATGCAAAACAAAGGTTGATCCGATGGATTCTCCTTTTGCAAGAGTTTACTCTCGAAATTAGAGATAAAAAAGGTTGCGAAAATGTGGTTGCAGACCATTTATCAAGACTTGTCAGTGATGTTGATACTGATACCGATATCGAACCTATCTGTGATTCCTTTCCAGATGAACACTTGCACTCTATTTTTTCGTCCCCTTGGTACGCCGACATAATAAATTACTTAGTTACTGAGGAAGTCCCTTTATCTTGGTCTTGTAATGACCGGAAAAAGTTTTTATCCACTGTGAAATTCTATTTCTGGGATGATCTCTACCTCTTCAAGTATTGTTCAAACCAACTAATCCAGCCGTTGCATTCCCGACTGGGAACACAACGATGTGTTATCCTTCTGCCATGAACAATCTTGTGGTGGTCATTTTAGTAGTAAGAAAACTGCGGTCAAGGTTCTACAATGTGGTTTTTATTGGCCAACATTGTTTAGAGATGCACATGAGCATTGCAAAGCATGCAATCGCTGCCAGCAGTTAGGTCGCATTACTCAACGCAATATGATGCCCTTAAATCCCATTCTAATTGTGGAAATCTTTGATGTATGGGGCATCGACTTCATGGGTCCATTTCCAAATTCTCATGGCTTCCTATACATACTTGTAGCAGTTGACTATGCGTCAAAATGGATTTAGGCATTGGCATGTCGTGCTAACGATCATAAAAGCGGTTGTTTTGTTAAGTAAAAGAAAATATTTTCTCTCGATTTGGTGTTCTAAAAGCTATAATTAGTGACGGGGAAAACATTTCGCAATAAATTTTTGAATCATTAGTAAAGAAATATGGAGTCACGCGACAAAGTGGCAACTCCGTATCATCCTCAAACCGGTGGTCAAGTAGAAGTCTCTAATCGAGAAATCAAATCCATTTTGGAAAAAACTGTCAATCCATCTAGGAAAGATCGGTTCTACGATTATCGATGCCTTGTGGGCATCTGGAACAACTTTTAAGACACCTATAGGGATGTCTCTGTATCGCCTCATTTTTGGAAAAACTTGTCATCTGCCGGTTGAACTTGAGCACCGTGCTCTATGGGCCATCAAAAGCCTCAATTATAACACTAACGCGACAGGCGAAAAGAGAAAATTGCAGTTAAATGAGCTTGAGGAAATTCGGAGTGATGCCTATGATCTCTCGAAATCCTATAAAGCCAACATGAAAAGAGTGCATGACAAGAACATATTGAGAAAAGAATTCAAAGTCGGTCAAAAAGTTTTGATGTACAACTCAAGATTACACATTTTTCCAAGAAAATTAAAAACTCGATGGTCTGGTCCCTTCACTATCTCTGCTGTCACCCCTTATGGGGCTATCTCTGTGAAAAACATAAATGATGGTAGCGAATTTCAAGTAAATGGCTAGCGCCTTAAACATTATCATGAGTTGCGCTCTCCAGATGTCGAAGAGACTCTTCTCAATGATCCAGTCTATCTGGACTAATAGATTATTTGGTGTACTTCTTTCCATGTATTTAATTGTATTTAAGGGAAAAGTATGCCATTAGGGTAGCGGGCCCTCTTCTATTTTCTTTTCTAAAAATCCCTAGAGTGTGTGGTTGCAAGCGCGGAACCTTAGTCCACAAAACTCTACTTCAGGAATCGAAAGTATAAATGTCTTCGATAATCGAAAGCAAGCGTGCCTCTCCCGGAAAATAATGGGTACCAAAAATTTCAAATCCTTCTTTCTCTTCCCTTTTCTATTCTCTTCCTCGTGAACTCCAACTCATCATTTGGTGTAAATCTCACCCATCTCGAATTGGTAATGGTCGTAGTACTTTTGCTTGAAAGCGACGTGCGCGAAGGATGGGGTGGTGTATGAATTGTCAACAACGGTTCTGTCCAGGTCTTGATCTATTATCCGAGATGAGCCGGTATAAGGTATATTATTGTCTGACACCACAGCAGCAGGATAAACTTTGTCGTCACCCCGTTATTCCCACAGGTTGGGAATCGTCTTGAGAATCTGACATTAAAAGACTCACATTCGTCTTGAGGATCTGACGTTAAAAGACTCACATTCGTCTTGAGGATCTGACGTAAAAAGACTCAACATGTATATACTCGTTTTTTTTTTTTTTTTTTTTAGCACCCAGCATGGTGCTCAAAGAGAGTCGTGATATGCACCATTGGACATTTCCTAGTTCGTACGGGCAATGGATTCTACCAGGTCAACCCCGATCAGTTTTCTATGTGACTGTTTCGGGGCGGTTTGAGGCTATACCATATGTACTAAGGATAATATTATTATTAGACCATTGCACATTGGTCAGGGATGGTACCGTCCTGAACCCTAGGCCCCCAAAATATAAAGGTTAAGCCACGGTCGGCTGGATTGGGTCGCCTGCAGCCGACATGAAAGTTGCCTGAGTTAAGCTGTTGTGATGTGTTGTTTTATTTGGACTTCCGGTGTTGTTGACACGTTCCTCTCGACTTGTACATTTGTATATAAATGTGTACATAAATAAACACCATAAAAAAAAATGTTGAATGTGATTTTGTCATATTCTAGTGGATGACATTTTTAATGCCGATCGTTTTGATATCTCATCCGTTCAATTTGGAGTTAAAACGAATCGAATTTCCACGTTTGAAATTTCGGAACATTTCGGGACATAGGGGGAATTTTTGGACTTCATTTGGGCTTGGGCCAAAAATTTGACCCGACCCAAAATCACGGATCCGTATACAAAACCCACGCGCGAGCCACCCACGCGTCCACCCCTCTCATTTCTTCCCCCTCAAAATCCGGATCTTGGTCTCCCCCACACACCCCTCGCGCACGCGACTCGCCAGCAGTGAATTCAACCCGCACACGCGGGCCAAAGTCCTCCAAACTGAAACCCCTTTCCTCCAGCACCATCTCCTCCACCAATCCTAGCTATTTCCACCCTCAAAAGATCATCTACACGCAGCTATGGCAAATGGCGAAGGAGAATCACAGTTGAGCGAAATTTTGGAAATCTCTACAATTCCGGGATGTTTCACCCAATTTTCGATGAAGAAATTGCTAGTAGAGAGTGAGAATATCTATTGCACCGAATTCCAGCTCAGTACTCCGAAGATTTAGTGTTGAAATTTTACAACAATGGAGGTTTCCGGGGTGACGAATTTTGGATTACGGCGGATGGGTTGGAACGTGAACTCACGCTGGAGTTGATTTCGAATACCGCACAGATTCCGATAAACTCTAATAGTCCGACCTTGTTATTGTCAGAGTATCCAACCATGAGGGATTTGATGTTTGACATGCTTCTCGAGGGAGAGTACAACACCGCTCGAATGCGTGTACCAAAGATTCGCTCGAGGCGTAACCAATTAGCCATCACTAATGGTCGGGCGCACAACGTCATTGGAACTTCAAAGACGCGTCGACGTGAACAAGACTTTCTTGCACCTCTTTGTGGATCCTACAGGAGAGGAAGAACACTTTCTGTATGGTCCATTTCCTGGGCCATATTCTTACAACCGCGTCGAACAAGTCAGCTCCTCTTGCTGTACTTGTTACTCAGCTTATGCTTAACTTAGGGTTCCAGTCCGCTACTCCTTTCATTGAAACAAGGTCTTTCGAGAATTTTGGAATTTTTTGAGACTTGTGTTTTAGACCACTGGGACCCGGTAGCTAGAGATGACATTGAGCATGATAACAACCTCCTCCTCCTCCTTCACCATTGCATTTTGTTTTAATGAAGATACCATGCCCGAATCAATACTCCTATGGGCCTTTGAGGCACATGAATACTAGTATCGCGCAGGATGTTTCTTCGCCGGGGAAGAGATGCTTACTTCCCGGAATGACTTCCAAAGAAGAAATGCGAAATCGCCAAGACCGTTTCAGAGAATGATGATGGCAAATCAGCAAAGCAATTCCAAGATCGGCTTCTTTCTATATATGCATACATTCGGACCGGTCAATTTCGGCTGAAGTTCGTCGTGGCGAAGACGAGAAAAACCGGGTTCATCTTCTACTAACCCGGAGGATTCCCAGTAGCTGTTTATTTTCCTTGGCTTAGCAATGACTATGTCATTTATTTCCCTTATGCATTGCATTTTTATTTTTCTAGTGATAAATATATATATATATATATATATATATATATATATATATATATATATATATATATATATATTTTGAATGAGAAATTATTTATGTTATGCACGTAGTGTACTTCCTCATATATTCCTTGATGCATGGGCCTACTTTCTAAGCCCAACGGTTAGACACCAACGGCCTGATCCAAACGGTCAGATGCCAAACGGTCAGATGCCCAACGGTCAGAAATCTACTTATAAATACAACTCTCCTTTTCCACTTTCACTCAACCCCTTTCTCTCATTCTTCACAAATTCTTCTTCACAAATCCTTAATTTCTTGAACATAATGAATCCAATAGAGCGATGGGAAAAGGAGCAACGCGAATGGGCTATCACAATATTCGTGATAACAGTGTTTATCATTGTTCTGCTGTCACTCATGCATAACATGATCCAGAACATCTAGATCTATGTAACCATCTCTTTGTCTTTTGTTTTGTATATTAGTATGGTGTGTTAAATAATTCTCACATATTTGTACGGGTTACGTATTAAATGGAGAAGCTTCGTATTAAATATTTGTGCTTATTAGTTGTTTTTTCTTTAAAAAAAAAAAAAAAAAAAAAAAAAAGAAACACCTTACAAAACTCACCAAAATAATTAATTGATACTCATGGTGTTCAGAGAAGATAGCGCACGCTACAAGATACACATAACCCTTGTCACACATGCAGCTCGATCCATATTTTATTACTGCGTTATGATTATCAGTTCTGAAATTACGTGTAAGTCTAACTACCCTGTGAAACTTTCCTTCATTTTTTCTAACATTGACCCACCTCATTAATTGTCTTTGGAAATCTGACATGACAAGCCTTACTATGGATCCCCATTGATCTTTGTTCATTATCACATGGGTCATTAACTACACTTGAATTCCAGTTTGGTACAGACTCATTGATTGGCTATAAATCTCTTCTTTTTCAGCCATTCTTATTCAAACAATTTCACTCTCCTTCCCTCGGTAATACTACCAATGGATCAACCAAGAAAAATAACGGCTGAACAAGACTACCTGAAAACTTTCGAAGATGGCCGGTTTTCTCCTTATTTTGACACCGAAATCATACATCGCGGATGGATGCCTCTTCTATATCATTCAGCAGCTGGTTATTCCCGAGATTTGGTTTTGATGTTCTACCAATTTAGCGGATCTGAAAATGGAAAATTCTACTTCAATGCCTATGGACGACGATCGGAGTTGACTAAGGACATGCTCTCCGACATACTTCAAATCCCAGTGAATACCCAGGAGTCCCTTTTTCAAGAGTCATCATTTGATTCCACCAAATCTTTACTACGAGCTACCGTATCTCATGACAAAGACGGAAATACACATCACAGTGTTCTTCAACGCTATTTGAAACAGAATCAACGTGTTGTGCTCCACTGGTTGGGACACAATATGGTAGGATGCGTCCACACCAATCGAAGTCACAAAGCCTCAACTTCACCTACTTTGGATTTTGCAGACTCAAAGAGATGATTTTTGTCTAATCCAACATCTCTGGAGCGTAATCACCAAGAAAACAAGAAGGTCAGCACCTCTACCCACTTTAGTCACGCAAATTATGATGCGTTGGGGTTATCCAGTAATTTCTCCAGAGACACCCCTTCAAAGAGCACATATAAATGTACTCCAAACAGACTACTCCGTTGGTTTTTGGACTCCTAATACAAAGATAGATGAACAGCACGACCCAAGTTTAAATCCTGACCATGTCTTTAATGAAAATGCCATGTTTAATATTTTTAATCCTATGGAAGGCATTCAACTTCTTCATCAGGGCTTGAGGGAACTACACACTCGTCAAAATATCATCTTTACAACTCTTAAGGATTTCCAAGAACGTCAAGCAATGCATGATGTTGAACAGGAGGAACTAATGGGAATTCATTCTCAGTCCTTGCAGAATCACGCTCTCCTTATGAAGAATCAAACTACACTCTCTGCCAGCCAAGGGGACATTCAGATGCAGCTCGGCCAACAAATAGAAGACCTAAAGCGATGCACGGTGCAAAATATGCATCTCAAGATCAACATAAGAATCCATGATATTACTAAGTCAATAAGTATATAATCATATATGTTATTACGTTTTTCCGTCGTACTATGTATTTTGTCTTATCTTTTTGTCTTCTTTTGTATGCAATGCTTAGTAGGATTGTCATCATTTCGTTGTGACTAATATAATTTTAACATGTGCTTCTGGGGAGGGTCTATTTTCTTACATACTCATTTTTCCATCCAATTTGCCTCAGATCGTTACCCATTTCTTTACTTCATCCACCATGGCATCTTCATCAAACATTGCATCTTCATCATCCATGGTACCTCCCAAACTCATTCCTGAGCAATCCTTTCAGTCTATGATGGATTCCAATGCCTATGGCCATCTCTTCCATGATTACATCACAAACATTGGGTGGTCTTCCCTAATTCTTCAACCTGACCAAACTTATTCTCCGAGTTTGGTTGCATACTTTTATGCTAATATGGAAGACACACCAGCATTCAACCATGAGCATGGTTTCTACTTAGACGGGTTCACAATCCGAGTTGGTGACACACCTCATATCTTTTCTGAACAACAACTTACCCTAACTTTGGACCTTCCATACCACGAACCTACTGCATCTTGGCATTACATCTATCATAATTCTTACCGTTCCTTTTGGCAAAGCGTTTGGCGACTCTTATGGTGATGGTCTTGAGATCAAACGAGAAGGAGATGGCCATGTGCCATGGCGCTAACATCACCATTCCATTAGCAAAGCATGACCATGAACATGGGACTGCAATGTTATTTGTACTCACGAACATTATGGGAGATTGACATTTTTCTCTACTACCAATGAGGGTGCTTTGCGGTTGTATTGATTGCACTAGCTCGGGTCATGCATTATTTAACATTTTAGGTTGTGTTATCTCGGCTGAAAACGAGCTCGCGACTTTTCGGGATCGATTATATACTTTTACGATCATCCACTTGCGGATCATGAAGACACATTTCCCATAGTTTGCGGCTACTTTTCATGATGGGTCAAGGTGGATTCCATGTGCCCGAAAGAAACGAGAATCATTCGCTCATTGAGGTTTCGTCAATGGAAGCGTCCTTTCGATACGAGGCATGTTCGATATTACCCAAAGGACGAAAAGATGAAGACCAATTTGAGGGAATCCGGAGACAAAGAATGGGCAAAAATTTGGCAGACTATTATCTATTGGCGCGATGCTAAGGAAATGCATTTCCTTAAAGAGGACTCCAGACCTTCACATCCTGCTGGATGGTAAACTTGCGCTTGCCATTGTACATATATCTAGATAAACCTCATGTTTGGTGTGCTATTGGTTGTCATGTTTCGTATGCTATTGTTTTTCATTATTTCATGTGCTATGTTTAGTGTGCTATTGAACATTTTCTTATTCTTTCTGAATAATATATTATGATCTCCAACCTCTCTGTTCCAGCAATCTAGCCCTAATTTTGCTCACGGCTCTCAGGTACTTTCTCTCTTTATTTATTGATCCTTCGAGGACTAAGCATCATTCTGTTTGGAGGTGCTTTAAAAACTCAGAGTAAAAAAACTTAGGCATCTTGTAGCCTGTATATAGTTTTATTTTTTCATATTAATAATTGTACTTAGTGACAAAGTCTTGTTTCCTTTTCAATGATGAAAATTGTCTAGAAATCTCACATTAGTATCCGAATTAGGATTTGTTTTTAAGAAACTTTAGATAACACGCATGCAATAGTTTACACATCTTTTCATGAATATTCATGTACTGAGTATCATCGATTGTACATGGTAGTAAGTTTCTAGAACCAATGGTTAGTTACTTTAACTATCAATCCTGTGAGAATCTAACCAAAAGCCTTGACATGAGTAATTTGTGTGTGATGACACAGAGGAGTAGTTTTTCCGATTAGAGAAAATCATGCATCTACTTACTTGATCACCACCCGAACCCTAGGCGAGAATTTAGGCCTTCTTTGGATCGACATAGCTAAAAAATTCTTACCTATTACAGCTTTTACCGCTAGTCACTCCACTGAACCTTTCATCAAACCTTTCACTTTCACCACAAAAATTCCTTACCCATCTATTAAACCAAATAAAAGAACCTACCTAAGTGATGAGTATGAGGAATAAGATGAAATGTGGAAGAATAAAGAGAAAGACTTGTCCCAAATCAAAGTCAGTTATTTGCTTCAGGAAAGAAAAATAGAATCATGTTCTTAAGCAAGATTGTTTAAAAAAAAAAAAAAAAAATCAAGAGGCTTAAGAACAAGGTTGGAAAACTCAGTTAGAAGAAGGAAAGGAAACAAAGATTTCTCTAGTGTAAACATATGAAGACCCTATTCTCTCATACTCAGTAAATTTTGATTATCCATTTCCATTTTCTTGTACACTATCACCTAAGCCCCACAATACGATAAAGACCTCTAGCTCAATTAGGAGTAGGGTGGTGTGATAATAAGTAGTAGGCGTGATTGATCCACATCGGCACCTCGATTTGTCATTGAGATGTGAGGAAACGTGTGCCCACGTTTTGCATCTTGGAGTTAACAAAACCTGAGTGGTAAAAATTTGAGTGGAATTGTGTTTTCGACACATACCGCGGAGAACCCGTTTAGGCACGCTCTCTCAGGGATCCGTAAAACGACCGCTAGTATATTTCAATGAAAAGTTCCTTTGCATGCATGATCATATGTAGATGTTTTAATTATTGAATACATATTAACTTGAGTTTCAAAGAAATCAATCCTCGTTCCTGCTAAGGAGATGTATGGATATCGAGATTAATTTAGGAAACGAAGTTTTGTCATTTGAGTCGTTGTAGTATAAATGAAGTTTGTGAGTATCTTCTCGGAAAACTCTCACGAGGTTATAACTTCGTCCACTAGGGAATTCCTAGTGGTTTAAGGCCTTGTTGCATATGGTCAATGCAACCGCGACTCTGTGAAACGAGAATTAGTTTAGGAATACACATTTTTGCCACTTATCTATTTTAGTGTCTCTTCTTTGCTCGAGGACAAGCAAAGTCTTCATTTTGGGGGTAGTGTGATAAGCACCCAAAAGTGTATTATGAAACCCCATTGAGACATATAAATTTGGTTAATTATGTGTTTAATAATCATGAAATAAATATGTTTTCATACTTTTGCAGGTATTTGCAGTAAACATGAAATTATTGGTTAAACCTGCGATAAAGCACGAAGAACGGCGTATATGTGAATTCTTCCAAATCCGCGAAGCATCAAACTTCCAAAGCTCCTACCTCTCGAACCCGGGACTCGAATCGACAAAGAGAGCTGCTTAGACAATCGTATGCGATGAACTCTACGCATAGGCGGGAAGTTGTAAAACTGCCCAAATACCGGACCGCCACTAGACTGCACATGGACCCACTATGCGGGGTGATAAGAGCCCAAAACTGTAGTTTTAACCCTGTATCAGTCATACTTTTAGACCAATTATGTGAGTAATAATTAAGAGTTAACACTGATTACGTGTTTTTATGCATTTCAGGTTTCAAAGTCCATTATGTGCAGAAATGTGCCACTTTAGCGAGATAAAAAAGCAAGGGTCGGTTACTAAGGAGTTCCATGATTAAAGGCCTAGATTCAAGAAGACAAAGCCTTCCTAAAGCCCGGTCAAAAGCTGAAAAGTCAACACGGGCAGAAACAACACACAAGTCAGCAGAACTTCCGATGGCCGTATCTTTGGACTCAGACCTCGGAATGGGGCCTACCTTATGTCAAAACAACCGGCTCGGAAAGAGTTTTCCAATGGTCCAAGACTTGACCCAATCAGAGGAGCAGAAATGGACGAAAAGTCTGTTGAAGCTAACTGCAGCTGAAGAGGCCTTTTTGGACTGAAAATATTGGGTTTTGGGCCTGATTCTCTGGCCCAAAACATGGCTCCAACCCCATGCACGATTTTTGGATCTGGACATATAAAAACAAAAGCTTAGGTCTTTGTTAATGGTAGCTAGTTAGACCTAAAACAATATAGATAATTCTAGATCTAGTTTAATTAATAAAATTAAGTTTAGTTCTATTTTCAATTCTTGTTTTAGATTAAGTCTTTGAATCATTGTTCTTGATTGATTAGATAAATAAAATAGTTATTTTATCAATTTCGAATTGTGTTATTTCAATCTATTAGATCTAGTTTTAATTATTGTTGGTTACCATTTCGTAGTTGTTAATTAGAATTTAATCATTGTTTAATTAGATTAGTAAATTTCGAATCTTGATAATATGTTTAGTTTAGATTCATATGGGAATGATTGCAGAATGATTCAAGGCTAAAACCTCCATTAGAGGGGTTGATGAAGCCTTGATGAAAACTTAGTGGTATAGTGTAGAAGCATTGTAGAGTCTATTCCAATCTAGAAGGTCGTGATTCGCAATGAGAATGGGTGGATGACCTCACATGCTAGTTAGTACTCGGTAGAAATGCCATGAACACTAGGGATTAGAACTCGAATTTCTTGCCGTAAGAACGTAAGAATCGAGATACAAGAATCTATGCTAGGCTATTAAGTTGGATTCAAGGTGGATTCAATTCCCCTCTAATCCTTTTCTAGATTCAAAACAATCATATTTCCATAGCATTTCGTAGTTAGATTCAACATAATCAATTTCATATAGGTATCGTAGTATAACACACCTTCGTAAAGCTCTCATTGACTTAAAGACCGATTAATTAGATTAGAAAACAACTCCATGCTAGAGCACTAGGAGTGGAACGAACTTCCTACTCCACTATATCTCATAGGATTGAGAGTAGAGAAATCTTTGATAAGCATATAGAATCATAATTAGTTTTAGTTTACTTACGTTTTGAGTTTCATCGTTCATTTCTTAGGTAAGCTATTCAATTTTATCATTTTTATCAAATGGCGCCGCTGCCATCTTAGTTGCACTTTAGCATTGTTTTCATAGTAGAATTAGTCATTTTTTAGTCCCATTAAAACCACCCACCCTTGTTTGATTCATACTGTGGTTATCCGTTTTCGTTGAAAAATACATAAACAAATTTACACCGACGCGACGGCGCTGTAGGAGCGCACCTGCTTCTATAGTCTGGAACACGAGCGACCCCGCCCTATTTTCTTGGACCCTGGCGCGACCGCCACACCGAAGTGACCAGCTAAGTCATTGAACAAAGGAGCGACCAGGCTTCTATCCGCGCGACTGCGCTCTAAGCCAAAACTCCCGGATTTTCAACAGTTTGTTTCAAACTTCGATTTTTAAGTTTTTCAGTGTTCTAACTTGTTATTTGACGAACACGCAGCGTAAACAAGATGCTATTCATAAGAAAGCGAAGCAAGGGCGTTATCGGTATTCCTTTCTTCCATACCTCGCATCTCCGGTTAGAGGTTCATACTAATATATCAAGATTGTTTGGATTGTTGTCGTGTTTAGACTTAGACTTGCATGAGATTAAGGTGCGGTGGGAGAAAACACCGAACGTAATTAACCATCAACATCAACAAACAAATCTATCGAGTATACCAATCACTACACCTCTAACTACTATCCCACCAACCATACGACATAATGGCGAAGAAAGAGAGACTCCTCTCCGGCTTCTACAAAGCTTTGGCGATAGCCCTAAATCTTGCATCGTTCTAGACCCGATTGGGGATTTTCGAATCCCCAAACATATTTAATTTGTTACCCGTTTTCCATGGTTTAGGCCATGAAAAACCTTAGCAACACACGTCGTAGGATTGAACAAGTCCTTACAACATTCCATCATCCCCTACGGTTGGTGCGGAACAAATTAAACCGAGGGTATTTCCCTTCACCTTAGCCCGATAAAGGCGTCTTGGTTAACTACCCAAGCCTAACTCTATGGACTCGTGGGCTAAACTTGTTCAGCTATTTATGGAACATTTTTACCCACCCCTAAAGACGGATGAGATGCTTTCCAAGATTCATTTCTTAGGCCGTAACCCTCATGAATCATTTTTCGAGGCTTGGAATTGTTTCACCCCGACCGCTTATAGAGTGTCCACACCATAATCTAGCAAAAGACGTTAGTTCGTGCCTTTTCAAAGGACTTCAACATCACCATAAAGAAGTCCTTGACATAATGAATGGGGGGTAGTTTCTTAAGTAAAGGAGCCTCGGAGGCTTACAAATTTTAGAAGAACAAACTAAACGCAATAACAATTGGGGGGATGATATCAACGATTAAGGCCGCAGGTATGTTTGAGATGAAACCCGATTCAGAACTTAAAAATTTAATCGAATCTCTAACTAAAAGGTAGAGGCTATTTCTATTCAACGAAAAGCCTATCCCGTCATGAATGTCAACTCCAACCCATGTAATGTCTGTTTGAGTCTCGAGCACCCGACTCCTATTGTCCCTAGCCTCACTTTAACAACAACAATTAGAGCAAGATAATGTTTATTCCATTAATAACTATCCTATTCCTAATGCCCCATGGAGACAACATCCCAACTTTAGTTGGAGAAACAATCAACAAGTTTCACCTCCAGGGTCTAATAACCAAAATGTTAGGCAAGCAAACAACTATAATCAAGCTCCACCTAGGCAAGGGCGGGGACTAAGTCAGGGGAAATTATAATAATTATAACAACCAAAAGCTTAAAACCCGACAAGGTTTAAGGTCAAGGGATAATTATAATAGTTATAATACCAATAGAGGTATCGTTCGGTTAACAATAGTAACTATCACAACCCACCCATAAATAATCAACGTGAGATAGTTCAGTCCACACCACTGTGACTACTACACAATCACACCGGGATCGATATAGGCGCCCTTTATAAAGTTACCCAACAACTTTTCCAATCATTGACTCAATCAAACCAACGGATCTTACAATCCATAAATCGGGGCATACAACGGTTAGCCCAAGAGAAAGCCCAACCAAAGGCGTGTTTCGGGACAAGCCATACCCAACCCTAAAACAACAAACACAGCCTTTGAGGTAAACGGTAATACTAGTACGGAAACGACAATAGTAGGTGACCTGAATGCCATCACCACTCTCCGCTCTGGAAGAGTGGTTGATAACAAAGTAACTATGCCTATAGTTATCCCATCAGTACTTCCTACACCGGATATTGAACTAGATACCGAAATAGAAACTGAAGAGCCTACCACTGTAGAGGTACCATTTAAACCACAACCTAAGAAACAGAAAGCCAAGGTAACACATCAAGTCGAGCCATACGCTAAATATAGAGCAAAACCACCATTCCCTCAGAAGTTAGCCATGCTAACTAGGGATACAAACTTTGAGGGGATTAGGAACATTTTCAAGAATCTAACGATAAACCTTCCTTTCCTCGAAGCTATTAAAAAGCTCCCTAACCACGCTAAGTTTCTTAAAAAGTTGTGCACTACTAGGCGTAAGACCAACATACCTAAAGGCGCTTTTAAGCTGAGCGGTTCCCAACTTTATCCGAAAATAATGGAATCGTTAAAGTACAAGGACCCTAGTCGATCCCCTACTTGTAAAATGCACCTTAGAGATTCCTACCACGACGACCGCTTTATTAGACACGGGGAAAGTGTTAACTTACTCCCGTATTACTTATATAAACAAATAGGTCTACAGGAAATGCAACCTACAAAAATAACGTTGCAATTAGTGGGAAGTCAATTAAGTATCCTAAGGGTGTAGTGGAAAACATGCTTGTTAAGGTTCAGGATTTTTACTATTTTGCTGATTTTGTTATCCTTGATACAGAAGTCGCCAAGGACTCTGTACCGATCATCTTAGGGCGCCCCTTCTTAGCAACTGCCAACGACTTATAAATTGCCGCGATGGTAAGATGTCCTTATCTTTTGGCCATCTTACGGTTGAGGTAAATGTTTTAAAATGATGAAACAATTACCCGGATTCGACTATAGATGGGGAGGTTAGCATGATCGAGAGCTTAGCTCAAGATTATTTTAACAACACGTTTCCTGAAAACAATATGTACAAATTCCTTTCTTTTGGAACTTCAGATTTTGTAAATGACTCCTACTTAGAGGAAGTCAACACCATCCTTGAGTCCACCCCAATTGTAGACGCCGG
Organism: Coptis chinensis; assembly: GCF_015680905.1. Lineage (NCBI taxonomy): Eukaryota > Viridiplantae > Streptophyta > Magnoliopsida > Ranunculales > Ranunculaceae > Coptis > Coptis chinensis. Next base: position 11,165,542 of record NC_141456.1, on the reverse strand, counting down.
TTGCTCCACATATTGAGTATGAAGACTTGCTACCTAAGCAAGTATTCATTATGCAAAATGAGGACCCCGACGAAACATCTATTGATTTTCCTTCCACCCCAGTGCTTAAACCCCTTCCCCCATAGTTAAAATATATTCAACTCGATCCGGATGGTAGTCATCCGGTAATTATATCTTCTCTGTTATCTAAGAATGAAGAGACAGGTTTAATCCGGGTGATTAAGGAACATCGGTCTGCGATTGGTTGGTCCCTAGCCGACATTAAGGGAATTGACCCTAATATTTTCACTCATCGTATCCATTTGGAGGATAACGCGAAGACTTCTCGCGAACCTCAGCGTCGCTTGAACCCAGCCATGAAAGAGGTGGTTAAGGAAGAAGTCTTATGATTACTTCGATCGGGTATCATATACCCCATCTCGATAGCGAATGGGTAAGCCCCATTCATGTAGTTCCTAAGAAATTGGGAGTTACCATGGTGCGAAATGGGAAGGGTGACTATGTTGTCACCAAGGCCCTATGAAATGGAGGATCTATATTGATTCTGAGACGCGTTTAAATGCTATGACACGAAAGGATCACTTTCCTTTACCGTTTATAGATCAAATGCTTTCGAGCGCCTAGCCGGGTCATGCTTTTTATTGTTTTACGGATGGCTACTCGGGCTATTTTTAGATTATTATTGATATTGATGACCAAGAAAATACTACCTTCACATGTCCCTTTGGAGCGTATGCCTATAAGCGAATGCCTTTTGGCCTTTGTAATGCTCTGGAACCTTCCGGTGGTGTATGCTTCATATATTTAGTGACATGGTAGAAGCTTTATGGAAGTTTTCATGGATGATTTTTCTATCTATGGAGACTCCTTCACGATTTGTTTGTCTAACCTATCTAAGGTTTTGACACGGTGTGAAGAAAAGAGCCTTGTTTTAAAGCTGGGAAAAGTGTCATTTCATGGTGCAAAAGGGCATAGTACTAGGTCACATTGTATCTAGTGATGGCATCGAAGTAGATAAGGCCAAACTAGATAAGATAGCGACTCTACCTAAACCACGGATTTGTCAGGTGATATTAGAACCTTTCTAGGCCATGCGAGGTTTTATAGGCGATTTATTAAAGACTTCGAAAATAGCTAGGCCTTTAACTAATCTGCTTTTGAAAGATGCAATCTTTGATTTTAATTTTAAGCGTAAGCGGGCTTTTGAAACTTTAAAAGCGCCTAACCTCTGCACCAATTATACTGACCTCGATTGGTCTAAACCTTTTGAACTCATGTGTGATGCTAGTGACTATGCGGTTAGTGCGATCTTTGGGACAAAAACTAGATAATAAGTCCAATGTTATTTATTATGCTAGTAAAACATTAAGCGATGCTCAATGGAATTATTCAACTACCTAAAAAAGAATTCTTAGCCGTCATTTATGCTTTAGATAAGTTTAGTCCTTATTTGGTTGGTTCTAAAACCTTAGTTTACCGAGACCATGTAGCCACCCTTAAGTACCTTCTTGCAAAGAAGGATGTTAAGCAGATTAATCCAATGGATCCTTCTCCTACAAGAGTTCACATTAGAAATAAAAGGACAAAAAAGGGTTGAAAGCGTAGTTGCCGACCACCTATCTAGACTCACAAACAACGATCGATCGATTCGAGTCCATATCGGACTTTTTTCCGATGAGCATCGTATGCCATTTTTCAAAGCACCATGGTATCGCGACATTGTAAATTATTTAGCGGCTGATGTTATGCCTTATAATTGGTCAAGAAATGAACGTAAGAAGTTTTTAGCCAGAGTTAAGTTATACTAATGGGATGAGCCCTATCTTTTTAAGTATTGTGCGGATCAGATTATTCGTCGTTGTATTCCCCAGTGGGAATACAATGAAGTTCTATCGTTCTGCCATGACAGAGAGTGTGGTGGCCATTTTAGTGGGATGAAAACAGCCGCTAAAGTTCTTCAATGTGGATTTTATTGGCCTACCCTTTTTAAGGATGCCCAAGTGCATATATTGCAAGACGTGTATTTGTTGCCAACAACTTGGGCGAATCACGAAGCGTAATATGATGCCATTAAATCCAATCTTGATAGTAGAAATTTTTGGCGTTTGGGGCATTGATTTCATGGGTCCTTTCCGGTTTCCCCGGTTTCATTTATATTCTAGTTGCCGTGGACTACGTGTCTAAATGGATAGAGGCCCTAGCTTGTATTGTAGCAATGACCATAAGACCGTTGTATTTTTTATTAAAGAATATATTTTCTGTCGGTTTGGCATTCCTAAAGCCATCATTAGTGATGGTGGAACACATTTCTCGCAAATGAGTTGTTGCATCCCTAGTGAAAAGTATGGAGTTACACACAAAGTAGCAACTCCTTATCATCCACAAACTAGAGGACAAGTAGAAGTTTCTAATAGGAAATCAAAAAAGATTTTAGAAACAAGCTGTAAACCCCGATAGGAAAGATCGGTCAAAGCGTCTATCGGATGCCTTATGGCGTATAGAACTGCTTTCAAAACTCTATATAAGTATGTCTCCCTTTAGACTTGTATTTGGGAAACCATGTCATTTGCGGTTGAATTAGAGCACCGTGCTCTCTGTGGGCTATAAAAGCCTTAACTTCAATTTTGATGAGGCGGTGTCAAGCGAAGTTGCAATTGAATGAGCTTGAAGAAATCCGTGGCGATTAAATGCGATCTCGCGAAGGATTATAAAGCTAACATGAAGCGTGTTCATGATAAACATATCTTGCGCCAAAGAGTTTGTGGTCGGTCAAAAGGTCTTGCTTTATAACTCCGCTTTACATATTTTCCCGGAAAACTAAAAACCCGTTGGTCGGCCCCTTTCAGTTCTTGAAGTCACCCACTACGGGGCAATCACCTTGGTAAATCCAAATGACAACAGTACCTTTCAAGTTAATGGTCAACGGTTAAAACATTTTCACGAAACCGTCACGATGTAGTAGGAAGTCCTTTTACGGACCCCGTCTATGATGAGGGTGACCGTTGTCATTTGGTTTACTTACTTTCAATTCTATATACTAATAAGTACACCATTCAGGTAACGGGCCCTCCCTATGGAGTGTGTGGCTGTAAGTACGGATCCTAAGTCCACGTTTCACATAATTCACGTTTTTCCACTTTTGCATGTTTTCTCGGTTTTGAGTCATCTTCCTCTATGGGGTGAATTATGTATTTATTGTTTTTCGTTTTTTATAATAAACTAATAAAAATAAAAATAAAAAAATAATAATAAAAATAAAAAAAATTCTAAAATTATAGAAATAGCTATCCAACAAGTCTTGGGAATCTGACTTTAAACGACCCACGTTTTAAACAAATTTTGTGTTAAAAATTTGTTTGGGGGTTGGCAGTCGATCTTTCCATCTGGATTGCTCGAACTTTCCATTTGTGTTGCTTAGGCCCATTACTTGTAGTTCAATTGGGTTGACGTAATCTAAACTTAGATTTCCTTCGTTCGCATAACTTACGTCACACACGCACTTCGAGGCGTTCCTCCACCCTCTTATATGCCACCCATGGTTGGAATTGAATATTTTATGGATCATTGGATTGGAAATTCTCTACTGATCATTTCCATAACTCATTAGCCAAAAATCGGACGATGCGAAGCGGCAAATTGAATTTGAAGTTGTGAAAAATCGAAAAATTTCAGAATTCACATTGGGCTTGGGGCCCAAACCGCCGCATACGATCGTCGTCTCCTTCCTTCCCAAAACCGCGCTACAGTGTTTCCCTTTTGAATCCCACCGGTTACCAATTTTAAAGCAAACCTTGAACACCAAAATAAAAATAGAGATAGAGAAGAAAACCTAACTACACCTACACCAAGAAAATCAAATCCACCTAAAATCTTCTCTAAACCATCACCACCACCAACCCAACTCCGAAAAACAGCCACCAATTAAAGTCTCCACCACCGCCATCACCGCCACCAACGTTGTTTTTAGTTGTTTTCTTCAAACTTCGCCTCCCCACGGTCTACAAAACCATTAGTTGTCTAACAAAACTTCAATGGCGCTTCTGACGTAGAATTTTTGCGGGAACACGCGTTTGCTTCGACGGTTTAAGCCATTTTATGGCGTGAAGATGATTAAGAGGCATTGGAATTTGTGGTATTTTTCGTGAGGAGTTCTATCACTATGATTTGGTAGAACAGTTTTATAAAAAGCGAGAATTGGAAGGGATAGGATTTTCATAAAGTTAGCGAGGAGCGAGGAAGGAAGTAACGAGGCGGTTGTTGGTGAACTGTTAGGAATTACACTTGAAAGCAACACAGTAGCGACAATTCGGGAATCGATATACTAGAGTTCTGCTTTGATGAAGGATCTTGTCGTGGAGGGTGAATACAATCCGACATCTCATTCGTCCGCGGACCACCTCGAGAACCAATCAATCAGGCGTAGCCCGGTGGATTGGTAGGAACGCCCTTCGGGAAAGACAAAGTCGGTGATATCGGCCTGCAATGATATGCGCGTTCTGCGGATTTTGCAAACAAATAAGTATAATTTCTGTATCCTCGATTTAATGTTTAATGTGATTCGAGGGGGGAAGAACTTTGGCCTCTGCCCGTATTGATCACTAAGATCATGCTCTCCTTTAGAGCTGTCGCAAGATCTGCTCCTATTAAGATCAAATTGCATTCTAATGCAAGTATCTATCTGGATTGCATCCAAGAGACTTGGCGTTATCGAAGAAAAATGGTTGAGTCGGAGGATGAAAGGGAAGATATGACATGTGCGGATGAAGATGCATTAGATAAGTGTAATTCTAATTTAGAACGCATGCAAGTGTTGCAAACTGCCTTGCGGTGCGTTTATGGTATTTGTGGAGATATCGAGAGATAGGCGGATGGTAGTTCAAAAGAAGCAAAGGGAACCTTCGGGCGAGATTTGAAATGCTCGAAGGGGTTACGGATGATATCTTGTCTAACATGGAGACTATCCACCAAAGATCAACAAACCCGATTATCGCGATTTTCGATGATGAGATGGAAGTCCAGCTTGTTCGAATAGAGATGCTACGACGTATGCCACCCGTGGAGGACTCTGTTTTCAGCCGAGTCCGACGGGCATGAGCGTCGTCGCCAAAGCGACGATGGTTCAAGCCAATCTCCATCCAGGGGCCCATCATCATCATCCGAGAACTAGGTGTTCACCATCGGTTGTGTTATTTGTTATTTCATGATTGTTTTATTAGTTGAATTTTAATTCATGTAGTTAAATTTAAATAGTAATGTGTTTATTTAAGGTTGTTTGGATTTAAATTTTATTTTTAATATAATTGGTTATTTTTGATCTTTGCTTGTTTTATCATAAATCCCACCTTCCGAGCTTGTTTGGGGTGGAAATATTTATATCGAGCATAAGTCGTTATATGATCATCTGCTGTAAAGTTGTATTGGAGGAAAGGTTGATAATTTGGCCGATATCGGCATATCTATGATTTTTGTGGTGGTAGCATGAAATCTAGGAGAGTTTAGAAGTTACTATTCTAAATCAAGTATGAAAGATACCGGGATTTATAGAAAATCATGGAAATGGTTTGTTTCCATTTTCGGGTTTGGAATTTTTCTATTTCGGAAATTGCCTTCAAACAATTTGGAAACTTCCCGATTCGTTTTGGTAGCTCAGAACCTATTTAAACTCTTTTCTTTCTACACTAGCAAACCACACTACATCCCACCATCATCCCGCACCTTCCACTCCAAGTTTTTCTTTCTTTTTGCTCTAAACTCCGGTTCAAAGCCCAGAGCGCTGCGCGCCCTTTACATTTTCGAAAAATTTAGTCGAAAGCGCGACCGCCCTCCTCGAGCTTGACCAGCGCCAAAAACAACTGTAAAAGCATTAGCACACGAAGCGCGACCCATACGCCGCCTTACGTTAACGCGGAAAATTCCAATTTTTCGAGAGAGATCGATCCGAGATTTTTGGAACTGTTCAAAGAGTAGTTAAGATGACATCTCCTATAGTCATACACGAACAGTCTTTTCGAAGATGTGTTGGGGCCGAGACCTATGGACATTGGTTCGAACCACGGGATCCTCGCGATTAGGATGGCGTCATCGCGGTAAGTGATGACAATTCATATTCACCACGACTTATTGCTTATTTCTACGACCATGTTAAATTCTATTATAATCAGGATGGAGAACAAGAATTCTCCGTCGTAGTCGAAAACACGGCACATCAATTCGATAAAAATGTGGTCGCTCTAGTTTCAGGATTACCAATACGATCCTGTTCACACATGGGCATATATGACCGATAATGCATATCTTTATGATTATACATATTTCCATGAGTATTATGGGGGAGGGGTATTTCGAGTAATGGACCGGGGAGATATAGCATTGCCTTGGTAGCCTTTCCTAAGCGTAGGCACCACCATGTTATTCATCCCGATGAATATTTTGGGGAATGGCGGTTCATTTTCGCAAAACATGATCGCTGGTGACATTTTCCTTGCTCTAGCTGAGGGACGTCGCCGATATGACATTCCCCGAGTATTAGTCGCTAGTCTTAAGAGAGCCCAAACCATGAGGCGTAAGTATCTTCTTATGCCTGTGTTAGTAAGCCACATCATGCGTAATTGTTTACCTGTATTCTGTGCACAATTCATAGATTGGAAAAGGGTTGAAGTCATGAGACCCACCAATCGGGTGGTTCGCTCGTTGCGAATAATGACTTTGCCGGGATGGCAGGTGCAGCCTCATTTGGTTGCCCCGTACATCCCATCAGACATGATAACACTTAACAGGTTAGCATTAGTAGATGATAACTGGCGGCAAGCTTGGCAAATTACAATGGACTGGCAAGATGAGAAGGAACCTCGTCTCACTAACGAGGAAGAGGATGCTTAAGCGGGAGATAAGGTAAGTTTTTAGTTTTGTTAGTAATGCGCTTATGTCCCAAGCAATTTAATTCATTAACCCCATAATGGGTGGAACTCTTATAGAGTTCGCGTCGGTTTTATTTCCTATATTAGTATGTTTTAACCTTGTTATGCAGATGTTCTAGAATTTCACGCGTTTTCATGGTATTTTTCTACCCTCTTTATTTAAATGCTTTGAGGACAAAGCATGCTTCTTGTTTGGGGGGGGGGCATAGAAACACGTGTAATTAAGGCATCTGTTAGGATATAGATATGTATAATATGCATTTGTGTTCTAGTTAAAGTTTCAAAAAATTTCAAAAAAATATAAATAAATAAGTTTATGCTATACACTTAGGAATATTGGTATTGTTTTCTTTCTCTATGCTCTTAACAACCTAGAAGTCTCACGTAGTTTTTGCATCAGAATAATTGTTAGAAACTTAGGTTAATATGTAGGTAATAATCTTTGCATCTATCTATAAATATATTACATGAATATCTATGATTGTTAGCGATAAGTTTATGAAATCTAGGCTAGAGTACTTATTCTACAAATCTGTGAGAATATAGCCTAAAAGCCTTATATGAGCGAAACATTTGAGAAATGACACAAGGGAGAAGTAAAATCCGGATAGAGAAATCACACGCCCCACTTGCTTGATCACTATGCCATATCCTAAGCGAGAATTTAGGCCCTCTTTGGATCGATATAGCCGAAATTCAAACCTATGAATTATTTCCGCTAGTTGCCCCCTCGAGCCTTTCTTTAGCCTTTCATAAACCACAAATCCTTTTACCCCCGTTACAAACAAAACAAAATAAAAAATTCAACCTACCCAATTTAGATAAGTCTGAAAATAGAATGAGGAAGAAAGAAGAAGAAAAAACCCTGTATACAAAAGTTAGTTAATTGCTTGAGAAAATAAAGAAAAGAAGTTTTCCATCCAAAGAAAAGAAAAATAAAAATAGAAATAAAATAAAAACTCCAAAAAAATAGAATAAAAGGGAGTCAAAAGCCAAAGAAAAAAAAAAAAATATGGCTAAGGATGGAAACAAAGTATAGAAGCAAAAGTAAATAACAAGGTTTTCTCTAGTTACATAATATGAAGACTCTATTATCTCGGACTTGTCCTTTTGAATATCCATTTCCTTCCTTCTTAAACCATCTCCTAATCCCATGACACCTAATAAAGACCTCTAGCTCAATTAGGAATAAGTTAGTGTGATAGTAAGTGGCGGATGTGTTTGATCGACTCCGCTTCCTTGTTTGTCATTGAGATTGTAAGGTAAAGTGTGCCTTACTGACATGCTTGGAGTAATTAAACTTGAGCGGAAAAATCAAAGTGGTTTTGTCTTGACATTTATGTGAGGACCTACTTAAGGACGCTTATTCGAAGTTTCATAAAAACGAACCGCTAGGCATTTCATAGTATTACTCATAGTATATATATTTGTATCATAGATGATTGATTATTATGCATATATTAGTTTAGGTTTTTAACTTGGTTATTCTTATTCAGTTGCTAGTGAGATGTATAGATAGTTGGGACATGAATGAGGAAACGATAGTTTTATTTCTTAGTCGTTGTAGTATAGTTGAAGTTTGTGAGTACCTTCACTGGAAAACTCTCACGAGGCTATAACTCGTCCCCTAGGGAATTCCTAGTGGTTTAAGGCCTTGTTGCATATAGTCAATGCAATCGCACTCAGCGAAACGAGAGTAGATAGAATTCCATTTTTGGTCACTTATTCTAATTCTCATCTCTGCTTGAGGACAAGCAAAATGCTGTTTGGGGTTGGTTTGATAAGAGCCCAAAACTGTAGTTTTAACCCTATAACAGTCATACTTTTAGACCAATTATATGAGTAATAATTAAGAGTTAACACCGATTACGTTTTTATGCATTTCGGGTTTCAAAGTCCATTATGTGCAGAAATGTGCCACTTTAGCGAGATAAAAGAGCAAAAGGGTCGGTTACTAAGGAGTTCCGTGATTAAAGGCCTAGATTCAAGAAGACAAAGCCTTCCTAAAAGCCGGCCAAAAAGCTGAAAAGTCAACACGCGTAAAACAAAGACACAAGTCATCGAAAACTTTCGATGGCTGTATCTTTGGACTCGGACATCAAAATGGGGCCTACCTTATGTCAAAACAACCGGCTCGGAAAAAGAGTTTTCCAATGGTCCAAGCCTTGGCCCAATCAAAGGAGCAGAAGTGGACGAAAAGTCTGTTGAAGCCAACTGTTTGAAGAGGCCTTTTTGAATTTGAAAATATTGGGTTTTGGGCACGATTCTCACGGCCAAAAACATGGCTCCAAGCCCATGCACGATTTTTGGATCTGGACATATAAAAACAAAAGCTTAGCTCTTTGTTAATGGTAGCTAGTTAGACCTAAAACAATATAGATAATTCTAGATCTAGTTTAATTAATAAAATTAAGTTTAGTTCCATTTTCAATTCTTGTTTTAGATTAAGTCTTTGAATCATTGTTCTTGATTGATTAGATAAATAAAATAGTTATTTTATCAATTTTGAATTGTGTTATTTCAATCTATTAGATCTAGTTTTAATTATTGTTGGTTACCATTTCTTAGTTGTTAATTAGAATTTAATCATTGTTTAATTAGATTAGTAAATTTCGAATCTTGATAATATGTTTAGTTTAGATTCATATGGGAATGATTGCGGAATGATTCAAGGCTAAAACCTCCATTAGAGGGGTTGATGAAGCCTTGATGAAAACTTAGTGGTATAGTGTAGAAGCATTGTAGAGTCTATTCCAATCTAGAAGGTTGTGATTAAGCCATGAGAATGGGTGGGCTGACCTCACATGCTAGTTAGTACTCGGTAGAAATGCCATGAACACTAGGGATTAGAACTTCGAATTTCTTGCCCGTAAGAAGCGTAAGAATCGAGATACAAGAATCTATGCTAGGCTATTAAGTTGGATTCGAGGTGGATTCAATTCCCCCTCTAATCCTTTATCTAGATTAAAATAATCATATTTCCATAGCATTAAGTAGTTAGATTCAACATAATCAATTTCATATAGGTATCGTAGTATAACACACCTTCGTAAAGCTCTCATTGACTTAAAGACCGATTAATTAGATTAGAAAATAATTCCATGCTAGAGCACTAGGAGTGGAACGAACTTCCTACTCCACTATATCTCATAGGATTGAGAGTAGAGAAATCTTTGATAAGCATATAGGATCATAATTAGTTTTAGTTTACTTACGTTTTGAGTTTCATCGTTCATTTCTTAGGTAAGCTATTCAATTTTATCATTTATCACGGGGCCACAAGATTGGATGAGTCATCAATCATGGAGCATGTCAAGACAAAAATAACAAATTATTGGTGCAAAGTTGACACCTTGCATGTAATAAATTAGATTAGGTGTTAATAGTGAAAAAAAGGCAAGGTGTCACTTTGTTTTAATGTGGTGGATAAAAATGAATTAATGTGGTTTGATGATTCACGTGGGAGGAAATGAGATTTCTCTCAAATGGAGAAGAAATTAGACAAGGGTGGGGGACACTCCATTTACTCCCTTGACTTATTTTCCTTACATGGTATTATTTTAGTTCCTTAGTGGAAAAAAAAGGAGTTAGTTAGTTTTTAGTTTTTGGTAAGAAAGCTTGTAATAGTTTTAATGGAGGAAACATTTGTTTTTTCTAGAAAATAAAAAGCAAGTGAGTTTGATTGTTTATCTTCTTCCTTTTTCTCTCTCTTTTTGTTTTTCTAGTTGTAATTTCCTTGTCCCAAGGATCATGAGCTAACTTCCCTTTTGGGGAGTTAATCCAACTCATGTGAGGGAAAAACAATTGTTGTTGGTTTGGTAGGTTGTTAGGAAGAACAACTAGCTCTACATCCTATCCCAAAATAATAGTTGGTGTAGTGTCTAGTTAGGAATCAAAGCAATGAGCTTAGAGATAAGTCATTGCTTGATTCCACTTGCTAGCATGTATGAGCTCTTAAGTGAGCCATACATGCTAGGGATCAAGTTTTCTTCTATTAGGGGCTTGTCTATGAGTCTAGGAAGAATCAATAAACTTTTCAAATCAACAACTAAATGTTAGTTTCACATGAGGAGGATTAGCTCTCCATTTTTTTTCTTTAGTAATTTGTCTTTTGTATTAAGTGCATGATTTCAAACTTTAATGTTTTTCTTAATGTTGTGTAGGAAAAAAACCTAGAATTAGTATTATAACATTACTCATTAGTTCCCTAAGAGTAACAAACAATTTGTAGTTGTCCTAGACTTTAGGTTGGTTCGAATCCTTACTTTAGCTCTACGAAAACGAAAATCGTGAGTAAGGAACTTTGAGTTGCTTTTGTACCAAATTAGAGATTTTAATCTCTAACGTAAGGAAAAGCTAATATCACAAGGTAGCGGTTGAACTTTCTGATTCTAGCTCGGAATCTGCCATGGAGAGGGAGAGTCAAAAGAAAGCACCTGTTTTTGGAATGAAAAGGAGTGGAGGTGCTGGTGACAACCGTTCTAGTGGAGCTAGGACGTCTGGTGGGGTCACTGAACACCGTTCTGGAGCGGTGAGGACGGCTGGAGGGGTGACGCCTTCCAGACGTCTTGAGTTGGGTGACGCAAATCGTTTGTTATCCCAACGTTCTGAGTTGGGTGATGCAAATCGTTTGGCGCCCCAACGTTCCGAGTTGGGGGGTGGAGGGTGCTCTGTGTCCAACCGCTTCTCCTTAGGTGATGCAGATCGTTCTGCATCCAACTGCTTCTCCTCTGATGGAGATGCGGGTGCTGGAAGTGCTAGTGGTGTTGCAAGTGGCAGTGCTGGTGGGGAGGGTGATGCTCTCACTTTATTCCGGAAGCCTAATATGAAAAGGTGTTCCTAAGTGGTTGAGTCGGAGGGGGCTAAGAAGGCCCGAACTGAGTTTGAAGACCGACCTGGTTCTGTTGAAGGTCGGGTTCCTCTGAAGAGGATGAACCTGATTGATTTGGTGATGACGCTGGGTTGGCTGAGTCCCGTGGAAAGAAGAAAGTTGGTGAGTGTCACACCCCGAATTTCGACAGAATTCGGAAAAACAATATTTGTTCCCGACTCTTCAATTTTCGAGGTGTGAGGCACTCTCAACTTCCAAAAACCCATAAACAGTTTAAACATGCGGAAAATTTAAAAACCAATAAAAATTTAACTTAAACAAAAGTCCTCTTCATTACAAAAATTCACAAATAATATTAGGTTACAAATCTCTTTTCAATAGCTCTTTATTTAAAATTATAAATGAAAATACAAATAACATTGTCTCAACTGAAAATCTATATCACCTCAAAGGAAAACAAAGCCTATCTTGAAATGCGACGCTAACGCAAACCACAAGCAGCAACCAACCTTTTTCAATACTAAACCTGTCAAGACTTATCAACTATGTTCATTTAATGAACACACCCGATAAGCAAATATGCAAATCGGGTCAGCATTATAAACAATGCTGGTGTGAGTAGCCCTAAAATACAATATATATTTATACATATATTTACACACTAAATAAGGCAATTAGTTCCTCTACCGAGACGCCTTAACATCCAACGAATAATACAACATCCTTAAGTACCATAATTAAGGCAGGTAGTTCCTCAACTGAGGCGCCTTAGCTTTCCGACAATAATACAAAAGCATTTAGTTCCTCCATGAGGCGCCTTAGGTTCTAACTAAACTAATAAACAGCCAAACATATTCTATACTTACCGCATTTCATGTTCAATTACAGAGTGGGTTGTCTCTGCACAAGTAATTAGTTTGACCCACCCTTATGCAAAACCATATACAATCATCTGTCTAAAGATATATCATTAATCAACATATTACCATAATTATATTATTTAAGGCTTTCTTTGCATGTCTCTAAAATCACGTCGTATCTATGTCTTACCTAGTTTCCCTGGCTACCACAATCGCTTCCCAATGCCGAACATGTACATCCACATGCCTCCCCTCACATAATGAACCACTCCATGCGTAACTACCCTGAGCGGGATGTCGCACACCAGGTAACCCTCACGCGAAAGCCATTATATGAGTACTGCCATTATTCAGCATAAAATATCGAGCATCTCGTTCTAATTTTGCGAACATAATAATTAAGCCACTATTCGGCTACGCCAGAAGGGCCATTCAGATTCACTGAAACGCCAGAAGGGCCAATCACATTACTTACGCCCGAAGGGCCATTCAGATTCACTGAAATGCCAAAAGGGCCAATCATATCACATACGCCCATCACCAAGGCAAATCCCATGAGTTATGGTAGCTAGGTTCTAGGATTTTCGTTATGTAATTTATTCAAGTGTCAGACATATATATCTCAGAATAATTCTTATTCTATCCTATGCTAGTATACTTAATTGTACTGAAGCTCAACGTTTCTCATTATAATACAATCTACATTATCACGTGTCAATACTATTCATTGCACGATATCCAAATATCTCTATATCAAATCTCGAAACTTATTATTTCACGTGCCAATTATATATTGCACTACACCATATGGAATATCTCAAGCCTTCATAAATACTACAATTCATTTAAGTAGTAACTCATAATAGTAATCAATCATGTAACGTATTTGTTCAATATATTTATGTGAACTCAAGTCACCATCAAAGCCCAATACTAAAGTCCATGAATCTAAATCTATATATAATTTAATTCTCGTAAAAACGTATATATCTAAGTCTTATAAGAATTCCCCTCTTGTTACATGCCAGTACTTATATTCTTTACACACTACTCACGTCAAATCTAAATTAGATAATGACAAACAAAGTTATACAATTTTTGACAATATTTTATTACTACATTTGTCCATATTCTTAAATATGTGAAAATCTGGAAAAAGTGAACATTCCACAGTCAACGGTCAATGGTCAACATTCAATGTCAAAGTCAACCTGTCATTGACAAAGTCAAACTGTCGTTTCCATGTTCAACAGGTTCAGGGTCATAGCCCTAGTTCATGGCTAAGGGCAAAGGTGCATGGCTCATGGGTTCATGACTAAGAAAATGGTTCGGACCCAACTAGCCGAGCCCAAACCCAAACCTTAGAACCCGGCCCCAAAACAAACTTGAAACTGGCCCAAAACTTTAATTGGTTCGCCCAAAGAAAACTAAAGTGGTCGGACCCAAGAACAAAATAGAACTGGCCCAACCAAACAACTAAAACCGGGCCCAAAGAAACAAAATAGAACTGGCCCAACCAACCCAAATAGAATCGGGCCCAAAGAAACAAAATAGAGCTCGACCCAACAACTTAAACTAGCTAAGGCCCAAGCCCAACTGACCCAAGATAGGTCATCTTCCTCCTCTAGCAGCTCTCTCCTCCACCACTTCCAACCACCATCCACCACCCACCGGCACTCCAAACCAACCTAAACCAGTTCGGTTTTGCAACCCCTGAAAACCCGACATGCCGATACCACTCAATTAAATTTTCATTCCTCTTCCAAAATCGCGTTTTTACACCATTAATGGACCTCCAAGCTTCAACAGTACCTTACCACCCATCGAAACAGTTGGGTTTTGATCCCCACCAAAACCCAACACTATACTATACTAAAAAAACTTGATTCCTTGCCTCATTCACCCCTTGTAGAAAAATTCGACCACCATTGACGAGTCTTCGAGCTTTTTGTCAAAGCTTCAACAGCTCCATCCGACCAACATTCAATCACCCATCACTAATCACAGTTTAACAGTTCAACCGCATCTACCAACCCAACAACATAATAGTTCATAATAAACATAGAGAACCGATTTCTAATGGGGCTGTCGCCTCCATTAACGAGTTCTCCGAGCTTGAACAACTCCCTAATAATGTACCAACACAACCCAACGTTCATCCCTAAACCCCGACATCAGCCAAACATCAAAACTGTATACCAGTTCAACCCATTTACTAAACAATATTTTCTTTGGGCTTTAGTCGCCATTGACGCTCTTTCGAGCTTCAACAGTTCAAATCCAATTTCCGAGTTTCAACAGAGTTTAGTCAGTTTAATAACGACAGTTTTAATAAGTTTTAACAATGACAGGATGAATATTAATAACAAAATAATTAACATGTTTCGTGAAATAGAAAACTAATCTACTCACCTTTATTAACAGCTCGACGAATCCCTCCTAGTCCGAATCGTCGACCTCCAACGGTCTAGCCAACGAGCATTTATCTCCGCCTCCATTTTTATTTTATTTTATTTTTATCTCCAAACCTTATTATTCTCTAGATAAATATGAATATATACTCGGGTTTGAAATCTAAGCCCAACACAGACTCGGGCCTAGAAATCAGGCCCACATATCCCAAATCCAATCCAACAAATTTTAAATAAATAAATTAATAAATAAATAAATAAATAAATAAATACATTATTTTAAATACTGAATTCTGATGAGGTTGAGCCTGCTGCTGAGCAGGGCAAGGGGTCAGAAAGTACGGACCCAAGTAAGAGGAGTGACAGTTGTCATTAATAGAATGGTTACGTATGAGGACCCCTACAGTTTGTTGTGAATGGTGACTGTAGCTTCAAGTCCCCTTTGGTTGGTGGGGCATTATTGGAGAGTATTGTGCTTGTCGGAGATAGGCACAAGATGGAAAATAAGGGCCTGGAAGTGAACTTGGTGGAGATGGAACGGTCGTTGTGCTATGTGAGTATTCTTTCGTTCTGATCTTGTTCCTTTTGGGTCTTGTTGATTTTGATCCACTCTAATATCTATATTTGCTATCTTGTTTGCTAGGTTCTGACAATATATAGGAAGCTGAAGGATATGGCGTCCACCTCCGACCGTTACAAGAAGGAGCTGGATGTCAGCAAGCAAACTTGTAGTAAACCGGTGGCTAAATAGCAAGTGGAGAGTGCGGAGGTTGTAGGGCTGAGGGATCAAGTGCAATAGCTGGGTGGTAAAGTGGCTCTGTTACAACCCGCTCTGGATTCTGCAAAGCTGGAGGTTCAGCAATGGGTCGATGAGTGCACGAGGCTGCGCTTCATTGCTGAACGAGCTGAGACTGCATATAACGACTTGGTGGACACGGTGGAGAGTGGCGATGTTTACTTGCTGCTGGATGATTATATTGATGCATTGGATAAGTATGATCGCCTTAAGATGTCTGTTGAAAGTGGGGGCAGCAAATTAATCCGCCGCATGAATCTTTGGTGTATATGTTAGTAGACATCTGATTTGCCATCTGACCAAGTTGTTGTGCCACCGGTTGCTCCAGCTGTTCCTTATGTTGTTTCTGGTTTGGATGTTTCTGAAGTTGTTGTTGATCAGGTTATCGGTTCTGGTGTTGTAGAGGGTGGTGATTTGGACCCTTTGAATGTGGATAATCTTTCTTGTGTGAATCGATTTTGAACATCTTGTGTTTATTCTTGGGTTGGGAGGTCTTTGAACAATATTTAAACAGCTCTTTGTTCTTGATACTAATACAATATTATTTTTTATGGGGATACTGAGGTTGTTTTCTCGGGATAACTTGGGGGCCTCGGTATCTAACCGACTTTGTAATTAAAAATATTTAAATTACTTACTTGATGAAGTCGGCTTGAAGAATGTATGTGATTGCTTTTGTTTTTTACTGGTTTGTTGTTTGACGACTTGTGCTGCGTAGTACTAGTCCTAATGGACTGCTTGCCTTTAGCTAGGTCGTATTTTGTCACAGGTCGTAGAGCGTTTGAGTACGACCTGATGCATTTGCGTAGTTGGCACCTAGGCTTCGTCTTGTCCCTAGGTGTACACCCTGATTCGTTCCTTTTGGGGGAACTTCTGATTGATATAATTAGCCTTTGAGTGGCCATTATATTTGAGTCTGTCTTAAACCTTTTGTGAGGTCGTAAGTTGACTTGGGGTCCTTTTGGGGGTCCCCTACATTGAATTTGTCTGATAATTGGCCTTTGAGTGGCAATTACAGTTGAACCATATCTAACCCTGGCGTTGGTGTTAAGTTGGTTTAGGGTCATTTTGGGAGACCTTGATTTGAATTGATTGAAATTAACCTGCGTGTGGCTGTTGTTGTTGAGTCGTTTTGAACTCGGCTTTGATATCCAACCTGACATTGTGATGTCTTAGGTCGGGCTACGTAGTGTGAAATGCAAGGTGCTCATGTAATGCAAAAATGATAGCTGCTCTCAAAATGTTGATGAGATTTCATTCACATTGACTTGTGTACTTGGAGAAAAAAACTTATTGATAAAAGCGCTTGAGGAGAGCTGTATTCCAAGGTTGGGGAAACCTATCACCGAGCTGGGTTTTGATCCAGTATGCGCTATTTCCAACGACTTTGTCAACAATGTAGGGGCCTTCCCATGTTGGGTCGAGCTTGGCTAGTGCTAAAGTCTTTTTGAAGACTAGGTCGCCAGCTTGAAAAGATCTTGGGACGACCTTCTTGTTGTAAGAACGTTGGATTGTCTGGTGGTACCGAGCTAGGGATATTGCGGCAGTTTCTCTACGTTCTTCTAGGAGATCAACTTATTTTGCCAAGATGTTGTCATTGACTCATAATTCAACAATGTCAGAACGTGTAATTGTGATTGTGAGTTCTGATGATATCACTGCTTCCGTTCCGAAGCAAAGTGTGAAAGGAGACTCATTTGTACTAGATCTAGCTATTGTTTTGTATGCCCATAGAATGTTTTCGAGTTGCTCTGGCCATTGGTTTTTCTTGCTCTCAAGCTTCTTTTGGAGGTTTTCTTTGATGGCCTTGTTGGTGGTCTCTGCTTGGCCATTGCTTTATGCATATCTAGGTGTAGAAAATGCTTGAGTGATGCGCTATTTTTATAGAAAATTCTTGACTTGTGTGCCAGCAAATTGTGTTTCGTTGTCCATGACTAGGGTGTGGGGTATACCAAATCTAGTGATGATATTAGTCCAGATGAAGTTGATTACGTTGACTTCCTTGACTTGGACTAGTGGGATTGCTCCAACCCACTAGGTGAAGTAATCTATGGCTGCTAGGACGTATTTGAGCCCTGATTTCTTTTGCGGGATGAATGGTCCCATGATGTCTAGCCCCTACATGTGGAATGACTATGGGCTGGCTATGTTGATCAATTCCCTTGCTGGACTTAGGTGATTGTGGCTAAAAGTTTGACATTGGAGGCATTTAAGAACGTACCTTTTTCCTCGATATGCATGCCTGGCCAATAATACCCTTGGGCGATTACTTTGTGTGCTAGTGATCTTGTTCCTGCATGGTTGCCACATTCACCTTTATGGATTTTGTCGAAAATAAGTTGTCCCTCCCTTGGAGTTATACACCTTAAGAGGGGTCCTCCTGCTAATTTGCGGAGCAGTCTTCCTTTGATTACTGTGTATATTGGGGATCAGAGTTGTATTGCATGAGCATGCTTTGTTTCTGATGGGATCTCACAATGTAAGATAAGCTTGAAGAATGGGCCCATCCAAGATGGATTGATCTCTTCTTTGGATGAGGGTTGGAAATCGCTGTTGATATTTTATTTCTGGTAAGCAGGTCATTCCAGAATGTCAATGTAGACTATGGTCAGACATGCCTCTTGTGTTTTGGAGGCTAGGAAAGGCAAGCTGTCTACATGTATGTTATCTTCTCGAGGAATATGGTCTAAGGAGAATATTTTGAACGAGCTGATTATGTCATACACGACTTGAGCATACTTTGCCAAGTTTGCTTTGTTGGTGACATATTCTTTGGTGATCTGCTTGACGATTAGCTGGGAATCGTTGTAAGCTTTAAGCTTTGAGACTTGTAGTTGCTGTGCCATTCGGAGGCCGGCCTGTGATCAATGCTTCGTATTCTGCTTCGTTGTTAGACGTTGTGAAATTGATTTTGATTGATTTTCAGAATGGGCTCCTCCGGTGAAGTTATACTAACCCAAATCCACTACCATCAAGTTATTGCATGCGCCATCTACGTGGAGGTGCCATGTGTCTGAGGTGGCTTGTTGATGTAGTGAAGTGATTGGTTCGGGTTCTTAGTTGATGTCTTCGACGGGAAAATCTTCTAAGAAATCAGTAACGACCTGGCCTTTGCGAGACATTTTGGGAACGAACTCGATGTGATATTCTCCGAGTTCTTCAGCCCATTTGGCCATGCGGGCTGTTTTGTTGTTAGAACTTAATACTTGTTTAATGGGTACGTCAGTGATGACTTTGATGCTGTGAGATTGGAAATAAGGTCGAAACTTTCGAGCTGAGTAAAGTAAAGAAAACATTGCTTTCTCTATTGGAGAGTAGTGCTTTTCTGCATCTGCCAACGTCTTACTGGTGAAGTAGACCTACTTTTCGACTCCATCATGGTCGCGAAAGAGAACTGAGCTGATTGCAAAGTTGGTAGTTGCAAGGTATAGCCCTAGTGTTTCTCCTTCTTCTGGTTTAGACCTGACGGGTGGAGTTAATAAATAGACTTTTGGGTCGGTGAAGGCTTTATGGCACTCGTCTGTCCAAGTGAATGTTGCTCCCTTTTTGAGTATTTGCAGGAATGGTCTGCATTTGTCAGATGCTCTTGAGATGAACCTGTTGAGGGATGAAACCATGCCAGATAACTTGTGGATTTGTTGCTTTGTTGTTGGTTCTGGAATTTCAAGGAGAGCTCGTATTTGTTCTGGGTATGCTTCAATATGTCTTTGTGAGACGAGGTAACCTAAGAATTCCCCTGAGGCTACTCCAAATACGCATTTGGCTGGGTTGAGCTTCATCTTGTTTTGGCGAAGTCGTTTAAAGGCCTCTTGTAGGTGAGAGATGCGATCACCTGTCTTTTTACTTTTGACCACCATGTCGTCTATGTAGACCTCCATAGTGTCTCCTAGCAAGTCTTTGAACATTTTGGTGACAAGTCTTTGGTAGGTCGCTC
This sequence comes from Coptis chinensis, assembly GCF_015680905.1. Lineage (NCBI taxonomy): Eukaryota > Viridiplantae > Streptophyta > Magnoliopsida > Ranunculales > Ranunculaceae > Coptis > Coptis chinensis. The sequence continues at coordinate 11,145,793 of NC_141456.1, read as the reverse complement.
CTGCATTCTTCAAGCCGAAAGGTAGGACGTTATAGCATAACGTACCTTGCTCGGTTATGAAGGATGTCTTTTCCTGATTTTCTTCTGCAAGTGGTCTTTGGTTGTACACACTGTATGCGTCCATGAATGACAAAAGCTCATGGCCGCAAATTTGGTCTACCAGTATGTCGATTCTTGGTAGGGGGAAGCTGTCTTTTGGGCAGTGTTTGTTGTCGTTGGTGAAATCTATGCAGAGTCGTACCTGACCATTCTTCTTTGGAACGGCTACTATATTGGCAAGCCAGGTCGGATACTCGACTTCTCTGATGAATCCAATATTTTTGAGCTTTTATATCTTTTCGTTGATGGCTTTTTGAAACTTGAGTGCTAGCTTCCTAGGTCGTTGTTTGATAGGCTTGATGGTTGGAACTACATTTAACTTGTGGCAAGCGACCTGAGGGTCGAATCCTAGCATATCGATATACGACCAAACAAAAATATCTTTATTAAGAGATAGAAATTTGACAAGCTGCTCCTTGAGCTTGAAGTCTAAGTCAGCCCCTACATAAACAAATTTTGGGTTATCAGTTGTGCCCAAATTGACTTTTTCTCCTGGTTCTATCTGAGCTTGTTTTCCTGTGAGCTATTCTGATGTCGTTGCTGGAGGGTTGGATGTTTGAGGATCCTTCCTTTTTGGGACGTCCTTGGCTTTGACGACCTGAGGCTTCGGTGAGGTCGTAGTGCTGACCTGATTGCATCGTTGAGCTTCTAGTTGGTTACTTCTGAGCTTCATGCCTTTGGGGCCGGGATATCGTAGGACCTGGTGTAGGGTTGATGGAATTGCTTGGATTTTGTGAATCCAACGGCGCCTTAGAATGGCAGTATAACGACCTGACATCGATCACACTGAAGCGGGTTGAAGTTTTGACCATGTCCTCTTTTTCACCAATATAGACTGGTAAGATTACATCTCCAATGACATCTGTACAATCTCCGTTGAACCCATAGAGCGGTGCATTGGATTCTATCATCACCGAGTTCGGCAGGTGCATATTCTTGTATGTTTGATAGAACAATATATCGCATGAGCTCCCTGGATCGATGAGGACTCTTTTGACTATCCAACCGTTGATTTTGACATGCACTACCAAGGCATCATTGTAAGGTAGGCACACCTTGTCTAGATCCTCTCCTGTGAATGAAATTGTTGTTGTCCTCTTAAGGTCGGTAGGGTTGATCATCTCGGCTGTGTGTGAGAGGTGATAGATTTCTTGGATTGCTCCTACTCGTCTGCGTTTCTCCAGACCTGAGGTTTCATCGTTTGAGGTGTCTGTAATCATGTTGATTACTTTGTCCTCATCTTGGTTGGAGGAGTGCTGTTTCCTGTTGTGCCTTGACCGACCTGGAGACTTAGATCGTCGAGTTAATCTGCTCCGCTTCGCTTTTTCTATTGTTGGCGTGTCGTTCATTGCCGCTCCCCGCGCTACGTGGTGTTTGGCATCCAGCTTGTGCCTCAGATCGCTTTCTGGCAAGAACTCTTTTAATTTGCCTTCATCCACTAGGTCTTGGAGGTAGTGCTTGAGGCTCCAGCAATCATTGATGTCGTGGTGGTGGAGTTTGTGGAAATGGCAGTATGGACGCTCTGGTATAGCTATCACCTTGTTGATGTTTGGTTTGAAGTATGGTGTTGTATATATTTTCTTCAGGATTTGACTTGGCGTCCTAGAGAAGTTAGAGAATTCCCTTTTTGTGTATGAGGATTTGCTGGCGTTGGATCTCTTGTTGTTTGTTGTTGTTGTTGTTGTTGTTGTTGTTGTTGCTTGAATATTATTTGCTTTCTTTGGGGTCTGGCTCGTTGCTAACTGCGAGGACCTCTTTACCTTTGCGTTTGGCCATCCATTCTTCGTACTTGATGTATTTGTCGACCTTGTGATACAGGTCGGCTGAGGTGTCTGGTTTGTTGCGCACGAGGGACCCTGCTAGGTCGGAGTCGTCCAAGAGGGCATTTGTGAACGCAAAAATTGCAAAACCGTCGCTGAGTCCTGACTTCAGCGCGCGAGAGGAGGTCCTTCTTAAAACGTTCTAGGAAGGCTCGGATCGTTTCTCCATGAGCTTGCTTGAGTTTAAACAAGGAGTCCAGGTTGGCGCTTCTTTTCATTTGTGGATCGCTCTCGCGACGCGTCGCCGCCAAAAGGCCGCCGTAGTTGTTGATCGAATATGGAGGGAGTGTGTAAAACTAGTCTATTGCTCCGTCTTTTAAACTGGTTGAAAAAAGTTTGCATTTCAGGTAATCGTAATCAGGATGGCTGTAGAGTGCTAGGATTTGGCTAAAACGAGCTCACGCGTGTTCCCCCGGCAAAGAAAACCGCCGCATAACCAGAACTTTGGTTGGATGAACTCGAAGGAGGTTGTTTGCCTCGGATATCTTGGATGAATGGTGATACTTTGTACATCTCTAGCATCTTCTAAGTGATTTGGATCGCGTTGGCTCTTTCGCTTGACTTATCTAGTTTTTGCGACGAAGTCTTCTAAACGCTGATTGGTGGTGTTGGTTAAGGCTGCAACATTGTTTTGCTCCCCGGCTTCTGTGGTGTCATTGTTGGCGTTGGAGTTGGCATGTTCTCGCATTGTCTAGTTTTCTTGTTGCAAAGTGATGAAGGCTTCTTGGAGTGTCTTTATTTGGTCTGCTAATGCTTGTAGGTTGAGTTCCATTGTGGTTTTTCTGACCAGCTTCGTGGGCTTGAAAAAAGAGTGGTTGTTCTTTTCTTAAGAAAACGAACCGGCAGACAGCACCAATATAGATGTTGGTTATTTTGGGACTACAACCTGATGATTTGTTGGATAGAAAATGGATGCACTCTTCTTGGGATAAGAGGTGCCTACGTATCAAGTTTTTCGGGCTAAACTTGAATCAAGCCTTACGTAGTTCATCTCTCTCTATTTATAGATGTGTGCTTAAACCGTTATGGATTGCAGATCTACCTTGTGTACTATCTTGGTGATTCACTATTAATGTGCTGTTACAAAGTTAATATTTCTTTGATTGTGGCGTTGATTGAGCTCAAAGATTGTACTAGTTGATATTTTTTCATGAATGGCTATAACTGCTACTTGTGATGACCTAGATGCTGGGTTGTTGGTACGATTTGATGTTGAGAGATGAACTAAAGTAAAACGTCCTACCTTGTGGACACGTGCTCTGTAGTGTAGAACGAAAAGTACTTATATATAATAATCTGATTATTAGATTTCATGAACAAAGTGATTTTTAGGTATGGCAAACTCGCCAAGACGCCAACGTTTAGATCATTCTCGCAAAAATGACGACTTAATTCACAAATCACAATTCCAACGAAGTTGGACACTTCAATATTCCAAAGATGAATTTTTTTAATTAAACTAATATAATATTTGTATTACTAATTAACTAATTGAAAGGAATTTCCATGATCACTAGCTAGGAATAGATCGATTAATGTGAAGATCTATAGAAGACGTGTTGAACATGCCAAATTGTAATTAACAAGAAGATTTGCACACATGGAAGCATGTGTGTAAGTAAGAAATTTAATTAAAGTCACGTGTGGGAAGTGTTAAGTTAGCTAATAGAAATAAGAAACTGAGAGTGGGAGTGAGAAAGTGTAGCAAGTTTTATCAAAAAAGAAAGAAAGTGTAGCAAGGTGGTGGCACAAAATCAAGAGGATGCAGGGAATGTGCAGAACATGCAGTACATTACTTGTTGGGATTGAATGTCCCACCGTGTCACATGCCTCCTCTTAAACCTACACTCACTACCCATGTCCCATGTGCACCCATGTGATGCATTCTGCCCACCTCCCCACCCTTACGTTAACTTCCTCTCATGAACTGCAAGCTCCTCTCATGCCTAGGGCTGTCAAACGGGTTCGATAATCCGATAACCGATTTGGTTAAACCGATAAAAAATAATTTGGGTTTTAGAAATTTAATTTGTCCTTTATCAAACCGAAACCGAACTGAATCAATAAAATATTAGTTTGGTTTTGAATTTGCTCTCTAAATAACCGATATGAACCTAAAACAATAATATGTCATTTTAATAATTTTGTATAAATTTTATCAATTGTGTGTCTAAAATTAATTGATTTGATTTAGAATTTAATTGATTTTATAGTTTTCGATTCGGATCGATTCGATTTAAATTTGTAATATATCTTATCAGTTTGGTTCGATTTTAAATGAAATATAATGTTATCAGTTTGGTTCAGTTTCGAATGAAATATAATATTATCAGTTCAGTTCGCCTTCTAATTTTTTGAATCCACCCAATAAGTGATCCGCTAAGTCAGCGAGTCAATTTCAAATCGGATTCACAAACAATTTGTATGTAAAATATTTAGTATTTCACGATTTTATTTATCATATATATATATATATATATATATATATATACATTAATTCTCTAAAACCATCCATAATTTAATTATATATTAATGAAAATTAAATAATAGAACATATTTTTATCGAATAAATCAATATTACAGCTAATTCTTATTTTTTTAGTCATTTATTTTAGATAATTGGGATGATAGATAAGATTTTAGATCAGTTTTGGATCGGATTCATAAACAATGTGTATGCAAAATATTTAGTATTTTACAATTTTATTTATAAAATAAATATATTTAAAAATAAAAATATATATTATTCTAAAAAATCATCTATAATTTAATTACATATCAATATATTAATAAAAATTGAATAACAAAACATATATTTATCGAATGAATTAATATGACGGCTAATCTTTTTCTTTTTAATTTTATTTTAAGTTGTTGGGATAATGAAACTTATCTTAAAATATGTTATACCGGTCACGGATTGATGACCCGATCTATTAGACCCGAGAACTAATCAGGTATATTAATATGCTACTCGGGTTAATATATGTGATCCTAACCCAACCCATTTGATAAGTTTGACAGGTCAATCTTTAAATGACTTGAAAACTTTTTTTTTTCAATCCAAACCCGCTAATTTCGTGCAGGATTCTTATGGGGTTAGAGATATGTACAAAACTGCCACCACTATATTGATAGGCCTACTCATGCCTCTTACTCTAGTGTGCAATACTGCAATGTGTGTGTGCGCATGAGAGAGAATGTGTGTGATATGTTTCATCCAACGAAGACTTCGCTGGCCATACCGCCTTCACATGCTCCCTTTTACGGAGGCCACGCCACCCAACACCTAGGACACTGCAACACACTTACATCACCCTTTTCTTCCACTGGTATCACCATTTTGGCCTGCAGAATGTTCAATTATATCATAACTACCATCAGAGTAATTGTTTCCTAAAATTATCAATTATGTTCACAGACGCGATTTCAAATACGTTCTAAGTTTACTTTTGTTATTTGATATAACCTGAATGATGAATTTCGATTCTCATTATTGCCCATCTTCAAGCAAGTGCATATTTTATTTACAATCAATAAACTTTGCATCATTGAATATTACAAATGAAGCCGATGTTTACCAAAAAAGTTATCTAAATGCAATGTATGTACTGACGATGAACTGATGAAGTACTTATGAAGGGAAATTACGTCCAAATGTAAAATTCAGAAGATATTAGTTAGCCAAACATATATAAAAATTAAAATATACTGTAAAATACAAAAAGGGTAATTTAGGGACAAAAGAAGCATGTGAAATTCTAACTAGACATGTGCTTCTCCAGAAGAGCAGGCTTTTGCCAGTACACCCTCACTCCATAATATCTCAAAACACTCGCAAGTTGTGCCCCTTTAGCCAAACTTCCCGTCCTTTAGGCTTTATGCATTCAAATTATGGAGAGTACTCCGTTTAAAGAAGAAAAAGAAAATCTCAAGTATATAGTGCCCATATCAATTTCATGGTCCACACTTTGGTGCTGGTATGCATGCATCTTGTTCACCAATCAAGACCGTTTAATTAGTGGACCACATATTTTCATCACATCATCATTCTTGCCTTAATCCCGTACTTATATAGTTTGCGTTCATTAATATATTTAGATCTTATTAATTGATTACGGTAGACTCATTAGTAGAGACCTTGAGGAGACTTGAACCGAGATATTCTGATCATTCAAAATCATGAACTTGAATATGACTGGTTTATGCTAAAAATGCTAACCTCGCACGATATTAGATTTGCATTTTCCTTTATTTAGTTTAATAGTTGTGGGCGTAACTAAATTGGTATGAGCCATTATTGTACAGAGTGTGCGAAAACATGATTTGCAAAATAACATGACAAACAAACCTAATAGTGTGCGGCAGTCACAATTACATGCTCTATCAACTGCTGTCTGCTGTTGGCCACAATTATAACATGATAATACTTGTACCAAAAAATTCCTTTGCAATAATACTGTTCTTATTCTTTAATCATATACTACAAAACTTCCTAACTTTTTCAAAAAATTTCAAATTTTACCACTGAACAAAGGTCCCATATCTGTGATGAATCAAATCTTTCACATGCATCTTAGATTAGTGGACCCCAATCCCACATTAAGGTTTCAATTTTTCCTCTCAGATAAAAAAAATGATAAGAAATTACACACGAACCAATTTGGAAGCAAGGGAATACTTCTAAAATCAATGGCATTACCGTAGTTATACCTAAAAACCAGTGGCATATTACTACGACTCTGCTACTTAAACCCACACCATTCTCTCGCGACAGTATTCACGCCATGAGTTCAAAACAGAGAAATAAGCTCATTCCTAGTCTGAAGAGAAAATGTTCAAGAACAACAAAGCTTCATTCTCGTCTTTGCAATCGTCGGAACACGTACAAAAACTTTGTTAATGTTGGAAGAAGGGAAGAAAAACAAGTGGGTGTTTCAGAAAAGTTGGAAGCATTGAAGAATTTGATACCTACGAAGAATGAAGAGACGAGGAAAGCTGACCAGTTGTTTGAAGAGACAGCAGATTATATTGTGTTTCTTAGAACTCAAGTTGAAGTTTTGCAGAGATTGATTGATATTTATGGTTCTAATGAGCAGAAAAAGGTTGTATAGTTAGTTTTGTAGTGTAGTTTCTTTAATGGGGAAAAAAAATGTTTGTTATCTTTTTCTTATGTTTTTGGTTTATATGTTCCATGACTATGGTTCTTCTTGCTATTTTACTTTGTTACTTTTTGTTGAAGATTTTACTCTTTTGTTGTTGAGATGAGTAAAATGATTTTCAATTTTTTCTCTTGAACTAAGCAAGCATTATGTAGATTTTTTTGTTTTTTCGTTTTTTTTTTTGAGGGAGAAGGATGTTTCATGTTTGAGATGCGAGTTCTGTTTGATATTTGCAATTATGCTTTCCAGTAGTTTTTTTTTGAAATTTTGATTTTTTTATATAGACAACAAGAGTCCATTTTTTCGTTAGAAAATTTGATCCAGCATAGTTGCGTAGTGTCGTTGTGCTCTATTTGATGGTGGTCAATTGGTCATGGACTCATGGTTACCAACCAAAAAAAAAATCATGGACTCAGTGGCTTCTTTTATGAACCAAATTTACATTACCTTTCATGGGAATCAAAATTCAGCACAATGCTTACACAAATCCCAATGCTAATTTTATTGGATCAATGGGTTTTTACTCTTGGGCCTTGTCAATTTGGCCTGGTTGTGTACATGTGTATGCCATTAATTTTAAATAAATTGCACCGTATAATTCCAATTTTTTTTTTTTTTTTTATTAGTAAGTTTGTTTTAAATGAGATTAATAACTTTTTAATGTTGGCGGAATTCGAGTCCCAAACTTCTAGTATCATTACCTATAAATTTTAGGGATTTTACTAGTCGGCACCTGTTTGCAACTCTAAAATTGCTCGGCAGAAAGTCCAAATAAGGCAACTGTAGCTTTGCTAGTTTGCTAGGAAACAAAGCGCGTCTTTTGTCTAGATCTTCCGTTCAACTCACAATCTCACAATCGTATGTCGGTATGTCGGCTGTTAGTATCCAGTTTAATTAACCACTAACTTGCATGTGAACCAAATGTATAGATAGAGAGAGGGGGTAATGATCATGTAATAGCCTTTATTTTTTTTATGAGATCATGTAATAGTTTGATGATGAGGTAGTAAGTATACTGATTGACAGGAATTGAATGGTCCAAGTTGATGGCTATTGCTTTAGGGGGACAGCTGATAAACATTTTTGCATTAAGAATGTTACAAGAATCTGGCGTGCTTGTTTTCCATGTTTTTTGTTCCATAGTGAAAATATGATAATTGTACGAACTGTCTGATAAAGAGGACAAAAGAAGTACATTCAAATTCTTATCCACAACTCGCGAGTTAATCCATAGTTCCATACACATGCATTTCTGGCATTTAGAATTGGTTGGGAAGAGTGACATCGTATGTTGAATTCCAATTTAGAATTCTAAACTCTATAAGAGCATCATAAACTCTATAAGAGCATCCTCAACGCATTTGTATTTTTGGTTGGAAAATCTCAGCAGTTTTGGTACTTTGAAATTTCTAAAAGGAAGGGAAGAACCCAATATATTTTGGGCTAAATTTGCTTTTTAATTTTGGATGGAAATAGTTGTCCGGTGCCAAATTATAAAATCCCAACAGTCTAAAAGCCCAACGATACAAAATCGAGCAATTTGGAATTTTTTATTAAAAAAAAAAAAAATCTGAATAGCAAAAGTAGTTCCTTCCCACTTTTGGACGGGTCAAGTTGTCCTATGCGAGACATTTCTATTTTGGTTTAAGATTTGATTTTTTTATTAAAAAAAACAAAAAAATGATAGACAAGTAGTCCCGTCCCACTCTTGGACGGGTCAAGTTGTCCTGTGCAAGACATTTCTATATTCTTCGCTATTTTGGTTTCAGAATTGACAATTGTTAAAATCAAAACGATGTTTTCACAACACAATGGTAATGAAAATTGCTAAATAAATTGTAACTATCACATTGGAAACGCATTATAATAATGCGTTGATGATGCTCTAAAATACCAACGATCCCAATGGGCAATAGTGTTGGTTATATACATCAATTTTCAGGTTTATGGACCTTAATCCAAAACAAATGATTTGAAAATCTAAATTTGTAATAGCAAATTAATGCATTCACCTAGAGCACTTTCAACTTTCCTGGAAGTCTGGAAGCAATTGAATTGAAATCTGGTTCAAACGTCCAGTGAATACGTAACGCCAATGCAAACTTTGGTGCCATCGTACCCGGCAAAGGCTTTAAAATAAAATATGACTTTCCAAAAGACTTTGGGCTGCATGGATATATTTTATAAAAACACGTAATAAACTCAAAATGGCTAGGGTGTTTATAAGGTTTAGATGAGATTAATTTTTTGTAGATATGATTTCTTAAATATTGTCATAAATAATCAAAAAAATAAAAATTTTCTAGACTTGCCAAATATGATATCAAATGGTGAAAATAAACTGTCCACAATTATTCAAATTTTGTAATTTGTTGATTTGACAAGTTTAATTTTTTAATTATTTGTGACAATGTTTAGAATAATTATGAGAACATGTTTACAAAAAATTAGTGTAATCTGAAACTTATAAACTCCCTAACAATTTTCTGTTTTAGTTGAAATATTTGCTACAAAGTTACGAAAATTTGCACATCGGTCAAGCAAGCGCAGCCAAGATAATACAACGAAGATCTTTATTTATATGCTATGTACAACAATCAATCCATATCAGCTTATCTAACATGAACCAGAACAAATTAATACTACATACTAGGGACCCAAGGAAACGGTAGGAGTTTGTGGAACCAATGTTTTGAGTTTTGAGGATGGATCCAGCCTGAGAGAAAAAAGTAGTCACTGAAAGCCACATTCGTCCCAGTTTTTCCTGCCAATGCTGACCAACTGTAAGTTTCATCCTTGTAGTTTTTTAACTTTAATTTTCTCTTGATTCATTTACTTTTAACTGTGTGAACTATGAAGATTGTGGAAATTTAGTATTATATTTCTTCATTATGTTCCATTTTTACTCGAGTACATAATTACTAGTGGGAAATAAAATTACACATGAAGCAATTCCAATTATTGTGGATCTAAACCTTGTCCGCATCTTTGTGCTAGGTTGTGATTTTTTTGTGTTTGAGCATTTATTTTAACGCTTGTGTTCTCTTTTTGGTTGTAATATAAGTTAAACCACCACAATTCACTTCTGGTTTTAGGTTTGCATTCATCTACTAAGAAACAAAAACTGAAGAAAAGCACTATTTGTATTCCATTTGTTGTTGTTGCCTGTTGGTGCTTGTGCTTTCTGAAGTCCGAACAATTACTGGTGTTTATATGTAGGAATGGTGAAATACATTTACGAAGAGTTTAGGAACCAAGATGTCCAGTGCGGACTTAAACGTAAGTAGCAGCGTGCATAATGAGTATGAGTGAATACCACAATGGCTTGAAAAATCAACAGTATTTAACATCGTCAATTCGTTATCATTTCTGTATTCCATTAAGGAACTTGTTGAAATTGTTAGAGGAGCTTCCGCCATTGCTAAGACTCTTTTTCACAATCTCCTTTAGTTCTAGGATCCTTTATTTTATTTCTTCATTACGAATCAGTTCATTCACTTTTTCCTTGATTTCTTCCCTTGCAACGATTCCATTTTTGGTTTTGTTAAACTCCAAACCAACCTTCCAAACATCACAAATTTGGCTTTGATTTTGGAACTGGTCAGCATAGAAAGGGAACCCCATTTCTTATGCTTTTTCCATGGTTGAGTTCCATCCACAATGGCTTAAGAAACATGCGATAGATGGGTGACTTAGAGCCTTCTGCTGAGGTTCCCACCCTACCGTCTTTCCTTGAGTGGCTACTCTAGCTTTAAAGCCTTCTGGATACACATCAGATGATTCTTTGGTCAATCTGGACGCACAACCCAAAGGAATGGTTGTTTGGAAAGTTCAAGGCTGAACGCTAATTCCTGGAACTGGACCTGGTCAAAGATTGTTAAGCTTCCAAAGGCAACATAAACAACTGATCTGGCAGGCTGTTCTGTTGATTGAGGCAAGTTGAGTCTTCTGGCCAGAAGTGTCCAAGTGACTGTCCAAACCTACTGCCTGCGAGCAATGGGTCAATGGGTAGGATATCTGGGAGTAACTCAAATGCTGCAAGCTCAAGTTCAAAAGTTGAGTTGCAAACATGCCAGTTGGCTGCTTTGACCATTTCGTTGCTTTTAACAATGCCATTGAATGTGATTTTCTGCGTCTTCAATTCACCAAGGCAGAGCCAATGAAAATGGGCCGTGTATTGCTGGTGATAGCTGGATCTTCTCTAGTGCCTGAATGAAAAAAAATAAAAAAACAGTTGCCCAACGGAATCAAGGATTTAGAGCAACCTTAATCAATTAGGATTAAGAATGTTTAAACTTCATTATTAGAGTCTTACAATATTCAACTGGAGTAACTGTACATGCTGTGCAACTCCAAGGATTGAACTGAATACTTGAGTGTCATTGTTCGCAGTTCTGAATAGTTTGATATATTGGCCATGCATATAAATTATTAATTAATTTTCGTTTTGTGGATGCAACCATTCAAACAAGTTGATTTCTGCCTGCATTTTACTTCAGATGATGCGTGCTTGATTGTCTAACCATCAATGTAAATGATTCCAGTGTCTATTAGCTTAAATACCAAGGCTAAGACTCCAGCACCTGAAGTCCATAAAGCTATCTTGTTGATTCCCATCCTCTCACCAACCTCTAGCACCCATCCCATGTCACTGATAATGCATGTGATCTTGTCTTCATTTTCTGAACCATTGATCTTTTTTATAACATCCCTGACCTCATTGGGCAAGACACACATCAGTCCTCCATTAATCTTTCCTAAATCATTCCGGTCTTTATCAGCTGATAACCCATCTTGAACTGAAACCATATGGATCTGACTTTCCATGTCACCTTTCTTTAATGCGCCTGCAATGCGCTTGTGGTTAAACTCCGTGTTCACAAATGTGTTCTGGAAGTCACACTTGACTAAACAGTGCGAGAGTTCCATGTGAGGTATGATATAGCCTTGCAGCGGGTAGGGGACAACTATAGTGTGTGGGTTTCCCATAGTAATGGTGCCTCACTATCACTTGGAAGATCTAGCTTATGTTGTGTGTTCACACTAACAATTCAAAAGGATATTTATGTTAGATTTGGGTTCTAAGGCTGAGGATCCAATGTCTGCTATTTTTTCTAAAAGTACCAAGTCAAAGTGTTTCATTGTTTGTCTTAGTTTGTTTGATGATACTCCTTTGTCTTCTACTCTTTAGTTCTCTCTGTTTTACTATATCCTAATATGCTCTGTTCTTATGTCTTTGCCTTTTTAACAACTACAACAATAACATTGTGACATTCAGTAAAAGACATTGTGCAAGTATGCAACTCATGTGGTGTGTGCTTGCATTCCTCGGCTCAGAATGGGATAGCTTCTAAATGTCCCAGCCAAAGCACATTTGTCTGTGGCTGCTGCCCTGCATTTATTTTTTCCCTGTAGACAACGCGAATTGTAGCTTGAATTTGAACACTTAGTGGGGACAAATACCTGGTTGCTAGAACTGGACTGTCAGCCTATGATCCGGAGAACAACCTTATGGGGTCCCATGGAGACTGAACAAGTGCCTCTCACAAAGTGTGCAATCCAACCAGACACCAATGTTCTTAGGATTTGTTGAGTTTTGAGGATGCATCTACCATGATGTGCCTCTTGCACGTGATGCTGAGAGCCTGAGAGGAAGAAAAACTCACTGAATGAGAAGCTTCAATGGTAAAATTATCAGAGATTGTAAGGTTTTATATGCACTCAAATTCGCCCCAACTTTTCCCGCCAGTAGGGGTTTTCTATATTTATCTCCTCATTCTCCTTCTTCTTTTGTGGGACGATGTTGACCTGGAAGACCAACTGAAGGTTTATACCTTTGATCATTGCCGTTTTTTTTTAGTTTCTTCGAGTTTCTGTTGATTTATTTCCTGATATTTTACTTTGTGAACTATGAAAAATGGTGGAAATTTCAGTCTTATATATATTCCTTCTTTACGTTCCAATTGTACTCAAGTACATTATAAACTAATAGTAATTAAATTACAGATGAAGAATGTTGATCATCAATGTGAATCACGTCTCTATTTTAATGTCGTGTACCACATCTTTGTGCTAGTTTGTTTCTTTTGTGTGTTTTTGCATTTGTTTTGACCCTTGTGATGTGTTTTTTTAGGTTGTAATCTAAATTGAAACACCACACTTAGCTTTAGGGTGTAGTACTGCATGCACCTATTATATAAAATAAAAACAAAATTAATCAACAAAATTTTGTCTGAATTCTATTTGTTGTTATTGTCGCCTGTTGGTGTTTGATTTATATATGGAATAATCTTGTAGGGGTGTGATTGTGCTTTCCGAACAGTTACTGGTGTAGTGGTGTTTATGCCTAGAAGTGGTGCAATCTTTTATATTTTGGGACCAAGATGTCCTAATGATTACTTTTTCACAAGTTGCGGTATGTTTACGTATAGACAAACCAACCATCATTTCTGTATTCCATTAACAAACTTGGTGAAATTATTTGCGGAGCTTCCCCCATGACTGAGACTCTTCGCGACTGTCTCCTTTAGCTTTGAAATCTTTGATCTGATTCCTTCATTACCTAGAAGTGCGTTCACTTTTTCTTTGATTTCATCCCTTGCAATGATACCATTTTCGTTTTTCTTCAACTCCAAACCAACCTTCCAAACATCACAGATTTGGCGTTGGTTTTGGAACTGGTCAGCAAAGTAAGGCCAGCATAGAAAGGGAACCCCATTGTGTGCACTTTCCATGGTTGAGTTCCATCCACAATGGCTTAGAAAACATGCAATGGATGGGTGACTAAGAACCTTCTGCTGTGGTGCCCACCCTACCATCTGTCCTTGAGTGGCTACTCTGGCTTTGAAGCCTTCTGGATATGGTTCAGATGATCCTTTCGTCATATCTGGGCGCACAACCCAAAGGAATTGTTGTTTGGAAAGTTCAAGTCCGTATGCTAATTCCTGGAATTGGACCTGGTCAAAGATTGTTAAGCTTCCAAAGGCGACATAAACAACTGATCTGTCAGGCTGTTGATTGAGCCAGTCGAGGCAAGTCGAGTCTTCAGGCCAGAAGTGTCCAAGCGATTGCCCCATCCCACTGTTCGCAAGCAATGGGCCTATGGGTAGAACATCAGGGATTAAGGCAAATGCTGCAGGCTCAAGTTCGAAAGTTGAGTTGCAAACATGCCAGTTAGCTACTTTGATGGCCTCGTTGTTTTGAACTATGGCATCAAAGGCTATTTTTTGCGTCTCCGAGTCACCAATGCAGAGCCAAAATAGTTGGGCTGTGTTCATGACTGGCATTGCTGGTGATAGTTGTATCTTCTCGTGTTTTATTAGAGTTCCTGTGAAAGAAATTTAGTTGGTCAATCGCAACAAGGATTTAAAGCACCCTTACCGAATAGGATTAAGAATGATTAAACTTTGGTATTAGAGTTTAAGAATACTCAAATGGAACAGCGGTACATGTTGTGCAACTCCAAGGGGTGAAGTGACTACTTGAGTGTCATTTTTTAAAAAAAATTTCATGTACTGGGCATGCTTATAAGTTCCTCACTAACTTTCTTGGTGTGGCTGTCTGTAGCTCTGTAGTAAACTGGAAATGGAAATGATAAATGTTAGATTGTCTTACCATCAGTGTTAATGATTCCTGTGTCAATTAGATTTGGAATGTTCAACATCTGGGCTACGAGTCCAGCACCTGTTGTCCATAAAGCTACCTTGTGGATTCCCATCCTCTCACCAACCTCTAGCACCAATCCCATGTCACTGATAATGCAGGTGACCTTATCATCATTTTGTGAACCATTGATCTTTTCAATAACATCCTTTACTTCACTGGGCAAGAAACGAACCACTGCTTCAGTTAGCTTCCCTATATCGTTCCGTTCTTCATCAGCTGATAACCCATCTTGAATTGAAACCATATTTATCCGACCTTCCTTGTTATCAGTCTCTAGTGTGGCCGCAATGCGCCTGTGGTTAAACTCTGTGTTCACAAATGTGATCTGGAAACCACACTTGACTAATTGGTGCGAGAGTTCCATGTGAGGTATGACATGGCCTTGTACTGGGTATGGCACAACTATAGCATGTGGGTTTCCCATCGTAAGTGTGTCTGCACGGCTTCACTATCACTATGCAGATCTAGTTTTTATTGTGGATTGACACTCACAACTCAGGAGGATATTTATGTTAGCTTTGTGTGTTAAGGCTGAGGATCCAATGCCTGCTAGTTGTTACCAAGTCAAAGTGTCTCCCCTTTGTCTTAATTTGTTTGATGACATTCATTTGTCTTCTATTTCTTATCCCTCTCTCACTGTGCACGGTTCTATTACTTCCTAGTATGTTTTGTTTATCCTCTTTTTTTCTTGTTAACAACTAAGCATACAACAAATACTTTTTAACATACAGAAAAGACATTGTCTTGTTAGTAGCCTTTCAGTGACAAGTATCTAACATTTCTCTCTGGTTTGGGGTCTAACCCATTTTATACACTTCGACAGGCCCACTTGAAGAGGAGTTAATGGCAGGCAGACATTTGGAGGTGAGAGCCTCTTCAACATGGACAACTAACATAAAATAAGCCGACTACCCTGATTATGAGATATGTTGATGTCTTTCTTCTTACTTTTCTTTTTTTGAACTTTCTCTTAGACTATTCTTGTTTGGTCTGTGTGTGTGTGTTTAGAGCAAAACGTGCAGGCGTTATACATTGTTGCAGACTATGATAATACCATGCTTTTCTGTTTTTGTTAAGTGTATAATATTAAAAGATGCTTCTTTTAGGTAAATGAGATATGCCATGTCTGTTTCTTGTCTAAATACCAAAATTAAGTGTGATATGCCATGTCTGTTTCTTGTCAAAATACCATTTGGCCAGAATGTTAGAAGCATGTTAACTGTTACCTGCTCTTATGTTAACAGTTAGTGTCAAGTAGAGATTGTGTAAATATTTCTGTCATGCTAAATTCCATACACGCGGCACTTCAATCCTCTATCTACCACACTTTACGGTTCTTGTAATTGGTGCCTAGCTTGCTATTACATTTATGCTCGTTCATGTCATTCCTTGGAAGGCATATTCGTTCAGTGCTGTTACTTTTCCCCTGTTTTTCTCATGCTGAAGGAATTCAAATTCTTCACAGGTTCGACCATGAAGGGGGGTACTGCTTTGTCAAACTGAAGAGTACAGTTGGAAATTGCTGCAATTTCATTTCTTCTATCATAATAGAGTTCCACTTTCGAGTGCTTTGACTCTTTATTGAATTTGTTTTTGTTTATATTTTTGACTGGATAATATCGAGCGCATGAATTAGTTGCATCAGTCGTTAAAGATGTCTGGATGAGAGGTTGAGGAATGTGGATTTTTACTTTACTTATTTGAAGTTCAACTGCGACATTAGCCTTTATTATGTTTTACCCATGTTTTCATGTATATATATATTTAACTGATACAAAGAAGGGAAGAAAAAGCACAGTGCAAATTTTCATCCTTTCTTTATTCCATCAACAAACATATCAAAGTTTCTCGAGGAGCTTCCACCCGGGCTAAGACTCTTTTTAACAATTTCCTTGAGCTCTAAAATCCTTGTTCTTATACCCTCGTTGCCAATAACTTCATTTACCTTTTCTTTGATTTCTTTACTTGAAACTATCCCGTTTTCATTTTTGTTCAAGGCCAAACCAACCTTCCAAGTGTCACAGATCACACTCTGGTTATAGAACTGGTCTGCAAAGTAAGGCCAGCATAAAAAGGGAACCCCGTTGCTTACACTCTCCAAGGTTGAGTTCCAACCACAATGGGTTAAGAAACAAGCAATAGAAGGGTGATTAAGAACCTTCTGTTGAGGTGCCCACCCTACCATCTGTCCTCGAGTGGATACCCTAGCTCTGAACCCATCAGAGAATGCATCTGATGATCCTTTGCTCATATCTGGACGCACAACCCAAAGGAATGGCTGGTTGGAGAGTTCAAGCCCGGAAGCTAATTCTTGGAATTGGACCTGATCAAAGATGGTGAAGCTTCCAAAGGCAACATAAACAACTGATCTGGCAGGCTGTTGGTTAAGCCAGTTCAGGCAAGTTGAGTCTTCAGACCAAAAGTGCCCAAGTGTCTGCCCAAGCCCACTGCCAGCTAGCAATGGGCCAATGGGGAGGATTTCTGGAAGTAAGTCAAATCCTGCAGGTTCAAGTTCATAAGTTGAGTTGCAAATATGCCACTTGGCCACTTTGAGAGCTTTATCGTTTTTGCTTGTGGCCTCAAAGGCAATTCTCTGCGTTTTCAAATCACCAAAGCAGAGCCATACGAGGTGGGTTGTTTTCATGGATGGCATTCCCGGGGATAATTGGATCATCTGGTCTTTTATTAGAGTTCCTGTAAAAGTTTTCATTTAAACAACTGAAATAAGGAATTGAAAATGGTTTCGGCAGATAAGCAAGATAGTTTCTATTGAATTTTTAGCACAGATGATATGCACTTCCACAAGCTGAACCAGTGTGAGTATCTTAGATGAGGTTCTGTCTAGTTTTATTGATCGATGCTTGCACTAGATATTCGTTTCGATGACTTGTTGTGTTCTTTTAGTAAGGTTTAAATCACGCGGTTGCTACCTATCAATCCTGTTAGCATTGTCTATATACAGTATCTGTTTGGCAGGTGCATTTTTAATGATTAGTGGCTCTGTTGCATCATGTCACTATTGTTTGCAATTCATCACCTTACCATCAGGATTGATGATTCCAGTATCTATTAACTTTGGTATGTTTGATATCATGGCCGATAGTCCCGCGCCCATAGTCCCATATGCAGCTGTTTTGATTCCCATCTTCTCACCAACCTCTAATGTCCATCCCATGTCGCTGATGATGCATGTGATATCATCTTCATTATCTGAGTCATTGATATGTCTTAGTAGAGCCTCTATCTCTCTTGGCAAAACGCTAATTATTGATTCAGTTAGCTTCCCTATATCATTACGATCTTCCTCGGCTAACAGCCCATCTGGAATTGAGACCATATTTATTTGACTCTCCTCTTGCTGATTATTCAGTGTGGCCAGAATGCGCTTGAGGTTAAATTCTGTATTCACAAATGTGATCTTGAAGCCATGCTTGACTAAACGGTGTGAGAGTTCCATGTGAGATATTACATGGCCTTGCACTGGATATGGTACAACAAGGGCATGCTGTTTTCCCATGGTAAGTGTAAATTCAGTCTCACTAGTCTGATCGAGCATATACTTTGTTATCACACTCGTAACTCACAAGGAAATTTATAGTAGGTGTTTTGGTTCTATGGCTGAGGAGCCAAAGCGTGTGGTTTTGGCTTTAAGTGCTTTAGTGAGCATAAAGTTAAGTCAATGTATTATGTCCTTATTTGATATATATTTTCTTAAGGAAGTTCCTATGGCTTTTCTTCTTTTCACTGTCTCCTTGTCCAATGTTTAGATGGTTTTTCTGTTCCTTTTTTCATTCCTTCTTTAAAGTTTAGCACACCACACAGATACTTGCGTGCCGAAAAGAACATGCTCCTCTCAGTACAGTTTCGCTTCCAAGAATAAGGATCGAGCATCTCTTTCACTGTGCGTGTCACACACACAGGCATATACCGTGGATTGGATGGTAACACTTTCAAAAATCCCCTTCACATGTTCTGCCCGTTGCTTCCCGTGACATTCATGCACGTTTGGCATATGTCGTTGATCATCTCGAGTTCACGAACTCATAAGGATGATATTTCAAAATGAAATGTATTGTGAATATGTAGAGAAAAAGACGTTTTTCTCTCTATGGTGTTAAGGGCGTGCCCGCTCTATTTATGCCTGGACAAGCTGCGCGGCGCGCCCATGCCTTTGGTGACTTCTAGTGTTTTAAGCGCACCCGCGCTCCACTGTTACTCTGGACATCTAGTAAAATTTGGAACTTGCAGTGTGGACGTAGGCAAATTGCCGAACCACGATATATCTCGTATTGTGGTTTGTTCTTCCTTTACATTAATTATTTTACTTTATATGTTTGTTATTTGATATTGAGAAGTGTTGGGATATTACTTAAAGGGTGTTGAAGTCTTGTTTAGTGTGAAAGATCAATTTTTGTGTATGATTGATCTATTTGTTGTGGATAACGTTGTTTCCGCATTGTTCTATTCACAACAATTGGTATCGGAACGAGATATACGACCTAGGATTTTGAGTTTTGGTAAATAACTATAGTGCTTGAAATTTGTGTAGACAAGGTGTTCGATAAAATTCCGAAGTGAAATTATTTTTGGGTTATTGTGTGTAACTTGAAAAATGGCTCCCAAGATGTCAAATGCTAAGTTTGAAGTAGAGAAGTTTAATGGGAAGAATAACTTTGGGATTTGGAGAGTCCAAGTAAGGGACATACTCATCCAACAAGGTTTGCATAAGACTTTAAAAGGGATTAAATCTAAGGTTGCGACTATGAGTGATGATGATTGGGAAGAGTTCGATCTACATGCTTGTTTATTAATCCGGTTGTGTCTTGCTAATGAGGTCATGTATATTGTGATAGAAGAAAATACAACTGCCGGTATTTGGCTCAAGCTAGAAGCTATGTATATGACCAAGAGCATGATGAACAAGATGCACCTTAAGAAGTGTCTTTATCGGTACATGATGGTAGATAGTTTAACGATGCAAGAGCATGTTAGTGAGTTCCGTCGACGCCTAGCGGATTATTTGAATGTTGGTATGTAGATGGATGATGATGATCAAGCGGCATGTTTAATATTCTCTTTGCTTGATAACTATGAGCATCTAATGACCACATTTATGAACAGAGAAGATGTTGATCTTGACGAAGTTCAAAGTGTGCTACTTTCTTATGACTTGATAAAAAAGACAAGAGTTGAGAATAACATTGATGCAGGTCAGGGGCTAGTGGCAAGAGGAAGGTCGCATGAAAATGCTTCTACAAGTAATGAGAAGTCTAGGTCCAAGTCAAAGAAGCCTTTGACACATGTGAAGTGCTACAATTGCGATGAAAATGGACATTACGCAAGTAATTGTCCTCACCCGAAGAAAGAGAACAAGAGAGATGGTAAGAAGAAAGGTAAGACAAAAATTGAGGCAAGTTATGCTTCAGGCTCTAAAGGGGACGAGTTGAGTCTCTGTGTATCCACATAAGACTATATGGCCGAAAGATGGATTCTTGATTCCGGATGTTCATATCATATATGCTCGAATAGAAAGTGGTTTACTTCTTATGAGAGCATTGATGGTGGTTCCGTTTTAATAAGTAATGACGTTGCTTGTAAGACGGTAGGAATTGAAATTATACGAGTCAAGATGCATGATGGTGTAGTGAGGACTTTAACCGATATGAGACATATTCCTGAGCTAAAGAAAAACCTTATTTCTCTTGGTACCTTGGATTCCAAAGGCCACAAATTTGTGGGGGAAGGTGGAGTCCTAAAGATTGTTAATGGCTCTTTAGTTGTTATGAAGGGTCAAAGACATGGAACCTTGTATACTTTGATGGGTAGTTCGGTGATAGGCGATGTAGCAGTGGTTGCATGTAGTGATGATTCTGAGTGCACTAAGATGTGGCTTATCGACTACTAGCATATGAGTGAAAAGGGTTTGTCCGAGTCAGGCAAACGAGGGTTCTTAAAGGACTTGAAGAAGCCAAGTATGGGGTTCTGTGAGCATTGCGTCTATGGGAAGCAGTGTAGAGTCAAGTTCAAGTCAAGCAAGCACACGACAACAGACATCCTTGACTATGTGCATACGGATGTTTGGGGACCCTCCAGAGTGGCTTCAAAGGGAGGTAATCGCTATTATGTCTCATTCATTGATGATCATACTCGCTATGTGTGAGTGTATATGATGAAAACAAAATATGAAGTGTTTGAGACATTTAAGAAGCGGAAGATAAGGGTTGATAATCACACAGATAGGAAGGTTAAAACACTACGGTCTGACAATGGTACTAAGTATACCTATGGGCCTTTTCAAGAGTTTTGTCAAACAGGAATTGGAATTAATCGACCGGTCGGGGGGCACATCTCGAGTAGAATAATGGAATGAGAGGATGAATAGAACCTTGCTTGAAAGAGCGAGATGTTTGTTATCTAATGCGATCCCCAGGCAAAGAGTATCAAGGCGATGTAGTGTCCATGGCATGTTAATGCATAATAGGTCACCCGCCCAAACTATAGATTGCAAGATACCCTATGTGGTGTGGTCAGGTAACCCAGCTGATTATAGTATTTTGCGAGTGTTTAGATCGACTACTTATTACCATGTGAGGGAAAACAAGCTAGATCCTAGAGCTAAGAAAACCATATTCCTAGGCTTCGCAAATGGGGTAAAGAGATACAGATTGTGGTGTCTAGAAGACCACAAGTTTCTGGTCAGCAGAGATGTTACCTTTGATGAGACTTCCGTGTTATCTTTCAGTAAGTCGGAAAAAGCTGGGCAGAATGGTGAGTCTATAGAAGTTCAAGCTACTGATTCTTCTTTCAAGACAAGACTTCAACACCCTCAAAGTACTATCTCAACACTTCTCAATATCAACTAACAAACATATAAAGTAAAGAGACTAATGTAAAAGAGAACAAGCCACAAGACACAGATATAACGTGGTTCGGCAATGTGCCTACGTCTACAGGCGAGATCCAAGCTTTACTAGATGCACAAAGTAACAGATTACAAGAGTTCTCAATTCACTCACAAAGAATGAACACTCAAACACTCACTTAGAATGCACTCTTCAAGGTCTGTCTCTCTTATAGTATTGGTTAGGTTAAGTTGAATAGAAAACCTAACTTCTGTTTTTATACTGGGCCGAAAAAATCGATGTGTCTGTGAAGGGGTCTGAGTGCGAGTCGGCGGAGTCGCGCCTTGCCTTAGGCGTAGGTGAGCGCGAGCGTGCCTAATAAAATTTGTACACAAAAGTCCAATAACTTTTCCTTCGCTCGACCCAAAATTGGGCTAAGTACAAATCCTCCAAGGGAGCGCGTGTCGCACTGTGCTCCAAGCTAATGAGGGCGCAAGTCGCGCCTTACAAGAAAAAAATGCAAACAACCCTTTTTCTCTACAAAATGAATATTGATTAAGAGTTTAGATTTCGAGTCTGCGAATTGTAACAAGCATGCCCATCTAGTAGCTAAAACGGCATGGCAATCAGAGTCCTTTGTTGTGTGGTTAGATGATATTCCTACTGAATGGTAATGTCCGGAAGACAAGTAGTTAGGAACTTAGGACTGGTAGTAATCTTCTGAGTTGAATTTAACTGAAAACTAATTCATCGGTGATCACAGAAACAGGATTTTGATTCATGGAAATCAAGCTGTATTTTGGTTGTACTTGTACATTTAAAAGAGATTCAACAGTTCCGGTGACGAGTTCTTATTCACAAATCCAATGGTTTAAGTGAGGAATTTCAACAGCCTAAAAACATTTATGGTCTAATGAGGCGTACACTTCAAGAACGCCTCAACGCTTCAGGAACGCCTCACACAGTAAAGCGTATGCTTCCAGTGCATATACGCCTTACTCAACGCCTGTACGCCTCTCCTTGAGGCGTATGCCTCAAACGCCTTCTAAAACAATGTTCCAATCCAGCGTAGAAAACTCCAGTGCACTCCTGCGCACTCCGTTTAACACAGATGTTACTATGTCAGGTAGTTAATTAAAATGTTTGAATTCCAAATATCTAACTTACACATGTTTACTAAGCACAAGAAGAGCAATTTGTAGAGAGGACTTTATCTAAGAGCATTTATCATTCTTAACATGCTTATAGTTAGATACTTAGATGTACATCTCCATGAGCAATAAGGTGCATGATGTTCATGTCTTCAATTCCTCCAAAAACAGCTCCAGATTCTTGGAGGAAGAACCACCTTTACCAACACTTTTCATGGCCATTTCTTTCAGCTTCAGTGCATTTTCTCTAATCTCTGCACTTTGTAGAAGTTGATTCGATTTTCTCTTAATTTCATCCTTTGAAATGATCCCATCTTCATCTGGATTAAGTCCCAAACCAACTCTCCAAGTATCAGTAATGTAATCCCCATCAAAGAGCTGGTCAGCAAAATGTGGCCAACATAGGAAGGGAACTCCCATACTCACTCCTTCAACGGTTGAATTCCACCCACAATGAGTTACAAAACAGGCAATGGAAGGGTGAGCCAGTACCTTCTGTTGAGGTGCCCAAGCTACTATCTTCCCTATCTGGGCTACTCTATCTTGAAATCCATCTGGGAAAGTTGTAGTTGGCCTGCCAAAGAGGTCTGACTGTGATCTAAAAACCCACAAGAATGGTCTACCAAGAAGTTCCAGCCCGAGCGCTAGTTCATCAAATTGGCGTTGATTGAAGATTGCGATACTTCCAAACGCAACATAGACGACTGAGCGTGTAGCTTGTTGATCAAGCCAGCTCAAGCAAGTTGAGTCTTCTGGCCACAAGTTCCCAACTTGATTGGTCGAAAGCAATGGGCCTATTGGTAGGAGATTCCGAACCAATGCAAGTGCTGCAGGTTCAAGCTCTTCAAACGTGTTGCATAACACCCATTCTGCGGATTTTGAACTTTTGTTGGCGTCAATTACTGTTTGGAACATAATTTCTGGAGACACCAGGCCAGCCATGCAGTTCCACATAAAGTGAGCTGTTTTTAAGCTTGGCATATTTGGAGACCACATAACTGTTTCCTCCTTAATTTTTGTAGTTCCTGCAATCGAGTAAAGTAATTACCAATACTGTGTATGTATGGATCATAAGAAACATATATAGCGACAAAAGAAACATATATTACCATTGTACTTTTGGTCAATTATCAGTTTCCCCTTTTACAAAATTATCGACTCAATCAACTTTGTACTCCAGTCTACTTTCAATTTCCCCCACTCCTCGTTGACTCTGATTCAATTGGGTCACCAAAAAACACACGTAGCCATCGTTTGGTTGATGTGTTACATTAAAAAATGACACTTGATTGAAACTTTCTAAGTGTGAGTCAATGATACATTAGCTAAATAGGGCTACGCGTGTTTTTTGTGACTTAATTGAGTCGGGGTCAAATCAGTTAATGAGGAAGGGAAATTGAAAGTAGATTGGGAGTGCAAGGTTTTTTGAGTCGATAATTTTGTAGATAGTGACTCTCAAGAACAAAACAAGTGAAAAAGTAACTCTCAACACCACATTTTTTTTAATCACTCACAATAATCGGGTAGATGAAATGTCAAGTATACCCTTGATACGAAATAAAAAAAATGACTCGGATAAATGAAAAGTCAAATGTACTCCTGATGCGAAATAATAAACGGCCCGACTCAACCGAAACGACCTGGTGTATGTATGAACTATGATTGTTCATACCTATGTACCTCAACATAATGTATAATCAGTAAAAAAACCTATTGGAGCATGAACAATTATTGTTAATAGATCAACATTGTTCATACCTCAAACATGAGCCCATTAATTGTTCATACCTATTTGCGGTATACCTTAACATGCATGAGCTATGAACAATCACTGTTCATATTTCAACATGAGCTATGGGCAATCATTGTTTATACTTCAACATGAGCTATGAATAATCATTGTTCATACCTCAACATAATATATGATCAGTAAGCTAGAACACCTATTAGATGGAGTATAAATAATGACATAACTATTTGGGGTATGAACAATCATTGTTCATACATCAACACTGTTCATACCTCAAATATGAGCTATGAACAATCAAAGTTCGTATGAACATTAATTGTTCATATATAACCTCGATATGAGCTAGCTATAAACAATCACTGTTCGTAATATTGATTGTTCATACTTCAACATGAGTTATGCACAATTACGTTTTATCAATACAAATTTTTGCTTACTGAGAAAAAGAAAATGCACAATCATGTTTCATGCCTCAACAGTACATGAGTTATGAACAATCATTGTTCATATCTCGACATAATGTATAATTAGTAAGAACACCTATTTGAGGTATGAACATCATTGTTCATACATCAACACTGTTCATACCTCAAACATGAGCATTGATTGTTTATACCTATTCGGGTATGAACAATCATTGTTCGTACTTCAACATGAGTTATGCATAACCACTGTTGATACCTCAATATAATGTATGTATGATTAATAAGAACACCTATTGGAGTATGAACTATCATTATTCATGCATATTTGGAGTATATCAACATAGTGTATGAGATATGTTCACCTATTTGGGTACGAACAATCATCAAATTTCTATGTTTTATATCTATAATAAATACGGAGGGGTAAAATTGGTATTTAAAAAAGTAAAAGGCCGGGCCAACTTATTTTGGCTTTGACGGTTACTAAAATTGAAATTGTGAGTTCGTGGGTAATTTAATGCTGGAATTTGTCTTTGTGAGTTACTAAAAAGAAACGGTGTCCTCTAGAATTGTTTTTCCTCGAAATTGGTCCTTTAGACTCTTTTCTTGATAATTTTGTACAAGGGTGACTGGGTGAGACGATAGTTGACAGAAAGTACAGAGGGCAAAACCATAGTTTACGCCTATATAAATTCACTGGTTTTGGAGTACACCAACACCAACCTGAGTTTCTCGGGGATCCTTTCGTATTGGGGAAATGCTGCTATGACCAGAGGGGTGTGGTGCCTAGCCTTCATAGTAAGGGTATAACTCTCTCAGATGCGAGCTTAATTGCCGGACACTAAATAATTATAGTAAAATAAAGAGAAAATTTTAAAAACAGTAACGTCGTAGTTACCATTTTCATCTATAACACCAGATTCAATCAGCTTTGGGATGTGGTATACAAAAGCCTTGACTCCTGCGGCCACAGGGATGAATGATGCTCGCCGTATTCCCATCCGCTTTGCTACATCCAGTGCCCATGCTAGCGTCTCATCAGCTATGACACAAGCAATCTTGCCACTGTCACTTGATTCATTGACCTTGATCAGCTTCTCTAACTCTGCAGGTAGGTTGCTATAGACAGCATCATCGGATTTGTTTTGATCTTTCCTTTCATCAAGTGTAAACTCTGAGATTGTTACGAGATTTATACCAACCAGTTCTTTGCCCTTTTCTGGCAATGCGTTGATGAGCCTATCATGAATGAACTCTGTGATCACAAATGTGATTCTGAATCCTCGTTCAACCAAGCAGTTTGAGAGCCTCATAAGAGGCATTACGTGACCTTGAGCTGGGTAAGGAATAACTAGGACATGGGGTTGGTCATTGATAATAGTCATAATTTTTGTATGACCTTCAACAAAAATTACACTAGTGAGTTAAAATCACTTGATAGCTATAAAACAGGCATTTTCCTTGCAATACACGTATAGATCTGAATTGCTGAAGTTGTTCTGTTTGAATTTTGAATGCTGCATCATTATTGTTGTTTTTGTATGGTCGAGGAACTCCCACATGACTTCCAATTTTTCTTCCTCTCCTTCATCTACATGTGCTCTTTTGGCGTTATTGTCTTTTCGCCATGTGGCGCAACATCCTTGTTTTGTTTGTTCAGGGTGAATCGGGCTTAATGGCTTCAATCACACAGTGGTCAAGTTTTAATAATTGAGAATTCTATTAATTGCTATTTGTCATTGGCCCTTGTACCCTCGTCATGCGCATTTAATAATCAAATGAACATTGATCTCGAATTCTCGATGTGCTCTTTCGGTATTGTCAGTAGAGTCCGATTCCTCTATACCCGGGTACAAAAATTAATATTTGTAACCGTGTTATTTAACCGTTGGATCATCTCGGAATACACACATTTAAATATAAAATATTGTTAGAAATTGGCTTTAATAAAAGTATAAACAATATAGTTGTACGTAAACACAATTAATTGTGATGGAGCAGCAAAAGGTACCTCGGGGAATGCTGACCTCAGAATTGTCTATAGAAATACAGTTTTCTAACTTTACCCCCAACAACTTAGGCCAATTAGTTTTACCCTCCCCCTCCAAGATCACACCACATCCAAGTTAACTGTTATCTTTTTGGTCAATATATGTAAAAAGACTTCATTGCCATTTGCCTTTTTAATAGTTTTCTAGTTTTACCCCCTCATAACTTAGGACAATTAGCTTTATCTCCCCAATTTTTTTATCTAGAGGTTTACCCCCCAGAATCTAGGCCAATTAGCTTTACCCCCCTAATACTTTCATTTGGAGGTTTACTCCCCTCTTTGAAGACCACAACACATCCAAGTCAACTGAGTTTGACTGTAATGTTTTTGGTCAAGACAAATGAAAAGACTCTAATGCCTTTTTCTAGGTATAATTACATAAATATCCTGTGACTTTGGCAAATACAAAATTGAAATTCAAATCATCTATAACACATGTCATGATCTTGTGAACTACATCGACGGTTATACACCATCACTACCATCTAGGGGTGCAAAACAGATATGTTCTGATTCGGATATGACTGTATCTGAATCGAAAATTTATACTAGTATCCGAACCCGTACCCGAATCCGACGAATATTAAAAAAATTATCCGAATCCGATTTTGGATATCCAAATCGGATATCAGATAATTTATTCGATCCGAAAATTAAAATCAATTACAATTTTATTTGCTTTGAATAATTCATTTTACCACTATAAAAACTAGTATAAATATATATATTTATCATTTATTATTATTATTTTGTTATTACAATTTTATATTATTAGTTTATGATTTTATATAATGTTTTATACAATAAAAAAAAATTATATATTTTATATATTTTGTGATATACCAATCCTTATCAAATGACATCCACACCCTTAGAGTGGTGTATGACTGTCGGATAGAGTTTACAAGATCATGACATGTGTCATAGATGATTTGAATTCCAATTTTGTATTGCCAAAGTCACAGGGTATTTATGTAATTATACTTAGAAAAGGGCATTAGAGTCTTTTCATTTGTCTTGATTAAAAAACATTATCAATCAAACTCAGGTTGACTTGGATGTGTTGTTGTAAGCAGTATATTATTTTTAATCAATTATTTTTATATTTTATTAATTAATTAAATTATTGTATTTTCAAAATTCGGATCGGATCGGACTCGGGATACGTGGGGCCTGGTTTTGGGCCGAAGTCGGTGTTGGGCTTGGGTTTGGGACCCAGTATATATAAACACATTTTTCAGAAAATAGGGTTCGAGAAAAATAATATATTAAAAAATGGAGAGAGATGAAAATTTGGATTTCTCGGAGGGTGGAAGTTGACGGACGGTTTCGGAGAAATTAGTGGAGTCATTAGGGACTGTGAGTAGAGTTAACTCTCACCACTACTAGAACTATGATTTTTTATCTCTTTAGAATTTACTTAATTCTTGTCTATATAAACCGATATTTGTGTAGTTAGATTTTTTCCCCGAAACTTCGAAAGTGCTTTACGCATTATGAATCCTTTCTTGTCAAAGTTTTCTTCTGTTAGATTTCTTTGGTTTAGTTACGTTTTTCGTGTTGTTATTTTTCTTATAAATGGAAAAGCTCGTTGGAACTGTTGGAGTGCTTTCGAACTCCCGGAGGTCGGCATGGCGTTAGTGGAAGCTTAGAGCAAGTTGTTGATGGAGGCCCAAGTAAAATGCATTTCGCTTTTAAAATCGTCGAATAGCAGTTTATACAACCAATTATTATTGTTGGTTTTCGTTTTTATTGTGGATGATGGGGTTGAAGTGTTGGGGTATTTGTTGGTTGAAATCGGTGTGTTTGAGGTTGGAATGGTGCGGTCGAAGCTCCCAAAATGGCGTTAATGGCATTTCGCCCAAAAGCGACCCTCTGAAAAAAAAATGGGTTGAACCTGTTAGTTGGTTGATTTCGTTGGTTGATGGACGATTGGTTGTAATGGGGTGGTGTAGTGTGTGAGTAGCATGCCGAGTGAGGACGGGGAGCTTAGGGGAAGCCATTAATGGCGTGATAAAACTTTTAGATCTAGTTTGGTGAGGTTTGGATTGTATGAGTTGGGGTTTTGCTTTAATTAATGTTGTTTGGTTTTGGATTTGGGTAAAAATCGGTTTGATGAAGTGAGGGTGGTGGCGATTTGGGGTGGTCGATTTTGGTGGTGGTGGTGGGAGAATGGGTGAAGGAGATGACATCAGTAGCTATGGTTGGGCCTTGGGCGAACCAATTAGCTACTGGGCGGATTCCTTTTGTTTTAGTTTTTGGGCCTTGGTTATTTTGTTTGGGCCCGATCTTATTTTGTTTTAAGTGGGCGGACCACATCGGTTTTGTGTTGGACCAATTCTTTTTAGCCTTTGTTTTGTGGACGGTTTATATTAAAGTTTTTGGGCGAATCCACTTAACTTGTTTTGGGCGATTCGATTATAAGTTTTGGGCCGTTTTCTAGTATTACTTGGGACCGGTCCATAGGACTTAAAATATATCCAATCGGGTCTTCCAATGTTTAGACTTTCGGGTTCTAAGGTTTGGGGCTTGGCCATTAGGTCCGAACCATGACCTCGGGTCACGAGCCCATGAGCTATGCACTTTGTCCTAGCCATGAACCATGGCTATGACCCCGACCGAACACGCCCTTAAAACAGCAGTTTGACTTTGACGAGGACAGTTTGACTTTGACCAGGATAGTTTGACTTTGACTAGGACAGTTTGACTTTGACCATCGACCGTTGACTTTGACGGTTGACTTTGACCTTTGACTATGGACGATTGACTTTGACCTTTGACCATGGACGGTTGACTTTCACCTTTGACTTTGGCGATAGCAGTTTGACTTTGACCATGGCATGTTGAGTTTGACCTTGACCATGAGGTGTTGACCTTTGACCGTTGACTGTGGATGTTGACTTTTCCAGGTTTTTCATATGTTTGTTTATATGGATATATATAGTAATAAAATAATCGTCGGATATTGTATAACTTGGTTGGTAAATTATCTAATTTAGATTTGGCGTGAGTAGTGTGTAAAAGCATATTGGGCTTTGATTGTGGGTATGGATTGTTTAATTGTACTCACGTTTTATGTTGTATATTATATGGACATATATAGTAATAAAATCTTTGTGGAAGCTTGTACAACTTTGGTTGTCATTATCTAATAAAGATTTGACATTGATATTGTGTATTTTTGACCGTGGACGATATTGAGATGTTAGGAGATATTATATTCTAATCACGTTATAATATATGTGATACGTTGAAGCATTGTGACATGATATAATATCTTTAGGATAGTTGTATTAATGCAATATCTTGGAGAAATGTATATACACTCCATTATTTTATATGTGAAATGCTAATATAGCATTGGTGAATATTTGCCTACTGGGAGTGTGGTGTAGTGCAATAAGATATTGGCACGTGAAAGTATGAAATATGGTTATATGAGATATATTGAGATATTTCTAGAGATTGTGGCTTAGTGCAATAAGGTAATTGACTGCGACGCATTGATATAATGGAATGTTTATGAGTCATCAATGTATGACACCGAATAAATTACGAACGAAAATCCTAGAACCCGACTACCACAACTCATGAGATTTGCCTTGTGTGGGCTTATGTGATATGATTGACCCATGTGTTGGGTGTATATATGAGATGTTGATTGACCCATGTGTTGGGCAATCGTGAGCTTTAATAGTGGCTTGATATATTCCGTTAAGCAAAATAGAACGATGATCGCTAATATTTTATGCCGAATAGTGGCAATGTCTTACATAGATTTGGCTTCCGTGTGAGGATTTACGGTGTGCGGCATCCATTTCGAGGTGGTTACGCACGGAGTGGCTCATTATGTAAGGGGAGGCATGTGGATGTACATGTTGGGTTGGGTTTGCGATTGTGGTAGCCAGTGGAAACTAGGTAAGACATAGATACGACGTGTGATTTTAGGGACACACAAAGAAGCTTTGAAATAATCTAATTATGGTAATATGTTAGTTAATGATGTATCTTTAGATAGATGATTGTATATGCTTGGGCTGGTTATAGTTTAGTTAGAACCTAAGGCTCGATGGAGGAACTACATGCCTTATTTATTATGAGTATAGGTTGTTGTGTGGTTAGTGGGAAGTTAAAAGGCGCCTACCGATTGGAGGAACTACGCCTTAGTTATTGAACTTAAGGATGTTGTATTAGTCGTTGAAAGTTAAGGCCTCGATGGAGGAACTAAGCGCCATATGGATTGTGTATGTATATGTATAATTATATGTTGTATTTTAGGGCTACTCACACCAAAGATTTTATAATCTTGACCGATTTGCATGTTTGCTTATCGGGTGTGTTCATTCAATGAACATAGTTGATAAGTTTTGACAGGTTTAGTGTTGAAGAAGATCGGTTCTCGCTTGTGGTTTTGCGTTAAGCGTTGCATCTAAAGGATAAGTTTTGTTTTCCCTTGAGGTGATATAGATTTTCAGTTGAGATAAGGTTATTTGCATTTTCATTTGTAAATTGTTTTGGTAATGAAGATGATTGTTTAAGTTAAAATTTTTATTGGTTTTATTATCCGCGATATTTTAAAACCGCTGTTTATGGGTTTTTGGGAGTAGAGAGTGCGTCACACCTCGGAGATCGAAGAGTCGGGGACAAATAATGTTTTTCCGAATTCTGTCGAAATTCGGGGTGTGACAGTTTGGTATCAGAGCATTTGGTTAGCTTAGACTAGGGTGAGTCTAGGTGATTCTCGGATCGTGGTTTATGGGTAGTGTTTAAGGAGTTTTATTTTCAAAAACTATTTCCGCTAGTTGTTTTATTTTTACAAAGAAAATAAAATAGATATAGAAATAAAGAGAGTCAATATTTTTCTTGATTTGTTTGTACGTGTGATGTGTATATTTATATTAGTTACTCTTGTGGAGTGCATATGAAATGCTTTTATTTTTCCTTATCATATGAGGAGTGGTTATATGTATAATATGTTAATTATTAACGGGTTTGATCAAAATGATGTGTGCTGTTATAATATTGTTTTATTGTTTGTGTTCATAATCACATGGATTATGGATTAAGTGTGATAACCTGTCTGTGGACTTTGTATTTGAGTGTTAGGTTATTATTCAATAAATAATAAGATATTTTTTATCTATATTGAATGAGTTGTATTATCTGATGGCTTTGTGACGTACCGAGTAAGGAACTAATTGCCTCGGTGTTTGAGGAACTATCTCGCCTCACACGTACATTGTAATGGATGAATAGTATTTTAAAGTATAAGAGATTAATCTGTTAGAGGTGATTAGTTAGAAATAGATTGAATATAATAATAAAATATACGTGTATTCTTTTTGAGACATGTATCTTGCGATACACGTGTTCTTTTTGAGATGTGTATCCGATATACATACATGCTTTTTTTCGAGATGTGTATACTTACGATACACGCGTGTTTTTTGAGATGTGTATACTTACGATATACACGTGTATTCTTTTGAGATGTGTATATCTTCGTGATACACGTGTATTTTTGAGGCGTGTATACTTCATGTATACGTGTGTTCTTTTGAGATGTGTATACTTGCGTATACACGCGTTGTTATATTATTGTATATAGGTGAACTATTACCGTGCGTATATGATTGATTAATATCGTTAAATTAGTTTCACATGATTTTTGCATATTCGAGTATTTATTCTGAATTGTTTTGTTTCAGTCTATATGATTTTGATAGATGAATATGATTTTTTTTTTTTTTTTGATACGTGCTATATTTGATCTAGTTGCAAGCATGAATTAGGATTCAAGGATTGTTTTAAAATTTAATATTTCTGAGAGCATGACTAAAGTAAATATAAAGTTTTATTATAGTATCAATGACATGAGTGACATTTTGTTTTAAGTGTATCAGGACACTAATTTTCTTTTATGCATGATAATGAAAACTTCATAATGTTTTATACAGGGATGAACTTATCCTATATTATTGATTAGTTACGTAGGATATTATTTTTTTTTCGTAGGGTTTGCTACGTGTCAAGAAATTGCATGCTAAAAAGATATGATATGTTTATCTTGCGTTTAAGTGACCATAATAATTGTTTTAATATAGACAGCTAAACTATAATAGGTTTTGTAATGGCATGAGGATATATATTCGGGTATTATTTAATAATAATTAATACCAATGTTATCTTGCTTAAGTTTAATCAACGTGCATTCTTGTATAGGTTCTAAGTTAATAACCAACGTTTTTGTTTATATAGTTTTATTTCCGAATCTCGGGACGAGATTCTTTTGAGATGTGTATAGCTGTAACGCCCGTATTTTTAAATACGTATTTTTATATTTTATTAATTAATTAAATTATTGTATTTTCAAAATTCGTCGGATCGGACTCGGGATACGTGGGCCTGGTTTTGGGCCCGAGTCGGTGTTGGGCTTGGGTTTCGGACCCAAGTATATAAACACATTTTTCTAGAAAATAGGGTTCAGAGAAAAATAATATATTAAAAATGGAGACAGAGATGAAAGCTGGATTTCTGGAGGGTGGAGCGCGACGGCTCGGACTCGGAGAAATTCGTGGAGCTGTTAGGACCTGTGAGTAGAGTTAACTCTCACCACTACTAGAACTATGATTTTTTTATCTCTTTAGAATTTACGAATTTACTGTCTATATAAACTGATATTGTGTGTAGTTAGATTTTTTTTCCCCAAACTCGAAAGTATGCGCGCCACGTATGAATCCTTTCTTGTCAAAGTTTTCTTCCTGTTAGATTTCTTTGGTTTAGTTCTGTTTTTCTATGTTGTTATTTTTCTTATAAATGGAAAAGCTCGTTGGAACTGTTGGAGTGCTCGAACTCCGGAGGTCGGCATGGTTAGTGGAAGCTTAGAGCAAGCCGTTGATGGAGGCCCAAGTAAAATCATTTCGATTTAAAATCGTCATCGAAACGTTTATACAAACCGTTATTATTGTTGGTTTTCGTTTTTTTATTGTGGATGATGGGGTTGAAGTGTTGGGGTATTTGTTGGTTGAAATCGGTGTGTTTGAGGTTGGAATGGTGCGGTCGAAGCTCCCAAATGGCGTTAATGGCGGCTTCGCCCAAACCCTCTGAAAAAAAAAAAATGGGTT
The DNA here is from genome assembly GCF_015680905.1 of Coptis chinensis. Lineage (NCBI taxonomy): Eukaryota > Viridiplantae > Streptophyta > Magnoliopsida > Ranunculales > Ranunculaceae > Coptis > Coptis chinensis. Next base: position 11,111,705 of record NC_141456.1, on the reverse strand, counting down.
GACCGTGTTAGTTGGTTGATTTCGTTGGTTGATGGACGATTGGTTGTAATGGGGGGTGGTGTAGTGTGCTTGAGGGCTGTCGAGTGAGGACGGGCGGGAGCTTGGGGAAGCCATTAATGGCAAGAAAAACTTTTAGATCTAGTTTGGTGAGGTTTGGATTGTATGAGTTGGGGTTTTTGCTTTAATTAATGTTGTTTGGTTTTGGATTTGGGTAAAAATCGGTTTGATGAAGTGAGGGGGTGGTGGCCGATTTGGGGTGGTCGATTTTGGTGGTGGTGGTGGAGAGAATGGGTGAAGGAGATGATGATCAGTAGCTATGGTTGGGCCCTTGGGCGAACCAATTAGCTTCTGGGCGTTCCTTTTGTTTTAGTTTTGGGCCTTGGATTTATTTTGTTTGGGCCCGATCTTATTTTTTTTAAGTGGCCGGACCACATCGGTTTGTGTTGGACCAATTTTTTTTAGCCTTTGTTTGTGGACCGGTTTATATTAAAGTTTTGGGCGAATCCACTTAACCTGTTTGGGCGATTCAAGATAAGTTTTTGGGCCGTTTCTAGTATTACTTGGGACCAGTCCATAGGACTTAAAATATATCCAATTGGGTCTTCCAATGTTTAGACTTTCGGGTTCTAAGGTTTGGGCTTGGCCAGTTGGGTCCGAACCATGACCTTGGTCACGAGCCCATGAGCTATGCACTTTGTCCTTAGCCATGAACCATGGCTATGACCCTGGACCTGTCGAACACGAAAACGACAGTTTGACTTTGACCAGGACAGTTTGACTTTGACCAGGATAGTTTGACTTTGACTAGGACAGTTTGACTTTGACCATCGACCGTTGACTTTGACGGTTGACTTTGACCTTTGACCATGGACGATTGACTTTGACCTTTGACCATGGACGGTTGACTTTCACCTTTGACTTTGGCGATGACAGTTTGACTTTGACCATGGCATGTTGAGTTTGACCTTGACCATGAGGTGTTGACCTTTGACCGTTGACTGTGGATGTTGACTTTTCCAGTTTTTCATATGTTTGTTTATATGGATATATATAGTAATAAAATACTGTCGGATATTGTATAACTTGGTTGGTAAATTATCTAATTTAGATTTGGCGTGAAGTAGTGTGTAAAGCATATTGGGCTTTGATTGTGGACCCGTGGATTGTTTAATTGTACCACGTTTTATGTTGTATATTATATGGACATATATAGTAATAAAATCTTTGTGGAAGCTTGTACAACTTTGGTTGTCATTATCTAATAAAGATTTGACATTGATATTGTGTATTTTTGACACGTGGACGATATTGAGATGTTAGGAGATATTATATTCCTAATAACGTTATAATATATGTGACACGTTGAAGCATTGTGACATGATATAATATGCTGGATAGTTGTATTAATGCAATATCTTGGAGAAATGTATATACACTCCATTATTTTATATGTGAAATGCTAATATAGCATTGGTGAATATTTACGGGGAAGTGTGGTGTAAAGTGCAATAAGATATTGGCACGTGAAAGTATGAAATATGGTTATGAGATATATTGAGATATTTCTAGAGATTGTGGCTTAGTGCAATAAGGTAATTGACCTGCACGTGATATAATGGAATGTTTATGAGTCATCAATGTATGACACCTGAATAAATTACGTAACGAAAATCCTAGAACCTGACTACCACAACTCATGAGATTTGCCTTGTGTGGGCTTATGTGATATGATTGACCCATGTGTTGGGTGTATATATGAGATGTTGATTGACCCATGTGTTGGGCAATCGTGGCGAATAGTGGCTTGATATATTATTCTTAAAAAATAGAACGATGATCGCATAATATTTTATGCCGAATAGTGGCGGTGCTTACATAGATTTGGCTTCCGTGTGAGGATTTACGGTGTCGCGCATCCCGCCAGTGGTGGTTTGACGGAGTGGCTCATTATGTAAGGGGAGGCATGTGGATGTACATGTTCGGCGTTGGGTTTTGCGATTGTGGTAGCCGTGGAAACTAGGTAAAGACATAGATCTGACGTGATTTTAGGGACACACAAAGAAAGCCCTGAAATAATCTAATTATGGTAATATGTTAGTTAATGATGTATCTTTAGATAGATGATTGTATATGCTTGGTTGGTTATAGTTTAGTTAGAACCTAAGGCCTCGATGGAGGAACTACATGCCTTATTTATTATGAGTATAGGTTGTTGTGTGGTTAGTGGGAAGTTAAAAGGCCTCGATTGGAACTACCCGCCTTAGTTATTGAACTTAAGGATGTCAGATTAGTCGTTGAAAGTTAAAAAATACTCGATGGAGGAACTAAGCGCCATATGGATTGTGTATGTATATGTATAATTATATGTTGTATTTTAGGGCTACTCACACCAAAGATTTTATAATGTTGACCCGATTGCATGTTTGCTTATCGGGTGTGTTCATTCAATGAACATAGTTGATAAGTTTTGAGCAGGTTTAGTGTTGAAGAAGATCGGTTCTTTGCTTGTGGTTTTCGTTAGCGCAGATCTCGGGATAAGTTTTGTTTTCCCTTGAGGTGATATAGATTTTCAGTTGAGATAAGGTTATTTGCATTTTCATTTGTAAATTGTTTTGGTAATGAAGATGATATTGTTTAAGTTAAAATTTTTATTGGTTTTATTATCCATATTTTAAAAACTGTTTTTATGGGTTTTGGGAGTAGAGTCGTCACACCCTGGAGATCAAGAGTCGGGGACAAATAATGTTTTCAGATTCATTAAAAATTGAGGGTGTGGCCGATTAATGGTCTTGGGGGGTAAAACCTCTAAATAAAAGAACTAGGGGTAAAGCTAATTGACTTAAGTTCTGGGGGGTAAACCTTTAGATGAAAGAACTGGAGGGATAAAGCTAATTGACTTAAGTTCGGGGGGAGGGGGTAAAACTAGAAAACTATTAAAAGGACAAAGAGTAATAAAGTCTTTTTACATGCATTGACCAAAAAGATAATAGTTGACTTGAATGTGGTGTGATCTTGGGGAGGGGGTAAACCTCTAGAGGAAATAACTAGGGGGTTGTAAAGCTAGAAAACTGCTATATAATAGTGGTGATTTTATGCTAGTAATACATAGGAAGTTGGGAATCAACACCAATTACTTAGTTGAATGTGCCATATACTTGAGGGTATAGAATGTGCAGTACAAAGGGAGTGGCACAGATTATGGGTTGAATCTGACTCGAAATCCGACATAGCTGCATTTGGAACTGAGAACCTACCGTAGCACTTGCGGAACAGATGAAATGTTTGCAAGAGAAAACTAATTTTGAACCTGAAAATTACACCTACGTGGTGGGAAGCGAACTTCTCCGCTTATTAGGCGGCAAACCATGCAATAACCATGACTGACAATAGGACCTTTGAACATGAAGGCAAGCCCCATAGTTATCCAAGTGGGAGGTCCCTAGTTTGAATTACTTTAGATTTGCACACTAGAGTGAGAACTGATGTCTCATGTCTCTCCAGTTTCTGTTGTACTTTTTATTTTCCCTCGTACATTTCCATTTCCATGTAACTTCTTTCTCATTTTTAATACAAAATCTTGCTCACGTACTTAGTTAAAAAAAACAGAGCTGGGCATTCCCATGGACTTGGAAGTTGGATGTACTCTGTAAATCTCCATGAGCAAAATGTCATGTTTAACGCTTCAATTCCTCCGAAAACTGGTCCAAATTCTTGGAGGAAGACCCACCTTTACCAACACTTTTCATGGCCATTTCTTTCAGCTTTAGTGCATTTTCTCTAATCTCAGTGTCTCCTAGAAGTTGATCTAACTGTTTCCTAATTTCATTCCTTGAAATGATCCCATCTTCATCTGGGATGAGTCCCAAACCAACTCTCCAAGTATCAGTGATGCAAGTCCCATCAAAGAACTGGTCAGCAAAATATGGCCATGAAATAAAGGGAACTCCATTACTAACTCCCTCGATGGTCGAATTCCACCCACAGTGACTTACAAAGCAAGCAATGGAAGGGTGAGCTAACACCTTATGTTGAGGTGCCCAAGATACAATCTTCCCAAGGTGAGATACTCGTTCTAGAAATCCATCTGGATATGTTGTAGCTGGCCTACCATAGAGGTCAGACTGTGATCGAAAAACCCACAAGAATGGCCTACCAAGGAGTTCCAGTCCGATCGCTAGTTCAACAAACTGGCGCTGACTGAAGATTGCGATACTTCCAAATGCAACATAGACGACTGACCTTGCAGCTTGTTGATCAAGCCAGCTCAAGCAAGTTGTGTCCTCTGGCCATAAGTTCCCAAGTTGATTGTTTGCGGGTAATGGGCCTATTGGCAGGAGTTTCGGAACCAATGCTATTGCGGCATGTTCTAGCTCATCAAATGTGTTGCAGAAAACCCAGTCTGCAGATTTTGAATGTTGGTTATTCCTAAGTATAGTTTGGAAAATAATTTCTGGAGATATAAAATCACCCATGCAGTTCCACGTGAAGTGACTCGCTTTCATGGTTGGCATGGTTGGAGACCAGACAACCATTTCATCTTTCTTTGGGGTTCCTGCATTCAAGTCAGATAATTGTTAGTTGTCCATTCATTCATATTGAATACACTCAATAATATAATGTTAGTTAATTTAGCTTGTCATGGTTTCAAATCTTTTTAAAACATTGACTCAGCATGAGACCGGTCACCGGTGGCTAGTCCAGTGGAAACTATCTGCATTCTCGGCGATGTTTTTTTTTTTCATAATGGCCCTGTTTGGTTCACCATTAAACACAGAAAAATGAAACCACAATTAGTTATCTCATTTTAAAACCCCAAACAAGGTCCAAAGGTTAAAGAATTTCTCATTTCCATGTCTTCTCAACTCTATTTCTATTGGTTGTAGAGTTTCAGTATGTGCAGGGTTAAGCCGCATAAAAATTTTCTGGTGGAATGTAGCTAGGTAAAGGTGCATGTTTCCAAGAAAAAAAATTAAGTCATTACCATTTTCATCTATAATACCCATTTCAATTAGCTTTGGTATGTGGTGTAATAAGGCCTTGGCTCCTGCAGATGCAGGGAAGAAGGCGGCCTGCCTTATTCCCATCCTCCTGGCTAGATCCAGTGCCCATCCTAGCGTGTCGTCAGCTAGGACACATGCAATCTTCCCTTTTTTACTCGAATCATTAGTCTTGATCAGCTTCTCTAACTCTGCAGGTAGAGTGCTGTAGACAGCATTGTCTAATTTTATTGGATCTTTCCTTTCTTCAGGTGTAAGCCCATCTGAGATTGTGGCTAGATGTAAATGAGCAAGTTCTTGTCTCTTCTCTGGCAATGCATCGATTAGCCTTGCATGGATGGACTCTGTGATTACAACTGTGATCCTGATGCCTCGTTCAACCAAGCAAGATGAGAGCCTCATAAGAGGCATAACATGACCTTGAGCTGGGTAAGGAATAACTAGGACATGAGGTTCGTCACCCATAGTCGTCAACGTCCCTCAGTGTTTGGTATGATCTCACCTTTGCCTCTTTCTCAATTTTGCGTCACCAATATTTGTAGTGGCGTTCAATTCTCACTGGTTTCCCATTTAGATTCATTTTAAGGTTATAAGACATTTGTTTGAATGACCAAGGCATCATTATACTTGTTGTTTTGTGGATGGCAGAATGTCCTAAATCCTTATCTCACCATAAATCTGTCGCTAAAGTTTTATCTCTTCTTGATCGTAACGCTTGCCGTTTGACGTTATTGTCCTTTCCTCTTGTAATTGATGAATTTCAACTCAGGATGACATTGTTTTTAGTTCTAACGGAACATTGAGTTTATCAACTGTAAGATCAGCAGAACAACTAAATGAAGCAACTCACAGTTATATGTACTAACCCATTTCTCTACCTCCGATCTTATAGGTCTTTCTCCAGGAATAGTGCTCATCCTCACTGACCGGCTGAACCTGAGTGGGTTGCCTACGTACCCCTTCTTTGGGGGATCAAGCAGAACCGTAGTTCTCCCTCCTCTATCTCCCCTTTTCTCCTATTTTATATATCTCCTAACCACCTCTCTCTCTCTAACCGCTAACCGCTCCCTTATCCCATGATCTTCTTTCTAGTTCCACGACCACTAATTGTCCAACTATCTCTTGATATATCGCGGCTTTGTTATCGTACTCCCATATGCCCCTTCACTATTCTGCCTCCCTTTGGGTCACTGAAACCACATTGGTCCCTATGCCCCTCTAGATTTCGCGTCCCTCCATATTCCGCACCCCTTACATGATTCGCGGACTGGTTCACGTGCTCCCTCTTTCTTCTACCTTATTGTCGTCACCGGAAGACATGTCATCTTGATGGTCATGAATTAGGTCGATACTGAGATGCCCCCTCTCGGGTCCGTCGACGAAGACGGTGGACCCGAGAAGACCTTGACGTCCCCTGTATATGTACTTGAATTCCAAACCTTCGCAGTATCATGACGTGATCTCATAATTTTGTGTAATCCTCTAACACTAGCTCTATGCCATCTCGAATTATCTAATAGTTTGAATATGTCTCCATTTATATCATTCTGGCTCATATTGATATTTTCTCAGCTCATCTCTTGAAGGTTTTCGCCCCTACAAGTTTAAGGGTGTGTCCAACCAACGCTTGTTTTGGACAAGAGGGTCCACAGATGGCTACTCCCACCTGCTCCACTCAGATAGCACGGAATATATTCAGATAGCTTGCCCCCAGTTTGTTTTTCCATGGCCTTGAACTAGGCGGTGTCATCAACGGTGACTTCGGTTTCTCTCGGCGTTCAACCATTTACTTGCCCTGCTCTCCTTTATTGAACTCACTAGCATGTCCGCGATGTGTCTCAACCCAGCCATCAACTCTCATTCACATAACTCACCACTATGTCCGCGATGTGTCTCATCCCAGCCATCAACCCTCCTTCACATAGCTCACTACTATGTCTGTGATGTGTCTCATCCCCGCCATCAACTCTCTTTCAAAGAATTCACTGCATAAGTTGATTTAGACATACAGTCCGCGAAGGGCTCATCCCCCCGCTTTCTTTGATCAGCTGTGAAGTTTGGTGGGGTTGCCCCCAAGATTGATTCTGACATCTAGTCCGCGAAGGGCTCATCCCCCCCGCTATCTGTGATCAGCTGTGAAGCTTGTTCTGGTTGCCCCCAAGTTGATTCGGACATACAGTCCGCAGATGGCTCATCCCCCCCGCTTTCTTTGATCAGCTGTGAAGCTTGTTAGGGTTGCCCCCAAGTTTGATTCGGACATCTAGTCCGCGAAGGGCTCATCCCCCCCGCGCTCTGGCTTATAGGCAACTCATTTTGCCCCAAGCTTGATTCGGATACTGCGGTCCACGAAGGGCTCATCCCCTCCGCTCTCTGGCTTATAGGCAGCTCATTTTGCCCCAACCTTGATTCGGACATCTGCGGTCCACGAAGGGCTCATCCCCCCCGCTCTCTGGCTTAGAGGCAGCTCAATCTGCCCCCAAGTTTGATTCGGACATCTAGTCCATGAAGGGCTCATCCATTTGTCTTTGGTGGATTCGCGAGCTGATGGGGGCAGCTCAGTTTGCCCCCAAGTTATTTTTGTTCATAGCCCAATACTCATTAAACAATTTGAAGAAGTATGCTCTCTATTTCATTGATACAACATTTAACACAAACTATCATTCCTCAGCTCACTTAGCAATATTTAAAAACAAGCTTCCTCTCTTTTAATTGAAAAACTAAACAAAAACTCCGAGGTTCCCCGTATAGCTAGCATGGGGCTCGACTCTGGTCTTACTCAATGTTATAACATGCAATATACATTTAATGCAGACAGTAAACTCTTTGATGATAATATAGTGTATGCAAATAAGGTAGTAAATGTGGTGAGATGGATCCATCTCTCAACACCGGCTCAAACAAATTTCGGTTCGGTTCGGTACGCTAATTCTTTCCCCTTTCTCTGTAACCTGAAACTTTCATGTTCGAGTATTGTCAAATAACATGTGAGATATAATGAAGGACATTTAGCAGAAGTGTATGTATACACGAAATAACAGCAATCATATGCTTAATCCTATGTATAATCCCTCTGACCCCGAGGTGTACAACCACGTTTCTCATTCATGGTCCGCGACCTCCTAGAGCGAATAGGTTCGCGGAATACCACGAGGTCTCGGGACAATCCCAATATGTCCCCTCACACATCTCTGCCAAGGATGGGGACAAGGTTTGCTTGCTCCCAGTGTAACTATGGCTGACGGCCGAGTCACTACTCGCCCATCCACTATGTAAATGACGGTAAAAGAAACAAGTTACCTGTCGCGGTGTATGCCTCTCTACATTTTTTGTAATTCTCTTACCATCCGTATTTAGACGCTCTAAGCCGTTGATCTCAGCCCCAATCTATTGATCCCATTGCTCCTTTGTCTCCAACTTCCTCGTTGTCGATGTTGTTATGTTGAACGCTCTACAAACACTAAACTCACACATAACACATGGGGGACGACAACTATGCTACCCCTTATTAGACCCATCACCATTCTGGCAATTCTCGGCGTGATTGTCAAACCACTTTTTACCATCCCGCTCAAACCCGAGATGGTACACCCATCCCGCTACCACGATCCACACACTACTCCACATCCCAAATAGCCAAGAGGCCCAATACCCTCCAAATAGCCCGTGTCGCCAAGATCTGAAAATCGCATAGCAAGGCGTTGCATGCATGTGAAATCTAAACCAGGACACTTGACTACTAAATTCGGCCAAACTTCAACTAAGAGAAAATGGCCCATCTAGAGCCCCATACACGACATCAACCCATAAAGAAAACAAATCCAACCATTTTGAAGAATTCAAAGTAGGCCCATATCTCATATAAATATAATCGGAGGCTAAAGTAGAGCCTAATACACACTGAAACCAAACAGACCCATATCATCACCTCTTGCACCCGTTTCCTTCATCAAATCAGATCTGAGTTGGTGTTGCCCATATTTAATAGAAAACAACCTAACCAACTAGAAACAACTACCTCATGTGCTTCAATTTAGTATTTTGATTCTCTGTATCTAATTAGTTCTATGAGAACAGTAGAGCTATGAAAAGAATTTCTCAACGCAGTTTAATGTCCATAAACAATATTGTGAGATACGACTTATCTTCTTTTTCTCTTTCACCACTCTCTTTCAATTTTTGAAATTCTTCACAGCCAACTCCAGAATGCCAAGGTACCTTACATTGGGCGCAGAACATTCTTCGGCAATGTGGACACTCAGACTCTTTAACATCCATCCCTCCATCCTTAATCAAGAGAGCCGAGCAGTCCTCGAAAGGACAGTAAAACTTATGCGCACCAAGGATCAATGACTCACATAGAGCATTACCCCACCTATCATACACTTCTTTTGGTAAAATTGATCGACATAATTCAAATTCTAGCTCCGAGAGCAATTTGATTGAGGGCACTTGATCGTAATAACATTGTCTTGAATCTTGACGCCACATACTTTGCCATGCGGTCATGCGGTAGGAGTGTGTGCAACCGTTTATGCTAAAAGACCGGTCTTGAGAAAACTAGGATGCCTTTTCTTTGTCTTTGTTTGTTGAATACAAAGGGTATTCGTGGCTGCCACCCTCTTAGCCTCATCCTCTCTATCGATCATCCGTGTTTAAAATCTACTTTGGTGCGTGATGTGGTCTTGATGTGAGCATCCCAGTGGACGGCCATTGGGAGTGGGTTGCCATTTAACCCATTTCTCTACCTCCGATCTTATAGGTCTTTCTCCGGGGAATAGTGCTCATCCTCCATTTAAATATGAATGAGTAGTTTGTTCGATGAAATGGGGGTTGCCCCAAAATGACCCATTTCTTTGGGGATCAAGCCGAAAACCGTAGTTCTCCTCCTCTCTCTCCCCATTTTCTCCTCTTTTTATATATCTCCTAACCACCTCTCTCTCTAAAAGTGGCTAACCGCTTAACCCCCTTAGTTCCCATCGATCTTCTTTCTAGTTCCACGACCACTAATTGTCCAACTATCTCTTGATATATATTGCGGCTTTGTTATCGACATACTCCGATTTAATGCCCCTTCACTAGTTTGGTAATTGGTAAAGAGCCTCCCTTTGGGTCACTTCTTTTGAAACCACTATCTCTTGGTCCCTATGCCCCTCTAGATTTCGCGTCCCTCCAGATTCCGCACCCCTTACATGATTCGCGGACTGGTTCACGTGCTCCCTCTTTCTTCTACCTTACGCTGTCTCGGTCCCGAAAACATGTCATCTTGATGGTCATGAATTAGGCTGATATATTATACGTATCTGTTCTTGGAATACATGTTACTTGTAAGAATCATCAATAATTCAATGAATTGAAGCAGAACAGACACGTGATTGAAGTTGAGCATTCATCACTTTCATCAGCAGAGCCAACTTTAAACAACATACCGGCAGCCGCCCCTCATAATAAATGACTTTAATTACTAATAACCATTGAGAACATTGATTGCTCAGTGAAACATGTAGAGCAATCCGTGCTTGCTTAGTTATACTAATTAACTAGTACTTAATTGGTTACTATTGAAAGTCCATCAACTGACCAAAGACCATTGTTGGATCAGTATTATCACAGGATGACAGGATTCGGGTATTTGAATATAGAAACACTTGTCCCCTATGGCTAGCCAAATTTCTTTGGGTTGAGTCACATTGTTTTTAGACATTTTGGACAAACACTTTTCCACCCAAATACCAACAAGATAGTTAGTATTTGGTCAAATGGGGGGAATGAAGTTTTCCATGTAAAGTTGCACTAATGTCGAGTTTTCTTCTTCCTCACCTTTCCTCAAACTAATTTTTACTCCTTTTTGAGAAGCAACTATAACTTTTGAAGACGCCATTTTTGGGTGAAGAATGGAGCAGAAGAAGGATAGATGAAGAAGAAAGTGCGGAAGTGTGGTGTGTTATTTGCGGATTCGTTTTTTATACTTTTAAAAAAAAAAAAAAAAAAAAAAAAATCAAATTGGATTGACCGTTTTTATTTTTATTTTTTATTTTTTATTTTTTATTTTTTATTTTTTATTTTTTATTTATTTTTTATTATTATTATTTTTAGGAGGAGACCTTAATTTCCCATCTAGGAGGGAATCCTAATTGCAGTAATTGGCTCGTCTAATGGGGGGGGAGGGGGCGCTTTAGTGGTCGGGGGCTTTAGTGGTCTATATTAAGGATATACAAGTACGGTATGGGTTTAAAACGGCGTATTTGAAAAAAAAAATTAGTTCATGTTTTAAACGGAACGTCTCGGAAAAAAAAAAAAAAAAAAAAACGTGGAGCATAAAAAACGGGTTTAAAACGTATAATACGTAAAAAAAAACGGTAAAAACCGATAATAAAGAATACAATAGATAAGGAGTTTGATTTTTTTTATAAGAGTGGAAAAAAGAATAGGCACAGAAAATAAAAATAAAACTAATACAAATGAAAGAAAATTCAAATACATGAAAGTATCAATTACTCATCCAAATACTAAAAGTTTTAGATTCATCAGTACCAAAACACGATCCCTAAATAAGATACTACTAATTACCAACCATAATTGCATAATCAATTACTACAAATAATTAAGTGAATAATTTTAAAATTTTCAAGTAGTAATAGTCCAAAGCAAAATAGAATTAATTTAATGCCCACTCTTCAAAAAGGTAAACTCTAAAACCCATTTTTCTTCTCATATTTTCTTTTAAAAAAAAAAAAAAAAAAAGATTTTAATAAAGTTGTAAATGGGAGATTTTCAAAATCTCGGGTTTTAAACGTTTTTTAAGTTTAAAATGTTTAAAACGCGATATTTTGAAAAATCTGGGTTTTAAACTGGAACAAGACGCCTTGTCAATTACACGGGTTTTAAACATGTTTTTTTTTCTTCAAAAAAACACTGAATTTGGTGACAATGATACACAGTCACATTAATAATTAGGTCTAACTTGAAAATTACTCTCTTGTAGGAAAAACAACTCTAAAATATGGTTCGAAAAACAAAAAGCAGATAACAGACCGATTATCAGTAAGCAGCCATAACCATCTTATTTAATATATATTCGTATTCTACTATTCTATTAATACATACTAGTTTTCAAACCTGTCCTACGAACGGGTGCCGTTTATATTAAGTTATTTGCAATGCTGAAAACCCACTCTCCATAAAATTGAAGAACCTAATAAAACTTTATGACTTTTTGTTGTTGTCTAATAATAGAAGTTTGATTGAAGTTTTGTGAGAATGGCCAATGAGGAAAACATTATATTGAAGATACTTGAATAGCAAGACATTCCTGTTCATACGAAAAGAGATGTGATAAACGCACACCATTTTAAATGCAAAACTATACTTGTTGAGACATTCCCACTACATAGAATACAACTATGTTTGAGTTTAGTTCAATGCATTTGCATCCAATTTTCGATTTTTTGTTAATTATATTCTTTGAGGTTAAGTCAATGCATTTGCATCTTGAAGTTAGTTTTGTGTAGTTGCATCTAGTTTCCAATTTCTCATTAATTATTCTTTGAGGTTAGTTCCGTGTAGTTGTATCCAGTTTCCGATTTCCCGTTAATTATTCTTTGAGATTAGTTCAATGCATTTGCATCCAGTTTCTAATTTCCCATTAATAATTTTTTGAAGTTAGTTCAATTATTTGTCTCAAATTTTTGATTTATTGTAAAGTATTCTTTGAGGTTAGTTCGATGCATTTGCACACAATTTTTGATTTTCCCTTAATTATTCTTTGAGGCTAGTTTCAAACAGTTGCATCCAGTTTCTAATTTTCCGTTAATTATTCTATGAGATTAGATCAATGCATTTGTATCAAGTTTCTGATTTTCCTTTAATTATAGTTTGAGGTTAGTTCAACGCATTTGCATCTAGTTTATGATTTCCCATTAATTATTCTTTAAGGTTAGTTCAATGCATTTGCATACAATATAATTTCTGATTTCCCGTTAATTATTATTTGAGGGTAGTGTGTGTATACATTATATTTCCAGTCCAAAGTGTACTCGGACCATGGACCGGATGTGGGACCACCGGCAGACCAGTCCAGTGGCCGTCCAAATAAACACTTTTGGATCATTCGGTCTTCTAATCCGTCAAAGTTCAGAACAGGTCCAGGGCCCATCAAGGTGGCCCAAGTTCATGGATCCAATCCGTTAGGATGATTCTGATCCAATAATCCGATCCGCGGAAGCCAGAAATCTTAGTGCAATCCGATAAGATCTTGCACAATGATAGAATGGAATCTTGGGGAATGATCCTATTTGAGATAGGATCATACTAGGATTCATCAAGGAAGGCAATCTCCGAGAATCACTTTCTTGGCCGCCAAGGCAGGAGATTGTTATATATACGGAGGCTTCTGCAGCCTCTAGAACTACGTTTTAAGAGACTTGATCCCAGATTCTTCACTGGGTACGTAGGCAACCAGAACGTTGGTGCAGTCTCTCTTTCTCAAAAATCCCAATCCCCATCTCTTTCGAGCTTTCAGAAGCACCATCACATCGAGAGTGTCGGGTTAACTTTTTGCCCCGACATTCTTTGGCGCCGTCTGTGGGGACCAAATCCACGACCACGTGGTTATTTTTCATACGTCTTTGTTACCATGACTGAACAAATTGCGATGAGTAACACAGAAGTTGCCAATCGGCACATATCGACTCGACAGAACATGGAGACTGTTCCAGGCACCACCACAGAGGTGGGGCAGTCGAGTTGTCGTAGATCTTTCTCTCAGAACGGAGGAAACAGACTATTTGAAACAGTTCCACACACTCTGGAACCACTAGGAATTCGGGAATCTAATCTCGATGTCCCTCGCCGCAACGCTGTGTGGAGCACAAGAGCTGCCAGAATACACGTCAGGGATGGTCCTACTGAACCCAAACGCAATGTTACCACGCGACGTCCTGGAAGAGGCCGGGGAGGCCGGCATGGTAACCCACGTGCCTCCATCAGGAACCCGCAATATCAATCGAATCCAGCTCTTATCTCTCTTTTGACAAGAATAGTTGCGGAAAATGAGAGTTTGAGAAATCAACTAGGCAAACGGCCCAGAGACCCTGAGGAGCACCAATCGGTCGAGTCCCCTTTGTCTGAATGTAGGCAAAGGCAAATGGCCGAGCCGGGGCAGCGCGAAGATCCTGACAATGGCCAAAACCTCATTCACAATAATGGTCACATTAGAGATCCAAGCTAAAGCCGGACAATCCACCCTATCGTGCGATCCCCCTCATTCACAATCAAACAATGTCTGGGATAGTTTGGGCACAAATCCTCGGACACACCAGTCATAACAATCTGGAACGCCAGCAGCTGCATTGAGTTCCAGTTCAGAAACGCCACCATCCATAGAGGTGTCCGGATCAAGATATGAATCCCAACGCACGAATTGGAATAAAAGTCCACTACCTGCTAACATAGTAGCAGGCAAAAGGCGGGGTAGAATCGAACGTCGGCAACGACTGAATCCCAATCGAATCTTAGCCCGTGATGAATGGATCTGGAGAGAAGAGAATCAAGATGAAGACAACTATGAGAATATGAATGAACAAAGGGTTAAGGAATTGATTAACCAAGCCGTGACCAGGCAAACCATCCGAGACATTCCACTCTTGGAGAGGGCTGTGCGAGGTCTGAAATTTTCACCCTTTGTAAATGACATTAGGGACTGTGTTCATCTTGAGGCATTCAAACAACCCCTCTTCCAACTTACGATGACGTGGATGGATGTCTAAACGAGCACGTCATGAGCTACCAAGCAGCTATGACCTTATGGGAATTTCATGAGTCATTAATGTGTCGTAATTTTCCATCAACATTGAAAGGATACGCACTGTCCTGGTTCAACAAGTTGGCTCCGCGTTCAATTGATTCATTTACCAAGCTCAGTGATATGTTTGTTGAACGTTTTTAGTACAATATGAAGACAAAAAAGAGTCCGAGCACACTGTTCAATCTCGCTATGGAGAAAGGTGAAACAATCAAGAGTTTGGTATGACGGTTCATGAAGCTTCATGCCGAAGTTCAGGATGTGAGTGATGCTTTCGCAATACAGTCATTCCATCAAGCCTTGCATTTCGACAAAGATGGACTTTACAACTCTCTTACTCGAAAGCCGCCTACCACCCTCTTTGATTTATTCACCTTAGTGGAAGGGTACGTTCGAGTGGAAGATGATCAAAAGTCTCGATAGAGAAAGGATGGCGCAGATCCCGTTTCTAAGGACTCCAAAAAGGATAAGATTACCAATCAAGGTAACAAGAGGAGTACTCAGAATAATACAAAGGCCCCAAATCTAGATGAAAATGTATTCACCCCTTTGACTCTTGGCCTTGCATACCTGTACGAAAAAATCAGAACTAAAAAAATGTTATGGCCATTTCGGCATTTGCCGAAAGATCCTACGGTGAAGGCGGATAAAAATCAAAAATGCAAATATCACGATGATATTGGGCATGAAACAGATCACTGCAGAGCTTTATAGAAAGAAGTTCAACGCCTCGTTGACGAGGGACAGCTGACTAAGTTTGTTCAAAACAAACCTCGGTCATTATATCAACTTGGTCGACCACAACATTATCGATGTCATTATGCCCGCACATGTCGATAAGCGTCTCCGCGTCCGTCGGCAAGATAGAAACACGCTTGAAACTTTGTCATATACAAGATCATTACCAGGTCAACAGTTTCAATTTTGACCAAGGTATCAATATGGAGACCTATGAAGGCCACGAGTTGAAGTTCACCGAGAATGACGAAAAGGGGGTTTATTACCCCCACAATGACGCTGTTGTCATTACTGCATGGATAGGAATCTTTAGGGTGCAGAAGATTCTCATCGACACAGGAAGCTCAGCTAGCGTGTTATTCACCAGGGCTTACTCCAGAATGAAACTGTCAGCGGACTTGATCATAGAAGATCGTAACCCAATCATTGGATTCAACGGAGAACCAGGCCATGCCACTGGAAAGTTTCATCTCCCTGTCATGGTTGGGCATCAATCTGTCGGGATAAATTTCCTTTTGATAGATTGTGGTTCTTGTTACAATGCAATTTTCGATAGGGATTGGATCCATGCAAATCAGGTTGTTGTATCCACCTTCCACCAGGCGTTGAAATTCCCCACGCATATAGGAGTATGTAAGATCCACAGTGACCAGATGATGTCACATCAATGTCATGATTTGGCACTAGAAGATACAAGGAAATCTGAAGTCCGGGACAACACGATCCTCCAAGTTGATCATGCCAAATAGCAATTACAGAAACATTGGGCTTATCAGGTACGAGAAGCCCGACGCTCTGAAGAAGGTCCCTCGATCGATCAGTTGGAGGAAGTTCAGATAGGGGGTGAGAGCCATGAAATTACTTTCATCGCTGCCGGCTTACCTCCAACCGAAAAAAGAGCTCTAATTCACTTGTTATGGGATTATCAAGAAATATTCGCCTGGGATATCAACCAAATGCTCGGAGTCGACACCGATGTCGCTTGCCACAGGCTCGATATTGACCCGAGATTCAAACCGGTTCGACAAAGACCAAGGCGGATGGCTCCCGAGCGAAAACTAAAGATCAATGACGAGATTGGTAAACTGCTTGGAGCAGGGTTCATTAAGCCCGTCGAATACCCAACTTGGGTATCCAATATCGTCACGGTTCCAAAGAAAAATGGGAAGCTCAGGGTTTGCATTGATTTCACCAACCTAAACAAAGCTTACCCAGTGCATCCATACCCATTACCTCACATCTCAGATCTAGTAGATGTGACCTCGGGTTTCGAGCGTCTGTCGTTCATGGACGCTTCCTCTAGTTATAACCAGATACCTCTGCTTGAGGGAGAACCGGGGAGCACACGACGGCGTTAAGTAGCGGACCCGTCAATATTGTTTTAGAGTCATGCCATTCAGTCTGAAAAATGCAGGCACTACCTATCAGAGGATGATGAATACAATGTTTGCCGATCTGATTGGGCGTATCATGGAAGTTTACATTGATGACATGGTGGTCAAATCCAAAGAAACACCTGACCACCTTCAGCATTTACAAGAGGTATTCGATAGGCTCATACGATATAAACTGAAGTTGAACCCTTCAAAATGCTCTTTTGGGTTAGCATCTGGAAAGTTCTTAGGATTTCTGATGACTCGACGGGGTATTGAGGCAAACCCTAAACAGATTCGGGCCATTCTCGAAATGCCCCCCACCCTTGAATAAAAAAGAAATTAAGCGGCTCGCCGGTTGTTTGGCAGCCTTGAATAGATTTATATCAAAGTATTCGGATCGATGCAAGCCATTTTTTCAAACGTTGAAAGGTGCCTCAGTTTAGAATGAGGACTGTGATAGGGCTTTTAAAGAAATTAAAGCATACTTGGTATCACCCCCCGTCCTAGTTAAACCGCTAACTGGCCAAGACATTGGAATTTATTTGGCAGCTTCTGAGATCGCAGTAAGCGCAGTATTGTTTGTGGACAACCCGAGGATTTCAATCTACTTCATTAGCAAAATGTTGACTGGATCAGAGAGTAGATATTCTAAAATTAAGAAAATCGCGCTTGCCCTGGTGCATGCAGCACGCAGACTTAAGCCATATTTTCAGGGACATGTGGTTAAAGTGTATACAAAATATCCCCTTCGCAAGGCACTTGGACGAGCCGAAGAGTCTGGCCGCCTTGCTGATTGGTCTAGCTATCTAAGTGCTTACCACATCTTATATGAGCCTTGCACTGCAGAAAAAGGTCATGCTTTAGCTTTTCTGATGGCGGATTTCCCGGTAGAAGATATCATGGTTTCACCCGAGTTATTCGAAGAAGAACAACTGCAAGATTTTCCCAACCACCAACCTGACTCCGTCGAAGAGAATTTCACCGGAGGCGAGGCGTGGGTTGTGTATACAGATGGTTCAAGTAGTAAGAAGGGGTCCGGGATCGGTTGTGTGATAATCGACCCAAACGGTAGCCGAATCGAGAGGTCCGTCCAACTTTGCTTTCCTGCTTCCAACAATGAAGCAGAATATGAAGCCGCAGTATTTGGAATGAGAGCGGCACTCGAAATGGGGGAAAAGACAATCAACATGGTAACGGATTCTAAGTTAGTTGCTTGTCAGTTTGGCGGGTCATATCAAGCACGAGATGAGCGAATGGCGGCTTATTTAGATGTTATACGCGACCTCGCTGCAAAATTTGAGTGCATCTCCATTTTGCAAAGACCAAGGACTGATGTTCAGCACGCTGATACATTGGCCTACTTGTCAGCAGCAGTTGATTCAATTGAACCTCGCAATATCAGGGTAGAGGTCCAGTTACTACCTAGCATTGACCTCCCATTGCCAGATATGGTTGACATTTATGCTGTCGAATGCAAGGCATTCACGCAGATTTATGTAGTCACTACGCGCAGCAAAGCGCGGGACAAGCACCAAGAGCATCCCACTTAGGATTCTCCTCACAGCCATGAGGAGGATGCTGACATCTCCCCCACGGTGAATACTGACTCTGCAGTGGTGGATAATGGGGTTGTACAGGAGAAAGATTCTGCAGTTGATTCCGAAACGGATCTTGTTGACAATGCTCCTGAAATACCAGATGATCAGTTTTCCGACATCGAGTCAATGAAACTTTTACTTCCTGATTGGCATCAGAATATGGTTGAGTTCTTCCGAACTGGAGGACTCCCCGTAGACAGGGCCTTATCTGACAAAGTTAAACGGGATGCATGGCAGTTTGTGTTGTTACCTACCTCGGAGGGGGGGGGGTCCCGCCTTTACAGAAAACCCAGGGGTTCATGCCCACTCCTCCGGTGCCTTACTCCTGAACAGGGACAACATATTTTAAAAGAAATTCATGAAGGCATCTGTGGAAATCATTCGGGTGGTAGGAGTCTCACTCACAAAGCTCTCACCCAAGGATACTGGTAGCCATATATGCAAAAAGATGCCAAACGGTTTGTTTAGATATGTGTACCATGCCAGAAACATGCTCGGATCTTTAAGCTTCCTGCGAATGAGCTTCATCCCATACTTAGCCCTTGGCCATTTGCTAAGTGGGGACTCGACATTGTGGGTCCTTTACCTAAGGCCCCAGGTAACGTAAGGTTTCTCTTGGTCGCAACTGATTACAACACGAAGTGGGTTGAAGCTGTATCCCTGAGTCAGATTCAGTCTTTAGACATCAAATGGTTCATCTGGCGTGATATTGTGTGCCAATTTGGCGTCCCAGCTGAAATGGTATCGAACAACGGCCGACAGTTTGATTCTACTGAGATCCACATCTTCTGCAAATCCTTGAAGATACGGCATAACTTCTCTATGCCCTACTATCCCCAGGGAAATGGACAGGCAAAAGCAATGAACCGTGTTATTCTGGACACATTGAAGAAAAGGCTTGAATCAGCTAAAGGAAACTGGGCCAAACAGTTACCGGGGGTGCTTTGGGCTTACAGGACAACCCCCCGTCGTTCAACAAGAATGTCACCCTTTTCATTGGCATATGGAACTGAAGCAGTACTCCCAACTAAAATAATCGCTCCTACAGTGCGCACACAAGCCATATCCACAGAGGTTAATGCTGACATCTTGGCTCGTGACAGAGCCATGGTGGAGGAGCTTAAAGATGAAGCCCTGCAGAATCTCATGACTTACCAGGATTCTATGAAGCGTAGTTATGACAAGAAGTTACGCGCACGAGTATTTAAACCAGGCGATTGGGTCTTACGTATAAGGCAAAGGAGCAACGAAGAACCCAACAGCGGGAAACTCGGTGAGAACTGAGAGGGGCCTTTTATCATTGAAAGGCCCGCATCCAAAGGTTCTTATTTTCTCAAGAACTTGGTTGGTGATGTCCTAACCAAACCCTGGAATGCGTATCATTTGCGTTTATTTCACAAGTAAATTACTTATCATTAGTTCCACCAATAAATTTCACATACATTGTACTTTCCTTCCATTTTTCATCAATAAAATTAATTTCCATTTATGTTGTGTTTTAATATTAAATTGGTCATTTAGTTTTAAATTTACTAAACTCGGGTGGCGAAGGCCATCCTGCACTTCAGTTTCGGCTTACACCTGGTATCATCATTTGACAACACAAACCCAAGAATGATAATGTATCATTTTTGGTCTGGGTGCGATCGCTTAGGTTACATCAAGCGTCTACCCTTGGTGGATTAACTAAGCTACACTCCGATTAATCAAACCAATAAGGCACTTCTGGTTGTCCTTTGGTCTCCACAAAGATCATCTACTGGAGAATCTTTGCAATGTAACTACGCTTGTTCGTCAAGTGCCTTAGTTGCATTGATATAGTCGCGACAACGGTAGACCACCGTTTAATCTTTTATAAGGATGGTTTCAACATATCCAACTTATTGCCTGAGTTTTTATCTCTGCCGAGTTAAAACAAGCTACTTCATGCAAACATGCATGTGCACCATATCTAAACCATGATAGGAACAGTTCAAGTACTGTTACGATATTAGGATAACTCCCCCTTCAGCGCATCAAGCTCCGCGTCTCGCGTGGCAATTTATTTGGCTAAGCGAGCATTCTCCTCCTGATGGCTCTCATAGCGTCGCGTGGCTAACACCCGTATCTGCAGTCCATATAAATATTAACGTGTTAATTCGCTTCTTTACTAATAAAGTTACAAGTTCAAGTGTTGTTGTTTACCTTGTCTAAATCCCGTTGTAACGCGTCAATCGCTTCCATAATATCTTCCGATGGCAGCACGGCGACGACTCTCGGGGAGTAGGTTCAGGATTTGGACATTGCCTATAGGCAGATCGGCGGCCACGAGATCCAGATGACACGGAATTAAGTACTTCCGTTCCTGTATCAGATACATTAGGGATTAGGGGTTCGCTATCTATGTGACGCCGAACGCCCATCAAATCCACGCGACCTATCTGCTGCAAAGGTCGGTACCATACTACTGATAGGCACTATATCTAAGGGTACTCTCGAAGGCCTACCACTCCTAACACGGAACCCAGAATCACTAGAACTAGTTGCAGCTGACCCAAAAGCCGGAACAGTATGGGGTGGTGTTTCTCCCAACTGCACACCCTTCCCTCGATCATTTCTGGGGGGCATATGGTTCCTCCTCGTCCTCTGAGCTACTGGGGGCATCTGGTTCCTCCTAATCTTTTGAACTACTGACAATAAGATTTCTCCTTCGCGATAGACCAGGCATTGTTCTTAGCAAGTAGAATTATTGTCAATTTTTATTTCCGTGTCGCAAAGTAAGCTGTTCCACAAAAATGCAATGCTCGCACACACATGAGTTACCTGTGGTAAAGTTATATCCACGCAGAGTTCCAGCATTATTCTCTGAGTTCAAATGGACATTAGATGCAACCCGGGAACTCACACTTTCGGTGTGCTCCCATGAGTAAACTGGTGGCACATATGATATGTGTAGGGTAGCCAGTCTCCTAGCGAGGCCTTCCATGCATCTCTGGCGTTGCTTCCCTTGCCACATTTGGTACTCGAGCGCCACGAGGAGGGTCACTGCTAAAGGTTGTGCTTCCTGGCGCTCTCGGCACCCCATCAACAACATGACCGGTACCTACCGGCGTTGGCATTACATCACGTATCCACCAGACCACCTCATCTGGATATGACAAGTCATACGCCATTGGCGGTAGGCTACATAGTACGTTCAGATTACTCCACATTTCCTCAGTCAATTCCCCTTCGGGAGCATGAATCTCATTACACTTGATCCCGGAATGATAAATTTGGTTAGTTGGCAAATATGAATGATTAATTCGAACTCATTTAGAGGGTCAATTTACCTTTAAATATACATGGGATGAATTCTTCGTATTCCGGCCGCCTCCAGTTACTGAGTATGTAACACGGTGTGTCCCATCCTTATGGCTACGAAGAAATCTAGTAAACTCGAACCCCCCCACCTGCGATGTCACCCGAAGACAAATACGGCCTTTGGAGGGAACAAGTTCCGGAACTAAGAGGTAGTAGATGGACTCCCAGTTCAAATGCAAGTTGTACGCTTGGCGAATCGCTTCCAGCCGAGAGATGATCATGTAAAATGTTACGTACATTTGACCTGGGGAAGCCTCCCACATGGATAGCAAGTAGACCAATAGCTCGTTTAATGGAAACCGGAGACCGGAGAGAAGTTGATAGTAGCTCACAATAACTTCACCCGGTCTCACTGTATCCGTTAACGACGTTCCCCTCATTTGCGGTTTTCGAATCCCAATGTAATCCGGAATGTTGAATCTTGTTTGTATGTCTTCAGCTGTTAATTTCGTCACCGTCCGATCCATTATCAAGTTATCTCCTGGCACTAGGGCTGTCAACGGGCCGGACTTGAATAGGACACACCTAGGTCCAGGCCCGGCCCAAATCATATTTGATATTTTGAGTCCAAGCCCGGCCTAAGTCCTATTGGGCAAGTTTGGATTCGGGCCAGGCCTAGGTCCATTAGCAATACATGGGAACTGTTATTTTTGTCTAAAATTTAATCAAATTTGTAAGTGGGAAGAATCGAACCCACAACTCTTATGTGGCAAGCACAATACTAACCAATATGGCTTCCAATTTTCTATGTCAACTTCCAATAAATATAATAGATATATTAATAATATTAAATATAAAACACATAAACTATTATAAATTTCGGGCCAGGCCATTATCGGATCGGACATAGGTATGTCCAGACCTGGCCCAATAATCTTATCGGGCTAAATTTAAAGTCTAAGTCCTTATCTTATCGGTTCGGATTCAATTGGGCTTCGGGCTTGTCCCGGCCCAATGATAGCCCTACCTGGCACCCATCGTTGAATTGGTGGCGCATGCGTTGTCCTGCATTCATGCGGCCAATTAAGTACACAAGTTATAATGCGTATGGACATGCAATGCGTGTTCAGTACAGTAATTGGAGATGGAGATAATGAATATGGAAATACAATGCATGTTATGCTTACTGTTGACCCAACCACTTAGCCTCATTATTCATGGCCCACAAGCCAAAACAAAACCAAAAGCCCACCCAACAAAACCATCAGGTCTTCTCTTTATGCTGCCCACTATTTAAAAGCCCAAAATCCACAAGCCCAAAACAAAAAACCCAACATCTACAAGCCAAAAGTGCTACTGATCCTATACCACCGGCGACCGGCACCGGTCGGTTCAGGCATTTTTACCACCGGTTTGGCCGTTTTTCAGCCGGTTCTGGCTTTTTTACAACCGGTTCAGCAGTTTTCCAGCTTGTTTAGGCGTTTTTGCCCGGTTCAGGACAGTTTCAGCCGGTTCGAGAGTTTTTACAGCTGGGTCACGTGTTTTACAGCTGGTCAGGCGTTTTTCTTGCTGATTCTGGCTATTCCTTGCGGGTCAGTGGTATACAAGCTAGTTCCGGCAGTATACAGGCCGATTCAGGCCTACTTATATATAGATCTGGCGAATTTTATCTATTTTCATACCAGGTCAGACTGTTTCCTTTTCGGGGTCATTAGTTTTAGGCCGGGTCAGTATGTTTTCTTGCCGGGTTAGCAGTTTGCTAGCTAGGTCAGTTCTATTTCAACTTATTTTGTTTATTTTTAGGCCAAGTTAGCATCTCCCATAACCATATCACTAATTTGGTCACTTACTTTACTCATTAAAGTATTCAAGCTATGGGTTTTATATGATGCTTTAAACCTCATAAGCTACACATGCAAAGTTTTACATATTTAATATCTAGTGACAACTACACAAGTGAATTAAGTGAAAAATTGAAAAACATTTACATGGTAAGGCTTGGTTCTTCACTTCTCTCCTTATTCTTCTTTATCTTCTTATCTCTTTCTTTTACTCTCCATCCACACAATTGTTATCTTTTAACTTATCCACCTACCCCTTTATTACAACCATTTTTTATTTACCCCCAACCCCTTTTACTTTTCCCACCTTTTGACTTTAGCCCCTTTTATGATTCATATCATTTATTGATTTACACCCACTTCTCTATTTTTAGATTAACTCTCATTGTCATTTTTTTTACCTAAGACAGTCATTTCCGTTTATACCCTTCACTTTTCCCACTTTTGTTTCTTTCGACTATTTCACACTTTTTCATCCATCTCTATTACATACTTCTTATTTTTTCCCATTACACGTTCCACTTTCCTTATTATTTCATTTTGGTTTTTTCCATAATTTTTCTTCTTCAACATACCACCTTCATCTTTGTTTGCTCCTCTATTGGAGAGGTGTGTGTACCCTACATTATATTTCTAGTCCAAAGTGTACTCGGACCATGGACCGGATGTGGGACCAGTGGCATACTAGTCCAGTGGCCGTCCAAATAAACACTTTTGGATCATTCGGTCTTCTAATCTGTCAAAGTTCGTAACAGTCCAGGGGCCCATCCGGGTGGCCCAAGTTCATGGATCCAATCCGTTAGGATGATTCTGATCCAATAATCCGATCCGCGGAAGCCAAAAATCCTAGTGCAATCCGATAAGATCTTGCACAAGGATAGAATGGAATCTTGGGGAATGATCCTATTTGAGATAGGATCATACTAGGATTCATCAATGAAGGCAATCACCGAGAATCACTTTCTTGGCCGCCAAGGCAGGAGATTGTTATATATACGGAGGCTTCTGCAGCCTCCAAGAACTACGTTTTAAGAGACTTGATCCCAGATTCTTCACTGGGCACGTAGGCAACCAGAACGTTGGTGCAGTCTCTCTTCCTCAAAAATCCCAATCCCCATCTCTTTCGAGCTTTCAGAAGCACCATCACATCGGGAGTGTCGGGTTAACTTTTTGCCCTGACAGGTAGTTCGATGCATTTGCATATAATATTTCAATTTCACACTAGTTATTCTTTGAGGTTTGAGGTTAGTTCAATGCATTTGTATATATTTTTTCGATGTAAATTCGATTCGATTCGAATTCGATGTATTTGCATCTAGTTTCTGATTTCTCATTAATTATTTTTTAAGGCAGTTATATCCAGTTTTTTATTTTCGATTAATTATTCTTTGAGGTTAGTTCGATGCATTTGCATTTGCATCTAGTTTCTCATATCCGTTAATTATCCTTTGAGGTTATAGTTTCTGATTACCCGTTAATTATTTTTTGGTGTTAGTTTGATGTATTTGCATCCAGTTTCTAATAATATCCCATTAATTATTCTTTGAGGTTAGTTCAATGTATTTGGGTCCAGTTTCGATTCACATTAATTATTTTTTAAGGTTAGTTCATTTTTCGATTTCTTGTTAATTATTATTTAATGTTAGTTCAATTTAGAGTTTTCGATTTCCCGTTAATTATTCTTTGAGTTTAGACCTTTCAATTACAAACAACAATTAAAACACAATCAAAACATATAGGATTACCAAAACAAAATTAAACATTTATTTTTCCCAAATGAAACTAAGGTAAAAACAAAAACTGGTCAGCAACTACTGAAAATGTTTTCTCCGTAGACTAAACCATATATCCATGTCGATGCTGCATCATAAAAAAAAGTTATCCTCATGCCAAATGTGATAAGCTTTCATCTCTAGCTCATTCAAGCATATCCTTTCTCCCATATCGTTCTAATATCTCCATCACATTATCCTCATGTTTTAGCAGTGACAATTTCCATGGCTAATGTCAATGCATTGCTTTTAGCATAATAATTTTCGTAATAAAGTATCGATTGACTCATGAAATTAAGTTCGACATACCTAACTTTCAGAGGTAGCAACGAAGCTAAAGAGTTACAATCATGGCCTCTTCACACGGGGAAGAATGCCAATCCCAAGTGCATAATATCTATTGGCATATAATTTAAACATTTCCAAGAGGATCCGTTCAACATTAAATAATTGGTATGATATTGGAATTGTTGATCAAGCCAATCAGTTGATGTTATGTACAATTGGAAGAGGTGGGATATAATTGGAAGAGGTGGGATATTATTGATGTTCTCAGCTAATGTTGAAGACATTAAAATTCTCTAGCCCAGTCCACCAGTATACATTAACCTTTTTTCATACTATTCAAAAGCTATTTGTTCCAATGGTTTATAATAATCTACTTAATTTCTAATATTTGGATCAAGTAGATATTATTCGTTAATCCAATGCTCACCACGGATTTTCAAGTGACATGATTAAAATGAAAAGTACGCCAATGCTCACTGTGGATATATAGGTTGAATTAACCTTCCACCTATATATCTTATACATACTCAAATATAAATAATTGCGTTTTTTTTATCCATTTTGTAAGCAATTATGAGGCTTAAACCATAACTTATAACTCATAGTATAGGGTTTAAAAGAAACTCATGCAGTAGCTTATGGGAAGAAAGCAATAAGTCACATTAAAAGATGGGACCTTGGTGGATTTGAACCACCATCTCTTGAGATGTACTTACACACTCAAGTGCTCTTCCATTAAGCTAAAGATCTAGTTCGAGATACATATAAGCATAATATGCACGATAGATCAAGTTAAAATTGGTAACAACTCAAGTGCTCTTCCATTGAGCTAAAGATCTAGTTCGAGATATATATATAAACATAACGTGCAAGATA
Source organism: Coptis chinensis (assembly GCF_015680905.1). NCBI lineage: Eukaryota > Viridiplantae > Streptophyta > Magnoliopsida > Ranunculales > Ranunculaceae > Coptis > Coptis chinensis. The sequence goes on along the minus strand of NC_141456.1, from coordinate 11,085,138 downwards.
GACCAAATTAAAACTGGTAACAGCAAGATACACTACAGGCTTAATAATTTTATTTTATATACACAATTCTATTTTTCTATTTTTAATAGAATTGCATGCGTAGATTATACTTCTAAAAAAGTACTAAAAAATCTAACAAAAAGCCTCCTCTACAAATAAAAAGGATTAATAAAGTACACTAAAGGTACGTGATTTGATTTATGCTAAACATGCTACTCAAACCCATTGTTGTGTAGATTTAATAAAAAAATTGCCATCCCTAATATACTCAAGTGTAGTCACTAAACCAAAGTTGCTTTTATTTTATGATAGACACCTAATAAATCTTGAAAGGATAATCAAGCGTAGTCACCAGAGGTTATCAGTTGTAATAGGCACCTGATAAATCTTGAAAGGATAATCAATCTAGTTTTTCTTAGGTATAGTGCAATTTAGACAAAGTCAATACCGGTTTTCCATTGTAAGAAGCTAAGTAGATTGGAGACTTACCACTTTGTGAGGAACGTTAAATATGGATCTTATTCAAGGACAGTGAGAACTGCATTTATTTTCCTAACCGGTTTGGTAGAATTGTGACTCTTGAGAGAATAGATCTATAATATACTGATGGACAGACTGCATATCAAAACAATGATGATTTTTCAGAAGTTAGTTGTAATATATTTCAGAAATTATATGTAATATATTTTCAGCTCATCAAGAAAGACTTAATTTAGTGAAAATGCATAGGATACTCCATACTTGTATAAAAAGTTGGACTACTTCACAGTGCTAAATCAATATAGAAATATAACAATCAAATCAAGACTGCAAGAATGATACAAATTATTTTGGTAAAGAGTAAGGATAAATGAATGACAGTTATATGGCTTTAATGATTTGCATATATGAATGATAGATTGCTAATAATAGAATTGGTATAGTGTTCTAATCATCAAGTGAAATTGAAAGATGACAAAATATCAAAACCACAACCTAAGTAAATCAACCAAATCATTCACAGAAACATAGAGTAAAGAGCTTCAACTACACAAAAGTGAGATAGTACTTGAGCGTCAAATCACAGTACTATGTATTTAATAATGTGAAGCAACACTTTAACTAACATGCCAGATATCTAATTGTTTAGACCAAAGTTTTTCTTGGAGCTCCTAAACTAACGGGATAAAATGCAGTGAATCATTTCACACTCATGCTAACTAATGGAGTAGAGCTATTGTAGAGAGAAGATCAGTTGTCTTGGAGTCATGCCAAAATTTTATTACTTAATAATAAAGAAGAATGTAAACTTAAGAACTCACCTTGTGATTTGGGATCCACTTTGGCTAGAGAAATTTTTTAGTGGTTTTCTGACTAACAAATTTGACAATCAAATAAACAGATTCCAAAAACGGTTTCATAAAAGTGCCATCAAAGTGAAGAAGAGCTCACTTTTCAAACTGAAGCTTAGTACTACAATGGTCATTGCTGGTCAAAAGGTCCTTGAGAACTTATATATGAAGAATATATTTAAAACAATTATCTACATTTAAACCCTAAACCCTAATCTCTTACATAATCCCACTTCAAAAACATATGTGGGAGAGAGAGTATACAAAACACACGCTTAAGTGAAAGATACACACTCTCTCCCTATCTTCTTGATGTGCATAATTTCACTTGGGAGTGATTGGTGTATCAAGCTAAGAGTAATAATGAATATTTAAGGCATGCATATAAGAAACATTCATTTCTGAAACTGAAATTTAGATAAAGCTAGTGCTATAATGAATAAATAGAATATATTGATTTAAGAACTCACCATCCCTGAAGGTGAAAAACCCACATTCAGAGGCTACATCTCTATCTCTCTCTTTTTTTTTTTTTTTTCGTCACTTCGTCCCTCCACTTCATCTCTCTCTCTCATGTCCTTTCTGAATCATAAAAAAGATAACGTAGATGGATAACAATGAAACAAAAACCATCGTATTTCAGTCCATTTTGACAACGCAAAAGACACGATTAGCATTTTTCTCCACATGAGATGGGGCTAAAAATATTTTAAAGAAATTGGCCTCCATGCCCAGAGTATATCATCTTACTTCAGTTCATTTGGTTCGTGATACAGAGTGCATTTTCTTTTTAACACATTTGATATTCAGGCATTCTACTCTTATATCACCCACTTCTAGCTCCAAAGAGCTCCGGTTCAGCTGCTGTAGTGGACTGCCCTTTTTACAAATCCAGTTTCACCAAAAACTTTTTGAGCATTGTAATTCACCATGGCAGCTACAAATAGAATTAGAATCAAATGCTAAAAATTAGATCAGACATGCAAATCAATTCAATGATAGGAAGTAAGTGAATGCAGATAATTGAAATGGAAATACCAATCTTTACCAACGAAAATTTCAGGTCAAGAAAAATAGATATGAAACAACAATGTTTACCTATGGCAATAGGGAGTTCACCCTGAAGTCTTGATTTTAAAATGTACATGGTACATCAAATAGTGCATTGCGTGCAAACATCGTTTCAAAGCTTCCAATGGCTTCTAGTTGGTCGGCTGCACTCATAATTTAGGAAGTTATGAGCCATAGATTCAAACTCTAACAAATTAAACAAAAAGGGCAATGATGGTCACTTGAGAAATACCTTGAAAAAGAATATGATCCTCCATAGGCAGATATTTGGCAAACAAAGGTCTAGATCAATGGTTTGATATCCCCTTATCAGGGTGATTCCCAGGGTAGTAAGCAACAATCTCCTTCCCATATGGACCTCCAATTTAAAAGAAGAGTTATACATTTAAAGGAGATATGACGTAAATTACAGCCTTTATATTGATTCAGGTGCCCAAAAAGAAGAAATGCACTTTCTATGATGATAATAACAATGATTATTAAAATTTAAAAGGAAGTGCTGATGGATATACGACTATGGGAAAAGACGTTATACGTGCAAAAAATTGTGCTAAAAAATGTTGTTTATATGGAAAGGTACGGATGCATCTGTGCCTATCCCCTCCCTTGCTAAATACTTCCATGATACTGAGAAAAATGACTATTGGGATTATCCCTTTAATGAAAAAACCGGACTGACACTATACTACAAAACAAAGAAAAAAATAAATTATACCCAAGTAATTCTTATCTGTCACCATGTTTAATTTGCAATCAAGAAGCTTTTCTTCGGATTGATTGATTCAGGCAAAATTTAAATTTGGGTATCTTAAAAATTAAAACAGCGAAGTAGTGTTGCTCAAAGTGAAGACAAATCGCCACCTCATATCCATATAGAAAAACTATGGATATTGTTCCACAAACAAAGCAATATTTTCCTTCATTTTTTTGATAATTGAATATTATTGATAAAAAAAAAACATAACTACAAAGTGAAGTAGAAATATAGGAGGGTTGTGAGGGAGATCCTATATATTATGAAACAAACTAATTAAGCTTAGAACCATTGAAAGAGAAATGATCACTTTCATAACATATTCTAATCCTGCAAAAAAAAAAAAAAAACGACTAAAAGAAATTTGTTACCTTCATTTTCTTCTTTTGCAATCAAATTATTGTGTTGAATCATATACATGGTTACATTCTCAATCAGATGAGTAGCGGTTCCCTTGAATAACCTGCGTCGCAGTGATCACCAATCCCCTTGAGAAAATCAATGTCACCTTATCATAACCAATCCAAGTGAGAAAGGAAAACTAAGCAAGACTTTAAATCGATTAATTAGTACAAAAGTTCATATAAGTATAGTGGCCTTTTCAGTGTACAATTTAATATCGCAGCTACATTAAATAAGTTATACCATTATGTATTCATTATCCCAGCCATATTCCATATTTACTGAGTTGCATTGCATGGGCACAATTTGTTAAAATCTTACTCACTTTCTCACGCTTTTGTACAGTACCCATTTCTTTTAGCAAAACTTTTTTTTCCAACAATTTAATTGGATAAACACTTGCTATTAAAATGTGGAAACCCTCAGTTACTTAACATTTCCTACTTGAAATTAGACCGACTTGTAAGGCTTAAAACTTACATTCATAACAACTCATTTAAAATAAATGAGTTATTGAGGTGAAATGTAAAATTCTAATAAATGACGCATATTTGTAAGACCTTATTAAGCAAAGTAAAATTTATCAAATTTGCTACTTCACACAGAAGGCTCGGGTTGACTTAACCATTAAGATACATGGGGTTTATCGGCAATGCATTTCCAACCCCTGTAACCACACAAACCAAGCATACAATGCACTCGCTCAAGATGCCTACAAAGGTTCCAACCCCCTGTAACCATACAAACCAAGCATATGAAGCACTCGCTTAAGATGACTACAATGGTTAATAGAAAGAACAACGAATATATATATATATATATATATATATATATATATATATATATATATATATATATATATATATATATATATATATATATTGTGTGTGTGTGTGTGGAAGGCCCCCAATAACTCAGGCCAAAACTCTAAAATAAAGTGAATTGAGCACATAATCTGCATTGGAGTAGCCACTACCTTCATTCCAGCTGCCTTTCTAGCCATAACTCCAATCATGGTTCAAATAAGGTAGATACATAAGAGTTTATGGCACTAAGCTTTGATCATAGGCTTCATAGCGTAAATGGATTCTCCCAACTCATGGGAAAATGTCGTGTATGTTCTACTATTTTTCCCCAAATCCCAAATATATATATATTAGTGGCCAGGTCACATATGATAGAAAAAATAATTATGCAATAAACTGTGTTAATTTGATATCTAGTTAGATGTGTATTTTTGATTAACTTAGCATCTCTTTAGTGGAGAATAATTTGATTCCAGAAGATACTATACGGACTACATGCGGAGAATAAACAGTAAAAAGTTTCCGCAATATAGGCAGGCAAAAGGATGGACTTTAGTTTATTAGTTGCAATTGCGTAACTGTACATGCCCTACAACACATAAAATGGTTGGATTAGAATGTGAACGCATTTTCTTGAGAACTCGATTTCATACAAACAGTAACACCTAAACATGATCACACTATATCAAATAAGTCTTGCCCCTAAAAAACACAGGACACACTGTAAGTCATGCGAGATAGTGATGGTTTACTACACAAACAATTCTTGAACTAAAACCCATTCAACAGGTTATATACTTGCACAATTTCTTAATAGTCTATGAAGAACAACTACTCAGCATGCTTATATGGAATATTAAGCTTTTCTATTAAACAAAAAAAAAACTAATTTCGTTAGCAATTGTATATGGAATCCGTCAAACATATGCCATTGAGACAACTTTTGATTGTTGTGCTTATAAGTAAATTACAATCACATATACAAAAGCCATAACGTCTTAAGTGGCTTAAGCTAATACCTGAAATGGACGAAATTCATGAATAGTTACCCATTTTATTTTGGGTAGTGATATCACTCTAATATAACTTCAAAGCTCACATTCAATCCTAATTATCTTTCTACTATACATTAGCTTTGTGATGATGTCCTAGCTATAAAGGGAGTGCCACCATGAAGAACAAATTACACTTCGTGTAGATGGAATCTGCAGCAACAACATGCTACATTACCCTCAATCTTAAATAACCTAAGAGGCTAGTCAATATAATGTGTTTCTAGTTCTGTCTCATATAAGTTCAAGAGGTTATAGTAATAAAAAGGTTGATGACACAGAGTATACTTACCTAATACTGATAATTTAACTTGAAGTGTTGAATAGCGATGTTCCATGTCTAAGTCCCTCTATATAAGTGCATAAGCATATATATTCTATTAAATTGTCCATAAGAAATTCAATCACATGGTTCATATCTAAGTTTTGTATTTCAACATACACCACTTTAGGTACTTCACTCCAACCCAACAATAAACCGATCCCAATTAACATCCCCATTGTAATTCCAGAAATTAAAAAAAAAAACCTCTAATTGTATTAAGTTTGAAATTGGAAATTGCATACCCAATCAATCATCAAATTGTGGGAACTTCAATTCGTTTTGGCAGTGGTGCCAGTTCATCCTTGCATGATAAATTTTAGGTTTATTTACTAACTGCAGGGATGAAATATTAAAAAACATCAGTTATAATAACACTGATTGTCAAAAAAATTAAGGAATACTTGTTTGGATGGAAAATCGATTTGCTACATCTAGTTCAGAAACCTTCTTTCTTCGTGGAGAATGGATTTTTGTCTGGAATAAGGGGTTTTTTTTTATTAAGGAGTCCAAGGTTTTTAAGGTATTAAGAAACCTTCTTTCTTCTTTCTCGAGATGCACATTCCAAGTAGGCCATTCCAAGTAGGCCATTCCGAGTAGGGACTAATTTGCAATAAATTGAAATAGGTATGAGCATGGTGGAGAAACTTCAACACTTCTTTTGATGATAAATTCAAGCATGCTGTCACACCCCGAATTTCGATAAATCAGATAATATAAATGATATCCGACTCCTCGATATCCGAGATGTGACAACAACCTCCAAACCCAATCTATATCATAACCCTAATGAATAATAACACATGCGGAAAAGTAATACAATAACATACTCAAAACCATCCACTCATCATGATGAATACTTGTGGTCAGAATTAAGTTACAAACTTCTTCACTTAATAATACGAAAAAAATAAATTAAACATATGTCCCCAACAAATTTCCACTACATCTCAGAGGAAAAATGAAACAACATCTTATTGAAAATAAATGCTAACATCAATCACGAGCAGCCCGCCACCTTCTCGAACATCAGCTAACCCTGTCCAGGCTGATCGACTATGTTCATATAAGAACACACCCGATTAGCAAACATGCAAATCGGGTCAACATTATAAATAATGTTGGTATGAGTAGCCTTAGAAAACCATATAGATATACATAAAATTTCATTCTTTACAGGGCAGGTAGTTCCTCCATCGAGGCGCCTTAGCTTAAGGTAGTTAGTTCCTTCATAAAGGCCCCTTAGCTTCTAACTATGAGTAAATAACTTATGGCATCCTAATACTTACCGTTATGCATGCTCTATCGCAGAGTGGGTCCTCTCTGCAAGAATAATTAGTTTAACCCACTCTCCTGCAAAGCAATTTGTGAAAAATCATAGCATAAATTGAAACTTAACTTGCTAACCACACCGAAGGGAAAAATAACATATCAGTAACATTTATCAAGTGTTTATCAAGTGTCCCTAGTAACACGTCGTCTCTATGTTTTACCTAGTTTTCCTGGCTACCACAATCGCTACCCAACGCCGAACATGTACATCCACATGCCTCCCCTTACATAATGAACCACTCCGTGCGTAACTACCCTGGCGGGATGCCCGACACCAAGTAAATCCTCACACGGAAGCAATTATGTAAGTAATGCCACTATTCGGGAATAAAATATTGCGCATCATCGTTCTATTTTTGCGAGCGGAATAATCAAGCCACTATTAAATTTCGCCAGAGGGCCATCAAATTTTCTTTGAAGCGCCCGGAAGGGCCAATCACATTACTTACGCCCGAAGGCCATTCAGATTAACTGAAACGCCAGAAGGGCCAATCACATGAGTTGTGGTAGCTAGGTTCTAGGATTTTCGTTACGTAATTTATTCAAGTGTATATATCTATGCATCTTAAAATTTCTCTATTTTCACGTGTCAATATTTACACAAGATCAATGTCAAATCTATATTAGATACCGACAAGCAAGTTTATACAAGTATCACCCACATCCTATCTTCGGATTGGTCCATAAATTCAATCTATAACATTTTTGGAAAAAGTCAACAGTCAACGGGTCAACAATCAACCCAACAGTCAACGGTCTTAACCGGTGGTCATTCCACCCGGTCCTTACCCAAATCCATATTTAAAAAGTTCAAACCCTGGTCCTAAGCGACTGGGCTAAACTGACCCGGGTTAACCCGGCCCATAACTGATCTGGCCCAATTGGAAATCTCAAAATTAAGTAGATTCCATGCGACCCAATTCAAATTTTAGGACCAGCCCACATAAACCTTGTAAACCGGCCCAACCAGAACTAATAGGGTCCGGCCCAACTAATTAGTCCTAAGTCCAAAACTACAAATGACACGGAGCACCTTTGGATGCGCTCTCCACGGTCATCCCTTCCGCAGCAACAACCGCTCCTTCCAGCCACCTCCAAAAACCTTCACACACCACCCAATTCGATCTAAGCGAAAATGGAGTGGGTGAAAAACCACACGACTTTACTTCACCACTCAACCACCAATTTTCAGTTTTTACAACACTCCAAAATTTGTTAGATCCGACCCCCATCACTATTCTTGGGAGTTTTCGAACCCCCACAAACTCTCTACCACCACCATACCTCATACCAACAACCCTCAATACACCAAAACAGTTCAAACACGAAATAAAAACAAAACAATCAAAATTACTCAGTAACTCAGTAATGGCCGAAATGGCGTTTTAGACAGAGGAGGAGGTTAGGGGCTCGCGCCTCCCTTCACCACCACCTAATGGTGTAGGCGGTACTAACAATTCTTCAGTGTATTAAACATGTATATGAAAAAAATCCATGGTTGATCAGAACAAAAACGGCATGAAAAATAATTGAAAGGTGGGTTTTCAGTAACCGAAACGTGGTCTGTGTATGTGTCTAGATGCGAGAAACAATACAGAATAACCACTCACAATAAGAATAATCTTTGAATAGAAAAAGCAGAAAACGAAATATGAGCGTAGCAGTCTTTGGGCGTACGGTTTCTTTGTGTCCATATACGGGGAAAAACCAAAATGAACTACTCACCTTATGTGTTAACAATGAAACGAGAAAATATCGGCCGAAAATAATGAAAGATCCAATCCCAGCTAGCTCATGAAATCCGTGTTCTTCTCATTGTTGGCTTGTGTGTGTTGTGTGAGGTTTTTCCAGAAAAACAAGTTCCTATGAAGACAACCTATATTCTCCTTAACTTCCAAATTACTAAATATTCTTATATCCTAACTATGGAAATATTATTTCTATTAAAAGGATTATATATGTGTTACTTAGGTTAATAACTTGTTTCCTTTTTATTTAAAGCTTTCCAAAAATTAAAGATAAATTACCCACATTCAAAATTCAAATACTAGTTTCATTTATTAACATTATTCGAAATTATTATTTGGTATTTCACACGCTAGCACGTTGACCAGAAAAAATGATCAAATACAAAAATATTAAATATTGTTCGTAGATAATGTAAATATAAAATAGGGTCTTACACTATACACACCTTAAAAGGATCTCGTCCAGAGATTTGATGAAAGGACACTAAGCGAATAACTCGGGTCGTGATTCTAACCTTGTCCTCTAACTCCCACGTAACATCCTTCTCATCTTCACTCCATTGCACCTTCACCAAGTTCACTTGTGCGCCGCCGAAGTTGTTTCACGTCCACGGTCCACGATGGTGATAGGTTTCACCGAAAGTGTGTCAAATCGTCATTAATCTCGATCTCGATCGTGGCTCAACAATCTCGGCCGGGTCTTTCACACACACTTCGAAGCATGGAAATATGGAAGACATCATGCACCGAGGATAAAGTAGCAACAGCAACGCGAGCTGATATGCCACACTGCCAACACGAGCAACAATCTCAAACGGTCCAATAAATCTAGGGCTCAACTTGCCCTTTTTCCCAAACCTCATCACACCACGCATAGGGGACACCTTCAAAAATGCAAAATCCCCAACTTCAAACTCAACTCCCTTCCTCTTTCGATCGGTAGTAGCTCTTAAATGCCGAACATCTTAAAATCCTAACATTCTCTGCAGTCTCCCTAACAATGTCCGGACCAAATAAGACACCATCACCCACCTCGGCCCAACACGCCGGTGATCTACATGGCCTCCCATAAAGGGCCTCGAAAGGTGCCATGCCAATACTAGAGTGAAAACTATTATTATACGCAAACTCAACCAAAGGAATGTGTTCCTCCCAACTGCCTCCAAAATCAAGGACACATGCCCGCAACATGTCCTCCAATATCTGATTCACCGCTCTCTTTTGTCGATGCATGCGAGGGTGATATGTCAGGCTCAAGTTTAGCCGTGCCCATAGCACTGGAAGCTCCCCAAAACTCGATGCAAAAGGGGATCTCTATCGAGACAATGGAAACAGTACACCATGGAGTCTCACCACCTCTCGAATGTACTTCTTCGCCAAACTATCGGTGTTTAGCCGTACCCCAATTGGAATAAAAGTGAGCAGATTTAGTCAATCGATCCACAATAACCCGGATAGACTCATTTCCCTGCGGGACTTAGGTAGTCCATCCACAAAGTCCATTGAGATTTGTTCCCATTTCCGTGGGAATCTCCAAAGGTTGCAACAAACCCGAAGGCCTTTGATGCTCTGCGCCTTCACTGTTGACATAAAAATGAGACACATACTCTCCCACATCTCTCTTCATACCTTCCCACCGGAAAGTCCTCTTCAAGTCATGATACATCTTCGTACCCCGGGATGGATAGTGAACCCGAGACCTATGAGCCTCATTCAATATCTCTCTCTTCAACTCAACATTATTCGAACACAAAGTCTATTGGGACTCTCAAAAAGCACCATCGAGAATCCAGCGACCAATCGTAGGGCAATCATCCGGAAGATCCACCACTAAGTCACCCAAACGCCGGTACCAAAGAAAGATCACACATCGTAGGTTCAAAACCTTACTCACTAAGGAAGGCTGGACAGTCAAACTACCAACAAAAGCTCTAGCCGTCCCCGACTCAACATGCAAATCTACTGAAGCTAAAATCTTGAGGGACTTCCACTCTTGCACCACAAGTGAAGTCATCACACTGTGTTGCCTACTCAAAGCATCAGCTACCACATTTCCCTTACCAGGATGATAAAGAATCTCAAAGTCATAACTGCTAATGTACTCCATCCACCTCTGTTGTCTCATGTTCAACTCCTTCTGTGAGTACAAATACTTCAAGCTTTTGTGATCGTGGTACAACTCAAACATCTCCCCATATAGGTAGTGTCGCCATACCTTCAAAGCAAATACCCTGCAAAGCTCCAAATCATCGGGGGGTATCGCCTCTCATGGAGTTTCAATTGTCTAGATGCGTAAGAAACCACCTTCTGGTCCTGCATCAAAACACATCCCAAACCCGTACCGCTAGCATCAGTAAAAACCACCAACTTCCCACCTCTAATAGGAATAACTAAGATTTATTGTAGTCAATCTTTGTTTCAACTCTTGGAATGCTCGTTCACAATCATCATTCCACAAGAACTTAATATTCTTCCGAGTCAACTGTGTCATCGGTGCAGCAATAAGAGAAAACTTCTCTATGAACCTCTATAATGCCGGCCAATCCTAAGAAACTCCTCGCCGATTGGCATTAGTAGGTTGCTTCCACTCCTTAACCGCTACAACCTTCGGGGGATCTCGCTATCCCCTTTTTCGATATCACATGCCCTAGAAATCTGACTTGACCACCCAAAAATGGCGCACTGGCGAACTTTGCATATAATCTTTGCTCCCTAAGAATCTGAACACTAACCGCAGATGCTCCTTGTGCTCCTCAACACTCTTGGAGTACCGCGAGAATGTCGTCAATGAAAATAATAACGAACTTTGTCAAATACGGATGGAACACCCGATTCATCAAGTCTATAAAGAATGCAGGTGCATTAGTGGGTCAAATGGCATAACAGAAACTTCATTACAACCCATAGCGAAAGTAAAAGCGCGTGAGAGAAATACTTTGCTCTTCCACACTCATCGATAGTACCGGTCCTCAAGTCAAACTGCGAGAATATCAACGCCCTTTTAGTTGATCTAGGAGGTCATCTATCCCGGGCAATGGGTACTTGTTCTTGATCGTCGCCTTGTTGACTCCCTATAGTCAATGCACATCCTCAAGGTACCATCCTTCTTGGACACGAAGATAGTCGGTTTTGCGACCACGGCGAAGTTACTCGGGACGTATAAACCTAGTTCATACACACCTTAAAAGGTTTATACTTATATCAACACATAATAATAAATAATAAGCACACAACACACCACAACAAAAGTCAAACACAAACAACAAGGCTTACCCTTTCTGCAACAACTCCTCAAGTTGAACTTTCATCTCATCCAGCTGCTTTGGCGCCAGTCTGTATGCTGACTTGGAAATTGGAGATGTCCCTGGTAGCAAGTCTATCCGGAACTCTACCTCTCGCTTAGGCGGCAGTCCAGGGATCTCCTGAAAAACGTCGGTATAATCGCGTACTACTTCCACCGCACTAATGTCCTTTTCCGGTATTTCCACCGAATACAGGAAACTAGACATCACCGAATCTCCCCGAGTACCACACTCATAAGTGGCAAATGGTAATCCCGGGCTACTAAAAGAAATGGACCTCGCAGCACAATCTAAAGTAGCATAGTTCTTACTTAACCAATCCATTCCTAATATGAAGTGAAAACCTTCGAAGCCCAAAACTACCAGGTCTACTATGAACTCACGACCCATAAAAGAGATCTCAAAGCCCTTACAGTAATCATACAAAGTCACTGAACCTCCTAATGGTGTTTCAACACGTAAAGGTTTAGGGAGTGGGGTGGTTCTAACATTTTCTTTTTCAACAAGCTGGCGAGAAATGAAAGAATGAGATGCACCAGTGTCAAATAGAACTCTAAGACTGTTATGAGGTTGCTACACATTTCCGCTGTCCGCAATGCCGAAGGCACGAAAGTGGTGGGTGCAGTTGTAATCGTCCCTGCTCTGCCCTAAATCCATGTGGGCAGGTACTAGCACGGTGTCCCAGTCGTCCACATCTATAGCAACTGCCTGCAATTGGGGCGATAATTCTCGGACCCGAAAGAGCTGCCATCTGGGGTCTAAACCGGCCCATTCTTTGGCGTGGTTGACCGTGGTAACCTTGTCTCTGATTGCCATTTCCCGGTCGATTATGATATTGATTCCCGACTGGACGATTCTGATGCTGATTTCCCTGTCTCTAGAAACCATTTCCCTGCTGGGGTCTCGGCTGGATCTGTTGGGGTCCCCTGTTTCGACCACGGCCCGGGCGTGCGGTGTCCTAACCGACCACGATGTGGTCGAATGTCTGGAATCACTAGCTCCTCCCTTACCCCTTGTCACCGGATTTCACGAAACTCCTTGTTTACGCTCCTCATACATCAAAGCAAGATCCAAAACTTCGGTCAAAAGTGTCTGCCAAAGGGAGTAATGACCTCGACAAGTAAGGGTTGATCCCTTGATAAACTTTCTATTCTTCTTCTCGGAGTATCCACCAAATAAGTAGCAAACCTTGACAACTCATTGGTGGTAACATATCTTGTTCAAGCTGCCGTCGACCAATGCGCGAGCGAAGTGGCTGAAACTCTTACGCCCATTGTTCCCTCACGGCGGGGAATAAACCTAGCCTCGAACTTCTCACGGAACTCGGTCCAAGACATCGTATCGGCATCAACATGTGGAAGAATAGACATCCACCAAAAGCGTCTTTGCATCGTCCAACTGATGGGCAGCCAACTCTCGCTTCACGAACCTCCAGCCGGATCCATGCTTGAAAATCATCTCGCAAGCTTTAAGCCAAGCCGGCTACAAAGAGGCCAAGGGTTCAAATGAACCTCTTACCACCCAGTTGGCAAAGTCCTTATTACGCTTTTAGCAAGCGGATCATTATGATTCCCTGGATTAGTGCGCATGCGACTGCGGGAGAGTCAAATCCCCCAGTCATCGGACGGGGCGTTCCCTACTGGGTTCAAAGACCATTGCTAGCTCGTGTCTCAACCATGATCTACAGTTCAAACAAAACTCCTATTAATACTCACAGAAACCCCAAAACACTCAACACTATAACCTAAAATCCACATCCGAGGATCACTTAGACATTCCCAATCTAAGCTAACCAAATGCTCTGATACCAAACTGTCACACCCCGAATTTCGATAAATCAGATAATATAAATGATATCCGACTCCTCGATATCCGAGATGTGACAACAACCTCCAAACCCAATCTATATCATAACCCTAATGAATAATAACACATGCGGAAAAGTAATACAATAACATACTCAAAACCATCCACTCATCATGATGAATACTTGTGGTCAGAATTGAGTTACAAACTTCTTCACTTAATAATACGAAAAAAATAAATTAAACATATGTCCCCAACAAATTTCCACTACATCTCAGAGGAAAAATGAAACAACATCTTATTGAAAATAAATGCTAACATCAATCACGAGCAGCCCGCCACCCACCGAACATCGCCTAACCCCGTCCCAGTCGATCGACTATGTTCATATAAGAACACACCCGATTAGCAAACATGCAAATCGGGTCAACATTATAAATAATGTTGGTATGAGTAGCCTTAGAAAACCATATAGATATACATAAAATTTCATTCTTTACAGGGCAGGTAGTTCCTCCATCGAGGCTTTTAGCTTAAGGTAGTTAGTTCCTTCATAAAGGCCCTTAGCTTCTAACTATGAGTAAATAACTTATGGCATCCTAATACTTACCGTTATGCATGCTCTATCGCGAGTGGGTCCTCTCTGCAAGAATAATTAGTTTAACCCACTCTCCGCAAAGCAATTTGTGAAAAATCATAGCATAAATTGAAACTTAACTTGCTAACCACCGAAGGGAAAAATAACATATCAGTAACATTTATCAAGTGTTTATCAAGTGTCCCTAGTAACACGTCGTCTCTATGTTTTACCTAGTTTTCCTGGCTACCACAATCGCTACCCAACGCCGAACATGTACATCCACATGCCTCCCCTTACATAATGAACCACTCCGTGCGTAACTACCACGGCGGGATGCGCGCACCGGTAAATCCTCACCGCGGAAGCAATTATGTAAGTAATGCCACTATTCGGCATAAAATATTAGCATCATCGTTCTATTTTTGCGAGCGGAATAATCAAGCCACTATTAAACTCGCCCGGGAGGGCCATTCAACTTTCTTGAAGCGCCCGGAAAGGGCCAATCACATTACTTAGCCGAAGGCCATTGGATTAACTGAAACGCCAGAAGGGCCAATCACATGAGTTGTGGTAGCTAGGTTCTAGGATTTTCGTTACGTAATTTATTCAAGTGTATATATCTATGCATCTTAAAATTTCTCTATTTTCACGTGTCAATATTTACACAAGATCAATGTCAAATCTATATTAGATACCGACAAGCAAGTTTATACAAGTATCACCCACATCCTATCTTCGGATTGGTCCATAAATTCAATCTATAACATTTTTGGAAAAAGTCAACAGTCAACGGGTCAACAATCAACCCAACAGTCAACGGTCCTAACCGGTGGTCATTCCACCCGGTCCTTACCCAAATCCATATTTAAAAAGTTCAAACCCTGGTCCTAAGCGAGTGGGCTAAACCGACCGGGTTAACCCGGCCCATAACTGATCTGGCCCAATTGGAAATCTCAAAATTAAGTAGATTCCATGCGACCCAATTCAAATTTTAGGACCAGCCCACATAAACCTTGTAAACCGGCCCAACCAGAACTAATAGGGTCCGGCCCAACTAATTAGTCCTAAGTCCAAAACTACGGCTGACACGGAGCTTTGGATTCTCACGGTCATCCCTTCCGCAGCAACAACCGCTCCTTCCAGCCACCTCCAAAAACCTTCACACACCACCCAATTCGATCTAAGCGAAAATGGAGTGGGTGAAAACCTCCCACGACTTTACTTCACCACTCAACCACCAATTTTCAGTTTTTACAACACTCCAAAATTTGTTAGATCCGACCCCATCATCGTTCTTGGGAGTTTTGAACCCCCACAAACTCTCTACCACCACCATACCTCATACCAACAACCCTCAATACACCAAAACAGTTCAAACACGAAATAAAAACAAAACAATCAAAATTACTCATTAGCTTCGGTAATGGCGAAATGGCGTTTTAGGCGAGGAGGAGGAGGTTAGGGGCTCAAGCCTCCCTTCACCACCACCTAATGGTGTAGGCGGTACTAACAATTCTTGATGTATTAAACATGTATATGAAAAAATCCATGGTTGATCGAGAACAAAAGCGGCATGAAAAATAATTGAAAGGTGGGTTTTCGATGGCAAAGCGTGGTGCGTGTATGTGTCTAGATCGCGAGAAACAATACTGAGAATAACCACTCACAATAAGAATAATCTTTGAATAGAAAAGAGCGTAAAACGAAATATGAAGCAGAGCAGTCTTTGGATTTTAAAGTTCCTTCGTGTGTCCATATCTGAGAAAAACCAAAATGAACTACTCACCTTATGTGTTAACAAAGAACAGAAAATATCGGCGAAAATAATGAAAGATCCAATCCGGCTAGCTCGCGAAATCCGTGTTCTTCTCATTTGTTGGCTTGTGTGTGTTGTGTGAGGTTTTCAGAAAAACAAGTTCCTATGAAGACAACCTATATTCTCCTTAACTTCCAAATTACTAAATATTCTTATATCCTAACTATGGAAATATTATTTCTATTAAAAGGATTATATATGTGTTACTTAGGTTAATAACTTGTTTCCTTTTTATTTAAAGCTTTCCAAAAATTAAAGATAAATTACCCACATTCAAAATTCAAATACTAGTTTCATTTATTAACATTATTCGAAATTATTATTTGGTATTTCACACGCTAGCACGTTGACCAGAAAAATATAGTCAAATACAAAAATATTAAATATTGTTACGCAGATAATGTAAATATAAAATAGGGGTCTTACACATGCATTTTGCACTCTATCAATTATATTTGAAGTCTAATGATCTAGTTTTCTCACCTCCAAGGGCAACAAAGCTTGTGGCATCGTTTTTGAGGTGTAGATTCATTCCTTTTAATAGGTGAAGATCCTCCATCCAAATCTTCGTACTGTTAGTCACTTGGATTTATGCCACAACAACAAAACTGAAATAAATAGGAAGACATTCAATAGTATTAAATGCTTGGTATCTTACCAGAGGGGAACTTTTAGAAATTTCCGGAGACATAGAATGCAACTGCTAATGAAATTTATGTAGTTTGAATGTTGAGTTGGGTCCTGAGGTGTCTTTCCAACTCTTAGATATGGCAGGATGGCCTCCATAGGCCCTGCAACATTCAAAAATTCCTTAAGACTATATCCCGTTTCTTATCCCATAACAATCATTCAAACATATACGCCGCAAGTTAGCTAAATACATATATAAACACGTGCAAAAGTGAAATTATGATGTTGATGCTTCCAATCAACTGATCATAATCTACACCATGGCAAAGAACCCCAGATATATATTCCCCAAAAAAAAACCCCTACAACAAAAAGGGAAAAAAGGATGCAAATAACAAAAAGGGAAAAAAGGATGCAAATAACAAAAAGGGAAAAAAGGATGCAGAAAAAAGGTAATAGGTGTGATAGCAAATACCATTATCTTAGCTATAACAATTATTCAAAAATATATGAAATTCGATTTTCTAAAAAGCACATTTAAACCTTGATGTAATGTTGAAATTGCTAGATATGGTCACAAACTTCAGTAAAACATACTTACATTGGTACTTGCGTATGACTTTAGATATGCATTGTTAGTGAAAGGATGCAGATAATAATATAGATCTTGGTTGTTTCACGCTTGACCGTTGCATTTGTAAAATGAATGACTGTCACTGTTAAAGTAAACCAATTGATCGTTCCAAGAGAGGGGGAGAGAAACTTTAACGGGATAAAAATCATATCTAAATGTTCCATTTTCCATTCATTTCTAAAACCCCAAATAAATCCTAAAAGTTCAATTCCATAAAAGTCCAATCAATTCCAATGCTAAAAACACACGTTAATGAAGCTAGAGAATGTGTATACCCTGATTAAACATGTTGGTTTAATTACAAAATATATATTTTAGAGAGAGAAAAGAAGACACATACTTGATTTAGAACGGTAGTGAGAAATGCTCCAAATGGATACACATCATTATGTGTACTTGTTTTTCTAGTTCTAGCAAGCTATTATGTAATATAACTGAGAGTACCTGCCATGGCGAGAAGTTTGAGGATCACTTCCATGATCACATAATTTAGCAAGGCCAAAGTCCCCTAACTTCGCATTTATTTCAAAGTGTGACATATAACAAATATTTTCAGTTCACAAAATTAAATAAGCATTGAGTGAAACTATAGTTGATCCATCGACTCTACTGTAAAAGCTTAGATTTTAGGAAGTTACATAACTATAATCCTCATTTTTGTCGTAGATTAATAAAGTTTAGCTTTTCCAGTTTCTTTCATGAAAAACCAGAAGGGTTAGATAGACTTACCCCCATTTTCAAAAATATTAGTGATACCCCCCCAATTATAAGATCCAACGGTCAGATTTCTTCATCTGAAAAAAAAAATCATCTCATAGCCGTTGGATCTTGCAATTGGGGTATCACTAATATTTTGAAAATGGGGTGTAAGTCTAACTAACCCAAAACAAAAAATGTCTATGTTGCTTACGTGTATCAAAAGTCTAAAGTGTCTCAAAAGTTTAAACTACTAAAAATGATTGCTACCATGTATATAACCATGTTCTCTAGATGTTGCTTGCATGGGAAATATTTGCATATAAGTCGATTTTTCGAACAAAAATATATGCATATGCTTGAATTTAATAGCAACCCATACACAATTACACCAATGCTTAATAAAATCAAGGATTTTGTATTGAGTGAAGGGTTTTAGGCGGAAACTAAAAAATAATGACATACCCCTCAACTTCATCTTTGATTTCTTTGATTTTTTGCATATCAGTCGACATATTTGAAGCTTAGAAGAACGTTAAATGGATTTTTGATACTGTGAGAGTTCATGGAGATATTAAGTTTCTGATTTTATGGTTCGAGGGGAGTGATCTAAGAATTGCAGAGAGATCTCAGACCAATGAAACAGAATCGATTTTGGTGTTTTGGAGATGACTAACGTAGAGAGGAGATGAGTAAACCCAAAAGATAGCTTTGGTAAATCTTGTGAATCTTTTCAACTCTAACAGTCTAACTAATATTCCTATCCTTTTTATCGGTATATCGAGAAGTAAGTTCTCTAGGCCAACTTTTAATTTTCTCATGATTTTTCGTGAGTAAAATTTGATATGGACACCTTGAGCTGAGAGAGCTCAAAAGGGAAGCTAGGCGAGGTGCTTCCAACTTATGACCCCTAGGAATCCAACTCACGCCCACAGAGGGTCTAGAACATAAGATAAACAATACAATACTATATGTAGTAGTTCAAAGTTTGAAAAATATTAATTACAAAGAAAAAGTCATACCTGATTCTAGTGTTGCTCCTCCTTCTCAGATATATAACATGGTGACAACTAAAAATGCGTATCAATGTCCCAGATCCTTGATTAGTTCACATTACAAATTCATTATAATCATCAGCCTAATGAAAACAAATTGTAGAATATTGGCAATAGTTGAATCAGCAATATTATTGAAGCAAATTACAAAAGAGGGTGAGATATCCAGCATACTCCTATAAAAATGAAAGAGACTTACTTCCCTGTTGGGTGCGACAATGGATCATAGCTTTTCCAAAAGTATCCCTTTATATCTAGGATTAGGTGAACTTCTTGATTAAACCCATCTAAAATGACATAAACCCCGTTCATTGTATGACAAATCAAATGGCAAGGAAAGGTCGCCATCTTCCAAACAGATAGCCTAAACTATGTCGTTTTCTCCTACTGCAATGGTTTCCTGATTTATCATATAGAATGGTGTAGTTTGAACTATTTACATTCCTAAAGAAGCAACCTCCAGTACCATCATAGTTGTATACTTGTTGAGTACTTCCCAGCCCACTGGTCACTAAGTTTCCCTTTACCACTGTAAAGGTGCGTTTTGGTTTTTCCTTTACATACAAGGAGAGAGAGGGAGAACGGATTAGAATATGGTTAAGACCGAGTTCGTCGAGGAGCGAATTGCCTACGTATCTTCTCTTGATTTTGGGGGGAGAGAAGAATCAAGTCTGGCGTAGTTCATATGGGGAGTATTTATAGGTGATGAAAGTGAATCCTCACCCAACACGTGTAAAGAACAACACAAATGGAGGGTGAATATTGTGGAGGCGTGTGAGAACTGTGCTCATAGGTCTGCTGTAATGATGAGGATTAGTATCCTGGCTTAGTAGCTTGTGGTAGTGGTCAGTAGCTGGCAGCAGTGATTTGTGTACGTGTAGCTTCATTCATGATTTCTTCTAGAAGGTAAGCTGAGTCACGATATAGAATGATCTGTATAATGATACGAACTGTTTTGGAGCGATGTCGTAGCTTGTTGATGCAATCTAGTAACACAGATCGGCGAAGTACATCAGAGATCGGTGTGGTATTTCCACCATGCTGAGCACGTGCCTGATATTCTTGAAGGAGAATATCACTCCCTCACACAACCCCCTCTCAGTAGGTCGTTGAAGCGAGTTGCTGAGAGAACACATTAGCGCGTGTGGAGCATTGCTAAAGAGAGAAGCTGGTGAAAGTGGAAATACCCAACGAACTATGGAGATCGATCCGTGCTATCTGGTGACCTGATGGGCGAAAACATCTGACACGTGTACAACACGTGAGCGGATCTGAGCAGTTGCAGAGAAAGCGTGCTACCCTATTTTTCGAGATTTGAAAAGACAAGACAGCTTGTTGGAAGTCGTGGGCGGCTAGGGCTAGGATGCAATCATAACGCTTTGGGAACTGGAGGGGCGGTTATACAAAAACTACACTGGCTCTCTGAAATGCCATTTTGTTGCTTCGCTTTGCAGAAAAACTCACTACACCAAGAGTCTTCAGGTTAGTTTTCTGCCATTGTTGGTTTTCTGCTCTCTGCTTCGTTCTTGCTATTTGATATTAAGTTGTTAGGTCGTTCGCTTAGTTGCTTGTGGTTAAAGTTGTGAGAGACAAGAGAGAGATGTCTGACTTAGACGATACGCGATCTAATGAGGTTCGCGAAGTTTCTCTTGGTTGGGATGACGCGCTTGAGAGGAAGAGAAAGAAGAGTCGGTGTGTGGGGTGAGCGAGGGTGGTGATGAAGATGATGATGTTGTTGATGAAAAATTGGGAAGATGATGCCCGTCTGCGTGTCGTGGTTCTGCAAGCTAACGGGGTTCGCGGTGAAGGTGCCATCTTCTAGTGGTTTGCCTCCTAGGGCGTGGATAGACACGCTTTGGCGTTCCCCACTTGAGGGAGGCGTATGGGATCCGTAAAAGCGGTGCGGAGATCCACCAAGAGCCGGGCCGAATTTCTAAACAATTAAAAAAATGAATAATTGAAATATAAATATCTCAACCATCACTTGGTTCAATTGTTAAAACCCAGGGGGCTATGGCCGGGGATACAACACATGTCAAAACCTAAAACCCACATCACAAGGGATCAACTTAACAACAAAATCTCCAAATTTCTCAACTATCACTTTATTAAAACCTTCTTCCATCCCAATACAAACATAAACAAACTTTAAGAATAACAGGTCTTGACATTGTATTTCATGTCATATGGTAACCTACATTATTACATCCTTCCAAAAGATCGGACCTAATAAACTAAACTGTGGTCCTCGGTGAGAATAAAGTCGCCTTCCACCTATGTTCCAAGAACACACCCACGTTAGCAAAAGAAGCAAACATGGTTGACAAAATGGAATTTTCTTGGTATGAGTAGAATAACCACATATAAACATTCAAAACTTTACTTATCCAACTAACACTTTAACTCTATCATAACCTAATCATTCGGCTTGGAAGGCGGTGGTTAAGGCTCATCTCTGGCCCGGCATAGTTCTTCCCAAAGCAAAATTTCTATTATCTTAACTCATTCTAATACCCGTTTTAATATCTAAATCATTGCATTAAAACTTAGGGATATCCATTTGTTGACAAAATGATGAAAAAAGTTAGAAGTATAACATATGTAGATATCGCATGTAAAAGTAACCCAAACACTCGCATAATCAAAGAAAGAGTGGGATAGAGGTGATCAAACAATCACGGTCATTCATGGCACATTGATGAATACGGGTCATTCATGGACATTCAATGAATACATATAGCGCTTAACGGGCCATTTATGGCACATTCAATAAATGCCGACCTAACATATCGGTCATAAAACTCAATTCAAAACTTTAGGCGTGGAGAGTTCTAAAAGAGATGATGAAATTTTGGCATTATTGAACATTATTTGTATATATATGGTAAGCGAAGGTGTATCTTGATTCATGTATTTTTTGTTTTCTGGCGTTATTAATTTATGAATGTATAAAACGCTGCATATCACAAACCGTTAAATATGAAATATCAGTAGCGGTTAATACACATACACATTATATATAGAAAGGTCTTAGCCTAAGTCAAACATGCTAATAGTCCTAGACTTATCCTAATAGACGAATCATAATTTTAGGTTTGGTCATTTTGGTCAAAGAAAATAAAGGATCCAACTCACGGTTAAATAACTATGGTTAAAGTCAACACATCATTGTCTCAAAATATCGTTTCAGGGAGTTCGGGGATTCCGGGACCACTTGCTCATTTCAAACCGGGTTGGGGACATAAAGACCAGCCTACATAAATTAGAAACCGGCCCAAAAACTAATTGGAGAAGGCCCAAACAAAACTTAATTAAACTGGTCCAAAACGGAAAAATAGAAATGAATCTAGTCCAACCCAAAAACTGATATGGTCCGGCCCAACCAAACTAAACCAAAATGGCCCAAGCTTAAATGAACTGGTCCCAAACAAACAAGTTAAACTCGGGCCCAACAAGAAATAGAACCGGCCCAACATAACAATAGAGTTTTGGCCCAACCAATCTAAAACAAAACCGGGCCCAAGCCTCAAGCCCAAACCCCAGGCCCAGCCGGCCAACAGTTCATCTTCTTCACTCTCCAAATCTCCAGCCACCACCGACCACCACAACAGCCACCACCGGTCACCTATAAACAAAATGAAACCCACGGTTTGACTCTTGGAGAAAAACCCCATGTATCTACACCAACAATTCGCGATTCCCTTATACTGTAAAATCCAAATTTGACGCCATTGACAACCTTTGGAGCTTCGACAGCTCCTCTACCCACCACGAAATCAACTCTCCAACAATACAAACCCACCACAAATTAAAACGATTCAAACAACCAACAACACAAACCCACAACAAAACGAGTTCAAACAAATCAAACGTCATTAACGTTGGTTTGGGGCCGACGCCATTACTGCCGGATACAAAGCTTCGACAGCCCCATCCCAACGTCCAAACACCTATCCAACACTTCTTAACAACCAAGCTAAATTACAAAAAAAAAACAGTATGAGCGCGCGCCTCCATTAACCCCTGTTAAGAGCTTCAACAGTCCACCCCAAATCCGGCATTTAATCCCCACTAATCCCCAATCAGTACGATTTCAAAAAAAACCACAATCAGTGTATAACCGAAAAATAAAACACAACAGGTACTAATCATATGCAGGACCATTGTTTTGTTTGAGCGCGAGGGCTCGCGCTCCATTGACAGCCCAAATCGCCTCAACAGAGTTTCGACAGTTCTAAATCAACTCCGAGTTTCACTCGAGTTTTAACAACTTGACAACACCACGTCGAATCAAAACAAAATAAAAGAGTAGTATAAAAACAAAAACAGTAGACAGTATACCGACATACGAAAACTACAAATATGGTGAAATAGCAAAATAGCTACTTCGCTGTGAATAGCTTCTCCGATTATCGGTGTCTTTCCTTCCTTGGATGGAGAAAAACTCCCGGAAAAACAAGGACAACACTTATCCATTTACCTACGGGCTTTTATCCGTATCTGATAATTATCTATATTCAGTTTAACCTATTATTATTATTATTATTATTATTATTAAAATAAGAGAACTAAAACACGGGGTGTTATAAGGACGCACGGGTCTTTAGTGATAGGTACAACCCACTGAACTATGGGGTTATAATCTGTGAGGCGGTGAGGGCATACATACATGGCGATCTGGATTCTCTAAACTGGTTTGTGAGTTCTTGAACTGTTGTGGCAAAGCGCCTTGTCAATTTGTGGGTAACAAGTGGCGGTTGTTTAAATTGAGCGCCGTGAATACCGTGATATAGGAGGTCACCGATATTATTGAGCATTTCTCGATAAAAACGATCTTTGGTGAACTTTAGCTTGCAAACTTCGAATCGATGTCGAAATGCTCGGATGGTGTGAGTAATGAGTCTTGGGATAGAAGACCGTTACTGTTGGTTGGGAACTTTTGTGCTAGGGGGTTCAGAGCATAGAGAATAGGATATGTGACCTTACTGGTGGGTACTAGTACACTATCTGAGTAATCTGAAATTGCATTGGTTGATATTGTATTAATATTACTATTTTGTTGTCTGTGCAGAGCTCGCATTAGAGAGGGAGATGAATCGGCAGGTGATCGAGAAGTTCGCTAGGTTGACTCGAACGGGCGAAACTTTCGGAGGTTGCACATTTCTTTTAGGAATGGGGAGGGCTCGCAATTAGGGAGAAGAGGGAAGTGCAGAAGAAGAAGGCGCGGGGGAAGGTGAGTGGTAAAGCATCGAGGAAGCCTGTGATATGGAAAAACGTAAGAGTGACTTGGTGACGAGGGAAGATAAGAACCGAGGCCGTGCTGGGTCGAAGCGACCCTCTGGAGGTGATGGTACATCTAGGTCTAGAATTGGGAGGGGTCAAGAGGACGCTCCGTTCGACTTGGATGACATCCTCTTTGAAATCCCTGAGTGAAGTCGCTTGCCAAAGAGGAAGGGTAGCGATCTTGAGGCTCGACCTGCCAAGGTCGCAAGGGTAGTTGAAACCACGCTTGGAGGTGGTTCGGGAGCTGGTGGGGAAGGGTGAACCTGGGGGAGGGAGGCTCGTAGTTCAAAGGCGAGGCCGATGCCCGACTTTAGCGTGCTGGGTGAGGAGACTATGGAGGTTGCTGGAGATACTCCCGGGAAGATGAAGGGGAAGGCTATTATGAAAGAGACTGGCAAAGGTCACTCCAGTGGTGGGAAAGATAAGCTGGAGCGCAATCTAATGTATGTGGATGATGTGTCTTGCAAAAAGCACTATGTGAAGAGGTCGGATTGTAGCTACAAATCCACACCTATAGCTGCTTGCTTGTTGGAGGGGATGACTCTGGATGGTGATAGGAAGGACTTGGATTCCAAGGAGCTGGAGTCGAATTTGAGGGGGATGGATAAGGCGTTGTGTCTGGTGAGTAGCTCCTGTATTATGACTTGTCTGCTTTATTGTGCTTCATGTTATTACTTGGTGTTAATGTGGTATATTGTGCGAGTTGTCCCAACTTATCGCTGGGTACTAGAAATTGAAGACGGCTGCTCAGTTTGCTGAGCTAGAAAAGACTGAGGTCGATTCGCTGCGGGATGAGCTCTCGACTCTTCGAGAAGTGGAGCAGTCTGAGAAGAAAGAGCTGGATGCTGTGAGGACAGAGCTTACTTCATTAACGTTGGAGAGGACATCAGTTGTCAATGAGTCGGTCGGGCTAAAGCATGAGGTGGACGACCTGAAGAACAAGGTGGCTACAGCGAATGCTTTTGCTGAAAGGTGCAAAACTACCACGCTGCAGGCGAAGGAAGCCTTCCTTGCCATTCATGCTGAGATAGAGGAGTTGGAGAAAAAATATGAAGATTTGCAGGAGGAATATGAACGTGGGGCTTTGGGTGTTCGTATAAGCTAAACACTCGAAGATGCTAGTAATGTTCCTGAGGTCGTGCCTCCTTCCAATACTGGTGAATTGGCAGATCATCCTCGGGCTTCCGGTGACCAAGATATGACCGTGACTGATGCAGCTGTAGCGACTTCCGGTGACCCGAGCTCTTCTCATGTGTTGGATGTCCTTCTCACTGAAAATTTTGATAATGTTGTTTAAAGATGGTTGTTTGAATTTGTGTTTGTATGTGGCCTTTGGCTTAAAACAATAGAGCTAGTTTCCTGGGGTAACCTGGGCAGTTTGTCTTTTTTTTTTGTTTGTGACAATGATGAACGACTTGGCTTCCTTGAATGTATTAGGGAGTTCAAGTAGTGATGACTGGTGGTTAACTGAGCTGGATTTCCTTAGTAGACTCAGTAGCTCGGTTAGTTTGCGATTTGCGGCTTAACCGTGGTCATCGGTTCGCTCATTTGCTTGTATGGGAAGCATGTTGCTTTACTTTGTTCAATGAGCTTTGCATATTATACGTCTGATTGCGTTTTGTAAGCGTGTGATTGTTGTTGCGACTTGTTGTAAGAGTGATATAGTCTAAACGACCTGTGAGTTTGTTGACCTGTCTTGCTTGTTATTCGATTTAAGCGTTGTAGGTTGCACATATCTTGAGGACGCATGGAGCGTTCTATACTCTGGAGTTATCTGGGCTACAGTACGTGTGTAGCACGTGTAGGAAAATGAGCGATCGGGAGATATGAAATGATGGCTGCCAGGTGGCGTCTCGATGCCATTATGACTTGCCTTGGGAAGATACGTTACTTGGGCATAAATAGAACTGTTTTGAGAATCTGAAGAGCATTTGCTCGTCTTCCTCTTCAAGCTACTCGGTTATTTTAGATAGTGTTTGCATTCTTTCCTCTACTGATCGCCTCAAGTACGTGTTTTTGTTGCTTGGTTCTTTGTTTGATATATAAAACTTTGTCCGTGTAGCAGCTTGCTGATCATTGGCTGTGTTTGTAGACTTTTAAAATGGCTAGACATCGTGAAAACACTACTGGTGGTAGTGAGGGGACGAGGGAAACTTCTCCCCTAGTGATGGAGGAGATGGAATTTAGACCCCATCCTCTGGGGAACCATTGTAAGCGTAAAGCTGATGATTCTAATTCTAGGAAAGGCAAGCGAGCCAAGGTGGAGGGACGTGGGTGACCTGGAGGTGTCGCGTTCAGGTTTCCAAGTTGTGGAGGGGGTGGCGATCTGGGACAAGATCACCATGCTGCGGCTGGCAGCTCGTCCCCACGTCGTGGTGATGTGGGGCGTAACTTCTTCTACATTAGGAAGACAGGGAAGAAGCGCATGGTGAAGTATTCTGATTGTAGTTTCCATTTAGCCTCTATAGCGAGCTGTCTTTTGGAGGGAATAGTGCTAGATGGTGATAAAGACGAGCTGGAGAGTGAAAGTTTGGAAACGACCCTGAAGACCACCGACGCGGCTTGTTGTTTGGTGAGTTTTCTAGTTGTATCAATTTATTGCGACATGAATGAGGACTATTAACAGTAACATTGTCCATGCAGTTTTTGGCGGGGTACAATAGGTTGAAGCGAACTGTTCTTCGTCCTGGTAGTGGCGATGGTGGCGTGGCTGAGCTGGCGAGGATGCGTGCTGCCTGGGAAGCTGATAAGAAGAAGCTGACGTCCCTGAGGAACAAACATCATGACACACTGAAGGAGAAGACTGTACTAGTGAACTCAATGATGGAACTGCGTAAACGGTGGCATCCGTGGCCGAAATGCACGCCAAGCGAAAGGTCAAGAGGTGGCATAAAGCATAAAAGGAGTATGATTGAACTTATGAAGATCATGTTGTGCTGGTGGAATTGTACGTGGAGCTACTAGAAGCGGGATCGGAAGTCGAAGAAACCGGCCGCGACTCGTCAGAGCACGCCGACCACGACGACAGCTTGCCAATGTAAAGGTGCGTTTTGGTCTTTCCTTTACATACAAAGAGAGAAAGGGAGAACGGATTAGAATATGGTTAAGACCGAGTTCGTAGAGGAGCGAACTGCCTACGTATCTTCTTTGATTCTGGGGGGAGAGAAGAATTAGGTCTGGCGTAGTTCATATGGGGAGTATTTATAGGTGATGAAAGTGAATCCTCACCCAACACGTGTAAAGAACAGCACAAATGGAGGATGAAGATTGTGGAGGCGTGTGAGAACTGTGCTTATAGGTCTGCTGTAATGATGGGGATTAGTAGCCTGGCTTAGTGGCTTGCGGCGGCAGTGGTCAGTAGCTGGCGGCAGTGATTTGTGTACGTGTAGCTTCATTCATGATTGCTTATAGAAGGTAAGCTGAGTCACGATATAGAACGATCTGTTTAATGATATGAATTGTTTTGGAGCAATCTCTTAGCTTGTTGATGCGATCTAGTAACACAGATCGGCGAAGTACATCAGAGATCGGTGTGGTATTTCCACCATGCTGAGCACGTGCCTGATATTCCTGAAGGAGAATATCACTCCCTCACAACCACTATAGAACCTTGTCCATTCTGCACATTCTTGAGTGAGCTAGCTAAGAAGCCAAACAGGCTCTAACCCAAAAAACTCTCCTCGTTGTATCCTAAGGAGACATTGGCGATTGAAGTGTAATGGCGCCATTTCCTTGGTCCACATTCTCATTGTACAAATAAAAGGGGAGGTTTTGGAATAATCTGGCCTTGTAGATATGAGATGAGAGTTTGGAATCAATGCTGTAGTTAGAGTTAATTGTTTGACTCACAATTTGCAAACTTCCATTTTTCCCCATCCGCATAAAGTTTGTGAAATTGAATTCTTGGAAGGAATGTGTAACTACCTTTCCTTGAGACGACTCCACCCATCCACTTGAATAGATAGACCTACTTGCCTTAGTCAGGAAAGTCCCATCTAGACCACTAAAGTTTGAAACCAAAGACACCGCAGGAGTTGGATTCTTGTATTCGATCAAATTTCCTTTTGTTTCCATGCTCTTATTGTCCAACCATATATGCAAATTCGCGTCAATGTACATACCACACATCCAAAGCATTTGTAACACCAAATCCAAACTTATGTTCCATTCCATCCAAAATTCTCCCCAGAAAGGGAGTAACTTCAATGTCGTAAGAAGGAAGACCAAATTAACCAATTCCAGTAATCGGTCTCCAAAGAGTGGATTAACCCCTCCGGTATAGATCACAATAAAAGGATAAACAACACCAACTGCCTTACCATCAAGACTGATCAAAACTTCTCTAAAAGGTCCATTCCCAGCCAAACCCGTAAGATTATTGGCAACTATATAATCATTTAAGATAATAGATGGGTTGCTGCTTCAAATGAAAGAAGATAAAAATCATCTTCAGAGAAGACCTGTTTGGAAGAATAAGAGATGTGGATTTTGGAGAATTAGAGATGTGGATTTTGGATGGCCACGTCTATAGTATGATTTATTTATTTATTTATTTTTGGTTTAAATCGTGGGGTTTTTAAGGTTTAGCTTTGAACACTTTTCGCAGTTTTTTTCTCCACGTTTCTCGTAATCTCCTTATCGACGTGGACACTCTCAGAGTGCTCTAAAAGAGACTGCTATTATATATATATATATATATATATAAAGATTGCATACATCGAGCTGTTGAGAAAATAAGATCATCCGTCCTTACATATTACTTTCATATTCTCCATATATCATTATCAGATATATTCAATCTCTAGGTATGTCTTTGAGGACCAGATTGAGTTCATTAAGGCATCGATTATGGATGGGGATAAGATATCTAGAAACAATCATTCTCAGCGTTTTTGTTTTCTTGGATAGTCTGAAGATACTGTTGTCTTATGCTCATGAATTTTAATTGGATTACTTTGTTTTTTCATTTGTTTTGTTTTTGTTTTTTTCTAATTTTTGCTGGATAGCGTGAAGAACTGACCAATGTGCCGCCAACTAACAATTCTGGGGACAACTGCTGAACGCCTGAACAGAAACCATTTAGAGTTTTACATTAATTACTACCTAATGATTTTTTGATCAATTCTTTGTTGTAAAACATAGACTGATGCTTTGTTGGAGACGAGCAATAATCAAATAACAAGATCCCAGTACAGTGGCAAGACGTTAGGCAAAGAACTAGAAACTTCATTTGCTTGCATGATGATCTATCCCCATTTGAACATGAAATTATAAAATATTCTGTTTCAGTAGTCCTAAGTCTTTTGTTATACCTATAGTGGCTAAGGGTGTCAATGGGTGCCAGTTTAACTGGAACCGGAACCGGAACCAGAACGGTGGAAAAAATTATGGTTACGGTTTCTAATTTTAAGAACCATTTAAAAATAGATACTAAAAAAACTGAACTATATAGAACTGGACCATAACCGAAACCGAACCGAAATTGAATGTTATTGTAATTTTAACAAAAAAATATCTAAATAAAATATATAAAAACACAAAATGTTCATTTATATATTACTAAATTCTATGTTTAGTGTAATATATATGTAGTTTTTATGATATTTAATATTATAAATAATATAAAAATATAGCTTACATCTTTAAATATATGTATGGTTTTATTTAATTTTCAACGTCGGCTCTGAGTTTCTGTTGGCCCGAAGCCAACTCTTAAAATCTTGCCCTATATGTGTCTATTGACATGTCAAAAACAAAAATCGATGCCTTTTTTTGCTTCGCGTTATTATTTGTTTTCTTCTCTTTTTAGTCGAATTCCTTTTTATTTTATGTAAGAAATAAGTTTTATGCATCTTTTGACTTCATCTGTGAAATTAATAGCAAGTGAATTTAATAATTTCATTATTAGACATATATAAGCTTCAATTAAACTTATAATTATATTGTTCTTATTAGTAAGTATATATTGCAAGGTGCGTTAAATTGTTACAGTAGACTCTAGTGGTGGATTGGTGGCCCCTTACTTTGTCAAAATAATGAGGGCCCAAAGTATTTGCTTGTGTGGCTTTGCCTTAGGGCTGGCACTGTTAATTTTATTATTGAATGACATAATTATTTATATAAATATTTAAAAAACGACTTGTTCGTGTAGTATTTTTGTGTATTTAGTACACAATTTTTAATAAGACCAATAAAAAATGTGTGTAAATAATGAATATCTTAAGAACCGAAATGAAAAACCGAAACTAGGAATACCCGCTAGAAACTAGTGGTTATGGGTAAGATTCTACAATTTTAAAACCAGAACTGAAACCGCAAAATTAAATGGTTCTTGGTTCTTACAAAACTAAGAACAGGACTAGAACTAGGAGACACCCCTAATAAGTGGTGTTATGCAGAGCACAAAGGTGGGCCTTTGCGAGTGACTTGAAGTATCATTGAAAACTTGTTACAGTCCCGCTTTTAAAAGTACATACTTAAATTAATAAAGTAACTACAAAATCTCAAACAACTCAAAACTTAGAATATAGTTTATTTGTAGACATATCTACGGACCATAAAAAATCATCTCTACAAAAACTCAGCTTGTTTGATATCCTATAAACCTAGGTGTAAACTATTAACTCTTCTTGATATGAAACTATGAACTAATCTCAACTAACTCATCAATAATTTATTGTGTATAATGTTGTATCACATAGTTCACTTCACTTTATTGATGTTTTTTTGGTTTCTATAAATTTGAACGACTTCGAACTTTATATTTATATAATAGGAATCGTGAGGAATTAATTGGAAAAATTGACATGCACTTGAGGCTTACACCGCGTTCAGGCTTACGCATCGCGTCATCAGGTAGTCAAACCGCGCTTTCACGTTTCGAAACATTGTTTGGTACTACAAGGTAGTATCAATGTGACGAGGGACTAGAGAATAGAGATATGATGATGGCTCTCTTCTGGAATCCTTTCCTAATTAATCTCAATTTCTGAAAACTGCTCATCTATTTTGCATACTCCAGTAAACTTTTTAAAGTTTAAACCGTGCTATTTCTGTTACTGGGACAAGTTGTTGAACACTGGTAGTGATCCCACCTAATGTTAAGTTTGGTTTTATCTCGTCCATCTATATCCGAAACAGCACACCCCTTGCTAACTCTGTTACAAAAGTTCTACTAAACCTTACATATATACTGTCATGTTAGGAATTAGCAATTTAGCGTACTCTAATGTTTAACCATTTTTTTACTTGCAACAGATTAACTCCACGACTTAGTTTTGCAAGTTCCACAATTTTCACTGGACGACATCTCTTACTATTTAAGAAGTTCAACCAACAAAATCTTAGAGTTGAGAGCTACATGGTACCTTCTGTTTCAAACGCATTGTATTCAACCTGCACACATGTTTCATACAAATGCTAGCTTATAACTAGTAAGAAGAACCATTGGACTGAGAGCACATTAACATGTTTATAGTTGGATGTAAATGTCCATAAGCTAAAATTATTATGTTCGACTCCTCACTTCCTTCAAAAACAGCTCCAAATTCTTGGTGGAAGACCCACCTTTACCAACACTTTTCATGGCCATTTCTTTCAGCTTTAGTGCATTTCCTTTAATCTCCTTGTCTCCTATAAGTTGATCCAATTTTCTCTTAATTTCATCCCTTGAAATGATCCCATCTTCATCTGGTTTAAGCCCCAAACCAACTCTCCAGATCTCAGTAATGTAAGTCGCATCAAAGAACTGGTCAGCAAAATATGGCCAAGATATAAAGGGAACTCCATTACTTACGCCCTCGATGGTCGAATTCCACCCACAGTGACTTACAAAGCAAGCAATGGAAGGGTGAGCTAACACCTTATGTTGAGGTGCCCAAGATACTATCTTCCCAATGTGGGACACTCTTTCTTGAAATCCGTCGGGGAATGTTGTAGCATGCCTACCATAGAGATCTGATTCTGACCTAAAAACCCACAAGAATGGTCTTCCAAGGAGTTCCAGTCCCAATGCTAGTTCATTAAACTGGCGCTGATCGAGTATTGCGGTACTTCCAAAGGCAATATAGATGACTGAGCCTGCAGCTTGTTGATCGAGCCAACTCAAACAAGTTGAGTCCTCTGGCCATAAGTTCCCAAGTTGATTGTTTGCGGGTAATGGGCCTATTGGCAGGAGTTTCGGAACCAATGCTATTGCGGCATGTTCTAGCTCATCAAATGTGTTGCAGAAAACCCAGTCTGCAGATTTTGAATGTTGGTTATTCCTATGTATAGTTTGGAAAATAATTTCTGGAGATATAAAATCACCCATGCAGTTCCACGTGAAGTGACTCGCTTTCATGGTTGGCATGGTTGGAGACCAGACAACCATTTCATCTTTCTTTGGAGTTCCTGCATTCAAGTCAGATAATTGTTAGTTGTCCATTCATTCATATTGAATACACTCAATAATATAATGTTAGTTAATTTAGCTTGTCATGGTTTCAAATCTTTTTAAAACATTGACTCAGGATGAGACCGGTCACCGGTGGCTAGTCCAGTGGAAACTATCTGCATTCTCGGCGATGTTTTTTTTTTTTCATAATGGCCCTGTTTGGTTCACCATTAAACACAGAAAAATGAAACCACAATTAGTTATCTCATTTTATAATCCCAAACAAGGTCCAAAGGTTAAAGAATTTCTCATTTCCATGTCTTCTCAACTCTATTTCTATTGGTTGTAGAGTTTCAGTATGTGCAGGGTTAAGCTGCATAAAACATTTCTGGTGGAATGTAGCTAGGTAAAGGTGCATGTTTCCAAAAAAAAAAAATTAAGTCATTACCATTTTCATCTATAATACCCATTTCAATTAGCTTTGGTATGTGGTGTAATAAGGCCTTGGCTCCTGCAGATGCAGGGAAGAAGACGGCCTGCCTTATTCCCATCCTCCTGGCAACTAGCAAGTGAACCAAGTGTTTTAGAATCTATACATAAATTTATTTTCACTTTTGCTCGCTTTTACGAAGGGTTGAGCCATATGCAAGTTTTAGTTGTGCAGCATGCAGTAGTTCAGGTCGATGTATAACCGGAAAAATACATGTTCTGAAGATTTAGAAATAAGTAAGGTCATTACCATTACCATTTTTATCTATGATACCCAATTCAATGAGCTTCGGGATGTGGTCTGCTAAGGCGTTGACTCCTGCAGAAGAGGGGAAGAAGGAGGCTATACGCATTCCTAACCTCTTGGCGACATCGACTGCCCATTCTACATCAGATATAATACATTCAATCTTACCTTTGTCAGTTGACTCAGTGTTCTTGATTAGCTTCTCTAACTCTGTAGGCAGAGTGCTGAGGACAGCATTATGTAACTTAGCTGAATCTTTCCGTTCTTTGGGGGTAAGACCGTCTGAGATGGAGGCCAGATGAATATGATCAAGTTGTTTTCCATCCTCTGGCAACGCTCCGACTAGCCTAGAATGGATGTCCTCTGTGTTCACGAATGTTATCCTTACACCTCGTTCAACCAAGCAATATGAGAGCCTCATTAGAGGCATGACATGACCTTGAGCTGGGTAAGGAACAACTAGCACATGAGGTTGGTCACCGATAGTTGTCATCCTTCGACCTTTATCATTACTCGGTATGACTATCTCGTTTCGAATGTCAAACTTTATACTTTGAGTTTTGATTGATATACAAGATATTTGAATGACATCTTTTTGAATAAGCGAGGCATCTTTATCGGTGTTTTTTATTGGTGGAAGGATTCCCTTATCTCTTCCTATGTCTTCCTTTCTTCTAGATCATGACGTTATTGTATTTTCCTCTTGTGATTGATTGATGAATTTAAACGGGCGACTCTGTTTTAAAATATTTAAAGGGAAAAGGAAATCAAAACAAACAAGTGTAAGATGACAAGAACTGAGCTCAGCGATTAACACTTTACCCATCATGTGCAGTTCAAAAGGAAATGAACATTAAGGAGTTCATGCTGTCACAAACCCACAATGCCCATTCACCTCTAGGAAATCAAGAATTCTCTGACGCCGAACTAAAATATGAAGTCTGTATATTCATCACCACTCACCAGAAGTCCAGAATCGATTCCCATAACAAACAGACAGCACTGAACCCAAATAAACCCATGCTAACAACTGTATCTTCTGCTAGGAATTTCCTTTGGGATTCAGAATGTTAAATGCTCAATGAAATTCTTAATTTCTAATGCACTGTGTAACCTTTGTCTTCGTAACGATAACTGGTAGTGGGTCAACATAGAAAGCCCATCAACTTAAAAAACCACTACGGGAGATTTCCAGACAGAATCACTCATCCTGTTGCTAAATGACAATCAGACAATCAATCACAGACTAAAACTAAAGGAGCAAAGCAGATGTGATCAGTTGTAGAAATAAATCATGGCGCCTCGGATAAAAATGCAGCAATCCTATTCAACATTTCTTACATGGTCAATGCCAAATCCGAAAATGACATTTTGATTGAAAATCGTGCACTGCAGTTCATCACCTTCAATTGAAATACGAAGTGATTAGAAGTCTATCAAAGATCTCAGAATGAAAGGAGACTAAACAGCTACAGTTGAGAAGCAGTTGAGCTTGTTAATTTTGTATTCTGAAGTCGGCCTCCTTTTCTTCTCTTCTGTGGATGTAGAAAGAAAATCCAAACAGGTCTTCTCTGACTATGAGATCATGTTTTCACTGAAAGGTTGAACAGAAGGTGCTACTGTTCCAAATCTACAGAACACATAGTGGCAGTAAGAAATGAACTCATGCTGTTGCAGCTAGAATTAGATCGTTCTTCCCCCAACTAGGTAAAGACATGATCATACAATCATCCATGTCAAATGCCGGTAGCGGATCCATTTGGCAGCAACATGGATACCAATGGCCAAGGCTGCAACCAACAACGGTGCTGGAAGTTTTCTTACTGTAACTGTGGCTTCAACTTCTGACTTCCCTTCTGAGAGTTTCTTTGAGTGATAAGATATAGCAAGAGCTACATAAGAAGTCATCACAACCACTCTCAACCAAGGCTGGCCAACGGCCGATAATGCAGCAGCTACAGGCAATGTAGATGTAACAACATCCTTCTTCTTAAAAAACCACGAGAAACTGAATAATCCCATTAGAAGAAGCCAAAAAACCAGCTCAGGAATGTAGTCCATCACAGCAGCAAAGCCAATTATTCCAGCCAGAGTGAGCATATAAGGTTGGCTGTTTGCAGAGTCTGGAACAGCTGCTTCAGCAATTGCAATCAGTATTGATACGAACACAATTATCACTGTTAACTCCTGAACAGGCGCTGCTGCTACAATGTCAGAATATATCCCCCGAATACTGTAGAAAACAGTCTCGACAAACCTGATCAGACTAGTAACTGGAGTGCCAATAAAATAGAAAACAAAGGCTAACACAAATTTCGAGAGATAACCCATGAAACCAGCAATCGCCAGAGCAGCTTTTTTCCAGTTAGAAAGTTCCCACAGCACTGTTCTCCACGCGTAAATCCCAAAAGCTAAGGCTGCACAACAATGGCAAGTCCACAAAATCTAAGATTCGTTGAATAACCAATTCCCTTCTTTAAAATCACAAGTACAAGTAATGCCACTCTTCTCAATTCTTACTGTTAGTCTTCTAACCTTGTGGAATTGAACATAGTAATCTTTAAACACACCGATTTTCCAATCAAAATTAGTGTCAGTATTTCGACAAATATTGCTTCTTAGTTCAAATATTTTGACATATTATAAAGTAAATGCACCTTCTCAAATACATAGAACATAAATTAGAGCAAATATAACTACATTTCTAAAACCCCAACACTTGATAAACCCTGATAAGTAAGAAAAATTGGACCATACCAACCAACCAAGGCCACCTAACTGGACGATCTGGAGCTTCTTTAGTTAAGTATCTAAACCTCTCAGGCATAGTACTCTCTCCTCTACTTTCATCAACTTCCTTCTTTCTCTCTCCCCCTTCTCCATTCTCAGATTTACAAACAAAACCCATTTTTTTATTGAGTAAAAACCCATGGGTCTTTAAGGAAAGCCCAAGAAATGTGTTGGGCTTTGAAGATTGGGTTGTAATTGTTGGATAAGAGGGAAGACGACGAAGAGAATAGATTGGTTTTTGAGATAATGAGTGTAGTGGTGGGAAAGTGACAAGGAGTTTAGTAGCTGATGAAAGAGCTACCGCCATTTTTTTTCAGCTTTGAGGAAGAAGAACATATTTTGGCCAAGTTTGGCAGTGTTATCAACATAGTACAAAATGTCACGAAATATCGAGATATATATAAAGGTTAAAGGTTTTCAGCTAGTCAGCTACCAGCATTGATATTTTGCGAATTGTTGAAATTTAAGTAACCTGATATTTTTTTGGCACTATAGTTTCGAATTTCGATATGCAATGGAAGCGTACATTTAAGTGTGTGAGTCGTTCTTGAAGCATACGCCTCACTCGTCGGTAGTGAAAAATTTTAGACCATCAATTAATTTTTTTTTTAGACATCAACTTTAACTTTAAGTTGTATTGATGTACCAAACTAGCCCACTCTTAACATTTTGTTGGAAGTACTGTAACTTGTAAACTTTTGTTTATTAATCTATCAATGTAATGATTGTGAATGTATAAATTTACATGAATAACATAAGTCTTGGTTCTTACCTTTTAAGTTGGAATGAAGAAAGGAGATAACTATTGAT
Organism: Coptis chinensis; assembly: GCF_015680905.1. NCBI lineage: Eukaryota > Viridiplantae > Streptophyta > Magnoliopsida > Ranunculales > Ranunculaceae > Coptis > Coptis chinensis. Next base: position 11,047,808 of record NC_141456.1, on the reverse strand, counting down.
GGTGGAAGTGGCTGCTCTTGATGAGGTAGAAGATGTCTATTTATCCACTTGAGAGAATATTGCCTAAAGATATGGAAATTGGAACAAGCCAATATAGTTCTCTGGGTGGCTTTTATAGTCATTGAGGGTGTGTAGGTGGTATGAACAGTGTTGTGTTGGGTTGTTTGAGTTGACATAAAATGTAATGATGGTAAAAGTGTAATGATTGTAAGAGCATTTGCAATGCAGGTGATAGTTTTCCCCCCCTCTATCACCGCCACCTCCTCACTTTTCACCCCCCTTTTTACCAACCCGGTGATAAACAAGGTGAAGCTGTGCAATGCAAAGGTGATAAAAAACATCTCGGACGGGATGTTAGAGTCCGTTTGGAGTTTTTTTGATACGAGACGAAATGTAACATCCCGTCTGATATTTTATAACGAGACAGAATGTAACATCCCGTCTGATGGCTCAATACCAACAGACGCGAACAGGCTCCATTTTCACTTCCTTTCCAGCCAAAATTTCGATTTTGAAGCCTCCATTAACAACCTTTTCATACAAAATTCCATTGATAATGACTTCTCAACCCCCCAATCCATCCCCACCAACCTCATCACATGAAGAGCATTCCCAATGGTTTGGAAAGGTTAAAATTTCCAAAAAAAAGGGGCAAAAAGGATCGTCGTCGAGAACGCGTAATGTGGGCGAGGAGGACGAAATTGAACTTGGGTTCAATTTTCCACCGTGTTGTGAAATCGAGGAACACCCACCATTAGCAAGTACATCGGTCCGACACGTAGCAAATCGAGTGGCGGAGTCTCAAGTAAGTTTTTGATTTTTTTTTTTATGTTAATTATTATTATTTATGTTAGTTTATATCAAGTTTGTTGTTGTGTAATTAGTTTGAATTTGTCACATTGTTTTAAAAAAAAATACTTGTAATTATATCGTATTGCGTGCGTGTTTGTTGAATGTAGGAAGTACACTTATGGAAAGTGCGTTGTGCACTTTCAAATGTTGTGTCGTGGTGGCGTTGTATGAAATAAAAAACGGATCCTAATTTTGTCCGCGTTTCGACATTATATCCGCCACACCATTTGGGAGCTTTTTAAATTCTAATTTGGGACAAAATGATCAGGCGTTGTTGTTTGGGATAGTTGAGCGGTGGTGGCAAACTACCCACACATTCCATTTCCCATGGGGTGAGCTTGGGATTACCCCTCTTGATTTCACAATGCTCACGGGTATCCCAATTGGTTATGGAGATGCCGTTCCTTTTGATGAAACTTTAAAGGTTTTTACTACGACAATGAGTTTCTTTGAAGGTTTTGATTTGGTTGAAGATGATGAGCAAGACGAGTTTTTGAGATTATCGGCTGAGCAGTTTAAGGGAGGAGCTATAAATATGAGTTGGTTTACTTGAGATATTTGAATAGACTCAAGGAGAAGCCGAAAGACTATCATATTGGTGAGGAGTCGATCCACGGAGTATGTACGTGCCTTCCTCTTCTACTTTGTTGGTGCGGTATTATTTGGATATGCTGATAGTTATTTACGATCGGGTGGATGGCGCTGTCTCGGGCGTAGAGAGGATGTGGGATTATGGTAGGGGTCAATCCATCTTGGCATACCTTTACCGTGGCTAGACCCCTTGAGTTGAGGCGAAAGCCCGCTAAAAGGCAATTTCCAGCGGCTTTGTTTGGATTATACCGGTAAGTCTTATTTATTAAGTTATTGTTTCATTTCATTTATTTATCTAATTATTAATGTTGACATGTTTATATATATATTGATATTGTATTTTATCTATTGATGGCAGTATTGGTGGTATGAACATTTTCGTGTGATGCATCCTGTGTTGAAGAGGTTGGAAGAGGATGAGACTCATGACCTGATTCCACGTATTCAAGCATGGGGGCTTCATCGTAAGGAGGGGTATGGGGACCTATCGCGATAATATTCATAACACTTTCGCCGCCAGATTGAGCTTTTAGGAGCTACCCAAATTGAGTGGCAACCCGGGCGAGTCCTTCATCTTTCGGACCCTTATGCGGATATTCGGATGTTCGAGAGAACACCGAAAACCGTAGACTATCATATATGTGTCATAGAGCAAGGTTTCTTTCTCGGTGAATGAATGATACTTATAGGGTCAGTCACTGCATGGTACCTTGGGGACAGATGTTGGCGGCAAGTATCTGGAGAGATTGTTATACCTTACCCACCACCTATAGATATGACAGCCTCTAATATTCTTCCTGCTGTTCTTTCACACTATAGAGCAAATCCAAATGAGTGGCCAGACGCATCAGCTTTCAGTCTTACGGGAGACTATGACTTATATTGGAAGAGGGTTGGTCGAGGTCTCTTGCTAGGTGCATTATACCGGGGCACCAATTTTGAAGGGGTTACTTCTGGAGCATTGAGGCCCGACATTCATTTCCCAGGAGGAGTGGAGTTGCCACAGTCACAGCCCAGGGTGTTTCATGATATTCAGATGCCACAAAGAACTCCACAGATATTTGATGATGATGACCTTTGGCAATTGGAGCATGATTACTTTCGAGGGGCAAGATATGAGAATACCTATTCCACCAGTAGATGCCGCAGATGGTAGCAGATTTGTCGATCTGATTCGGCGGTTAGCCGAGGTTAGTATGATTTGAATTTATTCATGATTTCTTATTATTAGTATTCACTATAACCCTAACATGCATTTGTTTTGTTAAATAGGATGAAGTAAGGTCGAGCTCCTTAACTACTGACTCTCTCGGTTATGTCATCGTGAGTCCTTCATGGAGTCCTCTCAAATTAGTAGTTTTGAGTACTTACAAGAAGAGCGTGTCGAACTTTGCAGCTTTAGAGGCGTGTGCAAGAGTTGGAGAATCTTTGGAAGTGGAGTACCTCAAGCTCAACCTCAACCGAGAGAGGCGACAACGACGTGGGGGGAGAGCTCTTCGACCGAGCCTTTCGTGGGGGGGAGGAGGTCTCGATAGATATTTTTTGTAGTTTGTAATAAGCGCGGCGCCATTACTTGCCTTATGGCGTTTGGGATTATTGTTTGTAATGAATTTTTGATTAGCGGTTTTTCTTTGATGAGTTTTGGATATGAATATGTCATTAAACAAAGGAGGTTATGTCCAATTTTTTAGAAATTATAAGTTAGTTTTTTCTTGAGTTTCTGTGTTAGACTTGGGTGTTGTTCATTATTGTTGTTTGTCTTATTTATTATTTTCAAAGTATATTAGCAGGTTTTGAATATGAATATGTCAATAAAACAAATGAGGTTATGGCCAAAAAAAATTAAAATTTTATAAGTTCGTACGTTTCCGAAAATGGAACATTCGTTTCACTCGTTTCACTCATTTCACATTCGTTTCACTCATTTCCTGTCTTTGTTGAAACAGAAAATTTTGAGTTTGGAATATCACTCATTTTTGCAGGTGGTTTGGTTCTGACAGTTAAAGCCCGGGAATAGTGTAATGGGGATACGAGAGGCGGAATGTAACATCCCGTCAGGTATTTTAGGACCGAGACGGAATGTAACATCCCGTCTGGTTTTTAAGCCCTCCTCACTGCACATTTTACTATTCCAAACAATGCAATTATGGATGGGGATGGTGGCCCATTTGGAATTATTGAGGGTACATTTGGATAGACATTTGGATACAATGTGTTGTCACTTGGAGAGTGAACAAAAATCTAATAAAATGTGTTGTCAATTGGTAAGTGGACCAAAATCGAAGTATCACATGTGACCTTATCATATGTGACCTTACCTTTCATATTTCGTTTTACTCTTCTTTTCTTTTAGATCAAACAAACAACACGACCATCTTCTTCCCCACAACCAAGCTAAAAATAGGAAAAATGTCTAGAGAAGAAAGAATTGCATATAACCAAAGGTTATGGGGAGGATCTAGTAGTAATAGTTCGTTTTACGGTTTTCACCGAATTCGCCTTACGGTACTTCGCTGAAGAAGATGACTACATGGAAAGAGTAAAGAGATGAGCATAATGATATGATGAGGTGAAGGAGGAGGAGGAGGAGGTTGCAGTTATTATCCTTTGTTGGGGCATTAATGACTCAAGCAGCCATTGAAATTGAAGATGTGGATCTGCACAAACGGTGGATCTGTGAAGGCGAGAGAAACACGCGTTTAGAGATGGTTGTGATTTGAGTAAACAAAAGATAATGAGGGATTACTTTCACAACACCTTGTAGGTGGCCTCCTCATAAGTTTAGGCGAAGGTACGGGATGACAAGAGAGCTTTTTATGTATATGTTGCATCTTGTTGCATCATTCGACGATTACTTTAAAGACAAGGTGGATGGATTGGGTCGGCAAGCAATTTACGGGTTACAAAAGGGACTAGCTGCGGTTGCACAATTAGCAACCGGTTGTTCTTCCGATTCAACGGATGAGTATTTACAAATTGGAGATTCCACAAAGACAAATGTATCTATGAAGCGTTGGTGCAAGGCAATTATCACGGCGTTTGAGGAAGAGTACTTTTGAGGCGACCAAGTGCGCATTAATCGCTAGGATATTAGCTGAAAATGCGGCAAGGGGTTTTCGGGGAATGCTTGGATCAATCGATTTGTATGCACCGGGTGTGGAAGAATTGCCCAAGTGGATGGGTTTTGGAACACATGTAGGGTACAAGAAGGAACCAACTTTGATACTTGAAGGCGTTGCGGACAAACATTGTTGGATCGGCATTGCTTCTTCGGCCTACCAGGTTCGTGATAATGACATTGCGTGCTTCATCATTCTCATGTTTTTGAATCATTAGAGCAAGGTGAGGCTCCCGCCATTGCATTTAATGTGAATGGTAATGACTATGATATGGGATATTATCTTGGCGATGGTATTTACCCAAAATGGGGCACATTTGTTCAAGCCATTCGTTATCCAAGAAATAAGCATGAAAAGATCTTTACTCAACGCGTCAAGAAGCCGCAAGAAAGGATGTTGAAAGGGCGTTTGGAGTTTTGGCACGCACGATGGCATATTGTTAAGGCTTCTGCAGCGTTGTCATAGTGTTGTTGTTCTTGAAGATATAATGAAGGCATGCATTATAATGCATAATATGATTGTTGAGAATGAGCGTGAAAGTGGAGTTTGGAATTGGAAAGGTCGGAGGAAATAAACAATACCGCTCTTTCGGGGAAGATGATGGTTTTCATTTTGTCTATCGGATGATTGAAGCAAGAAATAAGATCGAGAAATGAAGTTACACATACTAATCTTCAAAAGGACTTAGTTGAACATGTTTTTAATTGGTGGCATTGAAGAAACAAACAGATCCGGTACCAATTTATGATCCAAATTGGTCGGATCGGATGAGGGAGAAGGAGGCGAAAATTAAAATGGAAATGAAAATGTATTTCTTATGTATTTCCTATGTATTTCCTAACGTGAACTATTAAGTTCCAACGTATTTCCTATGTATTTCCTAATGTATTTCCTATGTAGTTCCAACGTATTTAATGAGTTGTGTTTTAATGAACTATATTACAATGTATTTTAATTTTATTGGTAATTGTATTTCTATGAAAATAATTATATTGGATGAGAACATACATAGTGCATTAATTAAAAAAAAGTTAGATAAAAATACATAGTTCATTAATTAAAAATACAATGAAATTAAAATACATAGTGCATTAATTAAAAAGACAGTGAAATTAAAATACATAGTGCATTAATTAAAATACATAGTGCTTTAATTAAAATAAAATACTAGATAATTAAAATACATAAGCTTAGTTAGAGCTAGAACCACCTCTAGCCCTTCCCCATTCAAAGACGTATTTCAGCTTGTTGTTGCTTTCGATTATAAAAGCGGTATCGGGGATGGAGGACACTTGTATCGGTCGCTAAAATCTTAGCTTCATATTGCATCTTTTGAAGCCGATTTTTTTTCCAATTGAACCTGATTTTTTTTCTGCTTGAATCCGATTTTTTCTTCTCTTGCCATCACAGTTCTTTGACCATATGCAAGTTCCCTTTCCCTAAGTTCTAAGCATTTTTGTGTTTCATTTGCATCCTGTGAAAATGTATCCTCTAAACGTGTAAAGTAACCCTCCAACATACCAATTGATTTTTCTTGGTTCCTTTTGGACTTGGCTTTCTTCGATCCAAGAGGGCGCTCCATTTCTTTTGACGCTCTATTTCTTGAGAACCCTCCAATTCAACTCCACCAACACTTGGTGAATTAGAAGTTGAATCTTCACCATCATTTTTGCGACCTTTTCCCTTTGTGGGGCGGCTTGACCTTGCCTCAAAAGCGTTACTCCACTTTGGATTATCCTTGAGTATAACGTAACAATGATCAAGTGAAAAGCCGATTTTTCTTTGTTGTTGATGCGTCATCCTTGCCTCGGACAACTAAAAAAATGGTGGTAATTAGACTAAAATAATCACTAGGACTAAGATAATTAAACTGCAATAATAATTAGACTAAGATAATAATTAGACTAAGACTAAAATGGAAATAATAAATACACTAAGATAATTAGGCGAAGACGGAAATAATTAGACTAAGACTAAGATAATCAATAAATTCCAAATTGACAACGTTGTAATTACCCGGCTTTGTATTGTTGTACCACTTGCATGTCGAGCCTCCACCGCATTCACAATTGCAACAAATTTGTTCATCATTTTTGAAATATATTTCCACCTACCGCTAATTGAATCGAGACCTATCCCACCCACGTGCTTGATTGAACTTCGTTTGTTACACGATTCCAAAATCCTTTTGCATTTTGGAAAGCACCAACAATGGAGTCTTCACTAATTTTTATCCAAGCAAGACATAGAGCTTGATCATCGGACATGCTAAAGTGAGCTCTCGCTTTTGCTTGAGTGCTACCACTTGCTTGAGATGCTTGAGTTGATGCCATTTGATATTTGGTTTTTTTAAGAACTGATTTTAAAGAAGAAGAAATATGATATATGATTGTTGGAAGTGTGAGTTGAAATGAAATAAATGTTGTATATATACCAAAGTTTTTTATTTTGACCGTTTTTTGACCGTTCTGACTTTTTGACCGTTGGTACACTAGCCGTTAGGACTCCGGACGGGATGTTGGATTCCGTCTGGTGAGTTTTGTAATCCAGACGGAATCCAACATCCCGTCCAAAGTTAACAAGTCAGTGATAAACTTGGTGGAAGGTTTCACCTTGTTTTGAACTCGGGAAAACTATCACCGAGTTTATCACCCAGCATTGCACAGCACTTTTGGAGGAAAGTAGGTGATAGTTATCACTTCCCCCCCTCTATCACCTGCATTGCAAATGCTCTAACTAAGGTGTAATGATGGTAAAAATGCTACAGTACGTGGTACTGCCTGTAGCTTGATCCTAATAATAGCAATGATGGTAGTAGCTGGTGCTGATGTAATGTTATGAGATGATGCTGAGTGACGACTGCTCAAGACGAGTACTCGAATATAGTGACAACTGCTCAAGATGAGTGCCTGAGTCATTAAGTAGGAGGTCCCTTACAGTAGCCCTATCTCGTTAGGGTGTCTTTGTAAAAGACGACTGGCGAGAAATCAGGAAGAGTGGCCGATAAGATGTCAGTTGTTGTGTTGAACTGTTGAGCAAATAAAGAATGTGGCCTTCGGTTATCATAGACCGTAGGTGTAGCTGTTAGCCCTCAGCGTGGAACGTGAGACATCGTGCCTTGATCGTTTTGAGGGTATGATTTTAATCTATCCCTCAATTGTGAAGTATCATTTGTAGTGTGATGTTTTTTGAAGCAGTTGTGAAGGCGTTAAATATTTGTTACTAAGAGTTGGGCCGTTGGCCCTTTTGGGTTTTGGATTTGATCGGTTGGGTGCATAGATTAAAATCAAACCCTCAATTATCGAAAGTTGTTGGATTGATGTATCAAGCTATGTCATAAAAAATGTCTATGATTATTAGTAAATGTCTAGAATGTTGTGAGTAAAATGAAGATGAAAAAATAGAGCTGTTTTAGCATAGTTGCCTATGACGTTGCTGTATTTACTATGACTTGACTTGGTGAGGGTTTGGCAAAAATCTACACCTCGATCAGTCCCCAAATGTGTTGGAATCTCTTGATGATTAGTATTTCAAATTACTATTCCCAGTAGGAGTTATTCTCTGATTTGGAAACCGAGTGTCTTTTCCAAATAGGAGTCTTTATTTGTTTTGGAAACAGACGAACTTACCTCTATATAAACAAGGACTTTGCGTCCATAAGAGGTATTCAAGAGAGAATAACACATCTAGCACTTCAAAACCCAAGCTACTGTTGTTGCCCTTTTGTTCTAGTGCAAGTCAAACTGCTGTAAACCATTGAATCCTATGAGGAAAACTCCACTGCTGCCTTTCTACACCACTAGAAGGGGTGAAATATTTCCTTAAGGACAGTCTAATCCGCGCCTTGGTTGTTCCCTGTTACTGCTGTCCTTGCCTAATGTTCCTTCTGTTCTACTCTAGTTGCTGTGTTCATACTACTCGTAGTAAAACAAAGGAAATGTTTTAATACGACAATCAAAAGATAAGTCTTTTACTTTGAGTTATTGTTTGTGTTATTGGGTTATGACTTTAGACATTTTCTAATAATTTCGTGTTTATTAGGGAAACCAATTAAAGATTGAATCTTAATTGATCTTTTGTGGTTTATCAAACCCTATATAGTTGTAGACCTTTCTCCTACGTTTGTGGGAGTCAAATTTGACATTTTTATCAAGAAAAACGTCAAAGTTCGTCTTTTTGACAACTGCGTCACTCGTTACGGAAACTGCTGTATCTTTCAGCTCAGAGCTCGGTTTTGCAATCCGCTTCTTGTGTTGGATAGCTGAGTCAAAGAGCTTTCCAGTGGTATAAGTCTTGATAACTAATTCGTCCTGAGCTGGTCCAGAATTATAGTTCTTTTAAACTGTTTCTCTAGAAGGAGGAAAATATGGTAATCTGGTTTTTCAATCGGTTAGGTATCGTATTCTTTCACTCTTTGCAATTCTTTTGGTTTGATTATATGGTGATATTCTTGCCTTGAGTTGCATGCTAGTTTTTCTTAGGAAGGAAATTCCTAAGCTTAAACTTCTTTAATAACCTAGTCAACAAATTATATGTGTTTATCACTAAGATATTAATTGGTTTGACTAGAAGTAGTTTGATATTAATTTTTTTTGTACATATGTAGATGTATGTAGATTGTTTAAGAGAGACCTTAAGATATTTAATATCAACCACACTCAAATCTTGGATAGTAATTATAATGTATTCAATACATAATTGTTTACCTCTATTGAGTGTACGTGTTGTTAGACGATGGTTATAATTGTACTGTTGTGAAAATACATGTTAGATGAAGTATCTTGTAGCTTATATCTAATATAGCATATGTTAAATTTGTGTAGCATGCTAGTTTTGGATATTAATCATCGTGGATTTACTTTGAACTTGATGATAGTTTATTGGTAAATTTTTCTAGTTTAAGACATTAATGGGTTGAGCCATTAGATGTTGTTGTAGTACTTGAGGTCTTGTTGATAGGGTATTCTATCTTACTTGAGCTCATGTAAAAAGAGGATGTGAAGTCCTCATTGTTTTGCATATTCAATGGCTAGATTTGCTTAAATATCGTATATTTTTTGTTGTAAGGGGTACAGTTAAAGTTTTTTTTTTTTTTTTTTTTTTTTTTTTTTTTTTTTGATATGTTATTAACCATGTTTGGCATGAATGCATTTTTTAACATTGGCATGAAGCTTAACCATGTCATATTTTATTAAGTAATGAGCATCGTTGTCTACGAGAGGAAACAATATGGGAAACAATCAATATCCTTCTAAACCTAATTTAGTCAAAGAGATGTAAGGTTATGGATTGTCTTCTTAGACAATATCCTCCAGTGACTATTTTAGACAAGGAGATCTAACGCTTGTAGATTGTCTTATTAGGCATTATCCTCCTATGACTATGAATAAATAGCCAAGGTGATGTACAAGTACGTGGATTGTCTCACTATGTAAGTTGGAATGTTGAATGATGAAAAGAAGAATGATAATGATATTATTTTGGGTAAAACCCTTTTAATCTAATTCTTCTATTCTTTAAAATTCATTTGAATCACTTGTGGATTTCCTTTCAAATAGATAGCATGAATATAATATAACTATGTTTAATATGATTCATAATCATAGATATGAGTAAAGTATATTCTTGTCATAAGAGTGCATATTATTGTTGTTGATTCTTTTAGTATTTGTAGCGGTATAATGTGTTTTGCAAGTAAGTTCGATTATGTTGAGTAACCATTGAACTGTAGGGGGTGGTGACCCATATGCATGACACTGTTTTACCATAGTTTACTTCACAAGATAATTGGAAAGACACTGAACTACAAAGTATGGAAAGGTCTTGGGCCTATCCAAAAATGCTTCAAAATGTGTCTTGTCAAGGGTATTGTGAATGAATCTAAAAGAAGTTTTTTTTTAAGACCTAGAACTATCTAGCAGATGTTCATTGGTGAAACTCATAATAGCGTGATAACAATCTTGTAGATATCGCACTATTATTGAATGTCTTATATGCTAATTTTATTTGAGGATGTGCTATCTGTGAAATTGGCATAGAGTGGTTGGATGTTCATAATGAACTATATAAGAGGATCCCATAATTTCTGAACAAGAAATTTGGAAGACTATCAATGAGTATATCCACCATTCACGATGATGATGTTTATATGTTTTTTGAGGAAGATTCATTAACCTATAAGGAAGTTGTCTGTCTATGAGAAGTATCCTTTTTGAAGGATACAATTTCTCTAAACTGGACTAGCTCTTGATTTATTGGGGGATTTATAGGTTGAATTAGATCTTCAAGAGAAAACTAAAACGTGGTAGTTGTATTGCAAAATACAAGGCTAATAATAATAGCCAAGGGGTTTCACTCAGAGACAAGATTTATACCACTTTGGAACCTTGCCCATGTAACTAGAATTTCTTCTTCAGAATTCTAAAGACTCTAGTTGAGTAGTTGTGCAAAACTACAATACCAAGTAGTACCAGGTGATGAGCTTAAGGTATACAATTTAGTTAACTCTTTGTATGAATTTGATTCAAGCACCTATAAATGGCATAAGCAATTCAACAACATATTGGTGTCGTATGGATGTCAAAGTATCGTTCTTGATAAAGATGTGTCCTTTCTTTAGAGTAAAGCAAGACATATGTGTTAATCTTTCTTTGTTTAGATGATTTCATATCATGAGTGCTAGCATTGAGAATGTGTATGAGAAAGAGAAATTCCTATTTAAAACACATAATAGACCGTCATTGGAGATGATAGTTCATTATGTTGTTAAACTCATTTATGTAACTGCTATATTCAGTTGTCAAGATGTTGACGTTTGAATATGGTTGAAGCCCACAATGTATCTTAAACCAAACCGGCTAGATGGTATAGAGAAATTTCGGGCACTACAGAATTGAATGACTGGTGAATATAGAAATTAAAACTCATGTTGGTCTCATTATGTTGTTATAACACTTAGTAGAAATATTTTTCATTGAAAAGTATGAGTATTATGATAGTACACTAATGGGCATAATGCACAACGTACTATACATGTTTTTGCAATTTAGATAATTTAATTTTTTTTTTTTTTGCACTGCAGTACTATGTACAATTAGTTTATTTGCACTTTTAGACTTTGACTCAATTCTAGTCGGTCAATGCTGATGTGGCCACCGGAATACACAACGTGTCCATTTATTTCATTAGGTGGCATTAATAAAGCACGTGAGAAACACGTTTTTTTTTCTTAAAAACTGAAAAAAGAAATTAAATACCAAATTCACAACTTCAATTCGTCTTCTCTACGAAACCAGTTCACATAAACCCTCTTACAGTAGGAAACAAACAAACTTAAAACACAAAAACTAAACCTAAAGCATGGCACACTTGATTGTGAAATTAAAACAAACATAACACACAAAAACTAAACCTATAACATGACACACAGATCCAAGACTAACTTCAAACACCACAACAACACTTCAATCAACACAACCTCTTCTTCATCGTGCTCATCATGCATACACTAGCAACATTTAGAGCCAACACAACCTCTTTAACTTGCTGCCTAGATGGCCCGGGCACTGGCTGTTGGTGTTCTTTGGTGATCTTATTCTTCGCTACGCTAGCCTAGGTGATCTTCTAAGCCATCTCTGAGGTCTCTCAAATCTTGGTGGAACTTCTAGACTTGGTTCTCGTTCTCGTCGAGCTTCACTTCCCTCTCCATTCTCCTCCATTATTTCAATACAACAAATTTTGCCACAGTCAGTACAAACTTTCAAACATATCTCATCATCTTCCATCACAATCTCCATAAATATCCTCCTACCATTCTTTGTTTGCATCATTTTTTGAATTGCTTCAACTGATTTATCAAATTGTTTACTATCTCTTTGAATTTCAAATACCTTTCCCTTCACCATTATTTGTTTTCACTAAATAAACCTAACTATAGCCTGTTTGAGTTTTTACCTAGCAAAAAAAAAAGTCTGTTTGAGTTTTTATAGCAATTTAAGCCAATAAATACATCCAACTAATTAATCCATTTTTTAATCCTCACACATATATTCAAATTTCAAATAATTTCAATTTACAAGGAAACATTTATGCATGGTTTATTAGGTTTTGACACTTGTTAGTTGATGTCTTTTCAGCCATACCTATTTTAATTTTGAAACAAGGTTAAATGGGCGCGGAAAAATGGGGAAGGAGAGTAAAATGGGTCACGTGCCTTTCATGTGCTGTTTTCAGCTGTTGTGGCATACCAAACAGTGATATGACGCCACAGTAGCAAAAAAAAATGACATATCAGCATTTTTTGACCGGAATTTGGCCCATGGTCGTTACCTGGAAAAAAAAACCATTGTACAAAGTACTGCAGTGCAAAAAAAAAGTAAAGTATCTAAATTGCAAAAAGATGTAACGTACGTTGTACATTATGCCCATTAAGTGTATGATAGTAAACATGTGTTAACACATATTGTGGCAAATATCCATCTTATGAAAAAATAATCTACTTGTGTTTTCTCATACTAAATATGTCAATATCATTGGTAGCCTATTGTACTTAATGGATTATATATGTGAGACATGACATTGCCTACATTAATGACATACTGAGTTGATAACCTATTGTTCTTATAAGGAACATTGGATGTATATTGTCAAATTATCCAAGTACTATAACGGAGCCATTGATTATGGATTTATATTTAGTAGATTTCCATCATTGTTGAAAGGGTAATGTGTTATAAGCTGGATCCAGTAATGTTTATGTGTTTACCCTTGGTGGAAATTGAGTGTCTTGGATATCATCCAAGCTAATCGCCTTAGAAAAGGCATGCGATGATGTTTAGTGGGTTAGCAACCTCTTGGCAAATCTTCCTATTGGCACTAAACAGTCTCCTGATGTGTATATGCTTTGCAACTATCTCATTGCAATAGCTAAGAAATAAAGAAATATGTGCAATGGGAAAAGAATACATGTAAGTTTGAGATATAACTTAATCAAGCAGCTGTTAGAGATTATGTTAGGTTGGACTTCGTTTGGCCACATGTCTGACCACACCACTTTTTAGAGGCAAGTGGTTATAAGTCGAGGGGGATGGGACTTATGCCCTTATATAGGGCGACACTGACGGCAACCCTACCTATGTGATTGGAGATCCCATGAAGTAGGTTAAAAAGGAAAAACAAGTCACTTCGTCGTCCTGCAGTACTATCATCTTATATATTTATGAGATGTCCCACCCTATGGCGAGATGGTACTATAGTATACTTTGTATAACTAAAATTGCAGTGAGTAAGGATGAGTTATTTAACTCTTATTGGATTCCATAACCCATATTTTAATGAGGTAGTGTATTTAAATTGCAATGTATACCTGATGGAAATCCACCTACGTGACTGGGTCGGTTCTTATGAGTATTCGTACAAGTACTCTAGAGCATTCTGTTGGTGTTATCCCTCACATAAGGAGAGAAAAGGAGTTGATTTCTGCTTGGAGAAGTCAGAGCGCGACCCGCGCTCATGTCTTGGTCGACCTCCAGTACCTTCAGCACGACCCGCGCTTGACTTGGTCTTGCCCGAGGCATGACCCGCTCCCAAGTCTATTTTCAGAAGAAATTTGGGACCACGAGTTTGCAATAAGAGTTAGAGTTTTTGGCAAAACCTAACACCCAGAAAACACACAAGAGGCAACACAAAAGTCAGAGAAAACCCAATCTTGAAAGCTATCAAGATTGAGAGATAACTTTTACAGAGATACAACCCTGTAAAAAGATAAGAACGATCTAGTAAGGTGAGAGACTGAAAGGAGAGATTGTAATCTTCCTTCCCACTTTATATAAAGACGAGCTCTTGTGGAAGTAGACATCATTGGCCGAACCACGGTATATCTTTGTGTTGTGGTATGTGTTTAATACTGCTTTACATTATTATCTGTTGTTAATAGTTGTTTAGCGAGTTGGGCATGTTAGTATAGGTTGTAGTTGATATTTAGAATTTGTCTGGAGTTGAATTGTGTTCAAATACAAGTTATCTGTGTAGTGGGGGAATCAATTGGTATTGGTATAAACCCCAACACATTCATGGAACACAGGAAGCGCAAGGGCCAAAAAGCGCAACACCGCAGAACTGACATATAATGAAAGAGCAGTGTGGGTGCATGTGATCTATTTTACTACAAGGGAATGTTGGTTCAAAGATTTTTTAATCCACCACTTTCACGTATTATAAGACATATTACTCTATGACTGATTCAAGCCCGTAAAGCACTAGTATCTTAGGCATTGCTTTTTCGATTCTCTCTGGCATTTCGTTAACCCATTTATTTTAATTTGTAATATCCTATTCCAAAGTAGTGGAGGACTATAAGTATTTTGAAATAGTGGGGGATTGTTGGAATCTCTTGATGATTAGTATTTCAAATTATTATTCTATTCCCAGTAGGAGTTATTCTCTAATTTGGAAACCGAGTGTCTATTCCAAATAGGAGTCTTTATTTGTTTTGGAAACAGACGAACTTATATACCTCTATATAAACAAAGACTTTGCGTCCATAAGAGGTATTCAAGAGAGAAACACATCTAGCACTTCAAAACCCAAGCTATTGTTGTTGTCTTTCTTCTTCTCTTCTTACTGTTAGCCGCCAGAGAGAGTTATACTATCGTTCTAGAGAGTAGTTTGTTCTAGTGCAAGTCAAACTACTATAAATCATTGAATCCTATAAAGAAGACAACACTGCTGCCTTTCTGCACCACTGGAAGGGGCAAAATCTTTCCTTAAGGACAGCCTAATCCGCGTCTTAGTTGTTCCCTATTACTGTTGTCCTTATCTACTGTTTCTTCTGTTCTACTCTAGTTGCTGTGTTCATACTACTATTCTAACAAAATATTGTGTGTAATAGAGTACCAAGCAGTGGGTCGTGGCCCTACTTGGGTTTTGTATGTATGCGGTGATGAGGTCTTTGTAAGGACGTTTGAAATGTAAATTTTGAATTTGAGTTCCGGAGGATATAGATTAAAGTCAATCCCTCAGTTATCGAACATAGTGTATACCGAAACGTCAAAACGTCCGTGGTAGAAAATAAAAAAAATGGATATGCTTACTAGTATGGCTAGGTGTACTCCCTGAAAATGTAGCTGCCAATCGAGGAGCTGAACAAAAGAGAGAGAGAGAGAGAGCGAGTGACTGCTTTGAACGAATGTTGACCATATTCATAGAACGAATGCTTTGAGCACTATATTGATGAGGTTTGCGCCCATATAAATAGATAACCATTTGAGGTCGATCCAATCGAATCCATGCACTGGTTGATGAGAGTAATCACAAGCATGTTGAGATTTCTGAGTAACCTGCGAGAGTGAGCGAAATCGAAAAACATGGGGTCGGTAGACACGCTGAAGTCGATATATATAGACGTGCTAACAGATCATTTTTCTGTTAGAGCTTTGAGCAGCCGAAGGGCAACTGGATAACGCCTTGAGCAAGTCAATGTATAACGCCTCGAGCAAGAATCGAGTTCGCAACTATAAGTCGATTTGCGGTAAGCCGAGGGTAAATAGGGGCGAAGAGCGATGAGGCGTCTTGATCAAAGATAGACGAGTGGCGCTTCGAGCAGTGGGGTAGCCAGTTGGTTGTCCACTTGTTCTTGCGAGCTATGGATTTGTTAGGAATGCCGCGAGTCCATAGAGTAGTGCGTGTGAAGTTAATAGTGCTATATGGCTGTGAAAATTAACCCGCCATGTCGATCTGGTGTTGTCCAATGTAAGTTATCCAGCCTTGAATAAGACATCGAATTGACTCTTTGGATAATATGTATTGATGCCTTTGAACTAAGATATGCAAAGTTCTGGGCAAGAACACAGTGTGAGGCTGGAGCCGAAATGCCGAATTGATGGACTGCATGAGAGCATGCTAAGATTGCTGCGAGTCGAGATTTGTTAGAAATAAGGTTGGATAGACGCCCACCAAGATAAGGATAAACCACTGAGTATAGGACTCTATCCTATCTGATATTAGAGTATAGGACTCTATCATATCTGATATTAGATGAGTATAGGACTCTATCCTATCAGATATTAGATGAGTATATGACTCTATCCTATCTGATATTAGATGAGTATAGGACTCTATCCTATCCAATATTGAGGAGGTGGGAACCTCTATAAATAGACCCCCCACCTCTCACATATTAATCATCTGAACAACAAGAAAAGCTCTCTCTCCTTTAATGGCAGCCTCCAACATTTTCTAAAGTAGAAGCTAGTAATTTGTGGAGATTCCATAGGTGGTATCCTCCCTAGCCATTGTCGGTTCTTGGTTCTTTGTTAGGTGAAAAAAGGTTGCTTCCGTTCGTGGTTGGAACTTGACTCCAAACAAAGTTAAGAAGAAGAAGATCTTGAGTGTGCCAAGAACATCTTCTCCTAGATCAAAGCTTGGAACTTCAAATTGAAAGTTGTGACCAAGGTACGATCTTACATTTCACAAGGCCTATTTTATGCATGTGGTATAACGTAATTGTATATATCATAGGAATCATGCATGAGATATCGATAAAATCCTACATTGGCATCGCATCGGTTTTCCATGGTTTGCATGCTTTTGTTTTGCGGTTTTGATCTTGTGATCTACAATTTTGAAAAACTGCGGTTTTTCAAAATCTTTTAATTAATTTTTAAATAATTAGGTTGTTTAAAATTAATTAGATATTGCTTATTTTTTTTGCAAAATAAATTATTTATGGGAAATGATTAGTGGAAATTTTTTTCTAGGAAATTTTTTTTCTTAGAAATTTTTACATGGAAATTTATTTCTGAGATTATTTCTCTATAAATTTTAGGATTTTTTTTTCACATGTATTTTTCCACAATTAAAAATTGACATTAGGATGTTTATTTTTACCATGCAGTAATTATTTGAATCTGGATTTTTACTATTGCATGTATATAAAATTGTTTGTTTTCTATCAACGGTCATATGAAAACTAAGGCACAATGCCTAAGTCACATAGACCCGAAACTTGTAGGAAAATTGAACCAGATCTTGGGAGACGGGCTTCCAAGAAACGCATGATCGCTAAGCAATATAGGAGAACTTTCAAGAGTCTTGTCTTGAAATCGATAAGATAGAGACAGAGCCACCATCACGGAATATACACCAAAGAGCCCCAAAGTCCTATTCAGGGATAGGAATGAGGCTCGACCACTTAAATCTCTCCTACATCGATTATGGGACGATGCTAAGGAACCAAATCCATATGATGTGTCATCGGGGTTTATTTTCCCACCTCACGGGAAACAGAGGAAGTGGCTAGTAATTTTCAAATGGTGATAGTGACCGTGTGAGGATGAGGATAACTCCACAGGCACCCGGGGCGCTTCTATGTTCATGGTTGACTAGCTCTGTTTTAGTTCTACATTGTTTTTGAAAGATAGGAAACTCTTTTTTGTAGAAACAATTTTATGAAATGGAAATTTAAGTAGTAGATTTTTTGCATATTCTATGTTATTGATAGTCAAATGTATTGATTTTATTTAATGGCTAGAATCATGCTAGTAGATTATCATGATCATCTCATATGTGAAAATGTGGATTACTTAGATTTAATTTAAGAGATGATTCTTATTCGTAGTATCTTATTTTTGGAATTCAAACTTGATAGAATGGCACCCGATGGAAAATCCCCGTTTACGATGCTACCTGAAAAGGACTTGTTAAACGATAAGAATTACGAACTTTGGTCTAGGAAAGTTAGGCTAATTCTGGCAGATAGGAAGGTCATTGATGTAATAACTGAGACAGTAGCAGAACCTACCGTTGAAGGATTAACACAAGCTGCTTATACTGCTGTACTTAAAAAGTACAATGAGTATACAAGCAAAGACAATGTTGCCCGAATTGCCATACTTGGCACCATGAGGAATGACTTCATGATGCGGTATGATGGCCTTGGATCGGCTAAAGAGCTATGGGAAGCAGTAAAGGCGGACCTTGGGGGTACGACTACTGCACAGCTGAGGAGGCTACAAATGAGTTTTGACAAATTTATCAAGCTGCCCCATACCTTTATGACCACAACATTGCACGGTGATGAGAAACATGGTTTGCCGAAGTTAGCCAAGCGGGGGCAGTCTGTCAAATGAACAACAAATTCAAGCTGTCATTAGGTCTTTACCTAAAACTTGGGAACAATTTCGTCTTTATCTTGACGATGACGACAAGATCACAAACTTTGCAGTGCAAAGGAAATGTGAGCTTGAGGAACAAAGGCTTCTCAATGAAAAGCCTGTTGTTCAAACTGAAGCAAATGTTGTCAACTCCAAAAAGAGGAAGGCTCCTTGGAACAAGAAAAGTGGAAAAGTGAAAGGCAAGGGAAAGGCCAAGCCTAACCCACAGCAAAAGAAACCTAGGAAGTCGATAGACATGACTAGTGTTGAATGCTTCCGTTGTCATCAGATGGGACACTATGCTAGGGCATGTCCTTCTCCTGAGGTGAGTTTTACTTTAAGTACTGTCATGCTGTCTGATTCATCACAATATTGGATTGTAGATTCAGCAGCGACAGACCACATAAGCCGGGATAGGTCCCTGTTTGAAGATTTTCGGAAACTTCCACAAGGAACTCGGAGAGTCCACATGGGAAACCAAAGTGTAGCTGATGTTTTGGGCACAGACACTTGTAGGTTGGATTTTGCGAGTGGGAGATCCATCCTTATTGAAGGAGTACTCTTTGTACCTCAATTAGGAGAAATCTTTTATCAGTTTTGAAATTACTTCAAGAATCCTATGTGTTTAATTTTTCCCAGAACTCGCTTGAGATATCTTTAAATAACAGTTTGATAGGTCATGCTTATTTAATGAATTCTTTTATGACATTACACTTAGCACAAACTGAAGTTTTTATGTCTAAAATGGTAGGTTGCCAATTGTGGCATGCTAGACTAGGATATATTGGACCAAATGTAGGATAGACCGCTTAGCAAGGGAGGGTTGTTAGGTAACTTAACCTCTGTTAAAATGGAAACTGTGCGGAAAGTTGTCTTCTTTGGAAAAGCCACCAAGAAACCTTTTGGGAAAGCCCAAAGGGCAACTTATCCTTTACAACTTATTCACTCGGACATCGTGGACCAATGAATGTAAATGACAAGGCATGGGGCTTTGTATTTCATTACCTTCATGGATGACTATACACATTATGGGACCGTGTACTTGATGTCTCACAAATCGACGCCTTTGGACTGTTTTAAAAAGTACAAGAACCTAGTTGAGAATCAACTTGATAGGACGATAAAGGCCTTAAGAACTCGACGCATGAGGGCGTGAATATCTTTTGATGAGTTTAAGGAACTCTGTGAAAATAGGGGTATAGCTAGATGACTAACTATTCCTTATACCCCTGTGAGAATGGTGTCTCCGAGAAGGAATAGAACCCTGCTGGACATGGTTAGATCTATGATGGCTCGGGCTAACTTGCCTATCTCATTTTGGGGTGATGCATTGTTAACGGCCGCAATTTATTACTTAACCTAGTTCCTTCAAAAACTATTGACAAAACACCCTATGAACTATGGACTGGTAGACAACCCGTTTTGAACTACCTTAGACCATGGGGGTGTGCTGCCTTTGTCACTTCTCAAAATCGAGAATTTGGAAAGTTGAGTGCTCCTGGAAAGAAGTGTATCTTTATAAGATACAATTGAGACTTCTAAGGGGTATGTCTTCCTAGGGGAGGATACTCAAGGGCATGTCACAGAAATAGAAGCACGTAACGTCAGATTCTTAGAGGATCAATACCCAATGAGGGGTGAGGTTGATAAGGATATACAACTTTACGAAGTTGATAACCTTATAACTGCTGATGAACAAGGCGAAGATGAAACTTTCATCAACCCTGATTCTAGTAACAATGGCATTGGTCAAATGATTGATCAATCCCAACCTCGTAAGAGTGTTAGAGGCCATATCCCCAAACGTCGGTTTGAGATTGAAGGGGAGATAAATATGACCAATACACTTACAGAAATATCTGATGAACCTAAAAGGTTCAAGGAGGCTATTTCTGGGTCCAATACAAGTAAGTGGATGGAAGCTATGAAGGAAGAATTGGAGTCGATGAAGAAAAACAAAGTATGGGACTTAGTTGATCTACCTCCAAACAGGAGATCTATTGGGAACAAGTGGGTTCTCAAGATCAAGAAAAATGCGGAAGGGAACATAGACAAATTCAAAGCTAGGCTTGTTGCAAAAGGTTACACCCAAAAAGAAGGAATATACTATGAGGACACCTTCTCACCAGTAGTGAGATTTGCCTCCATACGTCTCCTTTTGTCAATGGTTGCCCATTTAGATTTAGAGCTTTACCAGATGGATGTCAAAACTGCTTTTTCTCAATGGAGAATTACAAGAGGAAATCTATATGGATCAACCCACTGGTTTTTCAATCAAGGGTCAGGAACACAAAGTGTGTAAACCGAACAGATCCATATATGGTTTAAAACAGCCTCTCAGGCGAGTGGAATCTGAGATTCCATGAAGCAATGCTTCAAGACAAATTCAAAATGGTAAATGAGGACCATTGCGTATATGTCAAGACATCTAAAAATGGTTTTGTGATTCTATCTCTATATGTGGATGACATTTTGTTAGCAGGTAACAATAAGGCATTGATAAATTCCACTAAGGAGTGGTTGTCATTAAACTTCGAAATGAAGGACATGGGTGAAGCTAGTTATGTCTTAGGAGTTAAAATAACTCGTGATCGGCCCAAACGCTTGTTATCTTTGTCTCAGGAGACATATATCAAGAAGGTTTTGGAAAGATTCAACATGACTGATTGTAAGCAAGTGGATCTCCCAGTAAGTCTAGGAGAGTCTTTGAGTTCTAAAATGTCTCCCAAGACTCCTATTGAAACTCAGGCTATGAAAAATGTACCATACTCAAGCGCAAATGGAAGCCTTATGTATGCAATGTTGTGTACAAGGCGGACATCCGCTATGCAGTTGGGTTAGTATCAAGGTTCCAAACAAATCACGGGTCGCATTACACTAGAAGGCTGTCAAGAAGATAATGAGGTATCTAAAAGGCACCGTGGACTACTCACTTGTCTACCAAGGGAAAGATCTTAAGTCGATTGGGTACTCCGATGCCGGACCGGGTGGAGACCTTGATGAAAGGAAGTCAACTTCGGGATATACCTACATAATGAATGGAGGTGCTATATCCTCGAGCAAAGCAGAAGCAAACTTCCATAGCATTTTCAACTATGGAAGCCGAGTATATTGCATGTTGTTACGCCATACGAGGAGGCGGTGGCTCGGGACGATTCATCAAACACTTGTCAGTGTTCTCAAGAGTTCGAACCGGTTCACATCCGAGTGACAACATGGCTGCTCTTGCATATGCTAAAGATCCAAAGTACCATGGAAGAACCAAGCATATAGAGTTAAAATACCACTACGTACGACAAATGATATCTTGAAGAAGAAAGTGGTTCTACAACATATATCCACTGATCAGATGGTTGCGGATCTACTGACCAAACCTATTCCAAAGGAACTTTTCCTTGCACATGTAAAAATGCTTGGGTTAAAGAGGATGTGATTATGTTAAGAACACTTTGATGGTTTAATGAATAAAAGTGCAATCTTTCCGGATCGATTGCATTCTCATTATCTCATTTATCATCTCATATGTATGTCAAGAGGGTTGGTGGTTCACTCACATGAGCAAGTCACTTCCATTTTAAACGATTGGGAGTTTAGCTTGACAAGTCACTAAACCTTATAGGAAGGGTGGACCTAGTGCCGAGTCATGCCCCTTCTTATAATTGGATAAGAAGAAACAGGCTTCATAGGGAAGATTATGTCTAAACCTACAAACGGTTGTTGCCAAGTGGGAGCATAGTATCCTTGGAATTGTCATTAGGGATGACAACACTTGCATGGTATGAGTGGACATACAGATATCTATTGTTGAGTAAACAAATTAGATACTCTTGCCATGACATGTTTTCACACAACATGTGTATAGTTGACCACCTGAGAGCAAGAAAAGAAATATCCCTAAAATTCTTGCTATGTGAGCTCTATTGATATATTTTTGTTTAAAACATATCGAATGGTACCATCCTTGAACTTTTGACCTTGTCAAGAAAATAAGAGGACTACTCGTAACTTTGGTTTGCTCCCCACAAGCTCTTACTAAAAGGCATTTGGATGCATCTTGAGAAGTTGGTAGAACTCGGCGACAATGACTTCAGCGTGCAAAAGGGTAAAAGAGTGAAGGTTTATCACACAATCACCGGGGATTCTACCCGCCGTGACAATTGATGATAATTGTGAATCATGTGATACGTTTTTGACTTTATGGTGTGGACTCATAGGGATGAGTGCTATTTGTCAAAGTGATGAAACAAACAAATCTTGGGGTATACACACACTCTCCGGATATTAGGTTTTGGATTCATCTTCTTTAAGATCACTTTCATGGTAGATCACCGTGGTCGCGTGCTTTTTATTGCGACTTGCTACTTCCACAGATATCATGATCGTGTGCTAGGGTCACACGAACCATTTGCCGTGTGAGACACACAAATGGCTAAGCATTCTACTTAAATGCTTCTCTTAGAAACCTTCATTTGTTGTGGGGAGTGGGGAGATGTTGGAAATAAGGTTGGATAGGCGCCCACCAAGATAAGGATAAACCACTGAGTATAGGACTCTATCCTATCTGATATTAGATGAGAGGACTCTATCCTATCTGATATTAGATGAGTAAAGGACTCTATCCTATCTGATATTAGATGAGTATATGACTCTATCCTATCTGATATTAGATGAGTATAGGACTCTATCCTATCAGATATTAGATGAGTATATGACTCTATCCTATCTGATATTAGATGAGTATAGGACTCTATCCTATCCAATATTGAGGAGGTGGGAACCTCTATAAATAGACCCCCCCACCTCTTACATATTAATCATCTGAACAACAAGAAAAGCTCTCTCTCCTTTAATGGCAGCCTCCAACATTTTCTAAAGTAGAAGCCAGTAATTTGTGGAGATTCCATAGGTGGTATCCTCCCTAGCCATTGTCAGTTCTTGGTTCTTTGTTCGTGAAAAAATGTTGCTTTCCGTTCGTGGTTGGAACTTGACTCCAGCAAAGTTAAGAAGAAGAAGATCTTGAGTGTGCCAAGAACATCTTCTCCTGTAGATCAAAGCTTGGAACTTCAAATTGAAAGCTGTGACCCGTCACGATCTTACATTTCATTGCGCTATTTTATGCATGTGGTATAACGTAATTGTATATATCATAGGAATCATGCATAAGATATCGATAAAATCCTACAAGATTGGTTGGCTGAAGGACCAACAATTGACTGCAAGTCAAAGCAAATAATAGTACGTATGGGTGCGAAGTTGCGAAGTCGGTATTCGACTGGAATATCGATTTGCTGAATTGGATATAAAAGATGGATCACCAATTGAGGTCGATCAAGTAGAAGGCTGTATGGACTTAATTGAGTTTTGAGTATGAATTCGTGATTCGTCATCATCAATGAATGCCTCATCTGTTGGACTTGTGATTGTCAGCATGGTTGTTCGATTGTAACGATTTTGTAACAATTTCTGACAGTTAGGAAACATTTAAATTTAATTACAAAAAATAATTCCAATTTTCTCCCCATTTACAGGGGACCTAAACCTGTATAAAAGATGCTCTGCCAAATTTTGCAATACAACATTATCCTTCAAATTTTCCAATACAATACTTTCTTAGAAACTTTATTTACACAAAAACTAAACAAAAAATTTCAAGTTTGTAGTATCTTGCATTGCAAACCAAATAAAACATTAATACAAAACCAAAAATACAAATGAGTACACCTTTTATAATTGGTAGTCTCAAACTAGTCGAATAACAAACTTCCATCTTGTAGCTATGTACTATGGAGCAATCTTTGTCTGACTTCAGAACACTGTAAATCACTTCTTCTCACCACCACCAGACGACCGAGTGGGTTAACCTGTTCAAAACTACTATGCACCATACTGTCGCTCCCAACACGCACTTTGTCACTATTTTTTGTACCGGAGCACAATACATGAGCTGGAATATTTAAATTCCTTTTCCAATATCTATGATAGCACAATATGATATTTAAAAGAGTGTGTTAAAGAAAAAGTAAGTCCGAATGCAAACTAACTTGAAACCATGTCATAATCACAACCAGACATAACAATCGGGCTAACTTGCATAACCGGATTACCAAAAAAAAACTAACCGCATCAGACAAAACAATCAATTAAGCTATAGTTATTTTCATATATATGCATACTACATTACTTACCCATTAGTGGAAGCTAAAAATGACTTAATTTTCCGGAACTATAACAATCCTACATCATAAATTTTTAATCAGTAACTTGGACTGGAAAAGAGATACAAGAGTTTAACTGTATGGAACAAATCTATTACCATGTTCTAGTAATCAGAAAAACAACCTATTAATTGTAGCATACATGTAAGATTGGAGTCTCTGTAAGAAAATTTCCCATTTCTTCCATTGTTGTTAATGGCCAAAAAGTTCAAAAAATGACCACTTGTTAGTATAATATTACCATACGGCCAAAAAGTTCCAACGAAAAAAGAACACCAAAATATATACTCAAACTTTTACAAAGAAAATTATGAGTAACATGATAAGGAAATTCAGAAAGTTCAAACACCAATCAACAAGCAAATGAAGTACATGAATGAATCAACACCTGTTTTAAGAAGTAGAAATGGAAGACCAACATCAGATTAAATTTTTGTAGTTCCTACTGACTTGCCTTACGAAAACATGCAAAATTATTTTATACTAGTTTTTGAGCCCGTTCAACGAACGGGGATCGTTTTCATAAAATATTTTGTACTAAAAAGTTTTAACTATAGAATATTGTATTAAGTTAAATTTTGATGAAAACACTAAAAGTACTGGTCTCTATCATTTAGGGAGGAACTAATGTATTGAAGTAGTATATCTATACTTGCAGAAGCAATTCACATGGCATACATTATGAATTACAAACTTAATAACATGCCCATCTTAGGAATCTCTTAAGGGCGTTCAGGCTTGTTAGTTAGGAGTCAAGGACAAACTTTCAATCATGTTGGTGTTTATTTACCACGTCCAATTTTCACACATGGGCAGTTATATGTTGTTGTTTCGAGAACGACATCTAGACAGGGGCTAAAATTTCTAATCAAAAGGGAAGATGATGAGCCAAAAGGATATACACAGAATATTGTGTATAAAGAAGGTTTTCAAGCAAATCAACTACAACCTTTGCTTCATTATATTGGCCTAGAGATTTACCCGTTATTTAATCCAACATTATATCCACAGATTTCGTCTCCATATTTTTACATAAATTAACCATATTACAATCTCAATATACATACCACTTTTTACTTTCTAATGAGACTTTTTACTTTCCTTAATTTTTTTGTTTAATTTTCCCACACATAAAATGAATCAAAAGACATTGGTACGGTATTGAATCAACATGTATTGTCTAATTATATAAGATGTCAAAATAGTCATAACCAAAGAACAAAAATGTAATTAAACAAAAAATGCATTGCCAAGTATATGAAGATGGTATAGGTTTTGTGCATAATTTGTCAAATGGTCTGAATCCCCAGTAAAGCATTACTTTGACATCTAGTCATCTTGTTGGATTGTAAAGTTCATTTTGCCGAGTAATTGTATTGCTCCTCGGTGCTTGTCGGATCCATGGAAACCCTGATTAGAGAAAAAGGACTCAGAAAGAACCACGGCTGCAGCCTTGATGGAAGCAGAGGAGGAGCTTTTACGACATCATTTGGACTATTGACTACAAGCTCACTGGAACCCTCATTAGGATTGTAAAGAACCTCGAGTGTGTGAGGATTTCCCAATAATTGTGATGTGTGGTGTGTCTCGATTATGAGGGAGAGATTGTTGAGGGATAACATGAGGTTTCACCATTTTCATGATGGATTGTGCTCTTGTAGTAATTTGTGGTGATTTAGGAGAGTTGATATAATGGAGTTGCAAAACTGCCCACGATGATACTAAAAAATCTAGACATCATAGAATGTTCGATTTGCCCTAATTCTTTTCTCAGAGACTCCCAACGGTGTTTTTTTTTAAAAAGATCATCTGTTATTTGGCATTAGAATACTGAAGGAGGAGCTCACTATCTCATTAATATTTGGAAGACAACATCCAAGATATTTGCATTGTAGAATGTTCAGGGCATCCACTTATTGCAGTATGGAAATAGCTTATCACCTATTATTCTTCACTTGTTTTTTTTATCGATATTTGTTAATTGTTAGCTTATTTTGGTAAATTCGTTTTGTAATAATAGTAAGGGAGGATAGGTAATGATTACATTTACTCACTTTTTTTGAAGGTCAAAAAGCTAAACAATGCTATGATATCTAATACCTATTCCAAAGTTGACAAATAACTTATATTTTTGAATTAGTCGAATTGGAAAAGTGAGCGTGCTAATATTATAAATTTAAACTAAAAATTAAAGGACTTAATAGTGACAAACTTTCATAAATAAGAAGCGTTAAACCTCGCCATTAAAAAAAATTATATGTGATCAACATACTAAAATTTTGGTATCAAAGTACTAATCCTTATGGTTTTCTTTTCTTTATTATGGAACTCTCCATGTCCTTCATTCCTTTAATTTTTTCTTCGAGAGAATATATTTTATCTTTGTTGTGTTTATCATCAACTAAAAACAATCTAGCATAATATTTTTGAGGATGTCGAGTTGATTCTGTTTCTCTTCAACTTCTATTCTTTTCTTCATAAGTTCTTTGAAATTGAAGTATTCAATTTCCATATCACGTTCATCCTTTATAAACTGTATTGCGTTAAAAGTTGCGGAATCCTCTGCTTTTGCAAATGAGAATATGTTGGGCTTCCATCAATTTCTCTAACTATGACGTCTTCACTGTTAAAGAATAAGTCTTTTGGTACCTTTAATATCACAGTGCTTTTGAATCGTCCGCTCTCTAATTCTGTGTTGTAGACCGGATCTTGTTGAATGTTAAGTCCTTCTTCTAGAATTTCCTTTAACATTTTTTTTTTACATAAGCTGTAATTTTCATACGCCATTATCTGCAATATACATAATAAAATGAAGTCAATAAATAATTGTAAATAATGGTGAAGAGGAAGAAAATAGGCTACCTGGTTTTTCGATATGTGCAGTTAAATTGTTTTTTTTAGGTTAATAGATTATGTATTACTAAGTGATTGGAAGTTCACTTTTCCTAGTTTTTTAGTTTTGTATATCTCTTAAATTTTGATATTTTGTAACAGCGAGCTTCTCCTTTTTTGCAGCCACCACTCTATTAGGAGCATGGATTATGACTCTATTAGGAGCATGGATTATGACACGTGCAAAACGTGTGAGGGGTAGTTGTTGCATTTTGAAAGGGCATACCACCAGACACACCACAATAGACAGTCAAACTTGGTAAATGAATCGTTAACTAATGATAGGGTTATCTAAAGCTAAGAAACGTAAAACTTTGGGTACAATGCAAATACCCATATTATTGGGACGACCTAAAGCTAAATCACCCTATTTTAAATTATTATATTTTTTTTTTCAATTAGGTAGAAGTTATTGGGTTTAGAAATCTGTAGGTTTACTATTTCTATTGGGCCTAGGCCGAACAAAATTTATAACATATGTTGTAAGCGGGTATAGTATCTCAAATTCAATTCAAATTTGACTTGCTACCTCTTTTTCCCACGCAGCTTCATTTCACACTAAATTGCTCCAAAAACTTTCTCTCATCACAAAATAGGATTGATTCATCCTAAACTAAAATAGGTTTCGGATTTGTATAATCAACGTTTCTATACTATCTCTCCCCTTGAACTCTCTCACTATCAAAAACTCACTTCGTGTTCTATTAAGCTCCAAATATGCCGACTGTTATGCAGAAAATCAAAGATGAAGATAAGGTATGACATTACTTTAAGTTTCGTATAAAACCCTTATCTCAATACAAAAACCTTAATTTGATTGGCTTTTTGTTTAAGGTTTTGGTTTAATTTATTATTGTTTTGTTCCAATAAAATTATATCTTAAACACACAAAATATGTAATCATATAAAATTTATATCTCAAAGTATTATACTCTTCCTTTAGTCTTAAGAGCTTGTGCTACCACTGGTATGTTTGCTGGATATGCTAAACATGTGGAGCCATTGCTGAGTTTAGAAGTATATAGTAACATGGTTTGTGAAGGGGTGGAATTAAATGGTGTTGTTATTGTGAACTTGTTGTTGGTATGTAGTCAATTGAGCTGATGGAGAAGGCATCTTGCCCCAAGGATATTAAGACATGGACAATACTTATATCTAGTTACGGGAATGCGAAACTGATTGGCGAAACTTTTATGCTTTTTGAGAGAATGCGGAAATGTGGTTTCTAGCCTGATGGAACGCTTTATGAAGTTATCGTTTATGCTCTATGTAATGCGGGGAAAGGAGATATTGTGATGAAGTTTTATAAGGAGATGGTGTGCAAGAACATTGAAGTGGAAATGAATTTGTATAATGTGTTAATGAATTGCTTGTCAAGATCGGGGAATATATTGGATGTTAGATTGGTTGGAGAGGATATGATTAATGTTTCCCGGGTTCATAACAAAAGGTTTATTCATGCATTCTTAGAAGTTTTGTTTTGGAAGGAGAATAAGAGAATCGCTACAATTGCTTTGTGAGCTTAATAATGAGAATATAATGCTTGATCCTGAGAATTTTGAGGTTCTAGTTCAAGGGTTGTGTAGGGATGGTAAAATATCCGATGTTTTAGAAATTTGTAGCATTATGAAACAAAACAATGTCGTTGATGGAGACATTTATGGGAGTATTATCAATGGATACTTGAGAAGAAATGAGGTTTCTAAGGCTTTTGATATGTTCCGGAGCATGAAAGAATCAGGGCATACTCCTAAAGCTTCCTCATTACAATAAAGCATGCAAGTTGTATGATGAGATGTTGGAAAGTGGCATTCAGCCAGATATTGTGGCAATGACAGCTTTGGTTGCAGGTCATATTCAGAACAATCATGTTCGTGAAGCGTTTAAAGTTTTTGAACAACAACAGATTTTTTCCTCTTCTTCTTCAGGTCAGCTCTTTTTTGCTTGGAAATTGTTTTCATTAATTCATTTCTTTCCTGATTTTGCATACACTCAATACCAAGAGACCTTTTTCTTTTGTCCGCTAAATAATGCATTCGATTAGATCGATTAAGTTTACATTCTGCTTTGCTTAAAACTGGAGAAGTGCCTGCAAAATCAAACAATTAGTGTTTTTCTGCCGCAATATTTGTGCTAGTGTATAACATAACTCAACAAAGAGGAGAAGGTATATGAACTGATATCAGGTGGACTCATTTTCACGACAGATTAGATTTAGAACAATAAACATCAAGATTCACTTAAGCAGGGTAGAGAGTATTAAGTTAAATCAAAAGCATGAAATTTTTGAAATGGAAACAGTTTTAGTGTTTTCATCATATTCAATAAGCTCTTTTGACTCTTTACTTGCTATCCTGTAACTCATTAGGTTATTCTTTGAAGTATTAACATTAGTGTTGGCCATAGTTAGAATTTATGTTTCGTTAGATTTGGAAAATAAAGATTGCATGACCATGTTCAATAGATAAAAAATGGCTAATAATGCATGTTTCTGTTTTTATACACAAAGATATTACGTATGCATCTGCAAAAATGTCAATAGAATGAGTTCGTTTGGGCTGGTTGCAAATAATGCTAGAATCATCATGAGGTATTGGGTACCTTGATAACTTCACAACCAAGAAAAGTCCACTTGAAAGAGTGGAGGTGTAGAGTCAAATAGAATAGTAGGTTAACATAGAGAATGTTAGAGCTGGAAACAGAATATACCTCATAAAAACGCAAAGATGTGGTATAGTGTATAGCATAATAATTATTATAAAATCATTCCATTTCCAATTCAGTTGATAAAATCATTCCATTTCCAATTCAGTTGATTTAAACTTAAAACTTTCATACCGGAAAACTAAAGAAAAATAAAATAAAACAATCTAATAGTTTATGCTGAAAAAATAGAGCAAGCACTGTCTTTCTGACATTTACTTTCATAATATAAGGAATATGTGTGATTATTATTGTTATTATCAGTGTGTGTGCTTATCCAGCACTTCAAGGTTTTTCGCAGACTCAAAGCACAACATGTTAAATTCTAGGCATGTTTGTGCTTGAAATATTTTACCTTTCCCCACAGAGTGAATATAGGTATTAAGATTGAATCAATACCTATTTGTTCCTTTGATTTTATTCTTGTCCTTCTTGATGCTCTACCACTCGTTGAAGCACGCTTTGATGTTCCTTTTGATACCATTGAAGCTATACAGTTGAGAGTTTTTAGAAATTTGAGTTTGATATAAGAAGTTGAGTTTTTGGTTTAGTAGGTTTTAGGAATTCAAAATCTAACTCAGCTGCTAGGTTTGACAGTTTTAAGAAATAAGAAGTGGAGTTTTTGGTTTATTAGGTTTTAGGAATTTTGTTTTATTAGGATTCGTAGAGTTTTAAAAAATAAGAAGTTAAGTTTGTACGTGTGTTTTGGAAATAAGAAGGTGCGAATTTGTAATGTAGTGGGAGCTTCCATGGCTATCGAACCTGTGACATCCGATCCTTCATTAAACTTCCACTTAATTTATACAAAGACGATTAATCAAACCCGTGACATCGAATCCTTCAGGAAATTTCCATTGAATATTAGTTTCTGCAGCAGAGAGGGAGAAGGTGATTGCAATAAAAAAGGGTGATGCAATTGCCCTACATTTTTGTGTTGTTACCTGGTGGTGCAACAAAGATGACGTTAAGCTTGTTGTTCTTTTCTTGGGTCCAACCTCTAAAGCCGACAAAACTGGTGAATTTATGCTGTTTTGGACGGAATAGATTTTGACATTGAAGGATGTTCAAACCTATATTGGGATGACCTTGCTAGGTACCTCTCTGGATATAGCAAGAAAGGTAAGTAGGTGTATTTGACTGCTGCACCACAATGTCCATTTCCTGATGCTTGGGTTGGGGGTGCCTTGAAAACAGGCCTTTTCGATTATGTTTGTGTGCAATTTTACAGCAATCTCCCTTGTCAGTATGCCTCAGGAAGTATTA
Organism: Coptis chinensis; assembly: GCF_015680905.1. Classification (NCBI taxonomy): domain Eukaryota; kingdom Viridiplantae; phylum Streptophyta; class Magnoliopsida; order Ranunculales; family Ranunculaceae; genus Coptis; species Coptis chinensis. Next base: position 11,016,023 of record NC_141456.1, on the reverse strand, counting down.
CCAATATTGAAGATGCATGGAAGCAATCTCCTCGGGCAGCTGGCAGTGGATTCATTCCTGTCAACGATCTCACTTCTGAAGTGCTTCCGGCTATCAAAGGGTCAAGCAAGTATGGAGGCGTCGCAGGGGATTTGTTCTCTGAAGTGTTACAACCACACCAGAGATCTTCTGTCTAGAACTTACATGATGCGCCCAGGTTCCAGTTGAAAAGGCCCTCAAAAGACCATTTGTGATGATTGAAGCATCGATCTAACGCTCAATCTGCAGCACAGTACGTTCTCCATATAGATCCCTTTGTATGGCCTTTATCTTCCACCTCTCAGTATGCCTAATATGGTTTTGCAGCTCTCAGTCAAGCAGCTCGGCAGCTAAGTCTAACCTCTTGTTTCTAAAATCCTCCCTGTTGATGGTTGATAGAAGCAAATTCACAGAAGTGGCATCATCCAGATTGATATGAATCATTCTGACCAATTTCTTTGTCGGATGGCATACCAAGGGCAAAAAGAAACACATATAAAAGAATTGTGCAATACACTCTTATGTATATTTGGGTATGTTTGTCTTTTTAAAGCTTTCCTTGTAATCATATATCCCTCACGGTGACAGTGAGGTCAAGGCCTATCTACTGTTGCCATTGTTGGGTATACAAATGCGGTATGTCATTCTAAATTTGATCGTTCTATTATTGACTTAAATAAAAATTCAGAGAATCTGGTTCCATTGTCTCATTAACAAATCTCTATCGACCTATGTGTTCTGTAACAGGGCAAATCAACTTTAGTTAACGCACTTTCAGAAAGTGATCTGTACAGTGATGATCGGTAATTACCCACAGATCCCGTTTCAAGTGTAGGGCCAATTACGTTAAATATTACTGATGTTGCATGTTTGCTTGTACAACCAATTTGCAGATTATTTGCCACAGTGGATCCTCGAGTGAGAAGTGTTATGCTTCCATCTGGGTAATTATTAATGAGAACGTTGAGTACTTTATATATCCAACCTTTTGAAATTTGAAGGAAGCAGAGCTCCTTTGGAGCACGTCTTTCAAATAGTGAGTTTGATTTGTTTGTACTGTTTGTATGAATATAGGAGGAAAGTGCTTCTTAGTGATACTGTGGGGTTTATCTCCGATTTGCCCGTGCAGGTATGAGGAAGAGATGCATAAAACTCTAAATTTTCCATGGGTTAAAAGTTTTCCTCTTGGTTGTTTGTGTTTGTGTTTGTGTTTTTTTTACTTTTTGTACAATTTTTTTGCTGAGTGACATCTCAAGGTTTTCTTTTCATTTTTCCTGTAGTTAGTGGAAGCATTTCATGCAACTCTCGAAGAAGTGGTAGAAGCTGATCTTCTTGTGGTATGAAGAATTTGTTGCGTCGCTAATCTTATAGTAAAGTAATTGTTCATCTAAGAGTTTATTTTAGTCTCAATGGACTATAGTAACTATTCATACATAAGTTAGCACTTCTTTTTGAGTTTCTGATTAGACTTTTGATCTCCTGAACTTCAGTAAGTCCTAATATTAGAAGAATGCTTGAATTTGGGATAGCAAATAATGTCTCCTTTCCAGAATTCTGAAATCCAATGTGAATAACGGTGCATTTTGAGTATTTGTTCAGATTCATTGATCACAATCCTTTTTGGTAGGATGTAGAAGTAATATTCCCATGAAACATTGGTGAAATCAGACCATTTAGACCAGATAATTATAATCTTTAATTGTTGAGCAATTAGGAGTCACTTTTCCTTATTCCCAGGATCAACCAATGCATAGTATAATAGACAAAGCCGTTGACTTTGCCCTTTGGAGGCCACGCCATTTGAGATTTTAAATATCATATGGGCTTCATTGTTGGGTGGTCTGTAGTGAGAACTGTGAGATGAAGTGTTATATTGTAGTTAACCTTAGCTCGTGTCTGTTTATTTTTTATTGAAACTCTAAATTAAGAAACATATTTTTTACTATCTTATACAGCTACTCTATCAGTATAGTCCAGTATATTGGTCCTGTGGTATCAATGTTGTTTAACAGGAAGAAGTGCCCTTGATTGAAGAGTGTAGAGATGATCGATAGTGTGCGACCACCTAGCGCCAATCTTTTTGCTCATACCACTTCCACATATGCCACTTCCACATATCTTCATACACAAACATATCTTTTTGATTGAAGAGTATAGAGATAAGATACTTCATACACATATGCCACTTCCACTATCCCTGCTTACGCACAAAGGTTCGGTGGCATTCACAAAGACCATACTAATGACTCTATGCTCATGGCCTACGAAGGATTGCAAATGAGAAAAGTTCTGCAAGGATAGAAACAATATTTATTTTTTATAATCTGTCAAGTTCCGCTCTTCCTACTTGATCCTGCAAGCTCCAGAAGAGAGCTTTCCAGAACGCCTATCAATCTTTCAGGAACTCTGAAAACTTGATTGCAATGTGCGAAGTATGTTGTACTGCAGAGTAAAATAAATAAAATGCAAATACCTGTGAGTGGAATAGGAGGATGAAGGCAATTATCTTTTTAATTAATGAAATAGATCGTGGAAAATGTTTGTACGTATTATCTATGATCTATGATGGTCCAATATCGTTAATTTTCAAAATCGAATTTACATAATAAATAGAATGACTCAGAATCTTAAGACCTTGAATCTGTCTACATAATAAACAAACTTGATAAGAAACATTACAATATGATCACCATTAGATAGACAATTCATACAATCCTGAAGACTTGCAACAATAATTTCTAAAGTTATATTACATTTTCAACCAAAAAAAACTCCTACTGACATATTTCTGATTACTGCTGCTAGAGGAACAACGCCATTCAACCTTAAGCAAACTTAATATAGCTTTCCACGTCAAATGAGGTTAAACTTCCTATGATATTTGAGCATGCTCTAGTCCTCCTTGTATAAGATCCCATAAGATTCCACTCCATTTAGCAATTCATAAAATTCGATGTCTCTTTCTCGCTTTGAACACTGGGAAGCCAAAACTTCCCATCCACCAAAATATTGGTAATATTATTTTCCCCATTCCTCCAATATTTAATATCAACATTTTTTCCCTGTTTCTGACAAAGCTAATAAAGCATTGTGAGTGGTTGTTGTTGTAGATTTTCAAGCGCAACGATAGGCTCCAACAGTGGACTAAAGACCTACCATCAACATTATATAACTTTATAACTAACAAAAAACAAAAACAGCATCTTCAAAAACTCAGAGTAACTTTTTACCTCCCACATAAACTTCAAATCAAATTTGGCATTCACGTATACAGCCGCAGCAACTGGTTCGATGATATCCGCTAGGACTTTTGGTGCTTTTACCTTTCCTCCAAACGCTGAGATCTCGCAAGCTTGTTCTTCTTTTTTAATTGCTAATGAAAATTCATTAACCTATCAAAACAATATACAAACCCGAATATCAGAGCATACAAATAATTGGAACAACATTAGTAGTGGACTTTCTCTTCAGTATATTTGAAACATAATTTCCCTGTTGATTCGTGGCCAAAGGTTTAAATCAAGTTCACTGTTCACTCTTAAAGCAAAGCCGCTTCATCGTAATGAAGCGCCCTCAGCTTGGTGAAGTCGATTGGGAGTTGTAAACTTACGTCTTTCCATGGCGCCATCACAAGAACTTCGGACCTAAAAATGGTTTTATGAATGAACGGACTGAATCATTTTATTTTTATGTTTTCTGCAGAAATCGCATACATGACTTAAAACCGGAAGCTCAAACGGGATCCGCACGGGGCTTGTTTACTTCCACATCCCACGCCGAATTTGCTAGCTTTGACTCAACAAACTTCATTGGTGTGAAACAGGGAGGGCATTAGTTCGCCTTTCATCAACTCGGGCTTCTTTACAATCATGTTAGAAGCGGGGTATACAAAGGCTGTTTTCATTGGCCATGATCACGTTAATGACTTCGCGGGCAAGTTAAGCGGTATACATCTTTGCTATTTGGGGGTTGGTACCATGCTTATGGTCAGCCGGGTGGGATAGAAGGGCTAGAGTGGTCCTTGCGACCTTGGAAAAAGCAGAGATGAAGGGTTAGGGAACATAGAAAGTCCATCGAATTGAAGCGCCTTGATGACGAACACCTCACGACAATCGATCCTCAAGTCCTCTGGACCAAGAGCTCTGCTCGTAAGCTTCTCTCTATCATTTCTCTTTCAGTTGACCATCTAAAAGACTAAAATGAATTGTATACCCCTTCAAGTTCAATAATCCGTTTATCAGTGTCTCATCATGGGTGCGTAGATGACTCGTTTCTGACCTCATTGGGCACAACAACAAATTTATCTAAGTTGTTTCTTTGACTACCTACGGCTTCTTAAATTACAGGTTGCAGATGTTTGGTCCTGTGGCGTGACTCTATATGTGATGTTGATAGGAGTTTACCCATTTGAGGATACCTTGGATCCTATAAATCTCCGGAAGACTATAGGGGTGAGTTCACTTGACTCTAAGCTTCTAATGAAAAAATCTATTGATCATAAATAAAATATGTACAATTGGAATACGACCATCGGTTTGTATTTTCTTCTGAAAAAGGATGGAAACTAATGACACCTTCTAACAGGTATTACATCTAATTGTGTGAAAACCATAATCCTTAGGCCACATAATCAATATTAGAGCTATATAAAATCCTTATATGACCTACTTGGCGACTCAATAAAAAATTAAAATAAAAAATACTGACCTTGGAAGTATCAAGAAGAACTACGCCGTCAAGAAGAAGCGGTCGGTGATCTTTGGATCTAATCGGTCCTTTGGAAGAAAAAGCCTACTTTTCGATTGGGCCGAAAAAAATGGAAATGAAGACAGGGAGTCAGAAGGGAGCTGATTCAATGGGATCTCCTCTTTCTATTCCTTTCTCTTCTAGTAATCAATCATAAAGAAGTAGTTGCAGATCAAGCAGAAAAGGTGGCCCCAAGTTCCCTTTCTTGAAGAAGCGAGAGATGTAGCGATAACTGCACCATTCAAGATCAATCCTTGTATCCAGAGATAGATGGGCGAAACTCGTTCAAAGTTGAACTGATTCTTATCGCAAGCTGGTCTACCTCTATTGTTTCGGGTATTTCCTTTAGAAACTTGCTTACTGGTCTTACCGCAACCAGAAGGCAAGAAGACTATCTTACGATCTGACCATAGGTTCAGCTTCTATCGTTGCTATTTATCTAAGTTGTTTCTTTGACTACCTACGGCTTCTTAAATTACAGGTTGCAGATGTTTGGTCCTGTGGTGACTCTATATGTGATGTTGATAGGAGTTTACCCATTTGAGGATACACGGGATCCTATAAATCTCAGGAAGACTATAGGGGTGAGTTCACTTGACTCTAAGCTTCTAATGAAAAATCTATTGATCATAAATAAAATATGTACAATTGGAATACGACCATCGGTTTGTATTTTCTTCCGAAAAAGGATGGAAACTAATGACACCTTCTAGCGGTATTACATCTAATTGTGTGAAAACCATAATCCTTAGGCCACATAATCAATATTAGAGCTATATAAAATCCTTCTATGACCTACTTGGCGACTCAATAAAAAATTAAAATAAAAATACTGACCTTGGAAGTATCAAGAAGAACTACGTCCCTCAAGAAGCGGTCGGTGATAATTGGATCTAATCTGGTCCTTTGGAAGAAAAAGCCTACTTTCGATTGGGCCGAAAAAAATGGAAATGAAGACAGGGGAGTCGGAAGGGAGCTGATTCAATGGGATCTCCTCTTTCTATTCCTTTCTCTTCTAGTAATCAATCATAAAGAAGTAGTTGCAGATCAAGCAGAAAAGGTGGCCTCAAGTTCCCTTTCTTCGAAGGCGAGATAGATGCGCGCGATAACTGCACCATTCAAGATCAATCCTTGTATCCAGAGATAGATGGGCGAAACTCGTTCAAAGTTGAACTGATTCTTATCGCAAGCTGGTCTACCTCTATTGTTTGAATTATTTCCTTTAGAAACTTGCTTATTGGTCTTACGAAACCGGAAGGCAAGAAGACTATCTTACGATCGACCATAGGTTAAACTTTCTATCGTTGCTATTTATCTAAGTTGTTTCTTTGACTACCTACGGCTTCTTAAATTACAGGTTGCAGATGTTTGGTCCGGTGGCGTGACTCTATATGTGATGTTGATAGGAGTTTACCCATTTGAGGATACACGGGATCCTATAAATCTCGGAAGACTATAGGGGTGAGTTCACTTGACTCTAAGCTTCTAATGAAAAAATCTATTGATCATAAATAAAATATGTACAATTGGAATACGACCATCGGTTTGTATTTTCTTCTGAAAAAGGATGGAAACTAATGACACCTTCTAACAGGTATTACATCTAATTGTGTGAAAACCATAATCCTTAGGCCACATAATCAATATTAGAGCTATATAAAATCCTTATATGACCTACTTGGCGACTCAATAAAAAAATTAAAATAAAAATACTGACCTTGAAGTATCAAGAAGAACTACGCCCCAAGAAGCGGTCGGTGATCTTGGATCTAATCTGTCCTTTGGAAGAAAAAGCCTACTTTCGATTGGGCCGAAAAAATGGAAATGAAGACAGGAGTCGGAAGGGAGCTGATTCAATGGGATCTCCTCTTTCTATTCCTTTCTCTTCTAGTAATCAATCATAAAGAAGTAGTTGCAGATCAAGCAGAAAAGGTGGCCTCAAGTTCCCTTTCTTCGAAGGCGAGATGCGCGCGATAACTGCACCATTCAAGATCAATCCTTGTATCCAGAGATAGATGGGCGAAACTCGTTCAAAGTTGAACTGATTCTTATCGCAAGCTGGTCTACCTCTATTGTTTCGGGTATTTCCTTTAGAAACTTGCTTACTGGTCTTACGCTAAACTGGAAAGGCAAAGAAGACTATCTTACGATCTGACCATAGGTTCAGCTTCTATCGTTGCTATTTATCTCATCTCTTAAAATATATCGGAAATTCGACCATAGGTTAATTTTAAATCAAGGGTTCTCGAGTTACTAAAGAGGTGTTTTTTTTTTTCTTGGTTCAAGCTAAATTGGTTTTGGAGAAAAAAGGTCAAGAGAGGGTTGGGCGAGTTGAGAGGACGGACTTTGATCTTAACAACATATGCATGAATAAAAAGAGATTAGGAGAACCAAATAAATAAAGAATAAAAGAAGGAGAAAGTAGCAAATCTAGGGAGGTCAAACTAATTTATAAAGTTGCCTTTTTTTTAGGAGTGTATGAGAATGCACGGTTTGGAAAATAGAGTGATATGGTGAGGAGAGTTGATAGGAGTTTACCCATTTGAGGATACCTTGGATCCTATAAATCTCCGGAAGACTATAGGGGTGAGTTCACTTGACTCTAAGCTTCTAATGAAAAAATCTATTGATCATAAATAAAATATGTACAATTGGAATACGACCATCGGTTTGTATTTTCTTCTGAAAAAGGATGGAAACTAATGACACCTTCTAACAGGTATTACATCTAATTGTGTGAAAACCATAATCCTTAGGCCACATAATCAATATTAGAGCTATATAAAATCCTTATATGACCTACTTGGCGACTCAATAAAAAAATTAAAATAAAAATACTGACCTTGGAAGTATCAAGAAGAACTACGTCTGAAGAAGCGGTCGGTGATACTGGATCTAATCTGGTCACTGGAAGAAAAAGCCTACTTTCGATTGGACGAAAAAAATGGAAATGAAGACAGGAGAAGGGAGCTGATTCAATGGGATCTCCTCTTTCTATTCCTTTCTCTTCTAGTAATCAATCATAAAGAAGTAGTTGCAGATCAAGCAGAAAAGGTGGCCTCAAGTTCCCTTTCTTCGAAGGCGAGATGCGCGCGATAACTGCACCATTCAAGATCAATCCTTGTATCCAGAGATAGATGGGCGAAACTCGTTCAAAGTTGAACTGATTCTTATCGCAAGCTGGTCTACCTCTATTGTTTCGGGTATTTCCTTTAGAAACTTGCTTACTGGTCTTACCGCAACCAGAAGGCAAGAAGACTATCTTACGATCTGACCATAGGTTCAGCTTCTATCGTTGCTATTTATCTCATCTCTTAAAATATATCGGAAATTCGACCATAGGTTAATTTTAAATCAAGGGTTCTCGAGTTACTAAAGAGGTGTTTTTTTTTTCTTGGTTCAAGCTAAATTGGTTTTGGAGAAAAAAGGTCAAGAGAGGGTTGGGCGAGTTGAGAGGACCGGACTTTGATCTTAACAACATATGCATGAATAAAAGAGATTAGGAGAACCAAATAAATAAAGAATAAAAGAAGGAGAAAGTAGCAAATCTAGGGAGGTCAAACTAATTTATAAAGTTGCCTTTTTTTTAGGAGTGTATGAGAATGCACGGTTTGGAAAATAGAGTGATATGGTGAGGAGAGTTGATAGGAGTTTACCCATTTGAGGATACCTTGGATCCTATAAATCTCCGGAAGACTATAGGGGTGAGTTCACTTGACTCTAAGCTTCTAATGAAAAAATCTATTGATCATAAATAAAATATGTACAATTGGAATACGACCATCGGTTTGTATTTTCTTCTGAAAAAGGATGGAAACTAATGACACCTTCTAACAGGTATTACATCTAATTGTGTGAAAACCATAATCCTTAGGCCACATAATCAATATTAGAGCTATATAAAATCCTTATATGACCTACTTGGCGACTCAATAAAAAAATTAAAATAAAAATACTGACCTTGGAAGTATCAAGAAGAACTACGTCTGAAGAAGCGGTCGGTGATACTGGATCTAATCTGGTCACTGGAAGAAAAAGCCTACTTTCGATTGGACGAAAAAAATGGAAATGAAGACAGGGAGTCAGAAGGGAGCTGATTCAATGGGATCTCCTCTTTCTATTCCTTTCTCTTCTAGTAATCAATCATAAAGAAGTAGTTGCAGATCAAGCAGAAAAGGTGGCCTCAAGTTCCCTTTCTTCGAAGGCGAGATGCGCGCGATAACTGCACCATTCAAGATCAATCCTTGTATCCAGAGATAGATGGGCGAAACTCGTTCAAAGTTGAACTGATTCTTATCGCAAGCTGGTCTACCTCTATTGTTTCGGGTATTTCCTTTAGAAACTTGCTTACTGGTCTTACCGCAACCAGAAGGCAAGAAGACTATCTTACGATCTGACCATAGGTTCAGCTTCTATCATTGCTATTTATCTAAGTTGTTTCTTTGACTACCTACGGCTTCTTAAATTACAGGTTGCAGATGTTTGGTCCTGTGGCGTGACTCTATATGTGATGTTGATAGGAGTTTACCCATTTGAGGATACCTTTGATCCTATAAATCTCCGGAAGACTATAGGGGTGAGTTCACTTGACTCTAAGCTTCTAATGAAAAAATCTATTGATCATAAATAAAATATGTACAATTGGAATACGACCATCGGTTTGTATTTTCTTCTGAAAAAGGATGGAAACTAATGACACCTTCTAACAGGTATTACATCTAATTGTGTGAAAACCATAATCCTTAGGCCACATAATCAATATTAGAGCTATATAAAATCCTTATATGACCTACTTGGCGACTCAATAAAAAAATTAAAATAAAAATACTGACCTTGGAAGTATCAAGAAGAACTACGCCCTGAAGAAGCGGTCGGTGATCTTTGGATCTAATCTGGTCCTTTGGAAGAAAAAGCCTACTTTCGATTGGACGAAAAAAATGGAAATGAAGACAGGGAGTCAGAAGGGAGCTGATTCAATGGGATCTCCTCTTTCTATTCCTTTCTCTTCTAGTAATCAATCATAAAGAAGTAGTTGCAGATCAAGCAGAAAAGGTGGCCTCAAGTTCCCTTTCTTCGAAGGCGAGATCTTGTGCGATAACTGCACCATTCAAGATCAATCCTTGTATCCGAGATAGATAGATGGGCTTAAACTCGTTCAAAGTTGAACTGATTCTTATCGCAAGCTGGTCTACCTCTATTGTTTCGGGTATTTCCTTTAGAAACTTGCTTACCGGTCTTACGCAACTGAGAAGGCAAGAAGACTATCTTACGATCGACCATAGGTTTAAACTTCTATCGTTGCTATTTATCTCATCTCTTAAAATATATCGGAAATTGACCATAGGTTAATTTTAAATCAAGGGTTCTCGAAGTTACTAAAGAGGTTTTTTTTTTTTTCTTGGTTCAAGCTAAATTGGTTTTGGAGAAAAAAGGTCAAGAGAGGGTTGAAGAGTTGAGAGGACCGGACTTTGATCTTAACAACATATGCATGAATAAAAGAGATTAGGAGAACCAAATAAATAAAGAATAAAAGAAGGAGAAAGTAGCAAATCTAGGGAGGTCAAACTAATTTATAAAGTTGCCTTTTTTTTAGGAGTGTATGAGAATGCACGGTTTGGAAAATAGAGTGATATGGTGAGGAGAGAGATAAGGTGCAAGCTTTTATATATATATATATATAGATGGGCAAACAATTGGATAGATGCTAATGTTTAGGGTTCAAGGTAAATGAGGGTACGGCTGGTCCGGCCCTCAAAGCATGAGAGTTTCATTGTTTGAGGGCTGGGCCAGCCCGACCCAGCCCATTTGACACCACTAGTTTCACCCGCTTAGTTACTTTCCCATTATTTCATTTAGTTACTCGTTATGGGCACCTTTCATTTTGTATTGGGCGGATTTAAAAAAAATTATTACAAGTTTACCATTGACCCAAAAATCATATTTTGTCTTTGGACCACCAAGTAACTTGTTGCTTTTCTCTTCAACCAAACGCGAAAGCTTCAAAATAAGGATTATCCACTCTAGCTCAGCCTCACGCAAGAGACCCATAGTGACTACTAGCTCCGGGACAAGGTTCATCTTCTCAAAGAATAAGAGAAACAATGCCAGCAACTACTTATCCAATCCAAAATTCCAATGTTTTTGTGAAATCAATTCCCAGAGTTGAAAATACGAGAACTTGCGATTCCTACATCTTCCAACAGACTAAGAAAAAAGGGATCAAACCAGCATTAGCCTCCTCATCAGAACAGAAGACTCCAAACTCCTCATATAGGGAGGCCCCCCTCTATGTATAATTCCTAGTGGGTAAATAGTCAATCCATCTTGCCGGACTCTTATTGAGAAGCTTGCTACTAACTAAGAGTCCGGTAAGACGGATTGATGAAACCTTACGTTGTGTAAGCTTAAAGAATAGGTGGTCATGTGATGAGATTGGTTGTCACACCCCAAATTTTCAGAAAATCTAAAATAGGGAATTATTCACACCCTATTCCATCTTCTGAAAATCCAGGATAAAACCAAACCCTAATACTCATTATCAACCACGATATTAAAATATTTGATCAAATTAAAACCAAAACAACAACTCTTAATTCACATATAAAAATATTACAATAATTTCAACTTGGAAGACAAGTTAGTTCCGTTTTCCAAAAACGGCGTGTAGTTTCTTCCCAAGTAAGATTTCACCCCCAACATACAAATTCTAAGAATCTCATATAACAGTACTCGTCATTCCAACTTTCCAAAATAACTCACAATATAATACCACTTACATTCCATTTATTAAATGCACATATGACAACCTAATTAAATATGTGTTTGGTATACCTTACCTTTAAGCCAACACGTCGTCTTAGGGTAGGATATTTACGTCCCTGCAGAAAAGATTAATAGATCCTACCCTCCTGCAAAACAGAATTAGACATCACAATAAAATGATTTATCTCAGCCAGTCAAAATTCCATTCATAACCAAACCTCATTTAAGACAATTAAGTCTAATTGATATTACGGTTGCCGTCCCATATTAGGGGAATACCACTTATCATAATACCTTCATCAAGGGTAGTCATTCATATGACATCATTTCGTCATAAAGTTTTCAGCGTGCATAACCATAGATCTCGGACTATCACAAGTCATTAATAGTTTCGTAATAACATATCAAGTTATAGTCATTTCACAGTCACATAGAAATCACTATCATTTACTAATATTATTTACCGTTACACTTCATATCCATAACATTACACAATTCATATACTTTTACTTTAGTATCACTCGTCTACTTATGAGAACGAGGAAAAGTCACAACCAAGGAGTACATTCATCCCTTGTGAGTATCAACTCATACAAACCACGTAAGCATTTATCATAAGAAATCATATACATCATATGCAATAACTCCATCACACGTAAAATCAATATTTTACTTTGCTTATTAATTATCTCGTTGACTCATTTATTTAAAAACACAGCCCAACCTTTAGTTCCTACTCCACGATTTGCACTACACACATTTGCCAAATCACACATATCCGTGTGCCTCACTCACACCGAGTACCACTACAAGACATATGTCCCAAGCGGGATATAAGCTCCAGAAAATATATTTTTATCTTGTAAACTCAGAACTTGTGAGTCACAGACCATCTGGGCTTTCCATACACATAATCACAAAGCCTCCTTTGGGCATAACAAAATATCAGGTCATTCATGGCACATTCAATGAATACCTTGGGTCATTCCCGCCACATTCAAGGAATACCCATCATAACACTAACGGGCCATTCATGGCACATTCAATGAATGCCCGAGTCATTCCGCCACATTCAAGGAATACCCAAACCTACATTCCGTACATTCAAGGAATACGACCAACCCGCAAGGCGAATACCTTAGTTCCTCTCTAGGGCAGTCCAAACTATTGGGTCATTCATGGCACATTCAATGAATACCCGGGTCATTCATGGCACATTCAATGAATACCCATCTATCACATGACATCACAAGTCATAATATCTCATTACCAAATCTCGAGGCATGGAGAGTTCTAAAGATGTGGGCTTACACTTTAAAACATTATTATCACTTATAATTATACTAGCATTACTCATGTCAAAAGCGGACCACACATGTAGAGAGTCATTTCGCGTGTCAAGGCAAATCAAGCACTTAAGCATCATTTAATGTAAACAGACTTATAATCAAACAAATACAATTTACATAACTACACTCATATATACAATATTGTAAATGTTTCGGCAATAAACTGCTTCAACACAACGAGAGCAATGGTAAAGAACACACTAAGAAACAGAGGAATTTGATGTTGGGGGAGATGAAACTGAACCAAATGATGGCTGCCTACGTACCCAAGATCTGTTCTCTAGGGATCAAGTTTCCACGTAGTTCCTTATGAAAAATGGTTTGGTATTTATATCGATAGAGTAGAGAGTCCTTGTAGCTCAAGTAATCTTGTATTTTGAGTAATTGTGATAGAGTATAACTGTCAACTGATAACTATCTCTTTGATAAGAAATGAATCTGGACATAAATCAATGTACATTAGTGGCAAGCCATGTGGCTAAGGTTCAGCCTTAGACACATGAGTTAATGGGCATGTACATTGATCCATGATATTGCGAATTGGGCTTTAGCCCTGTTGATTAAATGAATACAATAGAGACCCCTACTAATGGACGTTTGCCACGTATGTGGGGGTCGAAACAGTAAACAAATAGTTCATTAACCCAAATTCAAGTCCACACACACTAATGTCCAAAACAGATCTATATATACTAAAGTCTATATTCATATACAACTTCTATCTCACACATATATATTTATGTAGTATCAAAACAACAGTACTTTCTAACACAATCACATAGTTATCACACAAACTAATATATATATTATAGATATAGTGACTGCACCTGTACATAAGGCTGCCTACGTATCCAATCTTTTAAGATTAGAATCAAGCCTTACGTAGCTCTTAACCAATTCTCCAAATATTTTAATAATCACGATAAAATAAAACATATAGATATATTTTCATTCCACACCAATATTTTCACGATAGTAAGAATATATCGAAAGTATAATAACCACTGACCATCTAATGCCATCATGTAACCACCCAACTATATCTATTTTAAACTTGAGCTAATTCTAACAACCTTGTTAATCCGTGCCTTGACAGACAACCCACCATTGGATCTGCCTAAAATTTGTATATGTCATTTAACTGGATATCAAGAATCTATGGATTAAATTTGAGGTCAATCCGATAATAGGTTGACCTCCATCTAAACAGAAACAAAGGACAGCACCCATCAGTTTTCTGGTGTAGTTTCTACTACGACTAGTCCCACTAATGGAAGCCTCGACAGATATCAAGCCATTGGATAAATCTAAAAATCTAATATGGAAGACTAAAATGTGTCAGGAAACTATAGATTAAATTTCATACAAATTCGAGTACGGAAAGGTCACCATCTAAGAAGAAACAAAAGACTGCACACTGCAGTTTTTCTGGTGTAGAAACACTAGGACCTGTCATGCTTATGCGCACCTCGACAGAAATCCAACCGTTGGATCTGTCTAAAATTTTAATATGTCAGACTACAATGTGTCAGAAAACTATGGATTAAATTTCATACAAATCCGAGTATGGAAACGACACCATCTAAGCAGAAACAAAAGACTGCACACTGCAGTTTTTCTGGTGTAGAAACACTACGACGTGTCACGCTTATGCGCGCCTTGACAGAAATCCAACCGTTGGATCTGTCTAAAATTTTAATATGTCAGACTACAATGTGTCAGGAAACTATGGATTAAATATGAGAGACATCCGTGTGCGGAAAGATCTCCATCTGAACAGAATTAAAAGACTGCGCAGACAACTTTTCTAGAATGGTGTTTACTGTTAACTGTTCATCTTCTTCACAAAACTCTATACAATTTATTAATGGCTTTATCCTCCCAATATACAATCCATATGATCACACATAACAAACAACATATCCTATTTCTATGGAAACAATAAAAGAAATAAATATAACTCACCTTATTAAGTCTACAAGATGTAAACAACTATGAATATCAATAGTGCGGTGAGCCCAATACTTTGCGTCCCCTTTTTCTCTTTTCTTCCTCTTCCCCTTCTTTTTATTGGAGGCTAGGGTTTTGATTTTGAATAATCATATTTTTACAGAGAAAATTCGCAGCTCTTATTTATTCCATGTTTTAAGTCTGTTTAAGGTAACCTATGGGCCTCCAATGGGTCTAAAAACACCCAAGGTCCATACCTATATGAATGGGTACATTTTAACAATCTTTTCAAGCCCAAAATGATTATAAAATACCCACATAAGTTCTAACAAACAATTCAAGTAAAAACATTAACTTTTCTTTTTAAAAATCAACAATAGCTAAACAAATTCTAGAATAAGCTAGACTTCATAATATAATTGTTATTTTCAATCAAATAATTTAATTTATGTTGTTTAAAAATTGGGGTTGTTATATTGGTAGTCAAATATTCATGCTTTGAAAACAAGACGTGAGTAAATATTTTCTCTTTCAACAACATTGGGTCCGAAAGCTCGATATCGAAAGAAATTCTATCAAATCGAGAGAAGAGACCCTTGCAAATAAGGGGACCAAACGCTAAAGAGAGAATGCAAAGAAAGGGGAAAGGAGCCACCTGCCTTTAGCTTGGTTTGAAAGCAGGTTTTCAAGAACATCAAAATACCAACCTAGAAACAGACTCAAATACCGATCTATGAACAGGCACAGAACTAAGATCGATTCCTGGCTTAGATCAAAGAGAAGTATTGGCTTAGTGAGAACCAACAAATCATAATGAGATGAATCAGAACAAGGCTTATAACCAACAGATCAATGCTCAAAAGAACCAGTTGATCAACAAGGCTCGGAAGAAACAATGGTCCCTACCTCAGAACAATGGTCCCGTCGCTGCCTCGGAACATCTTGTTGACTCCGACAGAAAGGCAGATCTTGATACCGGTCGTCATGCCTGACCTTATTGTTGGGGTATTTGGCCTTTACAAAGCCAATGAACATTTATTGATTATACATGATGATATTTAATTAAATACACGAATCTTATTATTATGC
The DNA here is from genome assembly GCF_015680905.1 of Coptis chinensis. Classification (NCBI taxonomy): domain Eukaryota; kingdom Viridiplantae; phylum Streptophyta; class Magnoliopsida; order Ranunculales; family Ranunculaceae; genus Coptis; species Coptis chinensis. The sequence goes on along the minus strand of NC_141456.1, from coordinate 11,000,109 downwards.
ATATAGGTGAACTAATATCATATGATGAAACCATAAGTTCCATAGGTAATATAATTAGAATAATCAAGCATATGAAGAGTCATGTGTGGGAGATTTGATTGTATCTATTTACCTAGAATGCTCATAGTTAGGGGTGAAGTGGGACGCTTCACTTATAAGACTGTAATATACATAACTGCTATATGATAGGATGATGATATCTCAATCATTTGAGTATGACTCTAAGTTTGTATATTGGTGTAGTCACATGACTGACACTGAGGGGATCAAAGTGAGAACACACTATAAATTCACTGTTATAGTTAGTGTGCAAATCTCACACTACCAATTAATCCCTAGACTTGAAGAATTGTGAAAATTCATTGTGTCTCAAATTTATTACTTTGAAACGTTAAAAAGTAATGTATATTCATAGACTAGACTTAACGTTTTGGATAATAAATGTAGGACGTCTTGAATCACGAATTTTAATAAAGGATCCACCACTCTACGGAGTTATGTATTAGAAAATTGTGACATAACTAATTGAGCTCAAACACGGCCGGTATAAGAAATAGTTTCTTAATGCTCAATTGATGTTAAATGTCAAATTGGGTCAATTAGACATGAGTGTGACAGTGAAGAACAAATTTCCAATGGTCTAATTGTGAATACAAATAAGGTGGAGGGACTTAGATATAATTAATGGTAGGAAAGGACTTTCTTGAAAGTTCAGGGGCCTTATTGTAAATATGGATTTGTTAATGGGCACTTTCCATATTAAAGAGATATATATTAAAAGTGTTTTAATATATCAAGTACAAGTACTTGTATGACAAGGACTTGTCCTCTTAAGATAAGACTTGGAATCCTAAGTGGATCCCACTACACACACACTTACGTATTCTCAAAGTTTCTCTATATAAGAGAATGATTTTTTGGAGAAAGGGACTATTAGTCTTTCCAGGAAAAGTACAACTAAAAGTAGGAGAAAATCAAAAGTGTTTTGTGGTGTGTTGTGTGGTGAATACTACTAGAAGGCTGAAGATTAAGTGATTTGGATTCAGCTTTGGAAAGTTTCCATTTACTGTCAATCTCCAATTCTGACGGCTTTGAAGGTATTTTTCTTTTAATTTCTTTTTTGATCAATAATAGATTATCATGTTAAAGATGTAGGATTAAAGTAATCCCAATAAGTGGTATCAGAGCGGGTCATGCTATAATATATTTTTGATTTAATAGAATAATTAGATCTGAAAATTGTATATAAGATATATAGTAATTTCATATCTGCATGTTCTAAGAAATAAAAGTTCAATTTTTTTTAAGTATTGAAACATACTATTTAAAATTGAAAAAGAAAAAGATATATTAACATTGTTAACATAAGATGTTAGCTTAATTAATATGGTTTTAAAAGGTGAGTGCTAAAAAGAAAATAGAAAGCATACATGTTTATTTTGTATGGTACAATTTTTTTTTGGATAGATCAGCACAAGGCATGCATTGGTCAATTTCTACTGTTGGTTATAACTGACACTCTATAGAGTCTGGTTTATCATCTTGTACATCAGCATAGTCAGTAGACCTTTTGACATGCTAAGCATGTAAGACTCTTTAGATAATGGCCTGAAAAGAACTATTTTTTTAAGGACCACATGCCCTAATAAAGGACGGAAATTTTCTTTGAAGAAAAGTGCATAGTTTCTATACTATTATGTCATAGGAATATTTTGTCTTGATAAGTAAACATGGGGAGTTGGACGTGAGTACTTACTGTTAGTTGCTTAGGGACTCTGCCCTTTAGTGCATGCCCTTATTACTTGTTGTACATGGATTTTTGTTATGCTTAAGCTTTAAACCAATAGGCAGAAGCATTATTTGCTTTTTAGGGGGGGGTTTTTTTTTTTTGAAAATTGTATTAGGTCACATGGAAGTAAAAGACGAGATTTGTTTTTTAGACATGTGCATAGTTTTTGTGTACTGACACTTGTAGGAGATATATGTAAATCATGTATATGTCAAATATGTACATCAGACATGGTTTTGCATAAACACATGTGCGGGTTTGGAAGTAATCACTTTCATTCATAGTTGATATAGTTGTTGGACCCTTGTCTACTGACACATGCAGGAGATGCTTATAAGGTTTTTAAGGTTTGTTTGGGTTATTGAGATAGATAACTGAAAATGCTTTTATCTATATATTAACGGTAAAGTAATAGTTGAAATTCATGTGCTATGGTATGTTATTGATTTAGTATCACAATGATATATTTACCCTTATTTATTGTTGGCATGAGATGCATAGTTCGTTAAATAGGTAGTATATCATTGCTAATTAGTGACATACATAATGTTATATTCATATTAAGAGTTGTCGATATATGTTGATCATTAATTGTTAATACCTTCAGGTTATATAAAGCAAGTGGTAAAGGCATTTAATTTACGAATTGAATCCTTTGCTACACAGTTATCAATTCAATAGGAATTATATTTTTAGATGTGATTAATATGATCCCTACGGATAAATTAATTGCATGCTAAAATATTTTTGTCTATTGTCTATTCTTAAGAAGAAAAATTCATATATGGCTAGTGAGAGTGTTTTCCCTTACGGATTCATTATCTTGTGGTTACATTAATGAATTATGATGATGGCACACTTGGCTGAAATATAGTTAACAGCCCTACGGTTTGTGCAATTATGTTTTAGTAGCAAAATGAATTATAATGGAAATCATATTACATGTATGTAAAATTGATGGGTTTAGTAGAACTCGCCTGATTAAGTTGAATAATTTTGATGCCCTACGGATAAGAGATTATTCATACGTATTAGGTTTCTATTTATATGGTTTCTATTGCTTATATTTATCTTATTAATACAATATGGAGGGTGTTGTATTTTTATTATATAAGCGGGTTATTGGTTTATTAAATTCCCAAAACCAATATTAAATGCATTATAATAATTTTTATGTATATGTAAATGTTCCAGATATGTCTCAATCAAATTTCAGTCCCTTAGCATCTATCTTGAAAGAGAACAAGTTAACTGGTCCTAATAATTATGGATTTGGAAGCGTAACATTAACATTATCTTGACTGCTGAAAGTTACAAATTCGTTCTCACTACCCCTTTCCCCCCTGAACCAGCAAACAATGCTAGTGCAAGGCTAAAAGATGAGTATAAAAATGACAAAAGGCCAATGAGATGTCCAAGTGTCATCTCCTGGTATCCATGTCGAACGTACTCTAGCACCAACACCAAAATTTTGGTACAGCTACTGAGATCATGACCAATTTGCAAGAGATGTTTGGCGAACAAAATCGTACTAAACGTCATATTGCAATGGCAAACCTGATGAATACAAAAATGGATGATGGGACTCAAGTTAGAGAGCATATCCTTAAAATGATTGGCTATGTCAATGAGTTGGAGATCCTAGGCGCTGAAATAGACGCCAATTCTCAGGTTGATGCTATTCTTCAGTCTTTGCTAGTTTCATTTAATCATTTCAAGTTGAACTACAACATGAACAATATGGATCTGACACTGCCAGAGTTAATGAACTCTTTGCAGCAGGCTGAAGACTTAGTTAAGGTTAAACCAAGTGTAATGGTCTTAGAAAATGTTGGCGTTTCCAAGCCTAAGCCGAAAGGCAAAGGCAAGTGGAAAAGGGGTAAAAAGTTTGCCCTTGGGGCAAAAAGGGGAGTGGAGAAGAATTCAGGGGATAAAGCAAAATGTAATTGTTACCATTGTGAAAAGCCTGGTCATTGGAAGCGGAATTGTAGAGAGTATCTGGCTATGAAACAAAAACAAAAAGAAGGTATGCTATCCTTTATTCTTGAAACCAAAGAGTTGGTTTTTCCTTCTAACACCTGTTATGTGGAATAAGAGGCCACTAACTACTTTTGTAAAATGTTATAGGAGTTTCAGAGGAAAAGAAGGATGAATGAAGAAAAGGTGTACTAGGCACTAGGGACAGAGGCAAAGGTTGCTGCAGTATCAATAAGGAGTTTATTATTTAGCATTAGAAAAGAAATTGTTGGTTTTAGAAGACTATTATTATGTTCCAGGGATAAGGAGAAATTTGGTTTCTGTTTCTGTACTTTATAAGTCAGAATATAATATTCTATTTCATTTGATTCAAAATTTGTAATCATATTAAATAGAAAGATTATTGCCTCTAGTATTTTGGAAAATGGTCTCTATTTACTTTCTTCTATGCTAAAAATAAATGATACTGTTGTTAGTAATTCATCATATGTTAAGTTTTTACCTCAAAAGAAGATATTTTCTTCTGAAAATCGAACAAACTTGTGGCACTTAAGACTTGGTCATATCATTTTGAATAAGATTGATAGCTTGGGTGAAAGATGGGATTTTAAGTTCACTCCCTTTATAATCTTTCTCAACCTGTAATCTTACTTAGAAGGAGAGATGCCTAAAAGATCTTTTAAAGTAAAGGGTCAAGAGCCACATAGTTAATGGAGTTAGTACATACATATGTACATGGACCTATTAAAATGTGAAAACAAAAGGTAACTTAATGCAAAATATGATTTTGTTTCAATTAAGTGCACCAAGAACTTCACAACAAAAAGAGATTGAAAAAAGAAGGAACATAACCTTATGAGGCATGGTTTGGACTATGGTAAGTTATTCAAACTCTCCCAATATCTTTTTAGAGATAAGCCTTAGAGATGCTAGCAGATATTCCTATTTATGTTCAATCTAAATTATAAGTCAATCTAGATTAACTTATAGTTTAGATAAAACTTCCATGTAAAGTTCAGAGTTCACCTAAACCTACTCCAGTACTTCATCGTAATGGGAGGGCAAATAGTCCTCCAGAAAAGTTAACCCGACCTATTATTAAGGGAAACTTTAAATGTTATATCAGATGACATGGATGTAGATCCTATAAACTACGAAGAAGCAAGTTCTGACATTGATTTGAGTAAATGGCTTGTATCAATGAGATAAGAAATGGAGTCCTTATATTCCAACAATGTCTGGGAGCTTGTTGATCCACTACCAAATATTAAGCCTATTAAGAATAGGTGGTTATTCAAAAGGAAAAGAGGGGCTGATAGAAAGGTAGAGACTTTTAAAACGAGACTAGTGGAGAAAATGTTTACTCAAAAAGAGGGTATTGATTATGAGAAAAAAAATTTTGCCAATAGCCATGAAAAGTCCATTGGAGTCCTTCTAGTGATTGGTGCTCATTATGACTATGATTTGGCAAATGGATGTAAAGACCGCGTTTTAGAACATGGAGGCTTTATAGTTCCTACAAGCTTTAAGGAGTTGGAATGTAAACTTTGATCAAACAAATCATTTGGTTTTGATCAATGTAAGGAAGGACCTTGTGTTTTACAAGAAGGTTGAAGGTAAGATGGCTATGTTTTTGGTCTCATATGTATATGATACACTATTCATTATGAATGATATAGTCTATGAGGACCAAATACTATATATTGGTATATATGCATGTGTAGACCCTTAAAGAGATATTATGGGTTTTAGAATGGGTTCTAAATGGCTTTGAATGCCAGTGGGAGATTGTTGGGATATTTAGCCTTTACAAAGCCAATGAACATTTATTGATTATACATGATGATGTTTAATTAAATACACGAATCTTATTATTATGCATATGGGTAAACTAATATCATATGATGAAACCATAAGTTCCATAGGTAATATAATTAGAACAATCAAGCATATGAAGAGTCATGTGAGGGAGATTTGATTGTATCTATTTACCTAGAATGCTCACAGTTAGGGGTGAAGTCGGACGCTTCACTTATAAGACTGTAATATATATAATTGCTACATGATAGGATTATAATATCTCAATCATTTGAGTATGACTCTAAGTTTGTATATTGGTGTAGTCACATGACTGACACTGAGGGGATCAAAGTGAGAACACACTATAAATTCACTGTTAAGGTTAGTGTGCAAATCTCACATTACCAATTAATCCCTAGACTTGAGGAATTGTGAAAATTCATTGTGTTTCAAATTTATTACTTTGAGACATTAAAAAGTAATGTATATTCATAGACTAGACTTAACGTTTTGGGTAATAAATGTAGGACCTCTTGAATCACGAATTCTAATAAAGGATCTACCACTTTACGGATTTATATATTAGGAAATTGTGATATAACTAATTGAGCTCAAACCCGGCCGGTATAAGAAATAGTTTCTTAATGCTCAATTGATGTTAAATGTCAAATTGGGTCAATTAGACATGGGTATGACAGTGAAGAACAAATTCCCAATGGTCTAATTGTGAATACAAGTAAGGTGGAGGACTTAGATATAATTAATGGTAGGAAATGATTTTCTTGAAAGTTCTAGGGGCCTTATTGTAAATATGAATTTGTTAATGGGCACTTTCCATATTAAAGAGATATATATTAAAAGTGTTTTAATATATCAAGTACAAGTACTTATATGACAATGACTTGTCCTCTTAAGATAAGACTTGGAATCATAAATGTATCCCACTACATACACACTTACATATTCTCAAAGTTTCTCTATATAAGAGAATGACTTTTTGGAGAAATAGACTATTAGTCTTTCCAGGAAAAGTACACTTAAAAGTAGGATAAAAGCAAAAGTCTTCACTACAAAAAAAATGAGTTTATTGAACTGGCACCATAAAGAATATCTGACGGTTTTTATCTATTGAAAGTTTCCAGCTTATTTTGTCCGTCTGATATTGTTTGGCCATCTGTCAAGTAAACTCCAATGGTATTTCACATGTTTTAGATATGGCCGACGGTCCTATGAGAGTTACTAACCGTGGGATAGTTCGACGGTTCTTGGTTATTTCCAACATACATTATAATTTCCCAACAGTAGTTTGAATATTCTATAATGGTTAATATTCTACGAGTTTTGGCCATCGGCTTATCTCTCCCAATTATCAGGCGGCAAATAAATTTGTCTTCCCTCTCTAAATTTGTTTGGAAAAATAAAATAACAATTAAAGAAATAAAACCTAAAATCTATTTCCCCTCTCTCACTCACGGCTTTGCTGTCGGCCGCGATTCATCCCTCTCTAGCTCTCTCATGCGACTCCCAAGAAGGTAACATATCCTCACTCTCCCCCAAATCTCAAATCTCCTCACTCCCACACTCATTTGTCTCACTTATCACTCTCACACTCAACCAAAGACTAAACCTCTTCTTTTTTTTCGGTTGTTAAAATCAAATTATGATTTCATATTTACTAATCTTTTCTGTCAATGATTTTTTAGGTTGAACCCATCAAGGTAAATAATTAGGGTTATCTAATTATTTTCTAATAAATTTTGATTATTTATGAATTGGGGTTTAGTTAAATTTTGAATTTTTCCTTTTGCATTTGGTTTTTTTTTTGTAAATTTTGTCAATAAGCTTCCACTGACTGCTTATGGAAACTAGTAATATGAGATTGTATAGTGTAGGATTGTATTACTTTTGTTTCAAGCAGTTAGAAATGCAGTGGCAATTTGCGTTCGCTAAGAAGTTGTTAAATAACTAGAACTGCTTCTTCTGTAGGTAACAAGTTCTGTCAATGGAAGACCAATCTCGCAGGCATGATATTCTTGATGGAGGTAGTGGTTCTGTGATTGGTTTGAAAGAAAATGGTTTTGTTCTCAAGCCGGTGCCAGATAATGCATCAGGTGAAAGTTTTTATTTTTGCTTTGATTTTCAAGGCTGGTTTTCTAATTCGGGCTTAATTCATTTTTGTTCTCTTTGGTTTTACTTCACACGTTGATTCTCTTAATTAATTTTACTGGTTGATTTAAAGCTGAAATTACTACTAGAGAAAAAAGAAAAATTCTGGCTGGGTATATTTTTTTTGTTGTTTTTTCTTTAGTTTTTTTAGATTTCAAGTTGATTTAGTTTCAGGAAATGAATTAAAGTTTGGTTATGGTGTTAGGTTAGTAAAAGCTTCGACTTTTGGTTAATCTCTCCTCACGTTGGTTAGTAAAAATTTAAATAATCGACTGTTTGGCATCTAATTCTTATATCTATGGTTTTTTAGGTCTTTTAACCTGGTTTACTAGCTGTTCATGGATGGTCATGCCTCAAGAGGTATGTAAAAAGAAAGGGAGAACGAAATGAAGGCAGTTGCAATTAATCAAATATGGTCATATTAAAGTTAAATTACGACATTGGGTTCTTTAATTTGATTTCAAGTACCTGCTTGAATGTGACTTTAATGGATAAGCTTTATATATTTGGAAGTACCAAGCGATGAAGTGATGAACTATATGTTTGTATTTTTGTTCCATATCTAAATTTTCGAGTCTTTTTTTTTTTGATAAACTGCCCTGATTGTATTAATTTGTACATAAATTCTTACAATCAAAACAATTAACATTAACCTGAAAACAAGAAAAGAAAACTGAAATTAAAACAGTTTGAAATTTAGAATATATGGTAGTCTCGCCATAGACTCCACCAGCTCAAGCAACCACCAGCAAACACCTTGACCACATTGAAACCCCATCCTTTTCTCTTGGTCACTTCATAGTTGCTCCTTCTTCCACCGTGTTGGATCTCCCATGGTGACGACTCACGAGTCATTAGGTTGTGAGAATACTCCACAACAACAAAGTGATTAGCAATTCCAAATCTAACTAGTGAGTGTCTCTCACCAAGAACCCCAAACCAGCAATCCGGAGGGGGTAGAAAATGGGAGAGAGCCATGGCTTTGAACAAACAACTCATAATGCCAAACCAGAAATCCGGACATAAAGGGTGAACCCATGGCCTTGGCGTCGATAGAGAGATCTGGACCCAGTAAATCCAAAATGAAACTACCACAACCAGCTGCATACCAAAAACCAACTAAACCCAACTTATTTAAGGTCTTGAGATAGTGTAAGATCTGCAAAATGTGGGAAGGTGGCTGCACCAAAGGAGACAACCACAAAACCCACCTCCGGATCCATCGAAGATAGACACCAATGTTGGTTGATATAAACTCTCCTACATACCAATGAAAAGGAGGAAGCTTTTTTTTTTTTTTTTCTTCTTCATCACTTCCAATTAGTAGATTCTTTGGAATCAAAGAGTTTTGGGTTGTGGAGGCTGTGAATGGTAAGCTCTAGGTGGATAAGAGAGTTTAAAGGAGAAGAAGGGGAAAGGGGGTAGTGAGAGGTATGTTCCCCTTGAGGAAGGGTATCTCTACTCCCTCAAGCTTGAGGGAGATCGAGTTTCTTCACTAAACACAAAACAGGGTAGCTGCTTTAAGCCGCAGGAGAGCTGTCCGCCATTAGAGCGGTTTTATTAGAGCTGTCCGCCATTTTCGAGTCTCATGCCACTTACTTGACATGTTTTGTTTGGATCGACTTTAACACATTTTAGTATACGTGTTCCACTATAGCAAGTATACTATATTGAGCTTTGAACTTGTTGGATTGACATGTAGAACCTAAAATGCCTTTTTTATTTTGTTTTTATATATATATTTTTGTTGTGGCCGTTACTGTCAGTGAAGTAGAGGCTTTGTATGAACTTTTTAAGAAACTGAGCAGCTTGATAATCGATGATTGGCTTATTCACAAGGTCTATCAATTTAGCTTTTCTTGAGTTTCCTTGCTTAGTCCAGGATTGATTGATCATCACCTGTCCCATTCTCGTGATCAGGAGGAATTTCAGCTGGCCTTATTCAGAAACAACAACAAACGAAATCTCTTTGCAGATAGGGTATGTTGCTAGCTTCTCTAATCTTCTTGTTTATTGCAAATATGAGTGCTATATGTTCTTGCTAGATTCCTCAAGTGTTTCTGAGTCAAAACGTCAAGAAAATGGAGAATCCATAGATGGGACAAGTACCAACTCTCAAGAAGAAGACCCACTGATACGATTCCGTAAGTTATCACAACTAGATACTATATCGGAAACACCTACTGATAAGTCTTAATTCAACCGATTAAGTAGAATGGGCTTTAGTTACCAATTGTTATACCCAACGACAAGTTAAAAATAAGATTTGTTCATATTCTTTTCAGTAAGCTACATATTCTAGTCACTTTGCAGGAAACATAACAGGTCTAGTACACTAGTTATATCTCAGTTGAATCATAGGAAAAAGAACTGTTAAATTAACTTAGTTCAATCTGATTTGTGGAACTTCTAATTCTATTTCATTGAATATTGATAGTGTTATGAGGATCAAGGAAGCATGGTTTCAAAGAGGTAAACGTTTCCTTTTTATTAGTTGACACCCACCCAACTGTGAAGGCTTCTTAGCCTCCTTTTTTCACTTCAACTTCAGTATTAATAATTCCACTAGTTTTGCATATACACTTGTTACACTAGTTTTGCTTATTGAGCACACTAGTGATTTCTGAATTTATTTTTCAAAGTTAGGCCACTCCTTTTTTTATATCCTCTTTTGGTTTATAGGAAATTGTGAAGGATTGATTCGAATTCAATAGAATGTTTGCTTTTTTTGGTCCGACACTTTGACTTGCTATGTAAGACTCCTACATTTACTATGCATTCCGTTATATGTTGAAGTAATTTTTCGTTCCAAAACTTATTGTAGTCTTTATGCTTGACTTGTTGCAGCCTATTGAACCAGTAACACAAGCTTGAAAAGCTCACACTAATTCATATTTTAACTTACAAGTTAGTTCAAATCATAGAAGACATGATAAAGATTTGTTGCAAATTTTTTAATTTTTGAACTTCTATTTGGCAGGTCAATATGTGACAGTGGAACGGTAGAATAATTTGAACAATTGCAGCAACAGTTGAGGATGTCATCCTAGTGTAAGTTCCTTTTGTGTATGATACTCTTTCACATTGAATCGTGTTAGTCATTACCACCATCTCTTTTGTGGTTTAACACGGACGTCAAGGGGTGGTCGAATGTGATCTCAAAATTTGTTTCAGATTTCCTTGTTGTCCTAAGTAGCCAAACCGTTAAAGTTATAGTTCACTATTGCTGTAATGAGTCTCATGGCTCTCTTTATCCTTGACCACACTTGTTTAATAAATCTTAAGACACCCATTATATTTTTGGCGATGGGTTGGTTTTTGCAGCAACACGTTTTCATTATGATTTAGGTGATGAGTTGATTGTTGAAATATTAACTTTTTTATCTTGCGATAATAGGTGCTACTTGTCATTAAGACTTCTACGACATTTCCTTTATTATCTTCTCCATGGTTTAACAGTTGAATAGGTTGTTTTAAACTTTCAGAACTTTCTGTGTGTTGTTTATTTGTATATCTTGTATTGTATTCTTTTGCTTGTACCTAGTGTTGGGTTTGCATGTGTAGGTGTTGTGTGAACATCTAGCAATAAGTGTACTTGTAGTTGCATGTGGTTGTTGAGTAGGAGTTGAACTAGTCAAATTGATCATGAAATGTGAATGTTGAGCTTTGCAATATATTCACTAGATGCACACTTGTTCTTATATTGCTTCAATTTGTTTAACAGGTGGATGTCATAATCCTTTTAAGTGGAAGATTAGTCCGAGTTAGATACCAGCAAATCCTTGATTTTAATTGTTGTTATTGACATTTGACTCCCCTTTGAATGAGAAAGGAATATGATTAGTGTCTTGGGATTCTCTCATTTTTTCTGTAATAATTGTGATGTTAGGATATTTAAAAGAATGTGATGTTAGGATGACAAATATTTTTTTTTAATAAAAAAAAACTAATATCTGACGGACATAAACTGTCGCTCAAGAAACATATCCGATGGTTAAAAACAGCTGCCATATCCGACGGTCAAAAACAACTAGAATACCCGACGGTTGATGGCAGCAAGCATACCCGGCGGTCAATGACTGCAGGAATATCCGACGGTCAAGGCCATAGGAATATCCGTCGGCAAAGATCATCAACACCGATGGCCCGTTTCAACCAATTATAACCGTCAGAACTCTATGTCGATCAAGTGTTTTCCGACGGCCTTACGACAGTTTTGGTCTGTCGGGTAATACCTTTGGCGACAATTATTGTCAGTCGGGTAAAGTCGTTTATTTTGTAGTGATTTTGTGGTGTGTTGTGTGGTGAATATTACTAGAAGGCTGAAGACTAAGTGATTTGGATTCAGCTTTGGAAAGTTTCTATTTACTGTTAATCTCTAATTCCGACGGCTTTGAAGGTTTTTTTTTTTTTTTTTTTTTTTTTTTTTTTTTTTTTTTTTTTTTTTTTTTTTATCAATAATAGATTAGCATGTTAAAGATGTAGGATTAAAATAATCCCAACACTTATAACCATATTTTATCATAACTAGAAGTGAGTCCGGCTGGTACTTAATCAATATTTAATTTCGCGGAGACCAAATCAAATTTTGGTTTTTGGTGAATTAATTTCATAGAGGCGAGGGTTTCTTTTTGGTTGTGGGTATAACTGGTTGGAACCGGTTATTTCCGATTTATTTTTGTTTGGGGTTTGGTGTTGGGGTCTGCCCAACACTCTAAGTTGAGCCCGACACAATTACAGACCCTAAATTGGGCCGGGGTTTGCCCAACACAAAAGGGAGTCCGTCAATAATAGGACTCTTTGATTTATTATCAAACAAATGAAGTTAAACTTGTGGAATAGGTGTACAAGTAGTTATCTTTTGTCTATAGAGCAGTAGGATGGTCTTACCCCTTTTAAGGGGCAGGACGCTAGCAATCCTCTTGACGAAATGATTGGAATATAAACTCTTTTGTATATATAGAGAAAAAATTAATGATAGAAAATAAAATCTGTTGACTTTAGCTCTATTTTGAAAGGGACTAGGGTTTGCCCGTGCCATACGGCACTGAAGACCCCGACGCACCTTCGGCGCTGCCTAGGGTATAAGAGCGCCACATACAATTGACCATGACTGAAGCCGAAGATGTGTATATGTGCGCATCGGTACATGGGGCGGATGCACGCGGGGCCAAAAAGCGCGGTATCGTATGCATCGTATCGGGCGGATGTGCGTCGGGGGGCCAAAGACGTGCGTATTTGTCTTATCAGGGGGCGGATGTGCATCGGGAGCGCCGAAGGTGCGCGTATGCCGTACTCCACGGGCAAATACTAATATCCAATAATTAAGGGGTGCAATGGGTCATGCATTACTTAAATACCATTATATATTAACACATGGGCCAATCAAAAAGTAAAGAACACCTAAAATAGACAACAATATTATTCAGGCCCAATCTCTCTGCCCTGATTACGTCAGTTGTAACACTGAGGTTTTGCACTAAGCTAACGTAGATACAAAATGATCGGCTAGGTTCCCTAGAAAATGATCATGTAATCTCATATTTTGTTCCTTCTCTTAGTCATTCATTAATTTATGAATATTGTAGAAGAGGTTAGGCAAGGAAAAGTATATCCAAGATTTTAATGCAGGTATAGGTCCGCCATAACCTCAAATCTATTATAAAAAGAAACACACAACTACATAAAGTGATTTGATCGGTCGATACAAAATAAATGTTGAATGAAACAAAATGAGTTCTATACTCGGGCTGAAGAAGCAACAAATGAAGTCATGCCTTGTATCTTGTAGAGGATGCAACAAGTACATCTATCTTATGGCATATCTTGTAGTGCAATGTTATTTTTGTGTGCGCTGATGCTTAAGTTTGGTGAAGAAGAAGGCTCTAAATGGCTCGTCGTGTTAATCTGTTCTTCGTGACTGTAACATGAAAGCGAGACTTGGACGAGACGATGCAGCCATAAGATCTCCGGACACACAACCACTGAAACTGCGATCATCAAGTCCAGCTAATGTGATATTCAATCCACTTGTTCTTCTGAGCTCTCCACTCTCATGGAGAAGAAACGAACCCCTAAGTGATGTGATGTGAAAATATCCCTCGTAAGTAGTGGTTCCACCAGTTGTTGAGTCAAAAATGTTGCAATTGACACGGCTCCAGGTTCGATACAATGTATGCTTTCCAGCTACAGTGATGAGGGTAGACTCCCAACACAACTACCTATTTCCCCTACAACCTCTGTTACCTACACCAAAAACTTCACTCTTCGCCATTAATCTTGAGCATAGAGACTGCCTCAAATCAACAAAGAACCACAATATCTCCTCACCAAAGATCGGAAACAAGCATTAAATCCTGCCCAATCCGAAGACCCCGCTGAACTCAAGATCAATAGATTTACTACTCAATTTTCCCAAAACTTCGACCACACAGAGGAACAAGACAGGAGAAAGGGGAATTTCCTGCCTAATACGCTCACAACTCCTAAGAAATCCAGCAGGTGGCGCATTAATAAGATCGAAAATGAGGTTGAACACGCACATCTAATCCATTTCCTACTTCCACCTATGTCTCCTTACGTTGTCTAGAAACTCTCAACTCCCATAATCATATTTTCTATAATGTTGCACTGTTCATAACAAAATAAAAAAGTTAGACAAAGACAATTTCGGATTAGTATATCAATAACCTTAATAAAAATAAGAAAAAGGGAAAAAAACTTACGAAAGTGCTAAGATCCCAAGTACAAAGAAGTAACACGTGAGTAGAGCATTAACCAAATCTTTTGACAAAAACTTGAAGAGCAAAAACAGTGACAACAGCATTGCACTCCCAATCAAAGGGAAGTGCATAGCATGCTCATTTGACATCGTCTCCTGCATGATCAAAACGCGTACATCTAATCCATTTCCTACTTCCACCTATGTCTCTTTACGTTGTCTAGAAACTCTCAACTCCCATAATCATATTTTCTATAATGGTGCACTATTCATAACAAAATAAAAAAGTTAGACAAAGACAATTTCGGATTAGTATATCAATAACCTTAATAAAAATAAGAAGAAGGGAAAAAAACTTACGAAAGTGCTAAGATCCCAAGTACAAAGAAGTAACACGTGAGTACAGCATTAACCAAATCTTTTGACAAAAACTTGAAGAGCAAAAACAGTGACAACAGCATTGCACTCCCAATCAAAGGGAAGTGCATAGCATGCTCATTTGACATCGTCTCCTGCATGATCAAAACGCGTAAAACTCAGATCGATGAAAAAAAAATCGATACTTTGTCAAATCACAACTGTAGAACATGCTTGTGCTAACAACCGTGCTTACGGTAGGGAGGTGTTGGTTTGATCGATCGAACAACAACCAACATACATCGGGCATCTTTGTCAAAATCACATTCAGATTCGGATTGACCTTTACAACCAAAGGTGCTAACGTCAAACCTGTAAAAATTTATCGTATGAGATTCATAATTTATCTCCTTTCGTAATTATTAACTTCACAAAACAATTAAACAATTGGTATGTTACGCATTCTTGTAAACTACAATTATTATCTCAAACTTTACACACACTCGATACAACCTCAAAAAACATAACAGTTACAAGAAAATGAATTACTCACATCCCATAAAACCTCAACAGAACAATCTATTAAAATTCCCCACAAATTTTACACCAATCAACAAGAAATTATCATACACATAATGAAACCATGATTTACTAAAGAAGATAAATTATAGATACCTGCAAGAGCCAAATTTGCAACACGTTCACTGGAAATCATCCTTCTTCTTCTTTTCTCTATTAAAAAAAACAGTACCTACCTACAAAATCTGATAAAAAAGAGTGCAAAATTAGCAACAGTTTAAATATATGACGTCATTAAATCAATAATCAAACCTAAAATTTTCACATATTATATGATATAAATCAATAGTCTTTTTTTATTTTCAATAAAGAAAAGAAGTCGTACTTGCGAGAGAGTGAAGAAAGATCTATCGCTTTCGGGTAAACACATCCGAAGATGTAGTCAGGTGCCTGTTCATATGTTACGAAAGACAGTAAGTACAGGAACAAAAGTGTCCACTTACGAAAAACAAAGCAAAGAAAATAAACTAAGTGAAAAAGGGATATTACACATTTGTCGTTGAAGATGTTTATAGCAAAACTTCGGTATACGACATTCGCAGTTTGACTTTCTGCATTTGGAGGCGTAAGAATGCCGATCCCTGTCCTCACCGAAGTGCATCTTGAGGCGCCACATACAATTGACCATGACTGAAAACTTCCGCGCGGAGGTCAATACCAACATACTTCACCGATTGTCCTTGAGACTTATTAATAGTCATTGAATAGGCCAATCGAATCGAAATTGTCTTCGTCATATGGAACGGAAAATCGGAAGACAGCGGTGACAAAGATATCCTTGGAATAAAAGCTTCATTGCCCGCTTTTTCACCGGTTAAAATGCTTTGGAAAAAGCGTGTGGTTTGCATTGTACCACAACCAATCGGGTTCCATTGCATAGTCCATCTCTCGGGAGCAATATTCCGCAACAACATTATAGGACTACCAACTTTAAGGTTAAGAGGCGAAATGGTGGCGGAACCGGTTGGATCAAGTGTGTTTAGGTACTCATTTGGGTATTGATTAATATTACTTGGATTATTTGTTTCCTCGTGATCCTCCATCTTGTCGGCACTAGAAAGAGAGTCGTTTCTCCCGGGAACATATTCAAAGCTGTTGCATTAATTTCATTGACATCATCATTGCGTGCGAAAAGAATTATGCGCTTCGGTTAAATATCCCGGGGTGACCGTGGCAAAGATGACGGTGAGGGTATGTAGCAGAAATTAGTTCTCGAAGATCTGCACATTGACGAATTGTCGATGGCAGTTCCACCGTCTCACTTGGATCACTTCCAATCTAAACGAAGGAAGACAGAAAAAGATTAATGGATATAAGTTTGAAACAAAGGAGGAGAAAGCGTAATACATAAGTGGTTACCTCGATCAAGAAATTTATAAACCCATATTCGCAGAGTTCCCATGTTCTAATCTCATGTTTTGTACCAAAGTTAGAACCCGAATATGATTCCAGAGGAAAGAACACCGCAAAGAAGCACGCACAATTTGTTCTCGCACCCCTTTGGGTATAACTGGAAGGCATTGGCGAAAGTCACCACCAAGAACAACTGTAATTCCACCGAAAGGCTTATTATTGTTGCAAGTATCCCGAAGCGTCCGATCAACTGCCTCAACACAGAACTTATTTTGCATTGGGACCTCATCCCAAATAATAAGTTTAGTTTCCCTGAATAAGTGGGCATGCGGTGAATTCTTATTGAACCCACAAACCGAGGTATCAAGAATGTCCAGTGGGATGCAAAAGGTTGAGTGAGCGGTCCGACCTTGACCAATAGCAATGAAGCTATTCGGATGAAGCAACCATAATAACAATATGTCCCTCAATCCACACGTAGCAGCAATAGTGTTATAGACAAAAGTCTTGGCCCCTCGCTGCCCCATTCAAAAAGAAGAGTGTCCCTTGATTTCGTAAACGAATCCGGGATCGCTTTATATGCCGAAAGTGTTGCTCAACATTTAAATGAACTCTGTTGCCATGTGCTTTTTCAGTTTGTGGATCATATTGAAATTGTCGTTGGTCCCATATAAGTCGGTTACCAACGAATCGAGTTCCAATTGGTGGTTGATAGTGGCATAGGAGGAAAATTAATGAGAAGCGGTTTACTCCGACTCTATGAGAATCTCATTTAGAAGAAATAAACCATAATCTTGGACCCGAGCTTCCAGTAGGTTACGGAATGTTGAAGATGGTGCGAAGTTTGTGTGAGAGGTCGTCACAGATACTCTCCCAAAAATCATGCCACAATGTTTGGGGATATAGAGGATTGCATTCTGCGAGAATAACACAGAATAGTCGACGAAGATGATAACCAGTTTGCATGGTTGAGGCCTCTTGCAGACACTGCACCCATTCACTATCATCCTCAAGAAGTCCGCGTGCAATACATGCTTCTTTGAAAGTTGGATGTAAATCAGTACCAGTCCTTTTAAGATCATTAAAGGACTGTGGCCCTTTCACGACGGTTAAAAGCAAGCGTAAGTAAAATCTTTCACCAGAATTAGGACTCGCGAAATACATTCTACCAATAGCAAACCCCTGTGCCCTGAATTTCCAAATTTGGTGTTGCTTTATCCAAACGTAGTGTTCTGGCACTTGTTGATATGTGAGCCCCCTTGCACGCGAATCTGAAGCGCAACAATCAAAAAATGCAGTAAGAGTTGACCGTTGCCTCGCTGCCCTAGCCCGTATATCATGCATGGACTCATTAGCATTATACACAACACGATGCATTCCAGGGAGATGAAGGGCTAATCTCACAACTGTTGGAATTTCCTCGTGCAGAGAAATTCCTAACAATCTCACAGCAGCTTCAGGTGGCCCAATATATCTCGCATCCAAATATTGCTTGATCTCATCCAATTCATTCAACACAATTGTTGTCCTATCATTACCTTTAAATATGTACTTGTGAATGTATTTCACACAAGTAAGCCCTGCACAAACTTCAACATTAATATGGCAGTCAAACATCTTAGAAAGGTAAGGATTGTAAGGAACAACATTTCTATTATCAACTGAATGTTCTCTAACAAAATAAGACTTCCCATTGTCACGGCGACGGTAGAGAGCATATCCATTTGTATCCATAGTTGTACAATCTGTGAAAGCTCGGGGATAGTGATATTTACATTGACGATTAACCATGCAAGGAGAGTTTGGATTGTTAAGCCCACATGGGCCATGAACCATACATCTTAGTACAGTACGAAATAATTCAGGCTCAGTGTCAGGATCAGGAAATTCCGCAGATACAATGCGATCGACTTGTGCAGGCACTCGGATCTTGTCTGAATGTCGAAGATATATAAGTGCATGCATATGTGGCAGACCACGTTTCTGGAACTCAATGGTGTAAACATGAGCAACTGCCATACCAAGGACGCCACGCTTCTTTATTACTTCCATCAAAGCTCTTCGTTTCAATTCAAATGCACGGGCAACCACCTCCGGGCGATCATAAGCAGTTTGGTTTGTAAACAATGCTTCAAGAATTTCCGTCCACTGCGGGTTTGCAGTCATTGTGAGGAATATGTCTGGATGGTGGTTGTAACGTGTAATTGCCATGGAGTCTTGGAAAATTTCAAACATATGCCTAGGGCTGCCGATACAGGATGATGGTAGTACGACTCGCCTTCCAATCTGATTTGGATCGACAGCATCAGCTGACACATCAGTGATACCTTGATATAGTTCTGCACGAAGCTTGTCTTGTTGTTGCCTGTAGTAGCGCATTTTGTTTTGCTTTCGGTTGATGCCCATCCGCCCACCACAAACTCCTCAAACAACTTTCTCTCCCTCGCACAAAATAGCCGAAGTACTCAGTGGTGCGCAAAAGCGATGATAAGAATAAAAATTCATCTGTGTTAAGCGATCATTAGTGGTGGTAGCGGTTGAAGAGTCCCAACGCCGCAATTCAGGTGTCCATCCAAGCTCCCCATGGGGAAACAATAGGACATAATGTAATGGTAAGTAAGCTGGATGACACTCACTAATTTGCATGAATTCTTGCCCTCCTTTAAGATAAATAACAATGTCTCTCATACTTGCTCGCTCACTGCCATCACCTGGTAAAATGACAGCAACCTCATCTGCTGTTGGTAAGTTGTACCGACGACTGTCTCGTGAAGCAGTGTAATGTAAATAAGCAGGTACATTGAAGTCCTCACCATGCTCAGAAGAAGCTGATCTAAGAACATCATATGCATGGCGATATGTATCAGAAAAGCGGTTATATTGGAGCATAGTAGCTTGAATGATTTTCAAGACATCCGTGTTGAGCTTAGGATTACGAAGTTGACGGACAGCTAGTGCAGCACTGGGATCATAGATATAAAGTTGAGAATAAGTAGCTTGATATCCTGCGTCAGGAATTAAAGCTCCTGTGCGATGTCGCAGTTCACCGTGAATAGTGAAAGGCCTTGGACCCCGTCCAGCAAATAAGTGTTCTTGTACTCCAAGACTTGTAAATGCAAAAGCTTGATTATATTGTCGCATATATCTCGAAATGACTTTGACTTCCGATCATTCCCATCGTGATAAGGCTTTAAGGGCAGGAGGCAAAGTGGTTGCAAAGGAGGACGCTTTATCTTTCCTTGTAAACAACATCTCCCAAAAAGAGGGCGGACAAGCCGATGACTTTGATAATCGTTCATCCATCCAATGAAGTGCCTTACAAAATGGACATTGAACGCCCCATTTTCCCCAAGTAGTGTCTTCCTTGTTCAACTGGGCGGTTAGGATTAAGAGTCGCGGTGCCCATCCCCATTGTAGTCGAGTGCCTCTTCATCGTCATCTTCACTCATGGTATCGACGCTTGAGAACGGTTGTGCAATATCTTTGGAATGATCAGCGGTCTACGCAAGAATGAAGTATTAAAAGGATTTAGACTGAGGTGTAAACAATTTATTATTATTGCAAACATTTATGTGAAGAAATTACCTAGAATTTTGGTCAGCTGATATTGACTCAGAACCCATACTTGGTAAATGTGGTATTGCGTCAGTAAAGCTTGATGTAGACAAAATGAGGTTACAT
Organism: Coptis chinensis; assembly: GCF_015680905.1. Lineage (NCBI taxonomy): Eukaryota > Viridiplantae > Streptophyta > Magnoliopsida > Ranunculales > Ranunculaceae > Coptis > Coptis chinensis. Next base: position 10,979,686 of record NC_141456.1, on the reverse strand, counting down.
GCATTGCAAGGGAGCTTATATGGGTAAGAAAATATTGAAAGTTTGGTACTGAAAAGTAGAAAATATGAAGAGAAAGTTGTAAAGAGCTTTGTGGTGCTATACCTTGCATTTTGGTAAGACGACGTTGATGCAAATGACTCATTTCTGAAAGTTGGAATTGCATTATTTGGTAACGCAACACCAGAGTTAAGAATACATGTGTTGTAGACAGATAATAAGGGTGAGGTGTGAATTGGATTGGAAGGAAAACCAATAAAGTGACATCTGAGACTCACCGCATTTGCTTACAGTCTTTGAATCAACATGAGTACATTCTTTCCGGCAAAAAGGTAAATAACCTAATAGGATTAAGAGCAGAGAGAGACGCTCAAGAGATTCCGTGAGAATTGAGTCGTTTAGTTGATGTGGTATGAGGTGTGATTGGACTATCTTTGAGGTGGAAGTCCGACAAACCGAGGTGGAGTTCCCGGAATGGAGGGTGGACATACACCACAAGACCGCATAATCGATGGGCCATTGCTTGATGCCCATTCTCGTTTATCCAATTTTTCCCTTTCCTTCGAGCACTGCGTGCAATAATTCTATTTGTTAGGCTTAATGTCTTTGATAGGAGAAGGGGATGGTTGTACTGATTGGGCAAATTGTCCAGAATTGGCGAATTGAGATAAGTTGGTGTAATTGGATAAGAGCATAGAGGATACGAAATAGAAATAGAAATTGAAAATAGAGATAAACATAAACATAAACCAAATTTCCAAAGATAAAATCTATATTCTATATAACAAATTAGGAAACTCATCTCTATTTCAATTTCAATATGCAAAGAAACGAAGATAAAGATATGGCAATATTTGTATCGGTGAAGTCCCATATGTAAAGAAAGACCCGAAGATAAGGTATACAAGTGACATAGCAAATAGGTAAAGAATAAGAAAATAGAAAAAGAGGATAATTGGGTAGATAATGAGAGGGAAACATTGTAGGAGTATTAGTACCTGAAAACTATGAGGTTGGTGGAGGGTAAGCCTATCTGGTGGAGGGACAAAGACACGTTTTTTCTTGTTAAGAGGATCAAGAGAATGGTCCGATTAAGGGGCTTCTGCGTTTTGTAGGTTTGGTCGGTCTGGCCGCTATATAAAGAACGAAGAGAAAGTTAGAGAAGGAGAAAATATAAAAGCAAACTTGATGTGCAATGTCAACAGTAAGTATAATAAATTACATAAGACCGCAATTCAATTACCTGAAAGCCACGAGGTGGTTGAAGGTTGAGTCTATCTTGGAGAGGGATAAAAGTGTTTTTCGCCGGTTCAAGGATCAAGAGAAGGGTCGATTACGCGTTTTCCCTTGTCTAGGGTTGGTCGGTTTGGATGCTATATACATAACCCAAACAAACATATAAATCATGAGACCAAGAAGAAATAAGTACCATGTGGATTAACGAACCAATGTAATAGAAACAACAAGAATACCGAAGCCGGGAGGTGGTTGAAGGTTCAACCTATATCATTGCAGGAATCGAATATTTAATTTTTTTTGTTGAAGGATCCTTAAATGGGTCCATTGGCCGTTTTCCCTTATCCACCATCAAGTTCAATCCTTCATAGAAATTGTACACTCAAAATTTAAAAACGGAGAAAAGAGAAGGAATGGTTATTAGCTATAAGAAACTATAAGAAACATTGATTTTTGATAGTGCAATCCTTAGAAGATGCAGTAAGATGCCACAGAAAGAATACATGTCCAGCAAGGATACATGTCTACGTAACATAGCTATAATTACATTATGTGAAAGCTAGAATGAGGATAATTTTTCATATAATGCATGAGTATAAAAAAAAATTGAATAATTTTCATATAATGCATGAGTATAAAAAAAATTGAATAATAAATGTATGTTGTTGTGTTTTTTATACGATTGAAACTACAAATACATTGAATAATAAATGTACGCCATTGTGATTTTCGGTTATTATTTTTGTTATTTACTATAGAAACTACAAATACACGTTGCCTAAAGTCCTCAACATAGAACGTTCTTATGTTATCTACTATAGAAACTACAAAAAAATTGGGAACAGCGTTTATACTACGATATACAATATCAATCAAAATCATCCTTAACAGAAATATAGGATTGGTTGGGCATTAAACTATTATGCTTCTAATAATAACATTTGCATAGGCAAGTGTTATAAACGTGAAACTCATTACCATCAAATCAAGTAAATACTAATCCACATCTATTCTATAAAATAAAAAACATACCTGAAACTGATTCCTCGCAGACACCGTCTTTCCAAACTCCTTAGTATTATAAGCGTAAGTACTACTCGAACCCATATCATAAAACACGACAATATAGATCAGTAAGAACATATTGAACGCCGAAACTCATTACCATCAAATCAAGTAAAATAAAAAACATACCTGAAATTGATTCCTCGCAGACACCGTCTTTCCAAACTCCTTAGTATTATAAGCGTAAGTACTACTCGAACCCATATCATAAAACACGACAATATAGATCAGTAAGAACATATTGAACACCCAAATTAAGCAAAGTATATTGAAAACGCCTAATTAACAAGCTAGGATATACACGCAATACATGTAAAGATGAGTCAACTTGCAATCATAGGTAGACATACAGAGAAATATGTCACGTACCAACTGGACAAGTGTAAGGCTTAAGTTGTAATTGGAAGGGTTTTGTCTGAGACGGCCTATAGCCCCAGGCGGTACAGTGCTGAAAAATAAGTACCAGGCTACTGACACTTTGACACATCCTCATGTCTATTCATATAGCTACAGAACAATTACTACTGTTCGTGTTGGTGACATGCTACTACTGTTCGTGTTGGTGACATGCTACAGACAGCAGATGAACATATTTCATCACACAAATACTTACTAAAAAATATTTTGATCCACCTTTTGCGAATAAGATATCATTTCTTGTAAAGCTCAAGTTCTAGAGAATTATTATGTTTAAATATGGTTGACAGTCTTTGCTGTAAGTTCTTCTTGAGGAACTAATGTCATTACCTCACGAATTTAGTTTTAATTATAAATTCTACCAATGGACAAAAGGAGAGCAAGAAAACATATGGTAATAATGTACAGGCCAGCTTTGCTTTAGACCCAGCCATATGAAATATTTCATTTGTGAAAAGAAAGAGATAGCAATTAAAGTTAAGGTTCGCTTTATAATGTTTCGCTTTACTTGGCTTAGTGCTATGAAATGAAATATTTCTAAAAGCAACATCTGCGTTTAACGTCTCTTGGTATCCTTTTTTCAAAAACATACACGGAACCGATTCCTCAGATTAACCGTCTTTCCAAACTCCTTAGTATTATAAGCGTAAGTACTACTCGAACCCATATCATAAAACACCGACAATATAGATCAAGAAGAACATATTGAATGCCTAAAACTCATTACCATCAAATCAAGTAAAATAAAAACATACCAAAACGATTCCTCGCAGGATTAATCAGTCTTTCCAAACTCCTTAGTATTATAAGCGTAAGTACTACTTTCGAACCCATATCATAAAACACGACAATATAGATCAAGAAGAACATATTGAACACCCAAATTAAGCAAAGTATATTGAAAACGCCTAATTAACAAGCTAGGATATACACGCAATACATGTAAAGATGAGTCAACTTGCAATCATAGGTAGACATACAGAGAAATATGTCACGTACCAACTGGACAAGTGTAAGGCTTAAGTTGTAATTGGAAGGGTTTTGTCTGAGACGGCCTATAGCCCCAAAGTGGTCTGATCTTTGAAAAATAAGTACCGTGCCATCGACACTTTGACACATCCTCATGTCTATTCATATAGCTACAGAACAATTACTACTGTTCGTGTTGGTGACATGCTACAGACAGCAGATGAACATATTTCATCACAAATACTTACTAAAAAATATTTTGATCCACCTTTTGCGAATAAGATATCATTTCTTGTAAAGCTCAAGTTCTAGAGAATTATTATGTTTAAATATGGTTGACAGTCTTTGCTGTAAGTTCTTCTTGAGGAACTAATGTCATTACCTCACGAATTTAGTTTTAATTATAAATTCTACCAATGGACAAAAGGAGAGCAAGAAAACATATGGTAATAATGTACAGGCCAGCTTTGCTTTAGACCCAGCCATATGAAATATTTCATTTGTGAAAAGAAAGAGATAGCAATTAAAGTTAAGGTTCGCTTATAATGTTCGCTTTACTTGGCTTAGTGCTATGAAATGAAATATTTCTAAAAGCAACATACTGCGTTTAACGTCTCTTGGTATCCTTTTTTCAAAAAACATACCTGAAACTGATTCCTCGCAGACACCGTCTTTCCAAACTCCTTAGTATTATAAGCGTAAGTACTACTCGAACCCATATCATAAAACACGACAATATAGATCAGTAAGAACATATTGAATGCCGAAACTCATTACCATCAAATCAAGTAAAATAAAAAACATACCTGAAACTGATTCCTCGCAGACACCGTCTTTCCAAACTCCTTAGTATTATAAGCGTAAGTACTAGTCGAACCCATATCATAAAACACGACAATATAGATTAGTAAGAACATATTGAACACCCAAATTAAGCAAAGTATATTGAAAACGCCTAATTAACAAGCTAGGATATACACGCAATACATGTAAAGATGAGTCAACTTGCAATCATAGGTAGACATACAGAGAAATATGTCAAATGATTTTGCCAATCACACCACGTACCAACTGGACAAGTGTAAGGCTTAAGTTGTAACTGACCAAACCAGATAACTGGGGAAGGTTTTTGTCTGAGACGGCCTATAGCCCCAGGCGGTACAGTGCTGAAAAATAAGTACCAGGCTACTGACACTTTGACACATCCTCATGTCTATTCAGAACAATTACTACTGTTCGTCTGTGATTATATCATACCCTCGTGATCATTCCTTAGCAATGTAAGTGTGCTCCTTATTGATTAAAAAAATGGTGAGGGAAAGAACGTGACAACTGTATCGCTATCAGTTATTTACACTATGAATATCTGAGACCACCACCTAAGTATATGTTTAAGCATTGTTAGGATTTTCTTTTTTCCAAGTTCTCTTCCAACTTACTTTTCTCTTAGATAGATTAGTAACTATTTCTTATTTCTAACATGGTCACCAAACTGGAGCTATTTTTGGATAAGGTTCCTGGGCAGACCTCGGTTCTTTTGGATTCACAAAAGTGAGCTTTTTTTCTTTCTTCAATACAGAGTACCATATAATCATTTGAGAAATCTTTCTTCAATACAGAGTACCATATAATCATTTGAGAAAGCTACTTTTACACACAAATAATAACTACTAAAATATGTAGTTGTAGTGTAGTCGAAAGGCCGAATTTTTTTCTTACCTTTAGTGCTGAATGTCGTTGTTGCTTTCAATCTCAGTAATTTGATCTCAGTGAAGGCGCACTTTGCTTTCAATCTCAGTAATTTGGTGAAGGCGCACTTTGCTTTCAATCTCAACAGAATTGGAGTGATGAGGGGTTTGTTTGGAGAAAAGAAAAGGGGGAGGCGTGGGTTATCGCGATACTATGGGCCGGTCTGTGGCAAATAAAGAGACATACCACTTAATAGTCTTAGATCCTGCCATGTCATAAGCAGGGTGAAACTGTGAGAATGTGTTTGCGACCGTCGGATGGATGAAGACCCTTCCCTAATTTGTTATATAGATATAGAGCCATTGGAATCAGCCTTACCCACTTAAAGAAATCAATTATAGCCAAACACAACACTCTTAGGAATAAATCTTTTGTTTTGTTGGCCGAAACAAATATGTTCAATTATTTCCAGTGTTTAGAAAACCGGACCGGACCGGTGGTTGAACCGGGGTCCGACCGGAACCGGTAAATTTTCGGTTCGGTTCAGTTAAAATTTGAGTTTATGGTTGGACCCTCGGTCTAAACTTAAACCGTGGTTGAACCGGCGAACCGGTTAAACCGGTTCAGCTCTAAACCGGATCACCGTTATATAATTTTTTTTTTTTTTTTTTTTTGAAAATTGAAAAATGATGGGGAGTTGAACCTAACACCTAAACAAGATAATCCAAACTCCAAACCAACATACTACTATGTATTTCTTGTATAATAAATTTATTTTGATATATAATATCAATTAATATTGAATTAAAACATGTATTTATTCATTTTATTATTGTAATTATTAAAAAAATTGCTAAATAAATATCAATCGGTCTGACCGAGTCGAACCATGGTTGAACCTAGTTGAACCATTTTAACAAAAAATCGGTTCGATCACCGGTTCGGTTTTCAAAACATTGATTATTTCCGTATCACACATTGTCACATTCACACTAGACTTTCTTTGCCACATGATTTTTTTAATAATAAATGAACCCAGCATTATTGCACCGTATCATGCACATCGACAAAATAAAATTATATTAAACGTACTCGACAAGTCGACAGATAGTCAAGGGCCACTGGAGCAGTTGAAGACAAAGATTCCAGCTGTAGCCTAATCTTACTCCGGCCTATATAGTGCATTACTGTATATTATATATCTATCTAATAAAAAACAATGGTGTGGAGCCTACATAGACTCCATCCAATTGTTGCTATTGTCTTTTATAAGTTGTGACATGGCAGATCCAAATGTTTGGAGAGTTTGTGTAATTTTGTTAAGTGTAATCAATACTTATAGAATCTATCCAAAAATCAACCAAAAAGTCAACAATTGTTGAAATTTGGCCATAAACCATTAGCCTTCCAATTGATTTGGGCTTATAGATAATGGGTAATTGGGATGGCCTTTGTAATTTATAAATTGAGTTGTTTTCATTTGGTCTTGCGAATATTTTACCTTTTTAAGATATTTATGACGTTTCTGCGGCGACGGCGATGAGTTATTAGGGATAATGTTGTTGCAGCGCGTCGAGGTCTCGCGGGCCGTAGGCACGGGCATACCCTAGTATTATATAATAAGCATAAGAATCTAGAGTGAGAGAGAAACAAAACAAATAATGGAGAACGAAGCAAAAACTCATGTTCTAATAGTTCCATATCCAGGTCAAGGCCACATAAACCCTATGCACCAGTTTGCTAAACGCATAGTTAATAAAGGAGTCAAAGCAACACTAGTCGTCACCAAATTCATCTCCAAGTCAATGCATGCAGAAACTGGCAAGATTGGAGTTGAGATGATCTCTGATGGTTATGATGATGGTGGCTTCACGGCTGCAGAAAGTGTGGAAGCTTATCTATCACGCTTCGCAACTGTTGGTTCAGAAACCTTAACTGAAGTCATCAAGAAACAAGAGAGTTCTGGTTATCCAGTGAGTTGTGTGATTTATGATTCATTTATACCTTGGGCATTGGATGTTGCTCATGGGTTTGGAATACAAGCAGGAACATTCTTTACCCAGTCTTGTGCTGTTAACAACATATATTACCAATTCCATGAAGGACTTCTGGACACCCCTGAATCATATCCAGCAGCAGACCCGACACTTCCTATTAGTATTCCAGGGTTACCACCACTCAGACCTAAAGACTTGCCGTCTTTTTTCTATGTGCCTGGGTACTATGGAGCTTACTTTGAGATGCTTATGAATCAATACTCCAATCTTAAAGAAGCAAACTGGATTTTCGTTAATACCTACAAAGAGTTGGAAGTTGAGGTCAGTAAGCAATTATTTTCATATCAGTTTAGAGTAGCTTGAAGGCTTGAGAATTTGAGAACAAGCTTCCAGCATAGATATTGATAAAAACTGCATTAACTACATATTAATTGAGATCTCCCCTCCACAATACCATGAGTTATTAGTTGATTCTATTGTCAAAACAAACTTGTCCACAAAACAACTAAAGACAAGTGTCTCCCAGAATTTGCTCTGCATCTTGCCTTAAACCAATAAGACTGTGCGGCTCTCGTAATCCAGATTAGCCTATATATAAAGTTCAGTTTGTAGCTCAAAATGCTGGATTTGCCATTTTCTTTTTAACAGATTCTATCAAGGTCTTTCATCGTTAGTACTGGAGGAACTAAAGGGTAGTCCGCTGTCCCTCCTGGGACATCAGATAAAATTGGAACTAAATGCCTGGTAAAAATATAAATTTACACACAAACGAGCAATTGTAATTTTCTTTACAGATTAACGGGATATATAAGCATGAGTAAATGAGATAGCTTATAAACACTAGCGTCGGAATACCCTCGATGAGCATAACATTATACACGTTTTGGCATAAATTTTCATAGTCAAGCTCTTAAAGGAGGGCCAGTGAGATAATTCGCTAAAAAAATGTATGGATGGTAATCGTTGTACTTGTTTGAGGAATTTGTGTGTTCTAGTCGTTCTTTACTCCTTCATGGATGGCCTCAATTACCCCCCTGAACTAATTACCGCCTACTAGTATTATCTCGATGAGCTAATTAGTATTTTCTCCTTACTGGACGGGGAAATTAGGGTTTTTTTTTTAAAAAAAAAAAAAAAAATTGGATTGACTATGTTTTTTTTTGTGTGTATTTGAAAGAAAAATTCTAATTTTCTATCTAGTGGAAGAATTCTAATTAGCTCAGCTAGTGGGATAATATTCATTAAAACTGAAAAAAAAAATAAAAAATATAAAAAATTATGTAATTATTCACGTACAAACACAATATCAATTAGATTAGGACATAATCCTATCTTAAACACAGTTGTCAAGGTACCATGTGCGCTGCGGGCACCACATCTTCCCGGAGAACGAAAGTAATAATTTGTTGGGTTAACTAGTATTACTCCCCCACTAGATGAGTCAATTAGATTTCTCCCCTACTAGATGGGAAATTATGGTCTCCCCTAAATGTTGGAGTTATCCTCACATGAGGAGAAAAAAACGAGAAAGCGAGCGGGCTAATTCGGTTTGAAATGAAGGGCCAGCCCGAGTTCCAATAGAATAGGGCGACCATTCATCATAGGGGGCGACCCGCCGACTCAAGACATTGAAGCGCCTGGCCAGTCTAATTTCGTGGGCCTTTCTTCTACATGCAGAGTGAATTTGGTTTTGGAGATAAAACCAAAATCAAGGTTTTGGAAAACCTAACCTAACAAGTCGGAAGGATTGGAATCCGGACTAAAACAAAGAGAGAACCTTTACAGAGATACTGACCTCAGAAAGAGATAAGAGTGATCTAGTAAGGTGAGAGAGACCGAAAGGAGAGATTGTAATCTTCCTTCCCACTTTATTAAGAACTGGCTCTTATGGAAGTAGGCATCATTGGCCGAACCACGGTAAATCTTTGTGTTGTGGTTTGCTTTTACTGCTTTACATTATTATCTGTTGTTAATAGTTGTTTAACGAGTTGGGCATGTTAGTATAGGTTGTAGTTGATATTTAGATTTTGTCCGGAGTTGAATTGTATTCAAATACAAGTTATCTGTGTAGTGGGGGAATCGATTGGTATTGATATAATCCCCAACAAGTGGTATCAGAGCCTTGGTTAGAATAGCCTAGGGTGTTATCCGAATCTTGGTCAGAAGGTGTTTGACGAAATTCCTGAGAGAAGATTTGAGGTTAAATAGCTTGTAGAGATGGACCATTCCGTGAACACTCATTATGATGAGTCGAATAGGAAGAACTACACCATCCGAAAGCCAAGATGGAAGACTTGCTATCCGCAAGGACTTGGCACTTCCCATTGAGAATGAGGAGTAAAACCGAAAAGACCGATGAGGCCGAAAGTGGAAAAAGCTTGACGTAAAAGCGATTGGATACATTCGACGGTGGATTGACGGCGGTGTCTTTCACCATGTGGCCCAAGAGACTCTGACCTTCGTCACCTATGGAAGAAACTTCGAGGACCTTTATGAGAGGAAGTCGGGTGGAAACAAAGTGCTAGTCGTTAAGAAGTTTGGAACCACGAAGTACAAGAAGGTTCTTCAATGTCCGAGCATCTTAATGAAGTACTGAGAATATCATCAATCGATGCATTTGATGAAGATAAATTTGGGAGACGAAGTTGAGGCTTTGTTTCTATTAGGCTCTCTACCCGAAAGTTGGGAGACATTAGCGTTTTCTACATGGAGCGCCCAAGGATGGAATTGTTACCATGGAGATGGCTACCACGTCTTTGTTGAATGAGGAGACTAGAAGGAGTGCAAGAAGCAGCTCTTCTCACTCGAGAGATCCTTTTCACGAGAAACGGGGAGAGGTCAAAACGAAAACCATCTCGTTTCAGAGGTGATGATTGAAGTAAATCTAGGGGTGAAGCTAGAACTCCTAAAGGCTGAGGAGAGAGGCAATGTTACTATTGTTACAAAAGGCCACTTATGATATGAGTGCAATCGAAGAGGGATGAGAAGAATAAGCGTGTACATGAAGACATGGTGAAGAGGAACGGAAACACAAAGGCAGAGATACTACCACACTAGTCGACGACTAGTGGGGGAATCAGGTCGGTGTGGTGTGTCGCCGTCTTAGTACCTCATGTCGATACGAGTGGGTGATAGATACTGGGGAGCATCCTATCACGTCCGCGCGCAAGACGGGGATTCTTCTTCACTACCTACCGTGGTGAATATGGTGAAGTGAGGATAAATGCTGATGGCCTCAAGATTATAGGCATTGGAGATGTTCATATAGAAACCAATGTCGGCTACACCTTGACACTCAAGGATGTAAAGACATGTCCCCGACATACGGTTAAGCCTAATTTCGGCCGGGAAATTAGATGGCGATGGCTTTGTAAACTCGTTTGGTAACGGGGTATGGAACCGAAAGCGAGAGGTTCCATTGAAGCGGCAGAGGAAAAAAAACTTTCTCTTTACAAAACACGTGCTAGTTTGTGTAAAGCGGTTTCGAATCGCGAAGAAGAAGCTTCATCCGAACCGTGGGCACAAGAGGCGTCGCGGTCACACATGGGCATAAAAGGGATGGAAGTTCTTGCTAAGCAAAAGGCCATGCCGGACATTAAAGGTACACATTTAAATACATGTACTCATGTTTGGTAGGAAAGCAACACGGTGTCTTTCCAAAGATTCCCGTCTCCTACAGAAAGGACACCGTCCCCGAGCTAGTGCAACGCACTTATGTGGTCCTATGAGAGTGAAGTCCCACCGGGGAGTTTTTTACTTCTTGACATTCATTGATGATCGTCAAGAAAGATATGGGCCTATAGTCGAAGACGACAAGGATGAAGTACTTGGCGTGTTTGAGAAATTCCAAAGATGGTGGAAAGAGAGACCGGGAAGTTGTTGAAATGTATTATTTCGGATAATGGGGGGTGAAAGTACATTGGGCCATTTGAAGAGTATTACCCGAGTCATGGGATTCGCCATGAGCAGACCGTTCCCAAGACACCGAATGAGAATGGGAATAGCGAGAGAATGAACCGCACTACCATTGTAGAGAGGATGAGATGCATGCTATCTCACTCTAAGCTACCTAGAACTCTTTGGGTAGAAGCAATGCGCCCGTGCATGTGATCAACATGTCGCCGCAAAGCCTCCGAATAGTGATTATCCGCAGAGAGTATGGTGAGGCGCGGAGATGTTGATTATGGATACTGAGGGTATTTGGGTGCGGGGCATTTGTGCATATTCGGAAGGATGAGAGATCAAGCTTGATGACAAAGCCAAGCAAAGCATTTTTCCGGGTTATGGAGATGAAAAGTTTGGTTACAAACTCTATGATTCGATTAACAAGAAGGTAATCCGAAGTCGAGATGTTGTGTTCTTAGAAGACCAAACCATAGCGAGACTTTGAGGAGGTGAGAAGCTACGGGCTTTCACCAATGATCTTGTTGATTGAACCGAAGTTCCTACCGTGGAACGCGCGAAGGCATTGAGAATGCAGAGAACCATGAGTTTGAAGCTTCATGATGAGAATCCTATTGCTTCATGATGGGATAGAACCTATTGGTATAGAAGATGGATGAGATGCATGAACCACCACCGCCAGAGCAAAGCGAGTGCAACGACCTCGAGGCACCGTGAGATGGGGCAAGGAGGTCCGACAGAGGGAGAATAGCTTCAACTGGTATCCACCACATACGTGCGTGCTACTATCGGATGGTGGAGAACCCATGTACTATCAAGAGGCACTTGAAGCGTACGAGACAAGGAAAAGTGGTTCAAGGCCATGCATGACGAGATGGATTCTTTGCATGTTAATCACACTTATGAAGTTAGTTGAGAAACCCAGGGGAGAAAAGTTCTCAAGAATAAGTGGATATACAAAGTCAAGCATGGGAGAACAATCCTCACCCAAGCCTGCACAAAGCTTGCTTTATTGTGAAGGGATTCGGTCAAAGAAAAGGGATTGACTTTGATGAGATTTTCTCTCCGTAGTAAAGATGACTTCTATCCGGGTGGTATTGGGTATGGCCGCAAGTATGAACCCAGAGGTTGAGCGACTAGATGTTAAGACGGCTTTTCTTCATGGAGACCTTGAAGAAGATGTTTACATGGACCGGCCGTGAGGGTTTGAGGTCAAAGCAAGGAGCACCTAGTATGCAAGTCGATAAAGAGCTTGTATGGGTTGAAGCAAGCACGGAGACATTGGTACATAAAGTTTGATTCCTTTATGGCGAAGCAAGGATACAAGAAGTCGGCTCCCATCATTGGCGTTTGTTGAGATTTCCGGATGGGGATTTCATTGTCTTTATTTTTGTATGTGGATGATATGTTGATAGTTGGCCCAAACATCAACAAGATATCAAGTGAAGAAAGACTCGAGTAAGTCCTTTGAGATGAAGGATTTGGGTCAAGCAAAGCAGATACTTGGGATGGATCACCGTGACGAAAAGAGTGGGAAGTTGTGGCTTTCAAGAAAGCTACATTGGAAGGTGTTGAAGAGATTCAACATGGATCGCCGGTTTAGTCGGTTGTCCGCTTGGTGGCCGGCCCGCATGACCAAAGAGATGTGTCCTAAAGGGTGAGCATGAGCAGAGTCGGATGGAAAAGATTCCTTATGCATCCCGAAATGGGCATTTGATGTATGCCATGGTGTGTACTAGACCAGGATATTGCTTTTCGCCGTTGGGGTTAGAAGCGATTTCATCAACCGCAAAGAACATTGGGAAGGTGTTAAGTGGATATTGAGATATCTCAAAGGCACTTCCAAATCGTGTTTGTGTTTTTGGTGGAAGTAAGCCCTTACTTGGAAGGCTACACCGATGCGACATATGGCAGTGATGTCGATTTCGATGAAGTCCACCTCCCGGTTATCGGGTTACTTTTGCGGGGAGCGGTTTCTTGGCAATCTAAGTTACAAAAAAGTGTGTTGCCCTCTCCACTACGAAGCCGAAGTATATTGCAGCCACCGAAAGTGTTGCAAAAGAGTTGCTATGGATGAAGAGGTTCTTCGACGAACTAGGGCTAAAGCGTAAAACAGTTTGTAGTTCTAAATGTGATGACGGTCGAGGCGCCATCCACTTGAGCAAGAATCCGAAGTTTTCATTCTAGGTCCAAGCACATACATACGTGCATTATCATTGGATTAGAGAAGTTTCGAGGACAAGCATTTGTGTATCGAGAAGATCCATACCGACAAGAACGGGTCGGATATGATGACCAAAGTCTTACCGAAAGGTAAGTTTGATGTTTGTTGGGCTATTGCGGAATGGCGACACCTCCTCCGTTGATTTGGAAATTGCATGGAGGAAGCCCCTCACCGCTCGAGGGGAGATTGTGGAGTTATCCCTCATGAGGAGAGAAAACGAGTGGCGACGTAAACGGCGTTGGAAATGCGAGGCGGAAATGCGCTTCGGCCAGGGGCGACTTCGGCTCGAGTTCCAGAGAATAAGGCGACCGCCCTTCATAGGGGCGACCAGCGCCGAACTCAAGATACATTGCACATTTAAAGAGGGGCTTCGGGCTTCAGTCTAATTTCGTGGGCCTTTGCTACTGATACCATAAATTTGGTTTTGGAGATAAAACCAAAATCAAGGTTTTGGAAAACCTAACCTAACAAGTCGGAAGGATTGGAATCGGACTAAAACAAAGAGAGAGAACCTTTACAGAGATACAACCCTCAGAAAGAGATAAGAGTGATCTAGTAAGGTGAGATTGAAAGGAGAGATTGTAATCTTCCTTCCCACTTTATTAAGAACCGCTCTTGTGGAAGTAGGCATCATTGGCGAACCACGGTAAATCTTTGTGTTGTGGTTTGCTTTTACCGCTTTACATTATTATCATTGTTAATAGTTGTTTAATGAGTTGGGCATGTTAGTATAGGTTGTAGTTGATATTTAGATTTTGTCCCGGAGTTGAATTGTGTTCAAATACAAGTTATCTGTGTAGTGGGGGAATCGATTGGTATTGATATAATCCCCAACACTAAATACACACAAAAATTTTTGGTCAACCCACTTTGACTTTTTTTTTGTGTGTATTTAGGGGAGAGACCCTAATTTCCCATCTAGTGGGGAGAAATCCTAATTGGCTCATCTAGTGTGTGTGTGTGTGTGGGGGGGGGGGTTAATACTAGTTCACCCTAATTTGTTTCTTGTGAGCTGCGTCATTGATCCTTCTTTCTCAAACCCTTTCTTGCTCAGTCCCTGTAACTTGACAGGGATTCTTTGTGTATTCAGACAGAATAATGAATTCACACTGTTTTAAATTGCTTAAATCTACAATAACAAGTTATTGGGACTCCAAAGCTTACACGTTATTAATAATCTATCACAATCCTGTGGAGTTTTTTTTTTTTTTTGATGAATTTGGAAGTATAGTTAGAAGGATATTTTATTGAATCTTTATTGAATACAAATATGCAAACTGAGCTATACCCATCAGTTTTTTTAAGTTTTGAAACCCGTCCCTTGAGATTGATAGTTAGCATAGTTTTTTTGGATTCTAATTGTAAATAGTAATTGTAATTATATAGGAGAGACTTATTTATTTATTTATTTTAAACAAAATGGGAGATAATTATGTTATTTAAGTGACATTAGGGAAGCTCTTATAAATTATCAATAATAAAATAGGATTTGTTTTAATTTCAATGTGGGAAATAGAGATAATTATTTAATTTAAGTGACATTAGAAGAGTGTTTCTAAATTATTAATAAAGAAGTGACGTTGTTTAAATTATATTAATAAAAGTGAAGTTTATTCTAAATTTAGTGAGAGGTGTGTTTCTAAATTAAGTAAATAAAGAGATTTATTCTAAATTTTGTGGATTCCGTTGAGGCTAGGGCAGCGGCAATTAGCTTAGTACACGATTTCTGTCTTAAATGGATCTCTCTTTCTGGGTTTCCTGTCCTGTTCCATCCCTTTTTCTTCTGTCTGAGGCAAAGGCGAATCCGAGAGTTTGGCGAGAGGAGATCATGGAAAGGGACTCGTTTCATTAGGTGGGGAGTTCGATATGGCCACTGTGACAAGCCTTCCCTATGTCCATAATTGAAGTGTTTTTCGGCCCTACTTAGTTGACTGAGAATGACAAAGGCTTCCAAGACGATCGGAGGATCAGTCATTTTCAAAGTCTGTTGGGATGATGTAAAGGCCACTGTGCTATGCCGGATCAAAGCACTACTGGCCATATCAACACTCTTTCGACCCCCACGATTCGGAGATGGATAGATAGAATCTTTGAGATAGGAGTCTCTCAGTATACTTGAAGGAAGGAGACCCCGAAAGATCTTGTCTGGTGCTTTTGGCTCTTCCACCAAGGGAAAGTATTTTTAGCCTCGAAATCTCCTATTGAATCGATCTCTTGCATCTAAAGGTTCTTCCCCGAGCTCATCCACAAAGTCTCTTTTTGTCGATAGGCACCCATCTTTGTAAAGGCTCTTGCATCTATAGAACCATCTTTCTCACCGACTCGAACAATCCGGGTTCTCGATCAAGAGGACAGCGAGGCTTAGATTCCATTTTCTTATGTTCAGTTATAGAGGCTCATCTTTCATTGATAGGAATGCTAGTAAGCGCAAATGCATTCCATACTTGTTTGCACTCGGTATCCAACTTCTTACTTTTTAAGAGGAATTGAACTCACCAACCGAAGGCAGGCCCATATCGAAGGGAGCTTAGCAAGCCTAAGCTTTGTCTTCCCCTCTGATCATATATATTTAGTGTTTTTTTTTTTTTTTTTTTTTTTATATATATAATATATATATATATATATAGTGTAGAGATATATCTATTTTTCTTTAACATTTAATATCAATTCACATCATTCTTGTTATTATATTTTCCATCAGGTTGTGGAATATATGGCAAAAGATAGCCCTTTAAGAACGATTGGACCAACATTACCGTCCATGTACCTCGACAAGCGCATCCCAGATGACACAGATTACAAACTCAATATCTATAAGCCTGATAGCAGCTTATGCATGAACTGGCTAAACGAGAAGCCAAATAATTCAGTTGTCTTTGTGTCCTTTGGGAGTTTGGCAGAACTGGGTGTAGAACAAATGGAAGAACTAGCATATGGATTAAAGCATAGTGACTGCTACTTCTTGTGGGTGGTTAGGGCAACAACAGAGGAGAAGCTCCCTAGCAAATTCAAAGAAGAAGTATCAGAGAAAGGTTTGATTGTTAGATGGAGTCCTCAGTTAGAAGTATTGGCACCCAGCACTCGGATGCTTTGTAACACATTGTGGATGGAACTCAACAATTGAAGCACTGAGCTTGGGAGTTCCCATGGTGGCAATGCCACAATGGACAGACCAAACAACTAATGCTAAGTTTGTGCAAGACATTTGGGGAACGGGAGTTAGAGTTAGTGTAGATGAGAATGGGATAGTAAAAAGAGAAGAAATAGAGTACTGCATCAAACAAGTTTTGGAAGGAGTAAGAAGTGTTGAAATTAGGAAGAATGCTATCAAATGGAGAAATTTAGCCAAGGAAGCATTGGGCGAAGGTGGAAGTTCAGAAAAGAACTTTGATGAATTTATCTCTAAACTCACACCTACACCAGAGCTCGTCATCTAATATCAAATACAGAAGCATGGAATAAGATATGTATAATTCCTTTTTCTCTCCCTAGGAGAGACTAGTGGTTTGCTTCTCTTTCCTTTTCGTCTTTGGTATTTCATAAATCATTTTGATGTTCCTCGTCTTAAGATCGATGCAGTGTCCTGCTCGATTTGTTTTTCCCTTTTTCTTCTCTCCGTGTGTATGGGTGTGTGCACTTGTGTAAAACAATGATACATATTTTGATTGAACTACTCTAGCATTGGATTTCTACATTGCGATGTTTATGAAAAGATACCACTTAACTAGCATAATAAATGGGGAGGGATTGGAGGGGGAGAGGCAAATAGAACTGTGCAGTTATTACGTAGTTATAAACCCAAACAATGTTATTCATTAAACCAGGCAGCAGCTAAAGATATCAGGGGACCTTAATTTGTTTTTCAATCCACCATACTGAACTTCTATTCACCCACCAAACAATCTGCAGATAATACACCACGATTCCTACATGCATGAAGTTGTTCCAAAAGGCCTAAATAATAAGACATCACTTCCTATTAATTACACGAAAAGATCATTACTGCGACCATGGTTAATGAGCGCCTATTGGATAAGATTATGCTATAAAATAGTTCGATCAAGTGCGCCAACAAATTAAGATCAAGTTCTGGACACCAAAGTATCACACCATTATAGTGCTTGTTAGTGGACGCTCGACTCAATAATAAGTCGACCAAAATGGAGTAAGTTTGCCAAATAGGAACTCATCCAGAAACAATTAAGTTAGGGAAGAAAATAGACCTGTAACCTGTTGAACAATCCATACCTATACAATTTCCTATTCCAGGGTTTGGTAACTTACATATATATCCAGGTTCACTTGGTGTTGTGTAGCCGACCTAGTCGTTCACTAGTAACTCCAAATTCCAAAAGAGTGAAATGATTCCCAGGCTTTCTAACTATTTTGGACCGGCTCATTGGGAATTAATTTGGGTTGTCCCATACCATTAGTAGGATCTTTACAAATAAAACCAACTCAAGCCCATTAGTGTTTGCTATAAAGCCCAACAATATGGGGCTTTTTAAAATAAGAGAGCCCAAATTCAAGATCACCTATATAAAAGGTTGATCGATTTCAAATTAAATAACCCAATAAACCTAATTTCAAGCTAAAAGGATTGAAAAGTTTGACTTATTCTTTGTTCTTTTTTTACTGTTAGATCTACAACTCTCTCAATCTCTCTCTCTTGTCTCTTTCTTCTCTTTAATATAAGTCTTGGTTCTTAGCTCTTAAGTTAGGATGAAGAAATGGGATGGTTGTTGATGGTGGAAGTGGCTGATTTTCATGAGGTAAAAGATGCCTACGTATCCAGTTGAGGGAATATTGCCTCAACAATATGGGAACTGGTCATCTCTTCTTCCCCACTCAGTATGTTATTCAGCCCCATAAAGAACTACGACAGACTCGATTCCTAAAAGAGGATACGTAGGCAGCCACTTCGTGGTTCAGTCCATATTATCAAATACTTCTATTGGTTTCGGTAGATACGCTTTGAACTAGAACACGGTGTGAAGACATCAGCAAAGGATTGTGGGATACTCATAAAATCACCTACAGTAAGAGTGGGGTCAAAGGTGTAATTATGGTAAGAGTGCTACAGTGGCGCCGCCTGTAGCCTGATGATAATAATAGCAATAATGGTAGTAGCTCGTGCTGATGTGATGTTATGAGATGATGTTGAGTGTAGAGGTTTGTATATTTTTTGGGGTCTACGACTTGATGTTGTGGTTGGTAGGGAATGGTTGCATTCTTTTTTAGGATAATAGTTGCCTACGCATCAAGTTCCTTGGGTAAACTTGAATCCAACCTTACGTATAGTAGTTCATCTCTCTCTACTTATAGATGTTTGAGCTGACCTTCCTTATTGTTTCCAGGCCGTTGTCAAGTGTAGATCCATATTTTGTGTTATCTTGATGATTTGTCATTACTCCCGATGTTACAAAGTAAATGTCTTCTTGATTGGTGCGTTGACTGAGTAATCGCGGTAGATCATTTGCTTCCTTATATGGCTGTATCTGATATTTGGGATGACTTGAGTCTGGGTCATTGTTATGTCCTGGTGGTGTGGTACGAGCTGGTGATGTACGAGCTGTAAAGATACGACTGGATTGTGGACACGTGTGCTATAGTGATATGAATGTAAAACGAAGGGTACTTACACTGAGTGACGACTGCTCAAGACGAGTGCACGAATATAGTGACGACTACTCAAGACGAGTGCCCGAGTATAGTGACGATTTCTCAAAATGAGTGTCCGAGTCATCGAGTAGGAGGTCCCTTACAATGATGTATTCCCTATTGACTATTGTCTTGCAAAATGGAGTATAATTGTTAACTCTTAATAATATGAAACTCTAAATAAACCACTAGTTTATGAATAAATTGTTGTATAGTTACTTCACTTCATTGATTTTTGTTTGTTCACTTTTGATTTGTATGAGACTTAAAACTTAATATACTTACATAATAGGAAATTTTTAGAATTAAGAAAATGTCATAATCTTGAGGCTCCGCCTTATGCCATGAGGCTTATGCGTCGCTTCATGAGCTGGTGAAATGCCTTGCCCCGGCCCGCGCTTTCGCATTTTAAAACATTGTTTGTTTAACTAGGCATGTATTTGATCTAAAAAAAACTAGGCGTGTATGTAGTTGGCCTATTCAAAGTATTGCTCTCGAGACATGGGATGACGGGGCTGGTATTCGACCCATCGGGCGCTTCAGATCGAATGTTCAAGTTCGGACTTGTTATTTAGTTAGCTAGCTTAAAATGTGTTCATGTTCGCCTTACATAGTATTGTGATACGGGCGAGATAGACTTGATGGTTGATATGAATAAGATATGAAAAAAGTAACTGTAAGGGACATCCCATCAGTCACGTGATGTGCACACACAATGACTCCCTCAACATAACGCGACATATGAACACCCATCGCACTCGCTATATCAGAGCACTCGCTCACTCAGCAGATCAATGACTTGTCACTCGACTTCATCTCGTGACATCATCACCTAATACTATCATCATTACCAGCTTATCTTTAAGCCCCTTTCCCACTGTAATACATGCACCATTACAGCCATACACCATCATTACGGTGAACACCATCATTGCACCCTATGCCAACTCAGATAGACCTACAATTGCTAATCCACGTGCCTCCCACAGGCACATGTCAATCCATCTCAACCGCACATATGTACTTAGCTTATCAGTACACGTGTCACACCCGATGCTCACTCTCAATGACTATAAAAGCTACCCTTCAGAGCTACGTGTGGCTTGATTTCCAGTCTCACTAACATAGTGTTGGATACGTAGACATCTTCTTACTCATGAAGAGTGTAGGGGGGATTTCCCATCACTAACTAAATGACATGTGGGAGGGAAATGACCCAGGACTATAGATGTCCAGAATGAGACGAAATCCATAAGATCAGTTCTATGAATAAGTGATCTCGTGTTTATCACGAGTGTTTAGTAAGTATGTGCCAGACACGTGACTAACCGCCTCTAAGCATAACAATTCTCCAAGTCGTTAGAAACTGATATGGACAGTTTCTAAACAGAAGGAAATTGAAGAGAGTGATCTTTGATGATAAGGAAGGAATCGTAATGACATATCTGTAAGAGTTACCTTTTAGATATAATATTCCCATATGCGATGGGATATTATGATCAACAAGGAAACCTACCTCTAATAAGATATGATCTAGATTTAGACTTCCATAAGGAGAGGATTCCTAATAGGAAGGCAGAGTCCAAAGATGGAAGGAAACTCACAAGCGGTAAGGTTAACTCTAACCCTATGACTCTCAAAGCTTTTCCTATATAAACCACAGGGATTTGCTCTTAGGACCTACGCAAAATAGGGTTTGATTCTTCTAAATAAACAAGGAGATACGTAGGCAGCTGTTAGGCGGTTCAACCCTGAACTCTAAATCATCTCATCTCTTCTCTGTCAAGAAAAAGAATCTGAATCACAAGGCACAGAGGAAAATCAGGGGATACTCAGAAAATCTCCTACAAAGAGCAGCCATTAACACCAAACAAAACCATCCCCTCCTTATTATTCCAACTTAAGAGCTAAGAATCAAATCTTAATCCTTGGTGTAAATTTAGACATTTACATTTGGCGCCGTTTGTATGGAAATTAACCATTCAAACATTTATATTTGGTACCGTCTGAAGATCACCATTCAAACACTTATATTTGGTGAAATCTATTTGCTTAAGACACCATCAATCTCGTTCTAGATTTAGGCATTCATTCAAAGCATCAACATAGTCAAGGCTAAGTTTTTTTTTTCCTACACCTCTCGTTTCACTAACAATGACCAGACATTTCAAAATTTACAATGTTTGATCACTGAAGGCTTGGCTTTAATCTATATCCTCAGAAACTCAAATTCAAAACTTACATGCCAAGCATCCTTACAATGACCTCATCAACGCATACATACAAAATCCAAGTAGGGCCACGACCCACCACTTAGTACTCCATTACACACTACATTTGGTGACGGAAGTGTAGATTAGGGCCAAACCCTCACCAAGTCAAGCTAGAGTGAATACAGAAATGTCATAGTCAATCAAGATCGAACATGGCTATTTTTTCATTATACTCACAACGTTGTAGAATTTTATTAATTACCATAAACATTTTTTTGTAGCATATCCTGATACATTGTAGGTTAATCCAACAGCTTTCGATCACCGAGGGTTTGATTTTAATCTATGCACTCAACCGATCAACTCATAAACCCAAGAAAGCCAACGGGGACAACTCTTTGTAACATACGCTTAACACCCACACAACGTCCTCAAAAAGCATTACATTGCAAACAATACTCTACAATTGAGGGATATATTAAAATCATGCCCTAAAAAATGAGGCCATTCGCGGCCACAGAACCATCTACATACGTCAGCTAATAAGTCTTACAACGACTTCTCAGGAACTCGATCGTTCCCCACAAGATAGACTATCATAGTTTCAATTCTTACAATAAGTCTTACAACGACTTCTCAGGGACTCCATCGTCGTCCCCCACAAGATCGACAACAATGACTTCTCCAGCACTACATCCATTCTCACTTAAGCGAATCACTCCTCTACCAAGACAAAACTTATAGTCCCAACAAAAAATCATTTAATCACATATGCTACTCAGTCGGTTTAGTCCAAGACGACTGGCAACCAAACCTCAACACACTGAGGGCTACAACTCGCCTCTCCTACATTCAGCCAGTCGAACCAGTCATCAACAAGTATTCAACCACAGTAGACAACAAGTCATAAACAATATGCTAGCTAGATACATTAGACAACTACATCAATCACATTCAAGCAAAGATTTTTCACAACATACTAGAAGGCAAATGAATTCTTTCAATACATTCATAACACCATACATTCTCAGATTACAATTCTCATATTACATGAGTACAACATGAGTACAAGTTACTCTCTTATATTACAAGTAGCTCCTTCACTCTCTACATACACTGAGAGCTTGTATTGCCCTGATCAAAAGTTGAAGATTCCGCTGGATCGTCGACATCACCATCAGTTATATTGTTGCATGACACAGCCAAAGTCTCTTGCAACACCAAGTGATGAATGCACTTCAAGAAAAAAGAGAAAGGCTAAGGCACACGACTACCTCTTCTCTACCTCTCTGGACTCACACAATGCCACGACCAGCTCTAAGCGGCAATCGAGTGGTTCCGAGCCAATATAAGACGAGCATCACCACCACTCGAGCACTGATGTCGCCGAAGAAGACCACTCGCTTCGCCCAGAACCAAAACCCAAGGCCAGCAGGAATGACAACCCAGCTAAGACACGCATAGCGAGCCTGCTCACCGTCACGTCGTTCCCATCGAAGGCACCACAAAGTACGGTGATTCGCCACTACCAGAAAATTCACCCGCCCCCACACATGGTCAATCCCCTCATGTGGATCACCAAGACCACAGGGCGAGCCAAATATCTAAGGCACACGATGAAGGATGCTTTCCTAAAAGCATCTCTTCATCGACCAAGCAACTTGTCGAAATCTCTTTCTCGTGGGTCCACGCCCCTTTAGCAACATGGCAACCACACTCGATCTGGTGAAGCAGAAACTTCACATTTGCTCTTCTCCACCAGATCTGAGTTCCCTTGGGCAATGCAACTGCACCATCCACCGGTGCGGCGCATCATTTCCCGAGACCACCCATTCTTAAACATAACCACCAAAGGAGTCAAGTAGAACATCACCTACCAACACCACGAGTTCACTACACATTAGCAACTTTCCCCCTACAACCACCAGCTACATTAAGCCAAACAATTCCCTCCACCATCCCTCCCACCAACAAATCACCATCTCCCGAAAACCTAAAAACCCCCCACCACCTGATACAAACTCCCACCGGCATAACCACAATTCCATTTATTTTTCTTCCTCATCTCTCAACATTACTACAAATAACTTACTATAACAACTACTCCACCAACACCTTACCACTTGCTACACTACAAGTCTAAAAATCCCAAACAAAAACCAGACAAAATGAAAAAACATGAGAAACAACAAAGAAACACAGCAAAAAATGGCAACAATTTTTGGCAAAAATTCTTCAAGTACGCAAGTAACAATGACTTCAAAAACCATTTTAAATAGGCAAGCTCACTGCCTCCTAGCCCTCCGATCTATATCAGTCTCAAAGGCCACAATCTCAACAAAATCTGTGTAGAATCTCAATCGCATATGTCAAGTCCCCCTTTTTTCAAGGACAACTCACCGCCTCTCAAACGACACCTTGCACACTTGGCTTGATAAGTCAAGTCCAACGTAATTTCCGTATTTAACAACTACAAGTCTTGAAGTGACCATTGCACTTCCCCAAAACAACAATTTCCAAAAAAGACTAGATATAGCTCACCCACAAATATGGCAAGCTTACAAGGTTACCTTTTCTACTCACATTCCTTATGCTTATAAGCTAACATGATATGCAGATCACATGAAGACAAGACAGCCAAAGACAAGACAAGATGCAAATTCAAAGTAATAATAAATCAGCAAACATCCTACAACGAGCCCCACATGGCCTCCCCCAGTGGAATATGACTTACTATTTCTACCATAGAAAAAGAAGCAAGAAAGACGAGCAGCACAATGCATACTCTATTGTATTAGGCTACTTAGAGCCACATCATTCACAAATCCTCACCAAAACTCTCTAAACAACAAATTCAAGAAGCCACGAGGCCCGCCTCACCATCACCTACATCTAGGGGTGTCAAAATGGCCCTCAAACCCTTAGCCCGCCCGCCCCGACCCGGCCCATAGGCCGAAAAAGCCCTCAAAATGAGGCCCTCACACATTGGGGTGGTTTTGGGCCGACCCGCCCTCAAGCCTTTGAGGGGAGGGTAAGGGCCTAGACTTCGAAACTTAAGCCCTCCCTTAAGCCCGGCCCTCATTAGGCCCTCAACATTTATTACATATATTTTAATAAAAAGATTTACAATATATTTCATCCTACCTATATTAATATCCGTTTCTCCCAAGATGCTCATAGTGAGCCACATCAGCAAAGTTTTTAAAATAGTCCCTATTTGAAAAATAATTACTTGCCATCTTACCAAACTAACCCTGAATTTGGCCTGCTCTCTAATTTAATATAAATTAAAATTGTCCTTTCATGTGTTATGCTAAAACAAAAAACAAAGCTACGCATTATTTCATTATTTCAAATGTACGCATGGGATAAAAAAAAACAAATTAATTGATATGTATTAGTTATTGGATATGGATATGGATATGTATTAGTTAATAGATATGGATATGGATTAGTTAATGGATCATGATATGTATTACTTATTGGATATGGATATGTTAAACTTCCAAGTGCTTCCCTTAAATATAGGCCCAGACATGATGGGTTTAAGAATAACAGGCCCGGCCACAGGTCGGGCTGCATGGCTAGTTTTAACATTAATATGCTAAAAATCACTTAAAAAAACATTTATCTATTAAGTTTGCCACCTTATAATTTTATTATAATATTTTATGAAATGAATTTAATTGATCTTAATTGACTAATACAACTTTAGCAAGTTTTTTTAGTAGTTTGAAAGTTTAATTGTGAAGTGCATTCGATTTTATCATTTTTAACTAATGTTTCTAAATTTATTTTGTAAATCAAATGTATAACATAGTATCCGGCCCCACGCGTTTGGCCCCAAAGCCCCGCCCTTCAAGCCTACCGAGAGGGTTGAGGGTGGGTAAAGGCTTCGAGATTTAAGTATTGGCCCAACCCGACCCGCCCTCTCGAGTAAATGAAGGTAGGGCTGGCCCGCCCCAAAAACATGAGGGCTTCATTGTTTGAGGGCGGCCGGCCCGCCCATTACCCATTTGACACCACTACCTACATCCTTCATTACCTCCTCGCCAGTCGCGACCGTCACTTCCACTGACTGGACAACAACCACAATCGAGGCTCCAGCACTCGTCCCTTCAGTTGGCACATCAGTATCCACCACATTTTCCCCTTCCACGCATCAGAGGCTGCATAAGTCGACTGCAACAAAAGACACTTCCGCCTCATCACCACGGTCGTCTTCTTTTTCAAAATCGTCACCACTCGCATCATCGTCACTCTGGGAAATGGCCGCAATCTGCACTAGGTGCTAACACTAATTTCCCGTCCACAAGATAACCAACCAGACAATTCCACTTTGAAGTGTGCCTCTCTGCCAGCCTCTGGTACTTGCGCACATCTCCCCTCTCAAACTCCAACTCCCTCTTCAAACGCTCCAACTCTAACTTCTGCCCCTCATACATCTTCCCTAGCTTGGCATGCAGCATTTTTTTAGTATTACACTGGAAATTCACTTCATCCAAATCTTTCCACGTACGCATCTTCACTGCCTCAGCCGCATGCAAATCTCCCCACACACAGTATTACTCATAGTTTCTACCTATTCAAGACGTGCTCTCAAATCAGCATTCTCAGCCGCTTTCAATTGCATCTCCATATCAGATGAAGCCAAAACTGACGCCAACATCTCCAGTTGTTGCACATAGAGCATATTCTACACCAAGACAAGACACAATTATCTACATGGGCATATACGAAATGACTAATGAAACCAGCAACACGAGTGATACTTACCCGATATGCGCTCAACGTACTCAGCTCACGCAGCTCTACAGCCGTCATCTTCTCCACCAGCTTACGATTAGCCTCCAGCATAATCGAGTGCACCAAGCCTTTCGCAATTGGTGCTCGATTATAGGCCACATCCGTGCGCCTCACACGACTCATCCTACGACCCTCCGCATATGTAGCCCTCCCCACATAATCATCTTCTTTATCTTTCGGTAGCCTAGTCACCAGTCTACTAGGCCCACTCTCCCTCTCGCTAGTCGGTACACGACTGACATCAGCCGTTTTCCTTGTTGGCACAGGCACGACCACATCCACACCAGCCCAACCACCACTCTACACCAACACCCCTCGTTCACTCACAACAGTCGGAATAGACACTTCACCAGCACTCACCACAGGACAATCAGTTGCACCTCCCGCTCCACCAGCTCCCTCTCCCTCAGTCAGATCAACCACATTCTTTCCTCCCAACTTTGAAAAGTCGATCTTCATCGACCCCGACTTCGACTTCTTGCGACTTCCCCTGGACGATTCTGAGCCAACAACACCCCTCCTCTTGTCCCTTACGCCCCCATCCATATTTTCGGACGAATCCCTTATCAAGCTAACCGACCTCCTGATACGACTCCTCACACGGTCTTTCTTCCCGTCATTCTTCTCACGAGCGACAATCGACCCCCGCTCGTCAAAATATTCGGCAACCATTGTTAGCAAATTCTTCTTTTCCTCTCTCCCCAAGCCAGCAAAACCTTCTATCTTACCACACCGCTCCGCGAATGGAACCATATACCTTAGAATCTCTGCAAAACATAATAGACATATATCAGAAACCCTCAGACACAAACATAAACACACGCAAACATCATCCCCACCCATTTTTACTATACCTTCATTGTTATACTACTTCACAAAATAACCCTGTAATCAGAACCGGATGCTCCCACCATGTCTCCCAGTTCGGTAAATCCATCAACTCTGACGCATTCGCCTTCAAGCTCAGGGCACACTTCATCACTGTCTTATCCTTCAACCAATTTGCCTTCATATGCATACATATACTCGAGAATATCCTTCAAAGTAATCCCATAACCTTGCTTCTCATTCAATATATCAAAAACCCGCAAGTATCTCCAGCTGTTACTCATAAACTGGTAATGACTCTTCTTGCAAAAATTCAAAAACTTGACTGTCATCCAGCCCTCATCTGCCTCGTACTCACTACCACATACAGTTTGCATTGGCAACTTATACCTAAGAGTCCTAGAAGCTAAAAAATCCCTTCGCAGGTCAGCAATCACCCTAAACTTCAACTTTTCTAACCTCATAATCTCCCTCGTTGTTTGTTCCAGCGACTCCACACTCCCCGAGCCGCAATGCACTTTACGAGCCAGCGAAGTACTCACAACTCCTTAGTTACTGCTCGCACGATTGCCCGATTCGGTTCTATCCTCACTACTCCCACTACCCTCCTCTCAGTTCGATGACGACTCCTCCATATATAATAATTCTTTTGCACAAACACTACTCCCAAACTTCACCAACACCAACACCTCTTCCAGACAAATATTTTCCTCCTTACTCACAACCTCTTCTTCCCCTACATAAATATCATCACTATCACTATCACTATCACTATTTAGACCACATCCAAAAATCCACCCATATCTATTAACTATCCTAACAATCCCTACATAAAGTTACAACCACAAAGAACTTCTCTTTTCATCACTAGTTAAAACAACATAAATTCTTTCCTTTCCCAATAGAAACAAAAGACACAAATAGAACAAAACTAAGGAGCCAAAAACGTACCTTGTACAATGAAGATCACTGATATTCACAAATTTATGTAAACTAACTATCTATGCGTAAACACAAATAATCAATCAACTAAACAAGTGCTTAGATCAATATTCCTACTCTCAAATAATGAAGTAATATAAAGAGTTAGGATTCGTTCCACTCCTAAACTACCAAGACTAAATAGAATCCAATTAATCAAACACAAAAAAATAATGGTGAGAGTAATATTATGTTGAGAATTTATACTATGAGATAATACTATCAATTGATCTTATACTAATATTAACTAAAGTAATTATTTATAGGTGAATCAAATATGGAGTATACTAACTAATTTGGAGTAAACATGACAGGCAATGGGTGGCAAAACATTTTGAAATGAAATACCAAAATACCCCCTCCAAACAAAATTGAAAAACTCTTTTTAAGTTTGAAATTTTTTGTTTGGCCTATACTCCAGAAAGGTGGTATTGTACAAAAACTTGGGTCTTTTAAAGTCAGATTTCCTAGACTTAATGTGATATATATATATATATATATATATATATTAACATGCAGTTTACCATATATCAATAATCTAAATAATTGTGAATCTTTCTATAAATAGTTAACATGGAATGCACCATCAAACAGAATCAAGTACCAAGATTTCCTATAATGTGGCTTAGTAGAATGAAGGGAATTTTGATGGATCTAGAACCTAATCGAGCATACAGTTTCCTCTTTTTCCTCCTACGAAAGGGAGGCTAAGTGAATGAGCGTGAGAAAATGGATGGTTTTGGAAAATACGTGGGATATGGATAAGTTTTAGAATGATGGAATGGAAAAAATGAAAAAGTGTCAGGTGGCTTGTCCTTAGGTATTATTTCCGTATCAAAAGGGTTTAGAAAATCATGAAGCATAGGAGAATCCAGAAGGTCAAGTGCAAACTCAATGGTTCTTTAAAAAGGTAGAGGGCGAGGAACATTCGTGATGGAAGGTGGGTGACATAAAAAGATGTGAGGTGGGTGAATGGTGCTCAACTAGTGTTCTTAGTTCTATATCATCAGAAGCCTTGAGATATGTAAGACATTCCTTAATAGGTGGATCAGAATAATCACTGAGATAGAGGGTGAAAAATTCTTCTTCCGTCATGGCGTCAAGGGATGAATGGATGTCAATAAAAAGGGACTCGCGAGGTGGCAAAGAAGGGTTGCAAAAGAGTCGAAGGAAATCTTCCTCAATGTTATCTACGTCTAGAGAGTAGAAATTGTGGTGTTTGTCTTCTTCCATAAGAGAGGTATGTACTAGTGTGGGGACGAAAGCGTCAGCCGCACTAATGTGAGATACAAAACTCTCAATGGACTTCACTTCTCCTTCTGCAGGCAAACCTAGTTGACTCTACTTTTGTCTAAACATGTTAACTTTCACATAAAGATTTCCAAAAGAAAGAGTCATTGAGCCATCCCGACAATTGATTTGGGCATTGGCGGTTGCCAAGAAAGGACGCCCTAAGATGATGGGAATATAATCATGAGCAACTTCTGTGTCGAGAATAACGAAGTCGACTGGATAGTAAAAGTCTTGAACTTTAATGAGAATATTTTCAACTATGCCCTTAGGATACTTAATAGAACGATCGGCTAACTACAAAGTCATTTTGGTTGGTTGAATTTTTGTTAAACCTAGTTGTTTATATAAATAAAAAGGAAATAAGTTACTCACCCCCAGGTCTAATAGAGCAGTTATTATGAAGTAATCTCCCAAGGTGCATTGTATAGTAGGACGACTAGGGTCTTTGTACTTAATAATTCTGTTATATTCAGATAAAGAGGGATATTGTTCAGTTAAGAAGGCTTCGTTGGGTATGTTGATTTTCATCTTCTTGGTGCACAACTCTTTTAGAAACTTAACGTGTCCAGGTAGACTTTTTATAGCATCTAGAAAATGTAAGTTTATAGTCAGATTTTTAAACACTTCCCTAATCTTATCAAAATTCTCATCCTTTTTAGACACAACTAGTCTATGGGGATACGGTGGTTTATCTATATATTTAGCATAAGGGTCAAAAGTATTATTCGTATTTGCTTTATCTTTAGCCATTTTCCATCTAGGTGTCCATATTGGAACCTCTATAGGTGTAGGATCATCAATTTCTATGGTGGTATGTAGTAAGGCTGTACCTCTTGGTTGTGGTTGGACAGGAACTTCTATAGTTGTAGGGTCTTCAGTTTCTATGACAGTATTCGGTATGGTTTCATATTCAGCTTCCATTTGTGGGCAATCTCTAAGCATAGTCACTTTGTTATCAACTACTCTCCCTGAACGAAAGGTAGTGACTGCCTGTAGGTCCTCTGGGGTTATATTACCATTATACTAAATACTATTTATTTCAAATGTGGTGTTTGTTGACTTAGGGTTAGGCACTACTTGACCTGGAAACACGCCAGTTTGGTTATTATTTTGGTTAAGAGACATGTCAATAACCTTTTGGCACAAAGACTGCATCATTTGCATCGTTTGTTTCATCATATTAGAGTTTTGATCATGCTGATCTTTTATCAAGTTGGAGTTTTGTTGCATAATTTGATTTTGTTTTTTCAACAAGATCACTACTACTTTGTCTGTAGATGGTTCGACTGGAATTAAGGCTTGTTGAGCGTTCATGTCTTGATATTGATAGTTCTGGGTCATGGGCACTAAACCTCTATTCTGGTCACCTAAGTTTTCTTGTTCTTGATGTGGAGTTAACTGGTTGAAGTTTAATGGTTGTGGCGGTGGTTGTGCATAGCCAAGAGGACAATAGAAGTAGGAATGCTCAAGACTAAAACAGACATTACAACGAGCAGAGTTAATGTTCAGGACTGGAGTGGGCTATTGTTGAACAGAGAGGACATCTACCTTTTTAGTGAGGGCATCGATAAGAGTTTTAAGCTCGGGATCTTGTTTAACCTTAAAAGAAGAAGGAGTGGAGCGGAAAGAGTCGTTACCTCCCCAATTGTTGTTCCTCTTAGATTGATCTTTTAAGAATTTATAAGCCTCCAAGGCTCTTTTACTAAGAAAACTACCCCCAGTCATGATATCTAGAACCTCCTTATGATGATGTAAAAGCCCCTTGAAGAAGGCACGAACAAGCGTGTCTTTCGCAAGATTATGATGTGGGCATTCAATGAGAATATCAGTGAAATGATTCCAGGCCTCTGAAAAAAATTCATGAGGATTCTGGCAGAAGAAATGAATCTTTTGAAGCATTTCATCTGTCTTCAAGGGTGGGTAAAACTATTCCATGAACAATTGAACAAGATTAGCCCATGAGTCTACAGAGTTTGGCGTTTAGGCAGTTAACTAAAACGCCGCCTTGTCATCTAGGGTGAATGGAAACACCCTAAGTTTAACTTGATCGGGACTTACGCTAGGATGATGGAATGTAGTGAGAACTTGTTCTATCCTACGCATGTGTTGATAAGGCTTCTCGTGGTCTAAACCATAGAAAACTGGTAACAAATTAAATATATTCGGGGGAATTCAAAAATCCCCTACTAGGTCTGCAAGAACAATGCACGACTTAGGGCCATCGTTTAGTGCTTTATAAAAATTAGAGAGAGGAGTCTCTGGTTTTGTAGCCATTGATGCAAGTGTAGTGTGTGAAATTCTAGATAGGCGTGTGGTATTGCGTCTAAGAAAAACAAGCCTGACTATATTTGAATTGAAACTCCTCTGACAGAAGCGGCGAGGAGTGGAAGAAGGAGTACCTGAATGCCTCATTGTTACGCGTATGAATAGTGTCTTGTATACGCAATCTCAGTGTATTTAAAAAGTTGGAAACACTTAATATAAAATAATTTGAACAAAACGAGAGCCGGTGACTAACCTGTGAAAATCAGGCTTTGCTTCAGATGGGCGGCTACGCTTGGAATCAGGCTAATAAGGGCGCGTGCGCACTCTTGCTTGACACGACCTCTAGTACTTAGAGCGCGGGCACACTTTAGAAATAGGCTACTTAGAGCGTGTACGAGCTCCAAAAAATTTGAAATTTTTACTGTAGTTCACTAAGAAGTCCAGTAAGTAACTAGTAAAATTTCAGAACAATCGGAGTTATAAAAGTCCTTCTACTTCCCTGAAAAGTTTGTGAGACAGTTTTCGGATACAATACAAACAACCAAATGGTTAATCAATCAAAATAGAGCCAAAAATAGCCAAACTTTTATTAGAGAATACTGACAAATCATCTGTATTCCTGTAAAATATTTAGAGCAATTAGAGTTCTACAAACCCCCTTATCGGTTGTTGTTCCAGAAATTAAGTGTTGCAAAACTGCAGAAACACACTGGAAATAGTCCAAAAATTAGATGGTCAAAACAAATTAAAAACACTTCAAATTTTTACTGCAAACTCCTGACTTATGATAGATACTTTTGTAAAAATCTTAGAATTTTTGGACCTAACTAAGTAACCTTACTCGTCAGTTTTTCTTGAAAATTACCATTTGAAAGCACTGTAAAGATGGTATTAGTTCACTAGGTAAAATAACTTGGAAAAATCTGAAAATATTTCAGTAAATCAATATCACCTTAAGGATTATACCTATAAATTTTAAGAATTATTTGAAATTTACAAATACCTTTGCTGCAGTGTTTTTCATTGTGAATCCGCAGACACAAGGGAGGGAGGGCGCGCTCTGAAACAAGGCAAAATGGAGGGCGTTCCCTCCTGTGCCTAAAACAGTGAACAGTAACAAAAATGCAAGAATTAGGAATGAAAAATTAAAAGGGTGGGTGGGTTGAGAATGGGGGATTGCCCCTTGGATTCAAGCAATTGAATTCTTGTCTTGAAAGAGTTTAAGATGGCAGCGGCGCCATTTGTATTCACAAATTTATGTAAACTAACTATCTATGCGTAAACACAAATAATCAATCAACTAAACAAGTACTTAGATCAATATTCCTACTCTCAAATAATGAAGTAATATAAAGAGTCAGGATTCGTTCCACTCCTAAACTACCAAGACTAAATAGAATCCAATTAATCAAACACAAAGAAACAATGGTGAGAGTAATATTATGTTGAGAATTTATACTACGAGATAATACTATCAATTGATCTTATACTAATATTAACTAAAGTAATTATTTATAGGCAAATCAAATATGTAGAAAACTAGAGAGAGATTGAAATCCACTTTTAATTTCTTAACATGCTAGCATAGATTTGTATAGAAAACCCTAGTCTAGATATTCTCACACAAGGTTAAAATATAAAGACTAGACATTTAATGATTCCTAATTACTTTATATTATCTCTAGTCATAAACTAATTAGCATGAGAGAAAGCTTGTTTCCATTCTCATGGCAAACTCACTATTCTCTAGTTTAGGTTAAACTCTTCTTATCTCTAAGTTAAGAAAAACCTAAACTTAAAACCCTAACAACAAATCTATACTAACAAATCAAGTCCTCTCAAAGCTACATTCAAACTCCCTCTAATGGAATATTAGCTTTGATTCATGGGATTATCATGAACAAAATAATGAAAGGAATACATAATGTAAATAACAAGTAATTGAATTGAATAAACTAAAGCTTTTATTAATAGGTTCCAATGGAAGCTACAAACTAAACTCATAAACTCAAACTAAAAAAATAAATAAATAAATAAAAAAAAAAAAAAAATAATCCTAATTTTAAAACTAAACTAAATAGGGGAGTAGTCAAATTTTGTTTAGCCTTAAACCTTTTTATATAGGAGAGAGTTAGGTTTACAATTTCGTGCATGGGCTTTGGAGCTATGTTTTGGGCCATGAAATCAAGCCCAAAACCTAATTACATATGTCCAAAAAGGGTTTCTCTATGCGAAATCACTTCAACACCCTTTTCATCCATTTTTACTACTCTTATTGGGTTAAGGCTTGGATCATTACAAAGCTCTTTCCAATCCGGTCGTTTTGACATATAATAGGCCCAACTACGAGATCTGAGTCCAAAGATACGATCTGCAGAAGTTCTTAACTTTTATGCTCTTTTTCTACCCGCGTTGACTTTGACTTTTCAGCTTTGATTAGGCTTTTAAAATGCTTTTTCTCCTTGAAACTTGGGCTTCATCATGAACTTCTTAAGAACCAACCTTTCGCTTTCTCTTTGCAAAAATGACATATTTCTTCACATATTTAACTCCAAGACCTGAAATACACAAAAGCACGTAAACAATATTAACTCTTATTTATTATACACATAATTGGTCTAAATGTAATATTATTAAGGGGTTAAAACTACAGTGTTGAGCTCTTATCAATCACAATGCTCACAAATCCGCTCCTGACAACCTTCAGTACAATCCTCTCATTTGGTATTCCAAAAAATTTTCTTCAACTTTACACAAGATAGCAACTAAGCCTTTTTTCCACCAACTTTTTCCACTTATATACCACACCCAGTTACTCCTCAACCGTCCAATCCCCAAAACCGTTATAACCTTATCAACGCTCCACAAAATGCAACTTTTCGCTTACCCTTTTTTGGGCGCCAATTTTTTCATACCATCATCCCAATCAACGGTCCACACATTTTTCATCCAACGACCTCCCATCATTACTACAGATACAACACCTATCCCACGCTTCGTCTTCCACGTACCCATTTTGAGTTCCCCAACCGTCTCTTCATACGTAAAACAATCATAACCATAGTAGTTATTACTTCAGCCAGCCCACTTCACTTTTGTAACCATCACATCACGTGACATCAATTATCTATTTTCTTTCTTTTTTCTCATCAACACGCCATTTTCAATGACGTGTTAACGAGAGATGGCTCTGTAAGGGACATCCCATCAGTCACGTGATGTACACGCACAACAACTCACTCAACATAACGCGACCCCCAGGCATATGAACACCCATTGCACTCACTATATTGGAGCACTCGCTTACTCAACATATCAATGACTCATCACTCGACTTCATCTCGTGACATCATCACCTACTACTATCATCATTATCAACTTATCATTAAACCCCTTTCCCGTTGTAATACATGCACCATTATAGTCATACACCATCATTATGGAGAACAATATCATTGCACTCTTGCCAACTCAGATAGACCTACAACTGCTAATACATGTGCCTCCCACAAGCACATGTCAATCCATTTTGACAGCACATTTGTACTTATCAATACACGTGTCGCACCCGATGCTCACTCTCAATGACTATAAAAGACACTCTTCAGAGCTACGTGTGGCTTGATTTCCAGTCTCACTAACACAGTACTTGATACATAGGCATCTTCATACTCATGAAGAACAACCATTAACATCTAACAAAACCATCCCCTCCTTATTATCCTAACTTAAGAGCTAAGAATCAAATCTTAATCTTTGGTGTAAATTTAGACATTTATAGTAACATATATAATACAAGTAGTAAGGATGTGCTACAAGAAAGAACGGTGTGCCAGTCCATTTACATTGAGCAAGCCCATTTCATTTCATATTTTCAGCCATTGAACAAACTCTTCGAAATTCTTTGAAGACGCCCCTTCACGACTAACATTTTTCATGGCTATCTCTTTCAACTTCAGTGCATTTCCTTTAATCTCTGCGTTTGCCAGCAATGCAACAATCTTTGTTTGGATTTCTTCTCTTGAGATGATCCCACTTTCATCTTGGTTGAAACCGATACCAATTTTCCAAACATCACAAATGTATGCTTTATTTAGGGGCTGATCGTAAAAAAATGGCCAACAAAGAAAAGGAACTCCAACACTAAGTCCCTCCATAATTGAGTTCCAGCCACAATGTGACAGGAAACAAGCAATAGAAGGGTGTACCAACACCTCCCTTTGTGGAGCCCAACAAATCATCCTTCCGCGAGAGGCCACTCTTGCTTCAAACCCATCAGGGAACACATCAGTACCCCCATCAATGAGGTCCGGTCGCACGACCCATAGAAAAGGTTGGCCGGAAAGTTCAAGCCCAAGTGCTAATTCTTCGATTTGCCGTTTGTCGAACACTGTTAAGCTACCAAAGGCCACATAGATGACTGAGCGGGGTGGTTGCTGATCGAGCCAGCTTAGGCAAGTCAAGTCCTCTGGCCAAAACTGAGCGAGCCGTCCGCTCCCAAAAAATGGGCCAAGAGGCTTCATGTTTGGAACTAGAGAGAAAGTTGTAGGTTCAAGCTCGTAAAATGAGTTGCAAATGAGATAGTCAGCAAGGTTTATACGACGATTGTTACGGACCAACAATTCGAAGATGGTTTTCTGCTGGAAGGCCGAGGTGGCCATGCATTGCCACATAAAGTGGGCCGTGCTCATGGCAGGCACCGTTGGAGACAGATGGATCAATTGGTGTTTGGTAACAGTTCCTGAAAAATAAGTTGGAGTTAGTCACATCCGATTATCAGAATACTTTATCGAAAATAAAAAAAATCTGATTATCAAAATAGAAGTTGTCATGGTGGCTGTGCATTTTGTCAACTAACTGAAATATGATTAATTAACTACGGTAAATTAAAGAAGCAAGACGCAAGAGCTCAAAGTAGTCATTCAATTAACAAACTAACCATCTTCACTAGTAATTATTCCATCTTCAATCAACTTGGGAATACGAAGTTTTAAGGCCAATTGAACCGCAGATGCTGGCCAGAAGGCAACTCCTCGAATCGACATCTTCTTAGCAACCACGAAGACCCAGCCCATGTGTTCATCAGTAATAATACATGTGATCCTATCGTCACTATTGTTTGATTCATTTATCTTCCTAATTTGGTCCTCCAAATGTCTGGGCATCAAAATTTCCATTGCATCGTAAAGCTTCTCTACATCTTCGTGTATGTCTTTCCCAGTTTCTATTCCATCAGGAATCGCAACCATATGAATATGATCCTCTTCGTCAACATTGTTTGACGTTGAAGCCACCAAACGATTGTGAGTAGATTCAGGATTAGCAACTGTTATCTTGAAACCGAGATCGACCAAGTTGTGGGCGAGCTCCATGATTGGCATGACATGACCTTGTGCTGGGTACGGTACAAAGAGCAAATGCGGCCTACCCATGAGTGCTGATATATCCTTCAATCGAAAGCTGCTTTTAGTAGGATATGATATGTGCAATAGCGCACAACAACAGAATCAAAGAAGGACGTCGAACAAGACAAAATTTTCGTGCAGCGGTTGTTCCCTAGTGAGAGATTACGCTCACATTGACCTACGCTTTATCATTAACTTCAGAAGTTCCTGGATAATGGGAACCTTTTGTAGAGTATCAATAGCTTGGCTGAACATCCAATGCCAAAGACTCGTCATATCAGCGATTTGCTTTTGTAGAGTATCGAATTTGTAAACTGCGAAAACAGATAATTCATTTAGGGATTACCCAATTTTCCATGCTAGTGTTTTGTGGACAGCAAATAGTTGCTTATCCACAAACATATTTCGATATTAAGTGGTGTGGAAAATTTATGGTGCGCATGGTGTGCTGTCAAATCTGGGCCACTGAAAAAGTGCTCTTTATTTATTTGTTGTTTAGTTCAATTCAACTGTTCAGTGATTTGTCTTTTGTTTCCATATTCACTGCTACTTCCGCACCTTTAAAACAGAAGTCAACAAAGGATGCACGCTCAAGACAAATAAATAATTTAATCAAGACCACTTGCAAGCCTGCTTCAATCATATCATTTAGCAGGTGGTAGGACCATCTGGTAGATCGGCTGAGGTGTAACTAAGACTACCATTGTGAGCGTAGTTTCTTTTGAGCTTGCGGGTGGTATGACACTTACAACGCTCGAACAAGGGTATGTAATTGTACTGGTGCGAAATGCATTGCAAATTGCTTTGCATTCCAAGGCCGACATAATATCTTGATTTAAATAAGAGGAATATTAATAAAAATACTTTACGATTTAATTAGGGGTCTGAAACTCTGATTCAGATCGATGTATTGATTTTTTTCATGCTTTAAATTGGATTCTCCCAAGATGAATTAGATTGTTTTTTCAAATATATGCGGAAAGAGGAGACACATATCTTCATATGCAAATACATTCTTGATTGAAGATACAGCACATGATATAATGCTTCGGCTGGGAGCCAACCGTCCACTGATTGTTTGAACTTGTCCAGTTCTACAGATGAAAAAGATGATAAGTAGTCACGACCTTATCACCTGAACAAAATCTTCAAAATTCTTGAAAGATGCTCCTCCATTTCTAATATTCTTCACGGCTATCTGTTTCAAATTTACTGCCCTTTCCTTAATTTCCTCATTTCCAAGCAGTCCAAGCAATTTGGTTTTGATATCTTCTTTTGTGATAAGCCCATTTTCATCTTTGTTCAAACCCATACCAATTTTCCAAATATCAACAATGTAGCTTTTATTGAGAATTGTTGGAATCTCTAAGTGTATTTCGAAATACTTGTGAGTGTGTGCAAAGTGGAGGAGATGAACCATATGTGTTCTCTCCACATAGATAGTCCCATTATTGGTTATCCACCACATCCTGGGCTTGGGCTTCTTGTTGTGGGTAGTGGTTTTGACCAATAGCCTAAACTTGTTTTGCCTTTTTCGAAAAGCAAGTTTAGGTGTTCTATTAGGAGTTGGTCTCCCTTTCTCCTAACCTCTATAAATAGGATGAGTCCATAGAGAAAATAGACTTGATCGTTCCGAAACTCAAAAGTTCTTTTTTCTTCTCTTCTTTTGTCGGCCAGCAGAGAGAGTTATATTATCATTGCCGCTCTAAACAAGTGCAAAGTCGATGGGTTAACCATTGAATCTGTGAGGAAGACGCCCAATTGCAACCGCACCATTGGAAGCGGGCGAAATCTTTCCTAAGGGGATTCTTAATCCCCTTGGTTTATTCCCGATTCTTTGTCCTTGTTTCTTTATTGCATCGTTCTTCGTTTCTACTTTAGTTCTTTGTGTTCATACAACTATTCTATCAATCTTAAGGAAAGAGTTTTGTAGTAGAACAAAGGAGAGTGCTTTTATCACGACAATCAAAAAAGATAAGTCTTTTACTTTGAGTTATTGTTTGTGTTATTGGGTTATGACTTTAGAAATTTTCTAATAATTTCGTTTTTTTGATAGGAAACCAATTAAAGATTGAATATTTATTGATCTTTTTGTGGTTTATCAAACCCTATATGGTTGTAGACTTTTCTCCTACGTTTGTGGGAGTCAAATATGAGATTTCTATCAAGAAAAACGTCAAAGTTCGATTGTATAGCGTCACTCGTTACGACGAAACTGCTATAACTTTCAGACTCGGGAGCTCGGTTTTGCAATCCGCTTCTTATGTTGGATAGCTGATTCAAAGAGCTTTCCAGTGGTATAAGGCTTGATACCCAATTCGTCCTGAGCTGGTTCAGAATTACAGTTCTTTTGAACTGTTTTTCTAGAAAGGAGGAAAATATGGTAATCCGATTTTTCAATCGGTTAGGTATCGTATTCTTTCACTCATTGCAATTCTTTTGGTTTGATTATATGGTGATATTCTTGCCTTGAGTTGCATGCTAGCTTTTCTTAGGAGGAAAATCCCTAAGCTTAAACTTCTTTTAATAACCTAGTCAACAAATTATCGTGTTTATCACTAAGATATTAATTGGTTTGACTAGAAGTAGTTTGATATTATTTTCTTTGTACATATGTAGATGTATGTAGATGGTCTAAGAGTGACCTTAAGATAGTTAATATCAACCACTCTCAAATCTTAGATAGTAATTATAATGTAAAACGATAAATTTGAGCGTGTTGTTAGATGATGGGTATAATTGTATCATTGTGAAAATACATGTTAGATGAAGTAACTTGTAGCATATATCCAATATAAAGCATATGTTAAAGTTGTGTAGCATGCTAGTTTTGGATATTAATCATCGTGGATGGATTTAATTTAAACTTGATAATAGTTTATTGGTAAAAATTTTCTAGTTGAAGACATTAATGGGTTGAGCCATTAGATGTTGTGGTAGTCTGGAGGTCTTGTTAATAGGGTATCCTATCTTGCTTGAGCTCTCATGTAAAAAGAGGAGGTGAAGTCCTCGGTTGTTTTGCATATTTTTGGCTAGATTTAATTTTAAATATTATACTTTTGTTGTGAGGGGTACAGCTTTAAAGTTTACTTTTCCCGAACCTATGATATGATATTTACCATGTTTGGCATGAATGCATTATTTAACATTGACATGAAGTTTAACCATGTCATATATTATTAAGTAATGAGTATCGTTGTCTACGAGAGGAAACAATATGGGAAACAATCATATCCTCCTAAACCTAATTTAGTCAAGGAGATGTAAGGTTATGGATTGTCTTCTTAGACAATATCCTCCAGTGACTATTTTAGACAAAGAGATGTAACGCTTGTGGATTGTCTTATTAGGCATTATCCTCCTATGACTATGAATAAATAGCTAAGGTGATGTACAAGTGCGTGGATTGTCTCCCTATGATAGTTGGAATGTTGAATGATGAAAAGAATGATGATAATGATATTATCTCGGGTAAAACCCTTTTCATCTGATTCTTCTATTCTTTAAGATTCATTAGAATCTTTTGTAGATTTCCTTTCATATAGATAACATGAACATAATATGACTATGTTTATATGATCGTAATCATAGACTTGAGTAAAAATACATTCTTGTCATAAGAGTGCATTTTATTGTTGTTGTTTCTTTTAGTGTTTGTAGCGGTATAATGTGTTTTGCATGTAAGTTTGATTAGGTTGAGTAACTATTGAACCTGTGGGGGTGGTGACCCATACGCATAACATCTTGTTTTTACCATAGTTCATCTCACAAGATAATTGGAAAGACATTTGAACTATAAAGTATGGAAAGGTCTTGGGCCCATCCAAAATGCTTCAAAATGTGGGGGTGTCTTGCCAAGGCTATTATGAATGAATCTAAAAGAAGTCTTTTTGAGACCTAGAATTATCTAGTAGATATTCATTGGTGAAACTCATAATAGTGATGTTTGTTTTCGGTTGTCATGAGTGATAACAATTTTGTAGATACCACACTATTATTGAATGTCTTATATGCTAATTTTATTTGAGGTTGTGCTTTCGAGAAATTGGCATAGAGTGGTTGAATGTTCATAATGAACTGCATAAGATAATCCCATTATGACAAGAAATTTGGAAGACTATCAATGAGTATTTCCACCATTCACGGTGATGATGTTTATATGTTTCTTGAGGAAGATTCATTAACCTATAAGGAAGTTGTGCATACATGAGAAGTGTCTTTTTTGAAGGATACAACTCCTCTAAACCGGACTCTTGATTTATTGGGGGATCTATAGGTTGAATTGGATCTTCAAAAGAAAACTAAAACGTGATAGTTGTATTGCAAAATACAATGCTAATAATAATAGCCAAGGGGTTTCAATCGAGGAGACAAGATTTATACTATTTTGAAACCTTGCTCATATAACTAGAATTTCTTTACGAATTCTAAAGACTCTAATCGAGTAGTTGTCTTGGAACTACAATACCAAGTAGTACCGGGTGATGGTGAAGGTATATCTGATTTAG
This sequence comes from Coptis chinensis, assembly GCF_015680905.1. Taxonomy (NCBI): domain Eukaryota; kingdom Viridiplantae; phylum Streptophyta; class Magnoliopsida; order Ranunculales; family Ranunculaceae; genus Coptis; species Coptis chinensis. Next base: position 10,938,229 of record NC_141456.1, on the reverse strand, counting down.
TTAAATCTTTGTATGAGTTGATTCAAGCCTATAAATGGCATGAGCAATTCAACAACATATTAGTGTCATATGGATGTCAAAGCACCGTTGTTGATAAAAAAATGTGTACTTTCTTTAGAGCAAAGCAAGACATATGTGTTAATCTCTCTTTGTTTAGATGATTTAATATCATGAGTGCTAGCATTGAGAATGTGTATGAGACGGAGAAATTCTATTTGAAAACACATCATAAATCGTCATTGAAAATGATAGTTTATTATGTTGTTAAACTCATTTCTCAGAATCGCTTATATTGGTTGTCAAGATGTTGACGTTTGAATATGGTTGCCACAGCCGTACCTTAAACCGGGCCGCCGGATGGTATAGGGGAATTTCGGGCACTACAGAATTGAATGACTGGTGAATATAGGAATTAAAACTCATGTTGGTCTCATTATATTGTTATAGCACTTAGTAGAAATATTTTTCATTGAAAAGTATGGATATTATGATAGTAAGCATGTGTTAACACCTTTTGTGGCAAATATCCATCTTATGAAAAATAATCTCATTGTGTTTTCTCATACTAAATAAGTCAATATCATTGGTAGCCAATTGTACTTGATGGATAATGTATGTGAGACATGACATTACTACATTAATTAATGGCATCTCGGTGATAACCCATTGTGTCCTTATAAGGAACTTTGATGTATATTGTCGGATTATCCAAACTTATAAGCTGAGCCATTGATTATGGATCGATATTTAGTAGATTTCCATCATTGTTAGAAGGGTAATATTTGGATCAAATAATGTTTATGTGTTTACCTTTGGTGGAAATTGAGTGTCTTGGATATCATCCAGCTAATCGCCTTAGAAAAGGCATGTGATGATCTTGAGTGGGTTAGCAACCTCTTGGCAAATCTTCCCATTGGCTCTAAAACCTGACCTCGATGTGTATATGCTTTGCAGAACCGTCTCATTGCAATAGCTAAGACATGTTAACTTATGCGATGGGAAAAGAATACATGTAAGTTGAGATATAACTTAATCAAAGCGCTAGAGATTATGTTAGGTTGGACTTAGTTTGGCCACATGTCTAACCGCACCACTTCTTTGGAGGCAAGTGGTTATCGTCGTCGGGGATGGGACTTTTGCCTTAGATAGAGGGAGACACCGACGGAACCCCACCTATGTGATTGGAGATCCCATGAAGTAGGTTCAAAGGGAAAAACAAGTCACCCTCGCGCTCTGGTATGCTATTGTCTTTCTTTGAGGCGCCCCACCCTATGACTAGATAGCATTATTGTATACTTTGTATAACTTGAATAGCAATGAGAAAAGGATGAGTTATTTTACTCTTAATGGAATCCATAGTCCATTATTTTTATGAGATAGTGTATCTGCTATGTACACTTGATGGATATCCACCTACGTGAATGTAGAACCTGGGTGGGTTCTTATGAGTATTCGGCAAGTACTCTAGAGCATTCACATAACACAAAAATGCTAAGAAGGGCAAAAAAAAGCATAAACACCGGAAACGGGCATATAATGAAAGAGCAATGTGGGTGCATGTCCTCTATTTTACTACAAGAGGAATGTTGGTTCAAAGATTTTTAATCCACCACTTTCACGTATTATAAGACATGTTACCTATGGTTGGTTCAAGCCGAAAAGCACCAAGATCTTATGCATTGTTTTTTTCGATTCTCTCGGCATTTCGTTAACCCATTTCTTTTGTAATATCCTATTCCAAAATAGTGGGGGACTATTAGTATTTTGAAATAGTGGGGGATTGTTGGAATCTCTAAGTGTATTTGAAATACTTGTGAATGTGTGCAAAGTGGAGGAGATGAACCATATGTGTTCTCTCCACTTTAGTGCATAGTAGATAGTCCCACATTGGTTATCCACCACATCGGGTAGGGTTAGGGCTGGGCTTGGGCTTCTTGTTGTGGGTAGTGGTTTGACCAATAAGCTTTAAACTTGTTTTGCCTTTTTCTTGGCGGCAAGTTTCAGGTGTTCTATTAGGAGTTGGTCTCCCCTTTCTCCTAACCTCTATAAATAGGATTTGTGAGTCCATAGAGAAAATAGACTTGATCGAAACTTTTCGGAGAAACGTAAACTCAAATTTTAGAAGAGCCGTTACAGAGGGGGTAGTCCGTTTCTAGTGCAAAGTCAGGAATCGTTAACCATTGAATCTCGGTGAGGAAGACGCCATCATTGTTGCCTTTCGCACCATTGGAAGGGCGAAATCTTTCCTTAAGGGCGACCTAATCCAGCGCCTTGGTTATTCGATTCTGCCATCGTCGCCCTTGTTTCTTTATTGCTCATCGTTTCTTACGTTTCTACTTTAGTTCTTTGTGTTCATACAACTATTCTATCAAGAATCTGGTCAGAAAAATAAGGCCAGCATAGGAAAGGAACTCCACGACTGACTCCCTCCATAGTTGAGTTCCAACCACAATGTGTTAGGAAACAAGCAACAGAAGGATGGGCCAACACCTCTCTTTGAGGAGCCCAATCAACCATTCGTCGGCGAGAGCCCACTCTTGATTCAAACCCATCGGGGTACACATTAGTACCCTCACTAGTAAGCTCCGGCCGGACAACTTTAGGAAACATTTGCCTGACAGTTCAAGCCCAAGTGCTAGTTCTTCAAATTGTTGTTTATCAAAGATTGTATAGCTACCAAAGGCCACATAGATGACTGATTTGGCTGGTTGTCGATCGAGCCAGCTTAGACAAGTTGAATCCTCGGGCCAAAAGTGAGCTAGCCGGTTACTCCCAAATAATGGGCCAATAGGCTTAAGGTTAGGAAGTAGGGTAAAAACTGAAGGTTCAAGTTCATAAAATGAGTTGCAAATAACACAGTCAGCAAGTTTTACTGCACGGTTGTTACTAGCTAAAAGGTTGAAAATGGATTTCTGTGAGGCAGAGTCGCCCATACACAACCACGCAAAATGAGCTGTATTCATGGCAGGCATTGATGGGCATAGCTGAATCATCTGGTTTTTTAAAAGCATCCCTGCTAGGCTGCTAGTAGGTGCCATTTAGTCAGATTTAATTCAGACATACTTATATTATACTAAGCAGGTGTATAAATAATGCATTTCCACAAGTATAGACTAATCAGAATTGCTAGTTGAAGGCTTGAAGCAAGGCATCGCCAAATCAACATCACATATTTACGATACTATCAACATCGCCATTTACGAAAACATAACACAGTCAATATGAGTAAGAAGAAGAGAAGAATAATAAGCAACCAATTAGAATAGAGGTTTCTAAACAGTCACTATGAGTAACGAAAAATGACTAAAAAAAGGGTATCGAACTTTACCATTTTTAACAATGTGGCGGACTAAAATTTTTATTTTGGTTAAATTGGGGACCAAACTTTTTAATTTTTGGCAATGCGGGGACTGGAGACTAGTTACATATGCAATCTAAATTTTTCACATGGTGTTTCATAATTTCCACATCTAACTCTTTATTTTCACATTCAACCACAACCCAAGCTATTGGATACAATTGGTTGTTTCCATCTTTTCCTACTGCAGTTAATAGTGGTGTGAGAAATTTAGATGACATGTGTAACTAGTCGATCCCCACATTGCAAAAATAAAAATGTTTGTCCCAAAAAAAAAATGTCCACACATTGTCAAAAATCGTAAAGTTCAATACTCCTTTTAGTTGTTTTTTCTACAAACAAAACAAATGATATAATAAAATTAACTAAACAAGAGCAGTAATGTTGTGTTAGTGGAAGTATTTGATGAAGAATTTAAATATGAAAAAAAATAAAAGTTGATTAGGAAATTCCAATATTAATAAAAAAAAAAAATCAAATATTAAAATTTTCAATACATAATGGAATGAAAATTTCTCAAATGAGGCATTCAAAGTTCAAAGTTCAAACAAGCTTACCATCTGCACTAATTATTCCCTCTTCAATCATCTTGGGAATGTGAAGTGTCACGGCCTGAATCACCCCAGACGCAGGCAAAAGGCAACTCGTCGTATCGACATCTTCTGAGCAACCTCCAAGGCCCAGTACATATTTTCTTCAGCAATCACGCAAGTGATCCTGTCATCACCATTATTTGATCCATTGATCTTTTTAATCAGATCCTCAAAATGTCCTGGCATCACATTCACAATCTTGTCGCAAAGCTTGCCTAGCTCTTTTCGGTCTTCCCCTGGCTCCATTCCATCAGGAATCGAAACCAAATGAATATGATCCTCATAGTCATTGTTGTTGGACATAGCTGCTGTAACGAGTTTGTGATTAAACTCGGAGTTAACGAACGTGATCTTAAACCCCCGGTCGACCAAGTTGTGGGAGAGCTCCATAAGAGGCATGACATGACCTTGTACTGGGAATGGTATTACAAGCAAGTGTGGCCTACTCATAATTGTCCTTCCACCAAAATTGCTGATATATCCTTCAACGGAAAGTGTGCTTTTAGTAGGAAAATGTGCAGTAGCGCACGACGACAACAGAATCAAAGAAGTATATCGATCAAGACAAAATTTACGTGGTTGTTCCCTAGTGAAAGATTACGCTCACACCGACTGTAATTGAACTACGCTTTCTCATTTACTTTAGAAGGTCTTGGCTAATGGGGACCTTATGTAGTGTATCAATAGCCTTGGCTGAACATCCAAATATCCAATGCCAAAGGCGAAGGTACCGTATTTTTCATATCAGTGAATTTGTTGTGTGGCTCTTGTTTGGATAAGAAAACATTTATGGATGGTTATACGAGTGACTCCAAAGTTAGTCCACTCTTAAAAAGTGGACTCACAAAATAAATTGCGCTAATTTTTTGTGGAGATATACATCACATGGAGAACATTTCTACAAAAAATTAGTTCAATTGAATATGTTTAATCTTGTTAAAATTTGTTATGAATTTAAAACAAATTTGGCCCGTAGGATAACTTCATAACATTATAAATGATTTTTTGACGAGGTTGTGCATCTTCAAATTAAGTGATTTTTTGTGAGGATGATCTCTATTGTGTAGAGAACATCTCTACTAAAAATCAGCTTTTGATTCATTGTATTTAATAGTGGAGTCATTTTGGAGTCACTATAAGATGAAATTCATATAACGATCCCCAACATCTAATCTATTGGTAAAATAAACAAGGGTAATTTTCTAATTCAGCCATGATAATGTCATTTTGTTCTCAATTTGGACAATGTCAGCAACTCAGTGCAAAAGATTGCTAACATTACCCCCACTAATTATTGATAAAATGTGGTATGTTGCTATTTGGGTTCTAATTGGGAACACATTGACATTATCATTGTTGAATCAAGAAATTACCCAATAAACAGTCATCAAATAAACTACAAAAACAGATCATTTTGTTGTTTAGTTCATTTCAACTGTTTTGTGATTCGTCTTTTGTTTCCATATAGGCATATACACTGGTAATTCCGCAACTTTAACAGTTAACACAGAAGTCAACAAAGGATGGACACTTGAAGACAAATAAATAACTTGGTCAGGTACTCAGGTACGAAATTGTAGTGGTGCGGGAGTGAATTGCAAACTGCTTTGCTTCCAAGGCCTACGTAATATTAATATGGGTCTGAAACTATGATTCAGATCGATCTATTGATTTTTTCCGTAAAATTGTTTTATGATTGGATTCTCAAAGATGAATTAGACTATTTGTTTCAAATACATGCGTAAAGAGGAGACGCATATGCAAATACAGTCTTGATTGAAGATACGGTACATGATACAATATAATACTTCCGCTGAGAACAAAATGTGGCCTGATTATTTGAACTTGTCCAGTTCTACAACTTCTACAGGTGAAGAAGATTATAATTCACGACCTTATCAGTTATCCCTTGGACAAAATCTTCAAAATTCTTCAAAGATGCTCCTCCATTTCTAATATTCTTCATGGCTATCTATTTCACATTTCCTGAATTTCCTCATCTTCCAGCAGTCCAAGCAATTTCGTTTTAATATCTTATTTTGTGATGAGCCCATTTTCATCTTTGTTCAAACCCAACCCAATTTTCCAAATATCCACATTGTAGCTTTTGTTAACAATCTGGTCAGCAAAATAACGCCAGCATAGGAAAGGAACTCCAAGACTGACTCCCTCCAGTGTAGAGTTGGTGTGGTAGAAGTAAAAGAAGGCGCAGGCTGCCGCTCAATCGCTTGGAGGTTCGTCAAGACAAGAGCGCGGGTCGCACCTTGAGCAAGACTAATATGAGCGTCTAGTCGGTTTTGACAGAGGTTTGATAGATTCATATGTTTTCTATAAAGGAAAGTCTTCAATCCATTTAGAAACAAGAGACACGAATATGCACTCATGTTGTGTTATATAAACACCTCTGTAACACAAACCATTATCAATCAAGCAAAACCTTTCTTCTCCCGTGGACGTAGATTGCCGCATTGGCACCGAACCAATATAAATTCTTGTGCGTTGTCTCTTTAATTAGTTGTTTAATTATACATGGTATCAGAGCGGAGCGCTTAATATCTCCTCTAAATCAATATAGATAAACACAATACATTATGTCAGATCCAAAACCAAACCCAAAGTCTGCTATTACAACAGAGACTGATTCTAATTCTGGTTGGAAGCTGTCATCAATTCTCTTGAATGGAACAAATTATATACCTTGGTCTAGGACTGTTTCGCTATCGCTTGGTGGCAAGAGGAAATTAGGGTTCATTAATGGTGCAAATGTGTGTCCTGCCACTGATGATGCCGAATATGAGAATTGGGTTTCTAATGATCAGCTTGTTCTATCTTGGTTACTCAATTCTATGGAGTCTACTATTCTTTGGAATTTTTACTTTCTCGATTCTACAAAGGAGATGTGGGATTCAATTGAAGATTTATCGAAACCCGGAACAATTATGCGTGTGTGTTTGAACTTCAACTTAATGATCGGTGCTTTTGCAACAAGGTGAAAAATTTCTGAGAACACCTTGGGAATTTGAAGAAATTATGGGATGAGTTAAACATATATCGTCCCACACACCACCGGATGCTAAGATTTTTTTTGAAGCGGGCTAAAGAGGATAAAATCTTCCAAGATTTATTTGTGATCTTAAACCAGAATATGAAAATCTTGAAAGCAATATTCTAATGGAAAACACTCTTCCATCACTTGCTGCTGTTTGTGCAACTATTCAAAGAGAGGAAACAATGAAGAAAATCATGAACTTCGAGGTAAAGTCCTCAATCTCTGAATCTACTGTATTACTTGCAGAAAACGATTTTCAAAAGAAGTCACAGGGATTCAAAAAAGGTAAGGGAAAAAGGGAACCATCTCACTGTGATCATTGTGGAAAGAACTGGCACACCAAGGACCACGTACTATTGGGAATTATATCCACATCTTAAAAAGGAAAAGGAACTGTCCAAAAAAGAGTATGTCGCTGTTGCTGAGACATCAACGTCCAACTCAGATATTAGTCATCAGTTGAGTCAAATTCTCCAACAACTCACTAAGTCCATGTCATCTAGCAAAGGTTAGTTTGCCTCAACTCATGTGTCAGGTAATTTACATGCCTATTTTACTATGCCAGAAAATAGTAACTCATGGATAATTGATTCGGGGGCTACGGATCATATGGCTAATTGTCCTGCCTTTGTCCATAATTTTGTGTCCAAAACCAAAAAGCATAATATTTCCATAGCCAATGGCTCCACTGTTCCCATTCTAGGTAGTAGTCAAGTGGATTGTTTTTATCAAACACTCAAAAGTGATGCTCTAGTTGTTCCTTCATTCCCTGTTCAACTTCTATCTATTGGAAAACTTACCAATTCTTTAAATTGTGATGTCATTTTTTCTCCTAACTCTGTCGTCTTTCAGGATCGAAAGTTGAAGAGGACGATTGGTGAAGGAATTTATTCCAATGGACTCTATTTGTTGAAGTCGCATAAGAAGGCATGTCAAGCTAGTGATTTACTTGAAAGTCGAATTTTACATAAAAGACTTGGGCATCCATCTAGTCATGTCCTATCAAATTTGTTTCCTTATGTTTCTTTAAACTCTGATGATGTTTGTGATGTTTGTCAATTTTCTAAACAAATTCGTTTATCTTTTCCAAACTCGAATTCTATGTCAAATAAGTTGTTTGAGTTAATTCGCTCTGATTTATGGGGACCTGCTCCCGTTAATTCTTATGATGGCTATAAGTATTTTGTGTTGTTTATTGATGATAAATCTCGTGCTACATGGTTATATTTGTTGAAATCGAAAACTGGGGTTGTGACTGTATTTAAGGATTTTCATACTGTGATTACTAATCAGTTTGGTGCAAACATCAAGATGTTTAGATTTGACAATGGCACTGAGTTTTGTAAAGGTCTGTTACCTGAGTATCTTCGTAGCCAGGGGATAATTCATCAAACTAGCTGTGTTGGCACACCTCAGCAGAATGGCATGGCTGAAAGAAAGAACAGACACCTTTTGGAGACCACTCGTGCTCTTATGTTGGGCATGAATGTTCCTAAGCAATACTGGTCTCATAGCGTCTTAACTACTGCCTATTTTATTAATTGTCTTCCCAGTCAGGTTCTTGGTTTTAAATCCCTATTGGAAGTGCTCAAATCTAGGCCGTTGGATCTCTCTCATCTGCGAGTGTTTGGGTGTGTTTGTTATGTGCATTAGCAAGCTATTCATCGAGATAAATTTGATGCTCGGGCTACTTGATGTGTGTTTGTTGGTTATTCTACCACACAGAAAGGCTACATATGTTACAATCCGGCGACAAGGAAACTAGTTGTCTCTCGTGATGTCCGATTTGTGGAATCTGAAGCTTTCTTTCACGATTCAGTTGTGCCTGGGAATCAGTCCTAAGGGGAGTGTTTGGCAGATTTCACACCTCTCCCAGCTGTTACGGCTGATTTGGCTCCTCTCCCAGCAGTTGGTGAAGGCATTGTTCCTGTCCCAACGGTTGGTGAAGGTATAGTTCCTACCACTGAAGAATTGGCCTCTACTGAAGCAAGGGCTCGCTCTGGTGCTCCACGACCTCCAGTAGATAAGGCACGGGCGCACTCCCAGAATGAGCAAACTGAGGCGCGGGCGTACTCCAGTTTCTAGACAATCTGAACGAGAGAGACGACCTCCAGTAACTCTCAAGGATTACTATAAATCTGATAGAGAACTGCATCCTCCAGTGACTCACAGGAATTTTTATTCTTTACATGATGTTTCATATTCTCTACAGGAGTATATAATGTATGCCAATATCACTTCATCTCATCATGCTTTCTTAAGTATAGTCGATGACGTGCATGAACCCATGAACTTTAGAGAAGCTAACTCTCGTCCAGTATAAAGAAAGGCGATGTAAGAAGAACTTCGTGCTCTAGACGAGAATAAAACTTAGGATATTGTTATGCTACCATATGGAAAGAAAATTGTTGATTGTCGGTGGGTGTTCAGAAACAAGTTCAATAGTGATGGTTCCTTAAAGAGGTCTAATTAAAGCTCGACTTGTTACAAGGGGATTCACCCAAACTTATGGTCAGGACTACAAGGAGACTTTTGCACCAATTGCAAAGATGAACACGTTTAGAGTTCTTGTATCTCTAGTTGTAAATCAAGACTGGAAATTATTTCAGATGGATGTGAAAAATGCATTCTTACACGGAGATCTTAAAGAAGAAGTGTATATGAGCATCCCACCTGAACATCCAAAGGAGACTAAGATTGGATTAGTATGCAAGTTAAAAAAGGCTATCTATGGACTTAAACAATCTCCACGAGCATGGTATGCCAAGCTTAGTTCTGTTCTAGCTATGACCGGCCTTAAGCGAAGTGATGTTGATCCTTCCTTATTTGTTAAATCTAGCAGGTCAGGCTTGGTTATTGTTCTTATTTATGTTGATGACATAGTTATCACAGGTGATGACTATATCGAAATTTCTAAGCTCAAGGAGTTACTGCACAAGAAATTTGCCATCAAGGATCTGGGTATTATGAAGTACTTTCTTGGGATTGAAATTGCTTATTCAAAAAGAGTAATCAAAGAAAGTATGTGTTGGATCTTTTGAGTGAAGCAGGAAAGCTGGTGGTAAAACCATCTTATTCTCCAACTAACAGTAGAGCCAAGTTGGACAACACCGGTGATCTTCTTACTGACATTGGTCAATATCAGCGATTAGTTAGTAAACTAATATATTTAACTATTACCCGACTAAATATTTCTTATGCAGTAAGCTTGGTTAGTCGTTTTATGCATGCTGCAAGGACTCCACATATGAATCACGGTTTCTAGAATCTTTGCAAAGATATCGGAAAGGGTCACCAGGCAGAGGTATTTGGATGTGGAAAAATGGGCATACATCTATTACTGCTTATACAGATGTTGATTGGGTAGGATGTTCAGTTGATCGGAGGTCTACTTCCGGTTATTGTACCTTTGTGGAAGGTAATTTAGTCACTTGGAAGAGCAAGAAACATAATGTAGTGGCTCGTTCTAGTGCAGAAGCTGAGTACAGGGCTATGGCTTCCACCACCAGTGAAATCATATGGCTTCGCACTCTTCTGAAGGATTTGTGCTTTGGGTTGCATCTGCCAACTACACTTTACTGTGATAATCAAGTTGCTATGCACATTGTTGCAAATCCGATGTGTCATGAGAAAACTAAGCATATTGAAGTTGACTGTCATTTTGTGCGTGAAAAAGTACAGTCTAACATTGTCACTACCTCCTTTATTCGAAGTGACCAACAACTTGCAGACATTTTTACCAAAGGACTTCCAGCTTCCAAGTTCCATGATATTCTCTCCAAGTTGGATTCGCTGGATATCTTCCACCAACTTGAGGGGGAGGGTGGGAGAAGTAAGAGAAGGTGCGGGTGCGCCCTTGGCCAGGCAAAGTCGAGGGCGGGGCGTGCTCAATCGTCTAGAAGTTCATCAAGGCAAGAGCGCAAGTCGTGCCATGAGCAAAACTAATATGAGCGCAGGGCGCCCTAGTCGGTTTTGACAGAGGTTTAATAGATTTGTATGTTTTCTATAAAGGAAAGTCTCCAATCCTTTTAGAAACAAGAGACACGAATATGCACTCATGTTGTGCTATATAAACACCTCTGTAACACAAACCATTATCAATCAAGCAAAACCTTTCTTCTCCCGTGGACGTAGGTTGCCGCATTAGCACCGAACCACTATAAATTCTTGTGTGTTGTCTCTTTAATTAGTTGTTTAATTCTACAAGTTCCAACCACAATGTGTTAGGAAACAAGCAACGGAAGGATAGGACAACACCTCTCTATGAGGAGCTCAACCAACCATCCGTCCGCGAGAATTCACTCTTAATTCAAACCCATCAGGATACACATCAGTACCCTCAGCAGTAAGGTCCGGTTGGACAACCCATAGAAAATGTTGGCCTGAAAGTTCAAGTCCAAGAGCTAGTTCATCAAATTAACGCTTATCCAAGACTGTGAAACTACCGAAGGCGACATAGATAACAGAACGGGCTGGTGTTGATCAAGCCAGTTCAAGCAAGTAGTATCCTCATGCCAAAAGTGACCTAGGCGACTGCTCGCGAATAATGGGCCACTGGGCTTAAGTTTAGGAAGTAGGGTGAAAACTGAATGTTCAAGTTCATAAAATGAATTGCAAATAGGATGCTCAGCAAGTTTAACAGCACGGTTGTTACAAGCTATAAAGTTGAAAATGGATTTTCTGTGAGGCAGTGTCAGGAGCAAATTTAAACTGATCCGACACATATTTTGTTGATGAAGATAATCCATTTTCACACAACGCCACAAATAATACGTAAAACAACAAGAAGGATAAATAGTACAAGACAAACTTTATCGTGGTTAGGCCAAAAAAAGATGCCTACATCCACACTGATCTTCATTAATGGTGTTTGATTTCTAGTTGGTTACAAGAGTTTAGATCTCCTTTGAGAATGATGATCTTTCTTTGTACAGAATGAGAGTGTGTGTGAGCTGAGAAACCCTCCTCTTGAGAATGGGGTTCTTATTCTTTTGGGAATAAGGAATCGGTTCCTTATTTTATGGCCAAATCCCTTGATTTATGGTTCCATCTTTATCTCTTTAGTTTCCTTAAATGTGCGGTAAATGGACCTAGCCAAAAGAAAGGTCCACACAGGCAGGGTCGCCTATACATAGCCACACAAAGTGAGTTGTATTCATGGTAGGCATTGATGGATATAGCTGCTGCAAGTAGGTGCAATATAGTCATATCTAATTCAGACAAAATTATATTATACTAAAGGGTTAACGAGTATTACCCTCCCCCTCGGTTCCTTATTTTATGGCCAAATCCCTTGATTTATGGTTCCATCTTTATCTCTTTAGTTTCCTTAAATGTGTGGTAAATGGACCTAGCCAAAAGAAAGGTTCACACCGACAGGGTCGCCTATACATAACCACACAAAGTGAGTTGTATTCATGGTAGGCATTGATGGATATAGCTACTACAAGTAGGTGCAATATAGTCAGATCTAATTCAGACAAAATTATATTATACTAAAGAATTAACGAGTATTACCCTCAGCCCACCCCACCACTAGATGAGCCAATTAGGATTTTTCCCCACTAGATGGAAAACAAATAAATAAATAAAAAAAGTCAAATTGGATTGACCATGTTTTTTTCCCGTGTATTTAGGGAGGAGACCCTAATTTCCCATCTAATAGGAGAAAATCCTAATTGGCTCATATAGGGGGGTAATACTCGTTAACCCTATACTAAATAAGTTAAATAATGCATTTCCACAAGTATAGACAAATCATAACTGTTAGTTGGAGTTAGGCATCACCAGATAGGGCAGGGATCGGGTCGGATATGGCTATATCCGAATTTGAATCCAAATAGTTTCATAATATTCGAACCCGAACCTGAACCCGATTATATCTGAAATTTAATATCCGAACCCGATCGAATCCTACTAACCCGATCGGATAACACTAAAAATTTAAAAAAAGCCCAAAAAATATATCCGAACCTGAATCCGAAAGACACGAACCCGAACCCAACCTGAATAAATAAACGGATATAAAAATTGACCCGAACCCAAACTATTCGGGTCAGGTCGGGTTGGGTCGGATTTGGGTCAAACCCGACCTGATTCCCTGCCCTATCACCAGATCAATTTCACAAATTAAATATCAACATCACTAATTACCAAAACATAACACATTCAGTCGAATAGCAACTAATTAAAGTGGAAATATTGGATGAAGAATATTTTTCGGAATATGAAAAAAATAAGAGTTGAATAGCAAATTCAGATATTAAAACTTTTAACTGATATTGGAACGAAAATTTCTCAAATGAGCCATTGAAAGTTAAAACAACTTACCAGCTGTACTAATGATTCCATCTTCAATCAACTTGGGAATGTGAAGTGTCACGGCCTGAAGCATCCCCGGACGGCAGGCCAAAAGGCAGCTCGTCGTATGGACAACATCTCAGCAACCTCCAAAGCCCAGCAGTCCAGCACATATTTTCATCAGCAATAACGCAAGTGATCCTGTCATCCCTATTATTTGATCCATTGATCTTGTTAATCAGGTCCTCCAAATGTCCTGGCATTGTTGGGTTTGTGGAACCGTCGAGCTTTGCTCCGGTGATGGTAGCGAGGAACTAAAACAGTTGTGAAACATAGATGGCTGGATTAAGCCAGTTTTTCACTCTTGGACGGCCCGTTAGCACTGTCCCACCTTTGTGTAGTTTTTTTCTCTCCTGCATCAAAGTCAGCCTGATCTGACCAACTTTAAGAAGTTTGGACGGCCCAAGAGAACCAACCGAGATCCTTGCACATTTCTTCTTTCCTGTTTCGAAGTCGGCCTGATGTGACTAACCTTGAGAAGTTTGGATGGCCCAGGTGAACCGACCGAAAGAAGTTTGGACGGCCCAAGAGAACCAACTGAGATCCATGCACATTTCTTCCTTCCTGTTTCGAAGTCGGCCTGATGTGACCAATCTTGAGAAGTTTGGATGGCCCAGGTGAACCGACCGAAAGAAGTTTGGATGGCCCAGGTGAACCGACCAAAATTCGTCTTGACGAAATATTATGAAATTTTGACGGTTTTGTCGAATTTCAATAATAAACCCATTTTCTCGCGAAATTTTCTCCCCACCTATATAAAGAAACTTATGGTTAGGGTTGAGATAACTTTTGAGAGATTCATTTCTTGGGTATTGTGGGAGCTCTATTGAGCTAGGGTTTGAGTGAGGCATCTTGTTCTTGATTATTGATATCTCAGTAAACTCTCGATCTTTCTTTATAAAGGCTTCGGCTCTTGTGTGGATGTAGGTAACATTTACCAACCACCTAAATCTTTGTGTCTCTTTGCATATTTATTTTCTTATTTATTGTTTGCTTGTTATGGGTAATGATAAATTAGTGGCTTTGCTTGTTTGAGTTTGTTGTGATAACTACCAAAGTCTTGGGTTGGTGATTTCCTTGGTGTGATCTCCAAGTTGAAATCATTTGGGATAGAAAGTAGCTAGATTGAGGTGTGACTTTCTAGTGAAATCTCCCAACAGGCATCACATTCACAATCTTGTCGCAAAGCTTGCCTAGTTCGTTTCGGTCTTCCCCTGGTTCCATTCCATCAGGAATCGAAACCAAATGAATAAGATCCTCATAGTCATTGTTGTTGGACATAGCTGCTGTAACGCATTTGTGATTAAACTCGGTGTTAATGAAATTGATCTTAAACCCCAGGTGGACCAAGTTGTAGGAGAGCTCCATAAGAGGCATGTCATGACCTTGTGCTGGGTATGGTATTACAACCAAGTGTGGTCTACTCATAATGGTCATTCCACCAAAAGTGTAATTATGGTGGAAAATTGTAGTCACAAAAACAATGTTAATCGAGAGAAAAACGGAAGTTTACTCGGTGACTCTAAAGAAGAAAGTTCGTTTCCAGACACTCGTGCTGGCCAATTCGACTAAGCTTTAAGCAGAGTAGAGTAGAAGTGGGAAACGAAACCAGGCAACATCAATCTCAAACCAATTCCGCATTCAGAGAAGCAATCGTGTGCAAGTTTGTTGCGTATAATACGTACTAAAGAGCACAAATGCACATGTTGACAACCCAAATGCAGAACATTTTGTCTTGTGTGCTTACAGTGATGTAATCAAATTTAGGGAATCTTTTTTTAATTTTTCTTTTCTTTTTTTAATTCAGGAGAATGGTTCTTATATTGCTAGTGTTAGACATGGACTTGTAACGCGAGTTAGAAAATAGTTTGCGCCAAAAATGGATGGTTTTGCAGCCAAAAAAAGGTTGAGACGCCACAAATTGGTATAGTCTAAGATAATACTAGAGAAAAAGGCTGTTTTCATTTAGCCCGGTAGCAAGAGCGTAAGTTTTGCAAATTGATCAAACAAATTACTTAATTCCTTCAATAAAATCTTCAAAGTTTTTAAAAGAAGCCCCACCACTACTCACATTTTTCATGGCTATCTCTTTCAACTCCATTGCACTTGTTTTAATCTCCTCATTTCCGAGCAGTCCAACCACCTTTGTTTTAAACTCATCTCTTGATATGAGCCCATTTTCGTCCGGTTTCAAACCCAAACCAATTTTCCAAATTTCACAAATGTACTCTTTATTAAGGTTCTGATCAGCAAAATAAGGCCAACATAGCAACGGAACACCAACACTAATTGCCTCCAGAGTTGAGTTCCAACCACAATGTGTCAAGAAACAAGCCACAGACGGATGAGCCAAAACTTCCCTTTGAGGAGCCCAACCAACCATACGTCCACGCGAGCACACTCTTGTTTCAAACCCATCAGGATACGAATCAGTGCCATCATTGGTGAGGTCAGGTCGGACGACCCATAGAAAACGTTGACCGCAAAGCTCAAGCCCAAGTGCAAGTTCATCGAATTGGCGCTTATCCAAAACCGTAAAACTACCTAACGCTACATAAATGACTGATTTGGCTGGTTGTTGGTCAAGCCAGCTCAGGCAAGTCAAGTCCTCAGGCCAAAAGTGAGCTAGACGGCTGCTCGCTAATAACGGTCCAATTGGCTTAAGATTCGGAACTAGGTTAAAAGCTGAAGGTTCAAGTTCATAAAATGAGTTGCAAATAATGTAGTTGGCAAGCTTTGTACTAGGGGTGTTATCGAACATCAGTTTGAAGATGGTTTTCTGCAAGTCTGAGTCCCCGAAACATGCCCAGACAAAGTGGCCTGTTTTCATGGCAGGCATTGTTGTAGATAAGTGGATCATTTGGTTTGTTAACGGAATTCCTGCAATTAAATTTGCAAAATTCAGTCTGATCCAATAATGAAATCTAGAAGAGAATGGGCTATGTACATTTACGGTACTTCGAACTACCAAATTGGTCACGTTATTTATAGGTTTTATTCCTTTTAAAGCAATCATAACAGAAAAATGTTGCGTGCTATCTAGAGAAAATTGTTGCATACTTGCATACATGATGCAAAGAACCTTACCCTCTGTATTAATAATTCCATCCTCGATCAACTTAGGAATGTGAAGAGTTAACGCCAGAAGCACAGCAGAGGATGACCAAAATACAGCTCTTTGAATTGACAATTTCTCTGCAACCTCCAAGGCCCAACCCAGGGTCTGGTCAGCAATAACACAAGCGATCTTGTCATCACCATCTTTTGATTCATTGATCTTCTTAATCAACTTCTCAAAGTGTCCTGGCATCACTTTTATCATTGTGTTACTTAACTTCCTAGGTCATTTCGTTCTTCTTCCGTTTCCACTCCATCAGGAATTGCAACCATATTAATGAAATCCTCATAGTCACTATTTTTGGACATTGCCGCCACCACACGTTTGTGAATGGATTCAGTATTTACGAACGTAATTTTGAAGCCACGGTCTACCATGTTGTGGGAGAGCTCCATAAGAGGCATAACATGACCTTGTGCTGGATATGGTATAACAAGCACATGTGGCCTACTCATGATTATTGTTTGATCTAAATTTCTGGCTTGAATTTTCAATTATACACTAAGAAAAATAAATCGAAATAAAAACAGAAGCAATCACACGACACAAAATATGTGCGCTTACAAACTCCCACTAATTCCACTACCAACTTTGATGTACTTTGATGGAGAAGAAGTAGAATATGGTACACTAGGATGACCATTTTATCAAGTTCCACGATTCCAAATTTATAGAGACCATATACATGTAATTAAATATGCTTGACATGGGTCTTGGCTTAAGATCCAATGTCAAGGTTTGTCCTCGAGTGAATATGTCCTCTTGTTCTTGTTTAGAGTGTGTTTCCGTATCTGGAAACCAGCAAGAACATAAGGCAGAAAATTTAGTATGTTGGTCTTTTTGTATGTGAGGCGTGTGGGTCAAACGAGATACTGACATGTGTTACAAGATTCTAATCAAGACTAAGTAGAGTCTAGGAGATTTAGTTATGATTCCTATAATTTAGGAAAGGTTAGTGAAAAAATGGCAATTATAATTGCCAATCAAAACTTACTCAATTAAGGTAATTTAATTCTTCTAATACCTCCATTCGTCTTTCATCTTTTCTTTTTGATTTTTGATAGAAATTAAAAGACTATAAGTAATTTAAATGGCTTAAAATATAAATAAATCTCCAAACAACTAATTTGATGATTTTATTCAAGAGTAATTCTCACTTTTGACAAACTAATGAAGTTTTAAAATGATATGAATTTTAGCATTCAAAGCTAATAGAATCACATACAGAGAAATCTTGGTTGTTTTATTTTTTCCTAATTATTTTTATTTCTTTTTTTCCCTCTATATTCTAAAACCCAACAAGGCACCAGGGATATACGTAGTTTCCTATTAAAGCCAAAACTCTAGTTTAGCTATAATTAATTTATGTGGACACGTGGCAAATTCGTATTGGACCCACATGCCCACATACAAAAAGACCAACATACTAAATTTTCTAGAGTATAAATTATGATCTCAATTTAATTGGTTAATGAATTGTAAAACCAATTATTGTTCTTAAATATGTTTTGCAATGGTAAGGATGATTAAGCCATGAATGAAGCTAGAATCACAAGCTTGTCATGCATTGAGATTCATCATCAAGAATTCAGGACCACTGTTTTCTTTTTCCCTTTTAAATAAACATCATATCAATTTTTCAGTGAGGTTTTGAGCTCTGTTCAAGATGGCAGATCTTCAGATTTTCAAAAGCCTAGTAAGGCAAAAGCAAATTGGAGAGTCAAACGTGCAACAGGAAACTTTAAGTAGAAGCCCAACGGTAAAGCCCAACTATTAATCTGGACCCGTATTTCCTTTTTACATACCACCGAGTTCTTTGGAAATTCTTTGCAGCAATTATATATTTCAAGTAAACTACAAAAATATGCTACATTTAAAATGGTATTAATTATCATGTAAGCAGAAAGAAGAATCTATGAAGAAACGAAAATATTGAATAGATTTGTTTTGCTAATTAGAAGTTACAAAATCCAGCAATTCTAGGAGTCCAGAATATGAAAGTGTATCACTAAGGAAAAAATAACAAATATCCACTGTATGTTTCAGAAATTAGACACTGAGCTTATGTTTTTTTAGTTAAGCAAATATACAGTGGATATGAAAAAGGATTATGAGAAGGATATTCTACTTTCTGGAAAATGAAGCAATCATATGAGGCGATTTTTCTACTACAAATAGCTTTTAAAATCAGTCCGGCATTTTACTCTTACTGTCATCGTACCTATATTAATATCCGTTTCTCCCAATATGCTCATAGAGAGCCACATCAGCAATATTTTTAAAAAAGTCCCTACTTTTAAAATAATTAATTGTTTGATTAAAACAAAATCCCAATCCCATCAAACACCCCACTCTCTCTCGAAAAAAAACTCTTTGCCAGAGATCTAAAGGAGACTGAAAAAATTGATATACCAGAGACCTTATAACAATAAAGTACCCTCATTCTCTCAACCTTATTAGTTTTCTTCTCTGTATGCTGATAACTCATAACCATTCAGTCCATGCTGATACATAGTTTTTAGTACCCTCATTCTCTCAACCTTATTAGTTTTATTCTCTGTATGCTGATAACTCATAACCATTCAGTCCATGTTGATACATAGTTTTTAGATCACCGTGTAATTTTATGTTGTTCTTGGTATTAAGTAATCTTCATTCCTACCAATTAATTGGTGTCATTTGTGTTCAACAGTTCTTTTGCATTTTCATCTGCATCTTTCCTCGAATGGTACATCACAAGTACACCCCAAGTCAATCTTACAATGGACTTCAAACAAAGGGCCCTAAATCAAATGATATGTTGTCCATGCAACCACGGATATCAGCTTCTCCTCATGAAGCCCCGTCAAACACCCACTCTCTCTCTAAAAAAAAACTCTTTGCGAGGAGATCTAAAAGGCGATTTAAAAAGATTGATATACCGGAGACCTTATAACAATAAAGTACCCTCACTCTCTCAACCTTATTAGTTTTTTCTCTCAGTATCGATAACTCATAACCATTCAGGTCCATCGATACATAGTTTTAGATCACCCCGTGTAATTTTATGTTGTTCTTGGTATTAAGTAATCTTCATTCCTACCAATTAATTGGTATGCGTTGTGTTCAACAATTCTGCATTTTCATCATCGCATCTTTCCTCGAATGATACATCACAAGTACACCCCAAGTCAATCTTACAATGGACTTCAAACAGAGGGGCCCTAAATCAAATGATATGTTGTCCATGCAACCACGGATATCGACTTCTCCTCATGAAGGGGTTTTCACAAAACAGAGGTTAAGAATGACATGTTAAATACATTGATAAAATCCAAGTCAAGTAAGTCCAAACTCTCCATTTATTTTAAAAATGGGAAAAGTAGTCAAAGGAAACACCAAGAAAAAAGTTGATTGCGAAGCCTTATGAACACCGATATTGCAAATGCAATGGTTGAGCTCTCTATTGCGGCATCGAAGCAATCATCCATATCTAAATTAGTAAATAGCGCCTCTGCTTCCGAAGTTTTTCCCGTTTCACCAGTATTTGAAGTTGCACTCACGCGTGTAAAGCAAGCATGGATTAGGTTATGTCAACAAAGGTTGGCAAATATATCAGATTGTGTAACCGATGTGGTTGATGAGACTATTCTCGCAAGACACGGATGAAGACACTATGGCAGATGCATGTTTGCAAGTTGGCATCTCTTGGCAATTTCGTGTTTTAAGAAAATGCCACGATTGTTTTCTTCATGATAATAAATTTGGTGATCTTCAGCTTAAGCAAAGCGGTTTGGAGCTGTTAGGGTTGTTTATATTAGAAGTCATTGTTTGGTTTGTTTTGGAACTGTTAGGTTTATTTTCATTTAAATATTTATGTTTATGTTGGAATTGGAATGGGTCTGATTTCTCGATCTATTCATTTGTTATTTTAGTTTCTATGTCTCTGCAAAATAGTATGATCTTCGATGTGCTATATTCTTTGGGTCTGTATTTCTCATGATTGACAAAGGTTGTTGAATACTTGAATACTTGAATACTTGAATGCGTAGAAAAAGATTTATATGGTTTCTTCAGTCTGAACAACTATCTTTGGCAAGGTGAATTTTTGCTCGATACGCACTCTACATTTTGCACCTTTATTATTATTTGTTTATGCTTAAAGTTGTACAATAATGCTTTTTAGGTTGAGATTTTATCTGTAGCATTGTTTGCATTGCAAAGAATATGTCAAAGGCCTTTCATGTAGTTGTTTTTAGTGCTCCTTTTGGTATTTTGTAATAAAAAACGTAGTTTTATAGATGAACATTGGGGAATCAGGTAAAATCTTAACTCTTCATATTATTTCAGAATTGAGTTTTAAACCTATTCTCCTGTGTAATTTAATTTCTTAGTAATTATACTATCTTGCATAAACAATCATGTTGAATTGCTTTGCCTTTTTTTCCCCCTTGAAAATTATATTAGTGTTTGGTACTGATTAAGAATGTTTTTGTATTTCAAGATTGGCTTGGTATTGGATCAGTTAAACGGTGATGAGAGGAAAGAGATTCCAAGATTGGATAATGAATTGGTAACTTTTAAAGCAACATTCTCACAACCTTGAATGTTGTGGAATCCATAGGAGTTCATAAAGTGTGAGTTGAGTGCCAGAGATGTGTAGAATTCACTTTGCCTCCATTCTCAATTAGATAGTTGTTGCTCTCGTTTAATGTGCTAATTGAATCTTCTTCTTTGCAACTTCATCAGTGGAGATTCCCTCAATCCATCTATTCACTGCCCTCACAACTCGATCTTTCATTGAATTCAGGTATGCCTCATTGGTTGTTTTTTATTTAATTTGTACGTCTATGTCCCCTTCTCCGTCTTTGTAGATCGTACTACACTACTACTATCACAATTTTGTTTACGTGACATGTACAGTTCATTTACACTCCTACTTATTATTGTGTTAGTTACATTACATTCTACACTATTGGTATAAATCAATACTGTGACACATACCTTTTCCCATATGTATCTTTTTTTTTTAATAGTGATTTGTTTCAAATATGGATTGAATTGATAGTTCCCTTATGACAGGCATGATTTGTTTTTTCTTTATTTGAGTTTTCTGCTGAGCATGAGCATGTTGGGGGAATTATTAGGGACTATGGAGGACAGGTGCTTCTGGCTTTCACCCGAAGAACTAAGACCAAGCGAAGCAGGCCTTGGAGGTTCCTTGAAGTTGAGTTGCACTAACGTTGAGGTTAGTTGACATTTAGAAACTATATATATAGTTTCTAATTGTTTGTTGAATTGATTTGGGTTGAGTTTTATTTTACCAATTTGATATTTCTTTCAGAATTTCTAAAGGTCAAATGCTTAATGAATTGTGAAGTGGTTTTTATCCTTGATCATAAATACGAACAACTTCACCAGATGTCCCCTCTTATATTGGTTGTTAAAGTGTGTGTGGAAAGCATAGCCTGACTTGCTGAGCTCTTTCACCACAAAGAACCCTAGACTATTTGTTTGATGTTGTATGCAGAAGCCAAAAAAGGTTAGTATTTCAGTTTTTGTTGAGTATTTGATTTGAATTTCTTATAAAAACAGTTGCTTTTTCGTTCATTCCAAATCTTCTTGTTATCTTTGCTAGCTTGCTACTTTTTCCATGAATGATTCGTCTTAAAATTTTGGCTGCTTATCTATAGGTAGTCTACATGAGATTTATTTTGAATTACATTCTAGAGTGTCGCGATTAAACCGTGGGTTCGATGAGGCTGTGGTGCTACTTCTAGACACATCTATTAATCCTTTCAGTCTTATATAATTTGATAGATCTGAGTCAATTAAAATCCCTTACGCTGGCTTTTTGATTACTCGCTATGGTTATCATTATATAGTCTTCCGAGTTCTAACTGTAGCAAATGGCCTGGGCATGCCTTTGGTTTAGCCAAGTGTAGCTGACTTATTGCAGAATCAATGAAGTCAGTGCTCCAAACAGTTTAGACTGTGTTCTGATACGTGGTTGTACAAAAGGGTTTGCCTTCAAATTAATTTAACTACAAAAAATTGTTTTTGCTTGAAACTTATATTAAACACTTCTTCTGTATATAATAAAAAGTCCCATTTGTAGTATGATTACATGATTAGTTATTAATTATGATCACATAATCACATTTTGTAATGAGAAGAGAAAGTGTGTTGGTATTATACGTTTGTGTCTTGAGGATCATACACCTCATACCTACCATGCCTATACCAGCATCACTCTTTGCTATACAAGGGAAAACCGTTATTCAGAGTTATTCTTTTTTGCCATTGTTTGGGTTGTATGACTGGAGTGGAGCTCGCTATATCTTACATTTATTTGACTTAAAAAGAAAGGATATTATGATGAATACTTCCAAGTGTTAATGGCGTGTGTGGTTTGTGTCATAGTTTGTTTCGATAGCTCTATATTGGCAATATGATCCTTAACTACCCTGTAGAATCCTGAGTAGGTACCAGTTGGCCTAATTCAAGGTAATGTTTAGTATGTATTGTTTGATGAAAAGAAAAACTTATTTGAGGATATTGATTTTAGTATTAGAACCTACCTAAGAACAAGTTTCAACGCTTAACCAATGATTTTGACGGTGCCAAGTTGAGAAACATATCATTCTATAAGACTAAGCCTAATACTTTATCATTGAACATAAACTATCCACTCAGTTTCAGTACGTTTAAGATCCTAAGTGTTTTGAGCATTAATCTAATAACGAAAAATGTTAGTTTTTATTTCAGATGTCTTAGGAATCATGACAATCTAACTACCAACGACTCGGTATATATATGTTCAAGTTCAAGAGCTGCATGTTAGCTTTGCGTAACGAATTGTTGTCTAACTGAAAAATGCTTGCTTCGATATTAAACATCACAAGTCAAATTAGCATGCCTAAAATTAACAAGCCCGGCCATAGGACGGGCAGCGTGGCTAGTTACTCATTAATAACGCGTTAGTCAAGCTTATTGTGTAGGTGGACTATGTCACTATCGGAGGCTTACGGCGATTGGCCTATTCAAAACTGTTAATGTGCATGACTATGGTAGTAACGGGTGCAACTTGCTCGATGACTTTGTCATAGATCATATTTTACCGAATCTGACCGAAATCAACATTTTAAGATAGGTGAGACAAAAGCGATTATCATAGAAGATCCGACATCGGTGCAAAATATAACTCACAAATTAGAAAGACGAGTAAAGGTTACAATCTTCCCTATGAGTATATCACATTAGAGGGTGTAAAATCAAAGTTTCATAATTTTGTAGTTGGTCTTTGTTCAGTTTGTTCGAATGATTAAAGTTTATTTTTTATGAGTCGAAGGGGAAATCCTTCAAGTATCGTAGTTCGTCCTGAACATTCTCAAGTTCTTAGAAGTTTTAATAACTTTCTAGTGATACTTACGCATTCAATAGGACATACTGACATAGAGATTTGTCACATGTGTAGGGGAGCAATATCCCCACTAAGGAACATTGCAGACGAAGCACAAGCGACCTCAACGCATCGACCTCCAAGACCGATCTGCGAGCGACTCCTTAGAAGTAGGTGTGTAGGGGAGCAATATCCCCACTAAGGAACATTGCAGGCGAAGGCAAAGCGACCTCAACGATCGACCTCCAAGACCGATCTGCGGCTTAACTACAAGTAGGTGGTGCGAACAAAGATACCTCAAGATTTAACACTTTGCCGAGGAGATAGAACGCGCCCCACCGGATGTAATCATTGCCAAAATCTTATTTGTATTTCCCACCACCGGAAATAGGGACTACCGCTACCAACTCCCAATCGAGCATGACTTACACCAAAACCACTCCAAAGACTCATTCACGATCTCTACTCTACATTTGTACAAAAGGGTACACGTGACCGAAGGATCTCCACCCCGAATCCTATAAATACCACCTCCACGGAACTACGATGGGACCCGATTCTTCTCCCCAAGAAAAGGAAAAAACGAGAAGATCGTAGGGCAGTTCGCCACAACGACGACCCGGTCCAAAGTCCAAACCCATCTCGTGCCCTCCTCCCCATGTCGGGAGAAAACTAAAACGCTCCTTTACATTGGCTCGCCTGTGGTTTCGATTCTTTGGAGAGCCACTTTAGATCGGGTTCATCCATCTCTAACTCTCCACCCACGAAGCATGGTTAGCATAGAAGATCAAGTTGAACCTTGCCCACCGGTTAGGAATAAGCGAATGAGAGCATTTCCTTGCTCGGGGAGGAAAATGCTACTTTACGTGCTTTCGGTGGATAGTTATCGCAACAACAAGTCGGGCGGAGCCGAACACGGCGATCAATGGCGTTAATCGCTGATTTTAATGAAGTTATCCCAAAGGATTGGCCGGACCGCGAAGAAGGATTCGACACGATTGCACAAGATGCAAGATGCTTAAGGCGTATCGCGATCATCTCCGTTCACCGCAGAGGTCCTCAGTAAATCTTCTCCACACGACTTTATCTAGCCACGCTTTCCCATGTACGACGGCAGCACATGCCCTGGTCAGCATGTGGCTCGCTATATTCAGAGTTTGGCACTTTACAGCTCACCCGAGTTTGATTATCTCCATCTGCAGATTATTTCCGGCCAAACCTTCAAAGATGCGCCTCGATTGGTTCTTTTCACTGGAGTCTGATTCTATAAACACCTTCGAACAGCTTACTGATTTGTTCGCCAGCCAGTACGTCCACAACAGGCGGAAGAAGGCAGATCTTGATTCTCTGTTTCAATTATCATTCAAGGAGGACGAGACTATTCGTGAATTCCTAGGACGGTTCAAGGCCGAACTGCTGTGCATGGAAAGTGGCTTGAAAGAATCTTTCGCCACACTGGCCTTTTCCAATGCTTGCCGAGTGCGAAACACCGACCTCGCTTAGGTCGTTGATGAAGGAACGCCGGAGACACCGTCTCGAGCTCTACGCTCGCGTGGACAAGTACATCAAGCTGCAGGAAACTTTAAAACTCCATGGTTTACAAGAGAACCACGAGGTCGCTGAAGTCTCAGATCGTTCCCCCCGGGGCAAGAAGCGCGCCAGTCGCGATGCCCCAAAGAGCTTCGTGCACGCGATCGATAACAACAGAGAATTCATCGTGTCGACATCGTTCCCCACATAACCGATAAGATTAAAAAGCGCCCTTTTTTCGCCAAACATCGGGCAGCCAGCGGATCGACTGGCAAGCTTTTTTGTGCATTTCATAAAGCAAAGTGCCATGAAACCGATGCATCTTTGGGGGCTCAAGCACTATCTCCAAGACACGGTGGAAGCCTGGTTATATCAAACATTACACTAGCATTCCCGATGGCGACTGCGTCACAAGTTGATGGCTCGAAATTAATGCGTGAGTCGGTCTCCACCTCACCGTCACCGCCAAGGGGTGCAGGCTCGTCCTCACGGTAGAGGGCGCTCTCCGTGATCGTTCGCCACGAGAAGGCAACACTCGTCCGATCGTGACAATGCTCGTGACTATTCATGTGATTACCTTTCCGGACGATTCCGTGACCTCTTCCCGAAAACGACGTCGGGTTGGCTCTTCGTGAAGTCTATCATTTTACTTCACAGGCGACTCACGCCCGCGTGGTTCAGTCCTTGGCCAGGCGATATCACTTTCACGAGGCCGACTTAAGCAAAGTCGCGCTTCCTCATAATGACGCCTTTGGTCGTTCATGTCAAAATCAGCGACCGGATCAAGCTGGCGTCCGATAGATTCGGCGGTTCGTGACATCTTATTTTACCACACCATGCAAGAGATGAACCTCCCCAAGTCCATTCTCGTCGACCTAATCGCCCCTTTACGGGTTCAATGGCTCCAGAGCCGACCCCATTGGTGACATTATCTTACCAGTATCGGTGGGATCTCGAGAGGATAAGATTACCTGTAATACTCGGTTCTGCGTTCTCGACAGCAAGTCGCCATACAATGCCATCCTCGGACGTCGCTGGATTCATCAGATGCAGGCCGTACCGTCCACTTTACATCAAGTTCTCCGTTTCCCAGGACCTCGAGGCATGATGGAGCTTAGAAGCAATCAACTTGAAGCGTACCATTGTAACCAGATCCAATCAACAGATGCGACCGCTCGTGAATTGCTTCCCACCATACAGGATCCTCCAGCTACACAATGGCACGTGACTTAGTCGCAGAAGTCCAACCCCGAACTGCCAAGCAGAACGCTGGGGGCTCTTACAAGCAGAAGTTCTCTCCAATGCCGATACCCGCACTCGCTCCCCGAGTCCTCAATGCACCGGCGAAGACCTCTAGCTTTGACCCAACGACAGTGGCTTCGTCAATTAAAGTTTCAGAGATCGTTTCAGCCCATGTCGGGGCCGCCCGCGATTGCCCAATAGCAGCCGCACCATCAATGTGTTTGCAGCCAGGTCCCACTCCCGGTTAAGTGGCTACCCCGGCGCGCGTTTAACACAGTCGCTCCACCATCGACTGACCGGTCGGTCGTCCACCAGCGATTTCAGCCCTTCTGCGGAAGTGAGTCGCCAAGTAGTGCTTCGCCACCAGTTGTAAAACCCCCAGTGGCAGAAAAAGAAAAAGTGAATCTTGGCACAGAAGACGACCCGAAGTTTGTATATGTAGGGGCTAACCTCGACCCCACACTCAGATCCCAACTTGTAAATTTCTTATCAATGAATAAAGATGTTTTTGCTTGGTCATATATCGATGTGCCCGGAATCGATCCTAACCTCGCTTGCCACAAATTAAACGTGAACCCCAATGCTATACCAGTCCGACAACGACCTCGTCGACTATCACTGCGCTTTCAAAAAGCCATCAATGACGAGGTCGAAAAACTCAAGCAAGTCGGTTTCATCAGAAAGGTAGACTACCCCGAGTGGATTGCCAATATTGTCGCCGTCCCCAAAAAGAATGGCACAGTTCGCTTATGCGTCGATTTCACAAATGTCAATCAGGCCACGCCTAAAGATAGCTTTCCCTTGCCTCGCATTGACCAACTGGTCGACCAAACCTGTGGTCATGAACTCCTCTCCTTTATGGATGCGTACAGTGGGTACAACCAAATCCCACTCGCCGAAGGAAGATCAAGAGAAGACTTCGTTCATTACGGACAAGGGATCTATTGTTACAACGCCTCCGCCGTTCGGTCGAAGAACGCTTGGGAGCGACATACCAACGCCCGGGTCACGGATATGTTCCAAGACATGTTAGGCGACACCATGGAGGTCTACATTGGCGACATGGTGGTCAAAAGCAAAAAGCGGTGATCACCTCACCCACCTAGAACAAGCGTTCTCCAGACTACGCCGTACGGGCATGAAGTTAAACCCAGAAAAATGCCTCTTTGGGGCGTCCTCCGGCAAGTTTTTAGGGTATCAGGTGTCGCAGCGCGGGATCGAGGCAAATCCTGACCAGATCCGAGCGTTCTTAGATATGCCCAATCCACGCACAAAGAAACAGATACAGAAATTGTCGGGAATGGTCGCGGCGCTCAACCGGTTCATATCAAGGGCCTCAGATAAGTGTAGACCGTTCCTGCAGCTCCTCAAAAAAGGCGAGCCGTTCTCATGGAGCGATCAATGTCATCATGCATTCGCTACTCTCAAAGAGTATCTCACCACGCCTCCCGTCTTAGCCAAACCAGTATATGGAGAGACACTGGGGCTTTATCTGGCCGTTTCCGATTTCGCCATCAGCTCAGTTCTCTTTAAAGAGGAGAACAATTCAGAGAAGCCGATCTACTTCACGAGTAAGACACTCACGCCAGCCGAAAAGAATTACTCCTTCCTGGAACGAGCCGTCCTTGCTTTGTTGTATTCCGCACGGAAGTTCAGGCCGTACTTTCAAGCACATCAAATCAAAGTTCTTACCGACCTTCCATTGAAGAAAGTCCTTCACAAAGAAAACAAGACTACTCGAATGGCAGTTTGGGCCGAAGAACTCGGAGAACACCACATAGAGTTCGTCCCCGCGACTTTCGAAAGGTCGTCGTCGCCGATTTCCTAGCAGATTTCGGTCGAGGACCCTAACCGGGAACAAGAAACCGAAAGCTCCCGCACACAAAACGGGAGTCAAATCGCCTTGGTCTCTCTTTGTGGATGGTTCGAGTAATCTCGGTGGAAGCGGCATCGAGTCGTCTTAGTTTCCGACGGAAATATGATTGAAAAGTCATCCCGCATTGATTTTGCAACTTCCAACAATGAAGCCGAGTAACTGGCTTAATTAGGGGACTAAGGATGGATGCCGCACCGATTGTGTCGAAGAGCTCCAAGTCTTTAGTGACTCGCGAACCGGTGGATTCGCGCCAGTTGCAAAAGAGTACACTACCCACGAAGGTAACCTTTCCAAGTATCTTCGTGTCGTTCATCGGTTATTGCCTTCTTTTAAGCGGTACACATACATCATTTCTTGGAGGAGAACCGCCACGCCAGAACCGGTTTAGCTTATTTGGCTACCGGACCGAAAGCTGCGTCCCCGACAAGTTCTCATAGAAGTCGCCGACCGACCTCGCATACCAAGTCGACCACACCTTGATGATAAGCGACCTATTTCCTCTCTCCGCCGGATCGGTTGAGCCAAACATGGATGCGACCATCATCGATTATATCCAAGACGCACGCCCCGAGGAGCGCACCAAGGCCGAGCAGTCTCTTTATCAAGCTCGGCGTTATTGTTTAGTCCAAAACAAGCTATTCAGAAATCTGGCGGTGGCCCACACTTACGATGCATTACCGAGCAGGGGTCAATTGATTTTGCGAAATCCACGGCGAATGTGGAAATCGCGCCGTGGCCGCTCATTAGCTCACAAGGCCATCTCTCAAGGATATTTCGGCCCCGGATGCGGATCGATGCTAAAGCATCGCCCCTCAAATGTCTCAAATGCCAAACGTTCGCCCACAATATCATCCAACTGCTTTCGGCCCGAATCAAGATAGCGAGCCCGTGGCCATTTCACATGTGGGGCATGGACATCATGGGACCATTCATTCCACAGAAGAGTACTGGCTTCCGCTTTGTCCTAGCTGCAACCGACTACTTCACCAAGTGGGTCGAGGCCATTCTTCTCGCGACTGCGTCAAAGAGTCCCATGTCCGAAACTTCATCTGGACTCACATTATCACCAGATTTGGTTTACCACATACATTAGTAATGGACAATGGGCCTCAATTCAAAAGCCGAACAGTTAAAGAGTTCCTAGCCAAGTGGAAGATCATTCATGCGTTCTCTACTCCGCTGAAGACGCCGAGTAACGCCAAGCGTAACCCGCAAGAACAAAGCAATCTTGGAAAATTTGAAGAAAAAGATTGAAAAGAATAAGAGCCAATGGCCAAACCGGTTGGAAAACATTCTATGGGCTCACCGCACCACAATTTCGCTCGAAGACGGGCGAAGTCGCCATTCTCCTTATGTTATGGCACGTAAGCCGTAATTCCCACCGAAATGACCGTCACTACAACTTCGATCGAACTTGTTGAGTCGGGGGCATAACGACTCCGTGTTTATCCGCGACGGCGTCGACTGTTGGAAGAAAAGCGAGACTTAGCTGCCGTCCGAGTCGATCTTACCAAAGAAACTCGAAGAACTCCTACAATAAGCGAGTTCATCCTAGGTCTTTTCAACCGGAGACCTAGTGCTCAAAAAAGACGGGGACGATTCCAAGTTAGCACCCACATGGGAAGGCCCCTACATCGTGGAACGCTATTAAAATCGGCAATGGAGCATCTTGGATAAGAACCCAAGAGGGGAAGATGTTGCCTCGACCTTGGAATACTTATCTACAGAAAAAAATTTACCAATAGAGCCATCCATGTTGTACATGTTTTGGTTCACATTAATGTTAAATAAGTTTCCTGTGTTATTTAATACAAGTTACTATCTTTATTTGTATTGACAAGTCAACCAGTTTACAAAGCATAGACGCTCAACACGTTTTACTTGGCTCGCCGCCCTCAGCCAGCAGCATACTCTCGCCAACGAGAACGGCTCTCGGCCGAGCACCACAACTCTACGAGCTCAATGGCTACATAGCCTCTCCAATTCTTGTTACGCCGAGGGACCTACATTTCTAGGATCGACTACACGAGAACGCTCTCCGCGAGCACACAGCTCTCTGGAGCTCAATGGCTACATAGCCTCCAATTCTTGTTACGTCGAGGACCTACATTTCTAGGATCGACTACACGAGAACGCCTCTCCTCATGAAACAGCTCTCAGGAGCTCACTGGCTACTTAGCCTCTCCAATTCTTGTAACGTCGAGGACCTATATTTCTAGGATCGACTAAAGCGAGAACGCCTACCGGTGGGGCGCTACCGAGGAGCTCATTGGGCTACTTAGCCTCTCCAATTCTTTTGTAACGTCGAGGACCTATATTTCTAGGATCGACTAAAGCGAACGCCTCGGAAAGCACTCTCAGAGCTCACGTGCTACTTAGCCTCTCCAATTCTTGTAACGCCGAGGACCTATATTTCTAGGATCGACTAAAGCGAGAACGCCTTCGGCCGAAAGCGACGACCACTCGGGAGCTCACGTGCTACTTAGCCTCTCCAATTCTTTGTAACGTCGAGGACCTATATTTCTAGGATCGACTAAAACGAGAACGCTTCCACGAGCAAAACACTCAGCCTATCGCAGTTACATGCATCATACACGAACACATAACATGCATGCTAAACACAACCAATAACAATATTCGGTTCAAGCATTGCAATAGATATGCCCACCGATCTGGCTGGGATTACCCAGGAAAATCCGATCGGGCGTCTCATACAAAATAAACAAAGTATAGAACTGCGCCAAGGAAACAGATCCTCCAAACAAAAGACGAATCCGCAAGCAAGCTCGAAAACACAAACTCGATTGAAACCTCCCGCACCTCTTCGAACGAACGTGTGTCGTGAATCCGACATTGTAATATCACCTTATTCTCGAATCACCAAATCCTAAACCCTATAACCTAACACCGACCTACCAACTTAATAAACCCTTATCGAACGAAGAAAGCAAAGTTTAAAATGAAAAGCAAACAAAGAGCGTAAGACTCACCGCAAAGCCCTCGCTATGTTTTTTTATGGAAGAAGAAGCTGGAAATGCCTTTTGGTTGCCCTCAATTTTGATTTTGCACAACCGCTGTTCGGTTCCTAAGAAGTTATGATTACGCCTATGATATAGCCCCACACGTGTCCAAGGAACCGTCTTTTCGACTTCCGAATACCGCTGGGCGACACGATTCCATTTCCAACCGCTATGATTCGTCACGCACAAGAACACGCTGAAAATTTTCTTTTCCCGGTTTCCAACTCAGCGGCATCCCAAACAGAACGATCTCCATAGCTCGCTCATGCTTCACCCAAGTGTTGAGTCTTCTCTCAGCAGATCGCCTGCATGAACCCAGCCATTCTACTGAGAGGGGGCTGTGTAGGGGAGCAATATCCCCACTAAGGAACATTGCAGACGAAGCTAATGGCGACCTCAACGATCGACCTCCAAGACCGATCTGCGAGCGACTCCTTAGAAGTAGGTGTGTAGGGGAGCAATATCCCCACTAAGGAACATTGCAGGCGAAGCACAAGCGACCTCAACGCATCGACCTCCAAGACCGATCTGCGAGCGACTCCTTACAAGTAGGTGGTACTTAACAAAGATACCTCAAGATTTAACACTTTGCCGAGACGTAAGCGCCCCACCAGATGTAATCATTGCCAAAATCTTATTTGTATTTCCCACCACCGGGAAATAGGGACTACCGCGCCAACTCCCAATCAGAGCATGACTTACACCAAAACCACTCCAGACTCATTCACGATCTCTACTCTACATTTGTACAAAAGGGTACACGTGTCCAAGGATCTCCACTCCTTAATCCTATAAATACCACCCTCTTGGAACTACGCCGGACTGATTCTTCTCTCCCCAAGAAAAGGAAAAACGAGAGAAGATACGTGAGGCGGATGGCTCCTGGCGACCTCGGTCCCATCCAAAGTCCAAACCCATCTCGTCCTCCTCTACTGTAATCAGGAGAAAACTAAAATGCTCCTTTACAACATGTTCTTCATCGAATGTGTATTGTTGTGAAAAACCACCACCAATTAATGCTCGGCCACTCGTTTGACAAACCACCTAAAGCATGTTTACAAGTGTCGGTTTGGAATATGTATATTTTGCGGTAATCTGCGTTGAGTATTGTCCAACAAATTGTTTATCAATGACTGTAGAGCTTAGCTTGGGGGCTTTATTCAATCATCGTGGTTCTAGTATGAATGGGGTTTCAGTCGATTGATAGCATCTCAACAAGTGAATTCCTATCAATAAATAAAAATGCTCTCCAAAAGCAATTCTTCTCAAAATCTCGAAGGTGCCGAAGTTGGAATCCCATTCTAAAGAACCCCGTATTTCTTCTAGAAAATCTCCTAATTGTTTGAGCAACTAGAAAGAGATTCTTTAACCGTAAAGAATTCATTCAGATGTATGTGGGATACCCATCCACCCCCTTTTCCGTCCGACTCTTTGGTCTTAAGAATGAGTGATTGTCCTTCTCCGACCCTTTACCGGTGCTATCATATACCTTTGTATTGGTTAAATTCACTTAATCATCGCTGACCATCCGCCACAGGGGTAAACCGCTGACTTCCGCCACAGGGGTAAACCACTGCCTCTCAGGCCTCCCCAACTGATTCTACCTGGGATGAATATGGTAACTTCAAATTCTCTTCACTTGGGAAATGGGAATGGTTGCAGTATTTCAATACTGGTTTCAGAAATGGACTCGTGCAGTCACGCTTACTTTACATGGCCATCAATGGCGATGATGAGGAGATAATCCACGGGACCACGGGTGACGGGTCATTAGATTAAAACTTAACTATTTTGAAGGAGATTAGACTAATTACTATAGAGAAGCAGTTTTTGTATATAGGGTGATTGATTAGCTAATTGTAATCAAACGAGTTTAGCCGAGTCTTCTTGCACGGTTTAAAATGACTGGACGTCTGGTGGAGCACTTGTATCTCCGTGTTTAGGAATTTATACGTACTGGCTTTCCAGTGTACTGTGTACGTATAGAACACTAGAACCTCCTAATCAACTTATGTCAAAGTGCACTTTTCGAATGAAAATGCAACAGGGTCACTGCTCAAGCTAAATTATGTATCTTTTATTTCTTTCAAACTAGCAGAAAATTGGAGAAATTTTTTAGTAAGTGCCGAATTCCTTAAATGTAATAGCTTTAACAAAATCTTCAAAGTTTTTTGACGATGCTCCTCCACTTTTGACGTTGTCCATTGCTATTTCTTTCCAATTCAGTGCGCTTGCTTTAATCCCTCGTCTCCAAGCAGTCCAACCACCTTTCTTTTGATCTCTTCTCTTGAAATGATCCCATTTTCCTGTGTTAAAACCCGCAAATGTAATTTTTATTCAGAATTTGATCTGCAAAATAAGGCCAACATAGGAAAAGAACTCCATGACGACCCTCCATAGTTGAGTTCCAGCTTCCAACCACAGTGTGTTATGAAACAAGCAATAGCAGGGTGGACCAACACCTCCCTTTGTGGAGCCCATCCAACCATCCGTCCTCGAGAGCCCACACTTGCTTCAAACCCGTCGGGGTGAATATGAGTACCGTTGTTATTGAGGTCTGGTCGGACGACCCATAGGAAAGGTTTATCTGAAAGTTCAAGGCCAAGTGCTAGTATCATTTGTAGAATGTATGGAGGAAATAAGTGCAGGCATCTCTTCTTTATAGTGTGCGTTGCATGGAACCCAACTGATTCTAAAAGCCAAACTATGGACTATATAATTACCATGTTGCACTTGATTTATAAACCGCACAGTCACACTTTCATGTGAACAAATTAATTTCATCTTTAAGGCTAGGAAAAAAAAATCCATTACTTGATCTGAATGGTGTTTCATACTGTAAGAGATTTGGGCTTACGATCAAATCAGCATTGCAGTAATTTAACTATTATCGATAGAGAAAAAATACAAAACACATCCTTTGATAGTAGAAATGGGTAAGGTCTATCAGACAACACATGCATTGAGGTCTCAAACAAAATGTTGCCTGTTATCCTTCATACTTAATCCATTGAACAAAATCTTCAAAATTCGTCGAAGATGCCCCTCCATCACTCACATTCTTCAGGGCTATCTCTTTCAGGTTCAAAGCATTTCCTTTGATCTCCTCGTTTCCAAGCAGCCCAACCACCTTTGCTTTAATCTCCTCCCTCGAGATGAGCCCATTTTCATCCGAGTCAAAACCCAAGCCATTTTTCCAAACATCACAGATATAGGATTTGTTAAGCAACTGGTCAGCAAAATAAGGCCAACACAAAAATGGTACTCCAACACTCAGTCCTTCCATAGTTGAGTTCCAACCACAATGTGATAAGAAACAAGCTATAGAAGGGTGAGCCAACACCTGCCTCTGAGGAGCCCAACCAACCATCCTTCCACGAGAGCACACTCTTGCTTCGAACCCCTCAGGGTACACATCCGTACCCTCACAAGTGAAGTCTGGTCGGACTACCCATAGGAAAGGTTGGCCGCAAAGTTCAAGACCAAGTGCTAGTTCTTCAAATTGTCGGTTATCCAAGACTGTAAAGCTACCGAAGGCCACATAAATGACTGATTTTGCTTCTTGTTGATCGAGCCAACGAAGACAATTGGAATCCTCAGGCCAAAAGTGAGCCAGTCTACTGCTGGCAAACAGTGGGCCAATGGGCTTAAACTTTGGAATTAAGGTGAAAGCTGAAGGTTCAAGTTCAGAAAATGAGTTGCAAATAATGTAGTCAGCCAGTTTAACAGCGCGGCTGTTACTGACTATCGCCTTGAAGATGGTTTCCTGTAACCCTTGATTGCCCATGCATAACCAAACAAGATGGGATGTGTTCATGGCCGGCGTTGTTGGAGATAGGTGGATCATTTGGTTCTTTAAAAGACTTCCTGTGAATAGGTGCAACTTAGTCAGCTCCAAATAAGAAATCCAACATTTGACATTATGCAATTGTTATTTAGGACATTGCGTTCATTTGAATTACAATTAGATGACTTGTCTTTCTTTCATTTTTCTTGTAACTTTTATTTTAAATATTTAGAGGGTTAAGGCAGACCCACACCGGCTACAAATTAGATGAATTGTCTCGTGTCTCATGCATCAATCTTGTTATAAGGCAAACTGTAGAAGGTAGAGTAAATTTTAAAATAGAAAATTTACATATAAAGGTCAGCATTCTCAGCAACTATTCTATTATTTTGTCTACAAAAAGAAACCACTAATTTCTTTAGTAAAAGGAACAAAATTTCAGAAATTTTCGCAAAATTTCGGAAACTTTTTTGTTTTCGGTGGGCATAGAAACATTTCGAACCTACATTTTCTGTTTGCAAGTTTTTGACATAATTTCATGAAATTTTCGACCATTTTTTCGATTTCGTTCATTTTGTATACTAATATACAACTTTTCACGAAATTTACAAAAAATTTTGAATGATAACAAGTGCAATAAATAATTTAAATAGTGGTTAAGTTATTTTTGTCAATTTAACATTTAGCATTTAGTATATATATTTTTTTTTTTTTTTTATTGGGAAGCAGGGTAGCATTTAGTATTTACTAGTTACTAAACATTAAAGACATAATCTTTCTCAAACAAACATCTAGCATTTAGTATTCACCTTGCCATTCATTTTTGCTACTTTTCCCTTTTGATTTTGATTTTGTATTTTTTTATGGGGTCACATTTGATTATTGAGATATATATCATATATGTCTATTTGAGAGGATTGTTAATTTTGAGAAAATGAGTTGTTTATTTATGTCATTTTTAGTGTATAGACATTTAAATTTGAAATAATAATTGTTAGCGTATATATATTTGTTTTTTTTTATGCATTCGCCATATTTTTTCTTACTTTTCACGAAAATTTCTATATTTTCGTTTTCTTTAACAATAACCGAAAACGAAATTTAATTTCTTCCTTAGTATACCATTTCTAGAATTAAAATAGAACTAGCTAAAACTAGTACTCTCAGTATTTTATCTCATGAAAAGAAGTATACCAAATAAATGGGTGCGGCAAGAGCTTAAATGTGTCAATCAAACATACCATCTTCACCAATAATTCCATCTTCAATCAACTTAGGGATGTGAAGAGCCACAGCAGCAAACACCACAGATGCTGGCCATACGGCAGCTTTTCGAATGGACATCCTCTGAGCAACCTCCAAAACCCAACCCATGTTTTTATCAGCAACAATACAAGTAATCTTATTTGAGTCATTGATCTTCTTAATCAGGTTCTCCAAATGTCCTTGCATGACATTCGCCATTGTATCAAATAGCTTCCCTAGGTCATTTCTGTCTTCCCCCTCTTCCATTCCATCAGGAAGGGAAACCAGGTGAATAAAATCCTCACTGTAGCTATTGTTTGACAATGCAGACATAATTCTTTTGTGACTGAATTCAGTGTTTACGAATGTGATCTTAAAACCGTGGTCTACCAAGTTGTGGGATAGCTCCATGAGAGGCATGACATGACCTTGTGCTGGGAATGGTACAACAAGCAAATGTGGCCTACCCATGATTTTACACAAAAAGAAGTGTGAAATCTTTATTGGAAAATGAGGCAATCACGCGGAAACAATTATAATCAAATGACAAAAAGAACGTAATCGCACAAAACAAAAGATTTTAGTGGTTAGACTAAGAAAGAAAATATGCGAGACTAATTGTGTGACCAGTAGTATACATGAATTCCCAATTTATAAACATCATATGCGAAGTACTTATGTTGTTTACCAGTGGTTTGGCTGAGGACACAAAGGCCAGAGTTTTGTACCAGAGTGGTTACAATTATGTTTGGATCAAACTTAGGGAATCTCTCATCTTGTTCTTGTTTCTACAAGAAACTCACCTTGTACGCTAATTCACATCATTCCTGTGAAAAATTAGTATTTTCTTTGTGTACATACTAATAGGTCCCAGACCTTCAAGACAAGATGGAAAACAAATCTAGTGACAAATAGAGAAGCACTCAACGACAAATGTAACAATACGATCAAACAGACAAGATTTGGGAACCTGTTTCAGTTTAGTTTAATGGCATCTGAGGAAGAGAAGTTTTCTCACCTATTACGCTATTAGCCTAAAATATCAGTAATAACATTAACGCAGAAAATGGAATAAAATCATTCAATTTCAAATTTGGGCTGGACGGATAATCCATGTAAAAAGTCTATTTGGCCTTTGGAGGAATAAGATCAACACTCTTGTGACAACACTACTTGCCACAGAGAAGAACCTGCGAATGTGACAGGAGCGTTTAGGTATTCTGAAGAAAACTGAGTCAGTATCCAGCAGTTGCATATAAAATGAGTCACACCTTCTATGTACCCTGACCGATTTACATGTGCAGATCATCATATAAATTGGGGAACAAAGCCTAGATAGATCATACATAAATCAAAAGCAAATATATCAAACATATGAAGTGAATGACAAGGGGATGAGTGTGCGAGAAAATGATCCCCATGATCACACTCTAAATCTGCTACAGATTCTGACTGAAGCAACACTAAACTAACTGCATTAATTCTGTGTACTCTTGTGCAGCACTAAATCAGTCGTGAATTCATGATCTTCACAGATCATATACGCAGTATTGAAAATAAAAACAGGGCAACAGCACAAACAAAAGAAAACTGGCCGGAAGTAGAACAAAAAAAGACTTGAGAAAATTTATATTATTTTACACCAAAGCACTACAAAAGCTATTTGTTCCACGAAAGTATCAAGACAAACACATCAAGAGCGAAAAGTCCACTCAGAACACAAGAAATTGCCGAACGTTTTGTCGTAATAATGCATATGTTTATCATTAGTCTTCTGAGACAAAAATTGTGCTATTAAGTTGGTTATGGGTAAAGGCTTGGGGGTGACAACTTAACCAATCACATTGCTGAGTGTGAAGCTATTGTTTGTGCATTAGAGTTAGCAATCAGTAAAGGGTGGTTGGAACTTGGAAGTACGGGTGGAATCAGATGCTAGAGCTGCAGTCATGGCTTTTGTAAAGGATCAAGTCCCGTGGAAGGCTAGCGCAAGGTGGACCCGCTGTAAGAGGAAGTTTACATATCTCCTAGTTTCACATACTTAGAGAATCGAACTTTGCTGCAGATACAGCAGCAAAAAGAGGGACAATGCTAGAGAGAGATGTTTCTGTAATCTATGATGGTCGACCTCCTTGGCTCTTTAATTTGGAGGTGCCGGACCAAAAGTACTTGAGATTTTTCTGATTTTGGTTAGATGTGTATGAGCTTACAGTCTGATAAACTTGTTTTTTTTTTTTTTTCAATTCTTTCTTCCGTATTAAAAAAATCAAAATATCCTTTGTAGAATGTATGGAAGAAATAAGTGCAGGCATCTCTTCTTTATAGCCAGTGTGCGTTGCATGGAAACCAACAGATTCTAAAAGCCAAACTATGGACTATATAATTAACATGTTGCACTTTATTTGTAAACCGCAGTCACACTTTCATGTGAACAAATTAATTTCATCTTTAAGGGGAAAAAAATCCATTACTTGATCTGAATGGTGTTTCATCCTGTAAGAGATTTGGGTTTACGATCAAATCAGCATTGCAGTAATTTAACTATTATCGATAGAGAAAAAAATACAAAACACATTCTTTGATAGTAGAAATGGGCAAGGTCTATCAGACCCAACACATGCATTGAGGTCTCAAACCAAAATGTTGCCTATTATCCTTCATACTTAATCCATTGAACAAAATCTTCAAAATTCCTCGAAGATGCCCCTCCATCACTCACATTCTTCAGGGCTATCTCTTTCAGGTTCAAAGCATTTCCTTTGATCTCCTCGTTTCCAAGCAGCCCAACCACCTTTGCTTTAATCTCCTCCCTGGAGATGAGCCCATTTTCATCCGAGTCAAAACCCAAGCCATTTTTCCAGACATCACAGATATAGGATTTGTTAAGCAACTGGTCAGCAAAATAAGGCCAACACAAAAATGGTACTCCAACACTCAGTCCTTCCATAATTGAGTTCCAACCACAATGTGATAAGAAACAAGCTATAGAAGGGTGAGCCAACACCTGCCTCTGAGGAGCCCAACCAACCATCCTTCCACGAGAGCACACTCTTGCTTCAAACCCCTCAGGGTACACATCAGTACCCTCACAAGTGAAGTCCGGTCGGACTACCCATAGGAAAGCGTGACCACAAAGTTCTAGACCAAGTGCTAGTTCTTCAAATTGTCGCGTATCCAAGACTGTAAAGCTACCAAAGGCCACATAAATGACTGATTTTGCTTGTTGTTGATCAAGCCAACTTAGACAAGTTGAATCCTCAGGCCAAAAGTGAGCTAGTCTACTGCTGGCAAACAATGGGCCAATGGGCTTAAAGTTCGGAATTAGGGTGAAAGCTGAAGGTTCAAGTTCATAAAATGAGTTGCAAATAATATAGTCAGCCAGTTTTACAGCACGGGTGTTACTGATCATCACCTTGAAGATGGTTTCCTGTAATCCTCGATTGCCCATGCATAACCAAACAAGATGGGATGTATTCATGGCCGGCATTGTTGGAGATAGGTGGATCATTTGGTTTTTTAAAAGACTCCCTGCAAGTAGGTGCAACTTAATCAGATTCAAATAATAAATCCAATATTCAACATCATGCAATAGTTATTCAGAACAATGCATTCACTGGAATTATAAATTTGTTGACTTGTCTCATGCATCACAACGCAAAAAAAAAACATTCTTGTTTTCAGGCAAAATTGTAGAACAGATAACTTATGTTAAAAAGTTTACATATATATAGTATAGTTTATCCACACGAAAACGATTGATTCGGTCTCCAGAATATAATACAATGAATGTATGTAGCTAGCTAAAACTAGTACTTTCAGAGTTTCAGTTGATCTTGTGAAAAGGAATATAGTAAATAAATGGGAGTGGCAAGAGCTTAAATGAGTTGATCAAACTTACCATCTTCACCAACAATTCCATCTTCAATCAACTTAGGGATGTGAAGAGCCACAGCAGCAAAACCCGCAGATGCTGGCCATACAGCAGCTTTTC
The DNA here is from genome assembly GCF_015680905.1 of Coptis chinensis. Classification (NCBI taxonomy): domain Eukaryota; kingdom Viridiplantae; phylum Streptophyta; class Magnoliopsida; order Ranunculales; family Ranunculaceae; genus Coptis; species Coptis chinensis. The sequence goes on along the minus strand of NC_141456.1, from coordinate 10,897,682 downwards.
GAATGGACATCCTCTGAGCAACCTCCAAAACCCAACCCAGGTTTTTATCAGCAATAACGCAAGTGATCTTATCATCAACGTTATTTGATCCATTGATCTTCTTAATCAGGTTCACCAGATGTCCTTGCATAATATTCACCATTGCATCACATAGCTTCCCTAGGTCATTTCGGTCATCCCTCTCTTCCATTCCATCAGGAATGGAAACCAAATGAATAAAATCCTCGTCGTAACCATTGTTAGACAATGCAGCCATGATTCTTTTGTGACTGAATTCGGTATTTACAAATGTGATCTTGAAACCGTGGTCTACCAAGTTGTGGGCTAGCTCCATAAGAGGCATGACATGACCTTGTGCTGGGTATGGTACAGCAAGCAAATGTGGCCTACCCATGATTTTACACTAAAAGAAGTGTGAAATCTTTGTCGGAAAATGTGGCAATCACGCAGAAACAATTATAATCAAATGTAAAACAGAACGCAGTCGCACAAAATAAAAGATTATATTTGAGTGGCTAGTCTAGGAAAGAAAATATGCGAGACTAATGGTGTGACCAATACATGAATTCCCAATTTATAAACATCATACGCTAAGTACTTATGTTGTTTACCAGTGGCTTGGCTGAGGACACAAAAGCCAGAGTTTTGTACCAGAGTGGTTACATTCATGTATGGATCAAACTTAGGGAATCTCTCATCTTGTTCTTGTTTCTATATGAAACTCACCTTGTAAGCTAGTTCACATCCTTCTTGTGAAAAATTAGTCCTTTCTTTGTGTACATACTGATAATAGGTCCCAGACCTTGGAATCTTTTCCACGTAAGCTGGTTGTACAAAATTTGTTTGTTCATACAGGCAGTGTGATTTGGGGAGATTTGGTAGCCAGAGCCAGACGGTTTTCATTAAAAAGGCATGATAGCCTTCAACTGCAGAAAAGTAGTGCGGAGAACTAGTAAGAATTGTGCCTGCCATGCAATACTACTGCATGACAATATTACTCTATCAGACAAAACTAAAAAGGACAAAATTCTGAAATAATGAACCAAAAAACCCATCCGCATTTCAAAAACACTCTCAAGGACAATAGTTGACTTTGGTCCGAAAAAGACAATAGTACCCTAGTATGCACAGGTGTCCGTGCATACCACCTTCTTATGTCACCTTAGGTATACACAGACGTCAGTGCATACCAAACATCAGAAAGAAAATGTTATGCACAAGTATTAGTGCATACTACCTCTTGGTATGCGAGGTATGCACAAACGTCAGTGCATACCAAACATCACAAAGAAAATGGTATGCACAAGTGGCGCAGCATACTATCTTGGTATGTAGACGCAGGGCGCCGGTGCATACCAAACATCTAAAGAAAATTGTATGCACAAGTGTCAGTGCATACATACCACTTGGTATGTAAAGTATGCACAGACGTCAGTGCATACCAAACATAGAAGGGTAAAATTGGAAAGAAAAAAAAAAAAAAAAAAGTCGAGTCTGTCCTTATTAATAATTAAAACATGAAATCTGGTTTTTCTAGTAGTTATAAGTAAAAAATTGTTTTTATCAATGGTTTCAAAACCCAATTGTCCTAGACTATGATTAAAATTAGAAATTGGACCTTTTGGCTTATTTCTTGTATTACTCTACCACTCTATAAATGGAGACTCGATAAGTGTCTTCACTTTGTCAAATTCAAATCAAAGAAATTTAGTACTAGCACGTATGGCTATGGATGCTGTGATAAGAGCCCAAAAGTGTAGTTTTAACCCCTTAATAATAATGCTTTTAAACCAATTATGCGAGTAATAAATAAGAGTTAATGCTAATTACGTGCTTTTATGTATTTCAGACATAGAACTCAATTATGTGCAGAAATATATCACTTTGGCGATATAAAGGAGCAAAAGGTTGGTTGCTAAGAAGTTATGGGATTAAAGGCCAAGACGGGCAGAAACAGCACATAAAAGTCAGCAGAACTTCCGAAGATCGTATCTTTAGACTCAGGCCTCGGAATTGGGCGTATCTTATGTCAAAACGACCGGCTCAGAAAGAACTTTCCAATGGTCCAAACCTTAACCCAAGCAGAGGAGCATAAGTGGATGAAATACCTGTTGAAGTCGAAGCCAGCTGAAAAGATCCCTGTAGACTGAAGAAATTGGGCTTTGGGATCGATTTTCTAGCCCAAAACATGGACCCTCAGCTCATGCATGAAAATGTGGATCTGGTCTCCTCCATTTCCACACACAAGACTTAGCTCTTGAGGATCAATTACTTAGGTTAGGAAGTAGCCATTAGAGTAGCCATTAAACCTTAGTTCTAGATCTAGTTTTGAGAATTTTAATTAGTTTATTAATTAGGTTTCATTCCTTGTTTTAGATTAAGTATTTGAATCATTGTTTATCATTGATTAGATAAATAAAATAGTTAGTTCTTGTTAAATTCGATTTTGTTATTTAAAATTGTTTAGATCTAAATTCAGTTATTAGTTGTTATTAATTTCTTAGTTGTTTAATTTAGTTTTGAATTATTGATTATAATCTTCATATTCATAAAGTTAGAATCTTTATATGATGTCTTATTCAATTTCATTTGGAAATGATAGTTTGATGAATCGAGGCTAAACCTCCATTAGAGGGGTTTGATGAAGCCTTGATGAAAACTTGATTTTGTTAGCTTAGAATCGTTGTAAGAGTCTATTCCACTCTAGAAGGACGTTGATTCGTCATGAGAATGGGTGGACGTCCTCATATGCTAGTTATGAATTGGTAGAGATGTCATATATAATTAGGGATTAGAACGACCAATTCTTACCGTAAGAACGTAAGAATTGGATTACAACAATCTATATGCTAGTTTCTTAAGTTGGATTCACGGCGGATTCAATTCCCCCCTAATTCTTATTCTAGATTCAAACCTTAGTATTCCGTAGCATTTCATAGTATAATTCGTAATTCTCTCATTGACTTTGGTAGGATTGATAGTCATAGGAAACTTGAATGTTAAAGAACTAGGAGTGGATCGAATCTTCTATTCCAACTCTACTTCAATAGATTCGAGAGTAGAAATCTTTGATAAGTCTAGTATAAGTTCAGTTTGTAGTTTTACTTTCGTTTAGAGTTTCATTGCTTTATTCATTAGTAAAACTATCATTTTTACGTTTATCATGCTGCAAACAGGCTTTCTGCAATTGCTGCAGACAATAATGAATACAAATCTATTGATGACAAATGTAGCAATATGATCAAACAGACAAGATTTGGGAACATGTTTCAGTTTAGCCTAATGGCATCTGCGGAAGACAAGTTTTCTCACCTATTAGGCTATTTCAAAACAATCTTACGGTGAATAAAGCCGAATTACATATTTTAAGTTGCACAAGTGATTGATCATTTGAAATGATCTCAAACCCTACAATTGGAAATTCAAAAGAAATTGAATGTGTGTTAGGAATTAGAGATTACACTAATCCCGACTAACGACAATTATCCTCAAGATCTTGGAATCAATGACAAAACAATAACACCAATACAACTACTAAAGCAATAATGAAATAACAAAGAATAAACGAACACAAGGAACTTACGTGGTTTGGTAATTGCCTACATCCACAAACGCACTAAAATCCACTATAATCAAAAAGTTGTTTACAATGTCACGAGCCTCATACAAGCACCAATCTCTCTCTCACACACACACACTTTTGGCACTCACAAATTTATGCTATTACACTATCATAATGCACTCACAAATTTGGCTATTGCCTTACACTAATTATTGTTCCAATAATATACTCGCTACGCGCCCCGTACACTATAAGCTCTCTTAGTTGTGTTTTCTTAATTCTCAATTACTGTGGGGTATTTATAGAGAACGTGAGGAACTAAAGTAGTAATTGGTTTTCCAAACCAATTTACTTGTTCATCACCGTTTAGGAGAAGTAGTGCTGGCGGGTCCATGCTTCCAATTCCAATTTGGAAACTAACCACATGGTGATCAGGCTCCATACTTAATAATCTCCCACTTTGAAACTGATAACCAAAGTAAATCAACTCCATGCATTTCCAATGCATAATGGTACACTTCATCTACGATCTTCAAACTAGAAGACCAACTGAAGCTATGTCGCTTCTCAATAGTCACTGTCTTTGTCCATTGTGAGTCCTAGCTCACTGTAGTAGCTCCCACTGTAAAGACATAATTAGTAGTACCTTTCCTACGATCAACTTCACCTGCAAAGTCTGTATCAATATACCCTTGCAAGTACACATCACCCCTCACACAACATATGCATTCATCAGTAGTACCTCTTAGATACCGCAGTATCCACTTCAATGCTTCCCAGTACTGCTTGCCACAATTGGTCATCAACCTGCTAATAGCTCCCACTGCAAGGGAAATATCTGGGCGAATGCAAACCATGTACCACTCTACCTAGGGGGCTTGTGTCAAACTATACAAGCTCTTTCTTAGCTTGCATACCATATTCTCTCTACTCAATTCAATAAAACACTCACATTGCTGCACATACATCTCTTCCTTTTGGTCACCATGGAGGAAGACAACTTTCATATCTAACTACTCAAGGTGTAAATCTTCTGCTGCAATAATACTCATCGACACTGACATCATAGTATTTAGTTTCACAACTGGAGAGAATATAACTATGTAATCATAAACGAAGGACTTCATCTCATTCTTCATTGCAAACTCCCACTCGCTCGCATCATCAACCTCCAATGCTTTATCATAGCATTGTGGCACACCGCCATCAGTACGTGGCAATGATACTGGCGGTCCTCTGTTGATCAAGTAAGATGTCGTGCTAATGGTCTCTGCCCAGAACTGTTTGGGCATCCCTGCTAGTATACGCATACATTTAGCTCTTTCTATCAGTGATCTGTTCATACACTCTATCACCTCGTTCAATTGAAGCATCCCTCGCAAAGTATATTCCATCTCCATTTTATTATCTGCACAACCATTCCTCAAACCTGCATCAACATACTTTCCTCTATTACCGGATCTCAACTCTTTTACTTTCAAGTTTGTCTCATTTTCAACCTTGGCATTCCACTTCCTGAACACTCCATAATCCTAAGATTTATGTCTCAAGAAATATGCCCACACCTTTCTCGTGTGGTCATCAATAAAAGTCACAACATATGACTTTCTGCCATGGGAGGAGACTGTAGTTGGCCGCCAGACATTTGTATGGACTAACTCAAGCTTTTATGCTTTCAGGGCTCTGCTTAAATTCTGAAAACTCACCCGCTTCCGTTCTTCAACGCAGTTCTCACAGAAGCCAAACTCAGTCGACTGTAACATAGGTAGTTTTCTAATTGAGTGAAGGACTTGCATTCCTTTCTCACTCACGTGACCAAGTCTACGGTACCACACATCCAGATCTTCTTTGCTATACGCAATAGCAAATGAACCACATGCATCAATGGTCTATAGAGAGTACCACTCTTATTTTCTTTTGCCACTATCATAGAACCCCTAGCGACTTTCCAAGCATCATCAGTAAAGGTTGTCACATAACCTTTATCCGCCAACTGCCCCACAGAAATCAAGTTCTTCCTCAAATCAGGGACATGTCTCACATCCGATCCCTCAATTTCCATGCAAACCTTTTCAACTTGATCTGCATGTCACCCTTGCCAACAATGTTACAAGGTTGATCATCACCAAGGAATACCTTGCCTAGGTCACCTTTGGTGTAGTTCTCAAAGAACTTCCGATTTGAAGTAACATGGAACGATGCGCCGGAATCTATGACCTAACACTCCCAATTGTTCTTCTCCATAGAACATATCAATGCATCATCATCCAGTTCAACAACATTAACATCTTGATTCTTGTTATTGTTGTTATTTCTTGGAGTTTTACATTCATAACTGTAATAGCCTGACATGTCACAATTGTAACCATAGTTCGGAATTTCATAATTCTCGAAATTCCGGCAAATCCAAAATCTGAAATTCATTAAATTTCGACCCCTATCACATTTGGAATTTCAGATAATTTCGAAATTTTGGATATTTCGATTCTATATTCGGAATTCCGTTTTTTTTAAAAATCGAAATTCCGGATGGAATTCCGAAGTTTCGTTCGGAATCACGAACTATGATTGTAACACAAATCATCACTTGTATCTCTAGGTTCATGTTCAATATCATCAAGGCTATAAGATTTCCATCTCCCCTTTTCTATGTTCTAACCAATGTCGGCCTTTGTATGAACTCATTCCTCTACTCTCTGTGATCAATGCAGACTCTGAAGTGGAGGCATTATCCGACTGCCTTCGGATCTCTTCGGTTAGTATCATACTAATAACTTCATCATATTTCAACTTAGATTTACCAGAATAACCACTAATTGTAGAAATTGTGGCTTTCCAACTTGGTGGCATCTGCCCGGCCAAGAATTGCGCAAGCCATCATCTCATCACTAAAAGTTATCTCAACTGACTCAAGTTGGTCTTTGGTCTCATTGAACAAATTATTAAGATGTTCTCTGAAAAGAATCTCCCTCATACATTCTCAATGTAAAGAGTTTCGTTATAAGATGTACCTTATTCGCCGCAGAAGGTTGTTCATACATACTTGAAAGAAATTTCATAAGAGATGTTGTCGTCTTCTCGTTCTTGATGTTGAAGGCTACGAACTTAGACAAACTCAATCGGATTGTCGCCAATGCTTTTCTATCAAGCAAATCTCATGCTCCTTGTTCCATCGTTGCAGACTTCTTTCCTACCAACGGTTCATAGAGATATTTCTGATAAAGATAATCCTCTATTTGCATCTTCCAAAAGCCGAAGTTTGTACCATCAAACCTCTCAACTATGGTTGTCGTCTTTTCGGTTGTCATTGCTCCCACTTGAACCAAACTACGGTGGAGTAATCTTCACTCAAGAAATTTCTTCAAACACTTTGTCTCAAACAATGGTAGAGTTCACCACTCAAGAATTTCTTCAAACACCTTCAATAATTCGATTCATAAACCAAAACTCCGATACCATTTGTTAGGAATTAGAGATCACACTAATCCCGACTAACGACAATTATCCTCAAGATCTTGGAATCAATAACAAAACAAGAACACCAATACAACCACTAAAGCAATAATGAAAGAACAAAGAATAAACGAACACAAAGAACTTACGTGGTTTGGCAATTGCCTACGTCCACAAACGCACCAAAATCCACTATAATCAAAGAGTTGTTTACAATGTCACGAGCCTCACACAAACACCAATCTCTCTCACACGCACACACTTTTGGCACTCACAAATTTATACTATTACACTATTATAATACACTCACAGATTTGGCTATTGTCTTACACTAATTATTGCTCCAATAATATACTCGTAACGCGCCCCGTACACTATGAGCTCTCTTAGTTGTGTCTTCTTAATTCTCAAATACCGTACACTATAGAGAATGTGAGGAATCAAAGTAGTAATTGGTTTCCAAAACCAATTTATTTGTTCATCACGGTTTAAGAGAAGTAGTGCTGGCGGGTCCATATTTCAGGCTCCATACTTAACAATGTGATTATCAGGAAAAGTTGTTTCAGTAAACAATGAAAAAAATGGAACCAAAAAAAAGGACTAGCAGCACAATTTGAAGCGCGATTGTCCTCCACTTCTGTAGTTCTGTATAGGAGAAGGCAACCACAGGGAAGACTTCCTGCTATTTTTTTCGTCACGAGGTTGATAAAATGCACCAGAGAGAGGCTTTAAAGCCCATCTCCTGAAACAAATTAGACAACCTTGTAAGCCTACAAACAGATTCAATCAATTGAACTTTTTGAAGTTCATTTCAGGCACCACGTAAACCTTCAGAGACTTAAGAATTCAAATCTAATACCATCTCAGATTTCAGCTTTGCTCATCATTTTCCAGTAATATTTACTTACAATTGAGAACCAAATGTTGTGCTTGTTATTTAGGAATTTAACTCGTTATGTAGAATTTTCAAGGACAAAATTAAGTATATCGTGGGCAGATTTACAAAGTTTCTCTCACTCGAGTTTTCCTGTCTCAGTACTAAACTACTTTCTAATCTTCTCCATCAGGAAAATTAAAAACAATGGATTCTGTGCAGTGCAATTCAAGATTTTCCTTACAGTCTCAACAAAGAAACTGATATTATTAAAAAGAACAACTACACGGTGAATTTATACACACACAGACGAGCAAGAGTTGACATTGCACAATTAATACATATTGCCTCACGTAAACACATACTACTGGCAAACACAACGACTCTAGCAAATCACCGTACAACTTTAATCAAGCAATACTGATATTCTTGCACTTGCACTAACACTACACTCTAATATTCAACATTCAAAAATCATGGTGACCTGAGTAGTACAAGATTAGGGGATGGGTAGTGCCCTGGGGATGGAGATGGAGAAAGTTCAAATGTCCTGCTTCGGGGTGGAGATTTAGCTTCATTTAGCAAATCAGGTATCTCTTCGTATTCCAGGTACCTTGGTGGACTGGGAAAATAAGCCTGAACACAATAACCAGCAACAGTAAGTTTGTCGTCCTTGTTTATATTCTAGCCCAAGAAAACATATGAAAACAATCATCAAGAACAAAGACCTACCTTTGGTTGGTTTGACTTAGGAAGCACCAATGGAGTCACCAAGTGCGCTGAAAAATCTGAACAGGAAAAACAAGGTTAGATAGCACAAAGACACGTAACACATGACACATATTTGAGGTACGTAAAGTTTTAAGTTACCTTCATCAAAACCAAGTGTCGTCAAAAGACATTGCATTCCCATTCCCTTTCTCTGTGCATCTATGCACTTTTGATGATCATGAAGGAACTGTTCTTCAGCGATATTGTCCAGCTTCTTGGGAAGATTCTTAGTTGTTATCTGACGTGAGTTGGAAATGTCAGCAAGAGCCTTCCTATCACTACGCCCCCCTTTCTTCTGACTATCAGGGACATTACTCTTTCGACTCACAGAAGCACCTGTCATACATAGGCCCATGGCTTTAACAGCAGATAGTGGAACAAAATCAGAGCTACTAAAGTACCTTGATAGTTTTCATTCAAATTCTTACCTTGAGAAAGAAGTTTCTTTTGGGAGTTTTGGGGGCATTGTACATCACCATCACTCAACCTTTCGGGAATGTTTTTCTTTAAGACCTCTTGTCGAGTTGGCTTCCCTGAGTTTGTAATATTGGATAGTGGTTTTAAACCACCCAGCCCTGCTTTCTTCATAGGTTTAGAAACATTGGTCCCTTTCCCAAAAGCAGCCCCTAATATATTCATCATCATTCAGTTAATACGCACTCCACAAACATACATAAAAACTATAAGAAGTATAGAATCGGAAAATTTAAAGCAAAATTACCTCCATACCGAACATCCATATTTTCGTCTTGAATCACACGAAAACTTTTGGTTGCCATTAGTAACTTTCTTTGCAGTCTTCAGTAATATCCAACTGCATGCAAGACAATATCAATCTTGATCAAGTAAACTTTTTTATTCATTCTTATGTAATCATCAATTGTCATAATATTGATTCAAGAAAAAGGAATCAAGAACTTAATACCAAACAAAACCCTAAGCCCATCAAATGAATAACCAAATTCTATACATATTGATCATTTGAGCTTTTGTGTTTCAAGGAAATAAATCAAAGATATGTAATGATAAGAAATAAATTGCAAACTCACTTTGTTGTGTTCAGAGCGTTTTGGTGTTTGAGAAGAATACTGAAAGCAATTTTAAAGCCGTTGTGGCGCGTTTATATAGGCTCCAACGGTCACAATATTTTCTTTTCTTTTTTTTATTTAAGTCCCGTGATAAGTGCGTGAGTTTTGTGTTTGCTCTATTTTGGCTACTGTACATTCTGGGCTTCAAAAGTTCAGTTTGTAATATTAGTTGCGTGTTCGTTCAAGTAGCGGGGCAAATTCAGGGCATGCCTAGGCTTATCTGTTTTTGTGCAAAATAAGAATGAGAACGATTAATGAAGAAGAGAGATGGGTAGGTGATAAATAGGCTCGATCACTTTTGGTCCAAATTTGCATCTGAGACTAAGAATCCCCAACTTCGAATGAATGTATCCCTCATGTTTTAGTTGGGGACCATTACCCAGTGTTTCATTGTTCTTCCTAAAAATTGCAGAAGATAGAATAACATCATTCAAAAATCAAAACAAACTTAATTCAACTCGAGCTGATTTTTGAATTTGGACTGGGCGTATGGATAATCCAACTGAAAAATCTATTTGGTCTTTGGAGGAATAAGGTCAACACTCTTGTGAACGGCACACTACTTGTCACAGAGAAGAACCTGCTAATGTGGCAGTAGCATTTAGGTATTCAGAAGAAGAAAACTGACTCAGCATCTAGCAGTTGCATATAAGATGAATCACACCTACGCACCCTGTCGGGATTAACAATTTTCAAATGTGCAGAACATCATATAAATTGGGAAAGAAAACCTACGTACAGACAAATCCAGCAGTGTTCGATGGGTGATGGTTTCCATAAGTAGCTCTCTCGTCCCAACTTAGATAGATCAAAAGCAAATATTAGTAGAAACAAACACATGAAGAGAATGTCAAGGGGACGAGTGTGAGAGAATATGATCCCCATGATAACATGCTATAGCTTCTAACTAAAGCAACACTAAACTAACTGCATGAACGCTGTGTACTCTTGTACAGCACTAAATCAGTCATGATCTTCAAAGATCTCATACGCAGGATTGAAAATAAAAATCAGTACAACAGCACAAACAAAAGAAAACTGGAGGTAGAACAAAAAAAGACTTGAGAAAAAATTTATATTATTTTACACCGAAGCACAACAAAAGCTATTTGTTCCACGAAAGTATCAAGACAAATACATCAAGAGCAAAAAGTCCATTCAGAACACAAGAAATTGCATTGTTGACAGCATGGTGGTTTCTTTGAATTCTGGTTGTTGAAATTGCAAGATTTCTAACTTTGTGTGCCTGGTCGAACAGGGCCAAAGTAGTTCGTCACCAATCCCATTACAGCAAACCTGTCACAGTCCAAGATTTACAAGTACAAATAAGAATTGTGCAGTCCTTATCACGTATTCACGAAGAGGTGAGCATTTACAGAAAGTACTGCATTTCTTATTGAAAAAAAATATAGAGAAATAAGAGTTGTGCTTACATCATGGCCATGGATATTTGCTTAAGATCAGTTTCTACATTCTTCATGTTTGAAAGTGACTGAGCACAGAAAATTATGGCGAGCCAAGAGCTGAGCTTGTACTGCAGAAAAGAAAATAAGTGCAACCCATCAAAAGAGGTTAATCCAGTTGAAAACTTTAGCCCTGCCATGAGAGGAAACCTCATTAATGCTAATATAACATGGTTTCATAGGTGGATCAGAACCAAAGACTTGAGGTGGATCACGTCATGCCATACACTCAAAACAGATAGTAAACAAGAGGGTCTAGTTCTTATAGAAGAACAAAAAAAAAGATGGGAGTCTACTTTTCTTTATGAAAAACCAAGCAGACCCACTCACGTGATTCACGGCTAGACCGTTGCTATGAGCCTATGACCATGATGCCAGAAAATGTTGCACAGCAAGTTTAGATTATTGAGTCCATTAATAATTTTGGTTTCAAAACTAGTTGGATAATGTATTAATTGCAAAAGATACGCCATCCCTTTACACTCTAGATTGGAACACTACAAAAGGTCTACAGCCATACACAATGGGCATTCTAGAGATTGCTTGGGTAAAATAGGTATTCTGAAGGATAAATAATTTGAACCCTAAAGTGTGTTACTGCAAACGGACCTATATAACAGAGTCACTAAGAAATCTTTTGTTCCAATATCCTAGGTTATACGTTATGTTTGTTATAATTAGGTAAAACAAATGTTTGCTCGTTGTTGCCTCCAATATATTTTCATGAACAAATAGTTTTTGCTTATATCCTCTCATTCTTCTCAAAAACTCAACTATACCTATACCTAACAGTATAGAATTTACACCGTCTAACCCAATTTTCCATAGGACTTGAAAGCTAAACTAAATTATTCTAAACAATATATATTTGTTAAAATTGTATCATGAGCTATAAACATGTATCAGAAAAGAGATAAGAACTGACCCGGAAGAGAACACCAGCTATACCAAAAACAACAGCAATAAAACCCGAGTAATCAACTGGTAGATCTTGAGCTGATACAGCTGGTGGCACGTACTGCTTTGCCGTCGATGGCTGCCGTGGATCATTCCCATTATTATTATTATTATTATTCATCTCTCTCTCTCCTCAGATTCACATCTTGTTCAACTTTTATTTATGTAAATAATGGGCCTAACTTTACCCGGCCCAACTTTCAGCCCAATTAGAAAAAATATAATTAATAAGTTTCAAGCTGTGGGAAAAAAAGATGCAACCTCAAAACTCAAATTCATCGAGACTATGGAGACCAGCAGCACAGAGGAACTTGAAAAACCAATGGTTGAAATTGGTCTCTCATAAACAAAAATGGGTTTCAGCTTCGTCAAACGGGCGGTCCCACGCCACGTCGCTCGTAAACTCTTATCTATCAATTAGGTATTTGCCGTTGATGGAATTGGGTGTTTTGAGTGATATGCGGAATATTAAAGAGATGGCTTCCTTCAAATTGGCTCAGCAGCAGGTAATTTTATGGTATAATAACATTCTTGTTGTTGTTAGACATATTTTTCATATAACTAATCTTCTTTGTATCAGGAAACTTACACGAAGAAGCTTATATCTTCTTACAAGGACATGGTATATTATTTTTTAGCATTTCAAATAAATTTTAATCATTCGACTATGGATGGTTGTTTTTGTAAATGTCTCGTTCATTTGATGTATAGGTAGCTGTTGTTGCTCACATGATTAGTGATTCCAGATCTATGCGGTGTTTCATGAAAGGACCCATTGGTAGTCCACTTATGCAATATTCAAGTCATTCTGAGGATAATAGGAATGATCTTGGTGACGGTGGCGGGATTCCTGTTTTCACATTTTGGTCAGTTCCGTATCATGGTATGCTCCATATGTTTAAACTTGTCCGCATGCCTTATTTGGAACTTTGAATTGTTAATTGCAGCATTACTGATTTAACTTTGTACCACTACTCTATCTACTGCTTTCCCAAGAAAATAGAGTTAGATCAAGTTCCCTAGCCCCTAGGAACGTATGTGTCGGTTACCTCTAATTGTATGTATAGGGTGTCTATCTCTCTGGATATCCTGCACAGCTATAGTTCAATGCAGGCTTTCGCTTTAAGATTGATCTGTGTTTATCTTGGTGGTTACTTTTCTAATTTTCTATTCACCTAACATACTGCCTACAGCTTCCTACCGTTATGAATAGTTATCAGCCTCTGTGATACTTGGAATATAATGTCTGAGAAAGTGAAAACATTTTATTAACAGTGCTAATTAATGTCTTAAATTTTCAGAGAAATTGGCACAGGAGTTTGTTAAGATGTTTGCCTCAGAGCTATTGTTGAAAGTAAGTAATCAAATTTTTTCTTTTATTGTCTTTGTATTTGTAACACTATTGCCTACTATAACTTTGCTACTGCATTTTTTGTTATCTTGGGGGCCATCCTCTATCATATACAATCTAAGTCTTGTATTTTATTTCAAGTACTTATCTTTCTGGGGTACCTAATGACACTCACAGAGACTGCTTGTGGTTGAGTTGTTCTCTATCACCGGTGAAAAACAAAAAACAGAGAAAATAAGTTGGGCAGATGAACTTTATCAAGGAGAATTTGAAGATTTAATTTCAAGTGGCTTGTACTGCGAAGAAACTTGTCAGCCGCTTCCTCCCAGAATATATGATCAGGAATCTGATTTTCCTGTAACTGTACGATCTAACAATCGTCCAGATCATGAGGTTTTACAGGTATATCCTGCAATCTGTTGATTAATTTAAAACACATACAGAAGGGACATTTAGTAATTCTGATTTTCTCTAAAATGGTGGTCTGAGACAAAATCTGTGTGATTATACTTCTAATATATGTAATTGTATTTAAGATACTTTCTTGACTCCTGTAAAAGTATGCCTTCTTAGTCCATATGCAGCAATTTCTGATTTGTGGAATTAGTCCCCATAGGGCCTGGACCTAGAAGTTTGTTAATTAGAATACTGGATCATCTTTTGAAGTAACCGGTTGGGTCTACTCAAAATGGCGCATCAGTGAGAGCCTTCAGGCTAGGTTCCCTTCGGGGTTGATGAACTTTTGGGCTAGTGGCCCTTTGGGGTTGATGAGCCTTCGGGCAATGTAAGCCTTCGGGCTAGGGTCCTTCGATGTAACCAGTGTGGGTCTGCTTAACCCTCTAATTTTTATTTTATTTTATTAATAAAGTAACGAAACTTGAACTGATTTTTCCTCTTTTGATGAGATACTATTGCAGGTATATTTAACAACATGGCTTGTCGAGGTCAATATTGAAACTCACAGGTAGAAAAAGGAAAATATAGCATTTCACTGTTTATTTCCCGATCGTCATTTGATTACTACTTTTTTGTTTGTATGCTTAATATACTTCCACTTCTGCTGTTCCAGGGTTGAAGAAACTCTGACAACTGTCGGGGAGGAAATGCATGTTAGCCTCTCTTGAAGCTTTTGTTCCTGTGTAAAAATACTGGATAATGGAGATCGGGAAAGACAGAGTTCTTTATCTTGATCATACCGTATGATTAGTTTTCCAGGGATAAATGTATCAAGTTTTATATGGATTAAGAAGGGAAAGAAAAGAGGAAATGAAACTTGAAGAGCGATACAATGAATTATAGTTTTTTCTTTTCTTTTGTATTTGCAATTAGAAATTGTTGATCGGTTTTATCATAAATGAGATCACGTCACAGGCACTGGACATTCGTGAAATTAGGAATTGCCAACATCTGTTTTAGCTGGGCAATGTGTCGCGTTGGTAAACTATTTGCTGCTTTTTAGGGATTAATTTGATTTTGGCCCCACTTTTAATAGGGTATTCAGCTTTTGGCTCCTGTATTTTTGGCTCCAGTTGTGTCAGTTGACTTGGTCAGCTTTAACTGTTCGTAGCACATTTTCAAAATAGCAATTTTACTTTTCAGGTGAGTTGCGCATGAATCTTGTAAATACTAGTTTTGTAAAATTTCACGAGAATGTGGTGGAGAACGTGGGAAAACAAGTTATCTTTTGGGTTTCTTATCTTAAAGCTTATGAAACCCTCGTCTCTCTCATTTACTAAGTTGTTGTCTCTCTCACTCCAATCCACTCCAAAGCGGGAAAACAAGTTATCTTCTGGGTTTCTTAAAGCTTATGAAACCCTCGTCTCTCTCATTTACTAAGTTGTTGTCTCTCTCACTCTAACCCACTCCAAAAGAAAAAAAAAATGCATCGATGGGTAACGAACTATAGACGAAATCAAACATTAGGGCATAAACTTTTTTTTGAGCAAATTTGGGTAACGAAGTGTACCGCGTTTTGCAACGTTGGCTTCTGTTACACTTCCGTCCATTTTTTTTCACACGTGGCACGTTATTTTTCATTTTCTCTAATTATTTTTCTATGTGGCTATGTAAAATTTGTCACGGCGTTGCTACACAGTATGTCAGCGCATGGAGAAAACCATCAGAACTCATCATCATCAACAACTCGTCGATCGAAGAAACTCCATTGAAGAAAATTTCTTCTTCAAAACCTGAACCAGTGAGCTCAATTTTTATTTAATTCAATTATCACCACTTCAATTTCTCATTTCTTTTCTCTCCCTATAGATCCTTGTTACAAAATCTCTTATTTCGACTTTTGAAGAAGCAATTGTTGTTGACATCAATGAATCAATCAATTCATCAATCGATTATGAAAAACTTGTTAATCAATCACCTGATTTCTCAGAGGTAATATGCATATCGATCAATAATTTTGTTAATTTTCATTCCAATTTCTCATATTCTTTACTTAATTATGTGTTTCCAGTTTCAGAACTCATCAATTGCTTTATCAGATTTGACTAATTCAATTGTAACAAACGATTCCCCATCTAATTTCACTCCTACTTCAAAGCTCATCGATGATAACAAACAAGAAAAAGTTGTAATCAATTGCTTTAATTTACTGATGACGGTTGTAAGACTGTTGTTGATTTTCTTTGAGAAGATCATTTTCAGTTAGTGGGTTATTCTGGCGTTGATCCTACATCAAAGAAGGCTCTAGATGAATCGGTTAAGATTATGATTAACAGTTTGTACGAGTTTCTCAAAGGAGAGAGAAGAACAGGTTTTCTGATTTTAGTATCAGTGATGAAGATGCATATTGGGTTTGTTTGTTTGTTTCTTTGAATTGTTTCAGTTTCAGATGTTTTGTTCTCCTACTTTGGTAAGCAGCAGAGTTACTTTACTCACATGCCTCCTACGTGACAAGTAGTTGCTGGGGGCTGTGTTTTGTGTTAGCATAACACGTGGCAAGTTTTACATAGCCACATAGGAAAATAATTAGAGAAAATGAAAAATAATGTGCCACGTGTGAAAAAAATGGACGAAAGTGTAACATAAGCCAACGTTGCAAAACGTGGTACACTTTGTTACCCAAATTTGCTCAAAAAAAAGTTTAAGCCCCAATGTTTGATTTCGTCTATAATTCGTTACCCATCGATGCATTTTTTCTCACTCCAAAACCATACTCCTCTTCAAGTCATCATATCACTTCATCACTTCATCACTCATCATCTCCTCTTCAATTCATTATATTATCACTTCATCTGTACAAGTGAAGCAAGTTTAAAACATCACTACCCTTTAAAACAATGTGTTCAATTAAGTGAGTAGGAAGCTTTTCATTTCGTTGGAACAGTGTGAGTTGGATCAAGTGTGTGGAAAGATACGACCTTTATGTTAGTGTTGCATGTAATTTTGTGGGAATTTTGTTGTGTTGTTGTGATACATGAAAAGTGATGAATATAATAAGGAATGTGGGGACCAAACCCTAGAAATTACTGAATGGTAGTTTTAAATTTGTAACTACAGTTACTTTCGAAATTTGGGGGTTTTTTAAATTGAACATAAATTAGCCCAAATGATACCACATAAAACGGGGCTTTCGTCAAATTAGAGTTCTATTTGTACTTTGTACATAAATTGGCCCCAATTTCTTGTAAAAAATTGGGACTTTCATCAAATTATGGGTTTATTGTGCATATTGAACGTTACTTTGGGGAGATCGTCTAATTATATTTTTATTTTACAAATTTAGCATGTTGCTATTGTTAAAGCTTATTTAATCATGATGTCTGTGTTTGTATGCATGTTCTATGTGTTTATATGCTGTATGCTTAGGTATAGTGTATGTATGCAACTGATTCTATATAAATATGCATTTCCAAAGTTATGGCTTCACCTTTAAGAGGTTAGAGAGAGTTTCTGATACGCTATGATGGTTTATGGATGCAAATAGTGTTTGGTAGAATGAAATATCTAGATTATCATGGTCGTTCTCAGTTTCATCTTATGTTAGATGGGGAGGAATTGAGTTATATGGGGCTCATTGAAGATATTCACAAATATGTGGGGGATGATGTTCCCATTAATGGTGTTAATTGCATTTGTAAAGGGTTCTTGACTACCATTTACAATGATGTTGGAGTTCTTAAAATGTGGGATACTATTAAGGCAGAAAGGGATCAAAAGTTTCATTTGTTTGTCACCATGGTCACTCCAGATATGATGCAACCTACTGAAGTCCCTAAACCTAAGCTCTATAGTAAGCCCAATGCCAAACAATATAAAAACCCCAGTATTGTTTTTGTTTCTAAGTCTAAGTTGGTTTCAACCCAGAGCCCAAGCACACCTACCAAACACCCTATTATTAACTTTGAGGTAAGAAGGTCACCTAGATTTTCCTCTCCAGTTATACAACTTTCTCCAATAAACCAAGCTTTTCCTCCTCCAACAAAATCTAAGTCTAAGTTGGTTTCAACCCAAAGCCCAAGCACACCTACCAAACACCCTATTCTTAACTTTGAGGTAAGAAGGTCACCTAGATTTTCCTCTCCAATAAACCAAGCTTCTCCAAATGAACCAATAATTCCCATTAGTCTCATAACTGAGAACACTAATCAAGGTGAAGATGGATATGAAGAGATAAAACAAACTGCAGAAGATATTGTGAATGAGTTTGCTGAGTTATTTGAAACTGGAAAAGCATTTGTTGATGCAATACAGAGTGATGTGAGTGAAGATACTGTATAGAATGATGAGAGTGAAGATGAAGATGCACTTGGAAGGTACTTTCAGAAGTTTGAGGCTGGTGGTCCATGTGTGGACATGAGAGCTAGGTATGAAAGTACCACTCATCTGATAATGAAGATGAAGATTTCACACCTAAAGAAGATGATGAACATGTTGATGACTTGGTGAATGAAGCAACAGATCTTGAAAAAGAAGCTGATGATGTGATTAATAGTCTTGGGAAGTTCACAAATAACAACTTGTACTAGGAACAATACCAAAATGTTGAGGATGAAGATGTAAAACAAGAACTTGTTTTGAAGCTAGAACCTGGCATGCAATGGAAGTCAATGGAAGAATGTAGGAAATTTCTTAAGACTTTGGCAAATACAAGACATATTCAGTTTCAGGCAAAAGCAAAATGACAAGAAGAGGTACAAAATTTATTGTATTGGTGAAGACCATTCAGATCAAGAAATGGTTAAAGGATGCACTTGGAAGGTAGCATGTAGTCTCACAACAGACAACCATACTGTGAAGTTAAGGAAATATGTGGGGACTCATACTTGTCAGGCTGATGGAAAGAATCGTGTTGTATAGGCCAAAGCTCCATAGGTTGCAACAGTTCTTGAGGATTTCCTTAGAGATCACCCAAACATGAAGCCTGTAGATGTTCACAAGGAAGTTTTCAGAATATATGGAGTTGAGTTATCTTATTACACTTCTTGGAAATCTAAAGTCATGATGCATGTTTGAGAAAATAAATGGGAATTATGAGTATAGTTATGTAGTAGTATCTGAGTTGAAAAACCAGATATTGAAAAGGAATAAGGGAAGTATAGTGAATTGGTACAAACATGCTGAAACAGATGAGTTTGTTAGATTCTTGCTTGCTTACAAAGCATTATTGGATGGGTTTGTCAATGGCTGTAGACCTGTGATTGGATTAGATGGGTAATTTTTGAAAGGGAAATATGGTGGATGTTGTCTAAGTGTCATGGCCTTAGATGCACAGAATGGGTTATTCCTAATTGCTATATATGTTTGTAGGGGTGAGAATGGGGATACATAGTAGAAGAAGCTTCTGAGCAAGCTTAGGCCTCATCTGATTAAACACAAGGATCCATTGACATTTATCTCTGATAGACAAAAGGATCTCATAGGCTGTGAATGAAGTGCTTCCAGAATATAAGCACATGTAATAAATTACATTATACTTATTTACATGTATTCTGCCATTATTCTTTAGGTATTGCTTTAGACACATATACAAAAACTTTAAGGTGAATTTTAAGGGTGAGTTGTTTAGATATTTGAACTGGAGGGCAGCAGAAGCATTTAAAGAATGTCATCATGATATTTATATGGAGAAGATAGAGGTTGTGGATGAAGAAGCTAAGGATTGGTTAGAGAGGGAAGCAAAATCCACTTGGGCTAGGTCACATTTTGATCTCATAATAAAATGTGATGCTATTACCAATAACTTCAGTGAATCCTTTAATTCTTGGATATTGAAGATTAGAGATAAACCACTAGTGCAATTTATTGATCAATACAGTCTTGCTGTGATAAAGTTGATCCATGAAAGGAGGATTATTTCACAAGAACTTGTTCATGGTGATTTAGTGTCAGCTGCTCAAGGAGTTATAAATAAGATAGAGAAAAAATACAACAAATACAAAGTTCAAGGATTTGTTGAAGGAGTTGAACATAACTCATTTTGTGTCATTAATATCAAGAGTGAAAAGAAGTTTGTGGTAGATATGACTGGTTTGAGTTGTACATGTGTTGTATGGTAGATGACATGAATACCATGTATTCATGCAGTTTGTGTTATTAGAAAAAAGGAGAACACAAAGATATAACTGGGCATAGTAATTAAGTGTGTTAGTTATTAGAAAATAGTACATGTACTTTTACTACTTTTGTTTTCAATCAATGAGTAACAAATTGACTTGTTCATTACATTTCTTGTTTGCATTTAGGTATTGCAATTCATACTACAATGTCCTGTCCTTTAAAGCTATTTATGCTGGCTATATATATCCTTTTGATAATGAAGAAGACTAGGATAAGGTAAATAAATATTTGGACCCTAATTTTCATGTTAATGCTTTCATACCCCTAATGTTTAGTTATGAATGTTTGTCAATTACTAAGTCAAAGTTGGTAATGAAGTACTACCTCCACCCCTTGAGAGAAAATCTGGAAAACCTAGAAAACTAAGAATTAGGGATGTAGATGAGGATAAACCCATAAACAATAGATGTTGTAAGATATGCAATGTACCAGGCCATAACAAGAGGACACGTGAAAGGAGACAACAAGGTGGAACTAAGAGTTTATCCAAAGCATAAAAGAGACAAAAGAGAGGAAGAGGTCAAGAACAAAATGAGGTGAATGTGCAGCAACAAACACAAATGAACCAGACACATCCAGATGAGGTCAATGTGCAACAACAAACACAAATGAACCATTCTCAGCCAAATGAGGTCAATGTGCAATCTTAGCCAAATATGGACCATATTCTAAGGGCTAGAAGAGGAGGTAGAGGGAGGAGGGGTGGTAGGGGAATGGCTTATTGGTTTGGTGAAGACACACCACCAAGCTCAAGCCAAGCAACACCACCCCCTCCAACAAGTTCTACTTAGTAGTGCTTAACATTGAAGGTATTATACTTAGTAGTGTTTTTTGTATTTTTATTATTTATATTGTTTGATTATACTTAGTAGGTATTGTACTTAACATTGAAGCTTTTAATGTATACCCACGCATGTGTTTTATGTAGTGTTGTACCTTTACCTTTTAATGTAATCATGGACTTCTTCAGTTTTGGTTTTCAAAATTTTGACTTGGTAACTGTTATTTTTTACCCAATATTAAATGTCTTAAATGTTCCTACATCTGTGTTTGCTATAAGGATATCTCTCGCACCATTCTTTAGTTCTCACATCTCACATCTCACATCTCACTCACACACATTTCACTTTGAATATCTCTCTCACACATCTCATATCAAATGGAGAAGGGGAAGAATAAGGATACGGGGAAAAATATAGATAAGGGTTATGAATATCCACCTCATCTCATGAGTGCTATTAGATTTGGCTATAATAACTACCATAATTATGAGGTTTTGGCTGCCAGAGCTTATGTGGATAAGCATGGTCATGATGTTTCTATTGAAGAAGTCCATGCTTATATCCATAATTATAGGGACAAGAAAGAGGAACAAATTAAAGGGTGGTTGTAGGACTACCAAGTGAAGATCTATGTGATTGGGAGAAGGAAGCTTGGGAAGAGTATTGTAAGGAGTATGTGGATGAGTATATTATCATCCCTAAAACAAAATCTAGAAAGGATAAGGGTGCTAAGGGAGAAGGAAGTTCAAGATAGACACAAGCTGCTGGGGGAAGTCAAGCACAAGTACAAACATAAACACAACCAATGATGGTTGTGCAAGCTTTAATGTGTGCACAATAGTTTGAAGCTCTGCAGATTCACCTCAAGCAAAAGAGGAAGAAGTGACCAGTACATGATTCTTTGATTCTGTTTAAAATTATTAATTTTGTTTTTTTTTTATTTAATGTGACTGAATGAGTGTTTATGCAGCAAGTAAATGTTGATGTTGGTAGTTGGTTGGAAAGACATGTTGCTGGTCTTTTGTGGGGGTTGTAAAGACATGTTGATATGTTCCTTTTGTTTTGTCTTGTCATTTCGAACTATGAATTTTGGTTAGGTTGGTTATGTCTTGTCTTTTGGTGTTGTAATGAATGTAGAAACTTGGAATGCAATGTAAGGGATGAAGTAGGATTTCTGTACTTACAGTGTCTATGTAATGGATGAAGTTTGTTATGTACTGGATGCATTTTGTAATATATATAGCAACTTCAATTTCTTCTTAGATAATAGACTTCATTACATAGTAATACATAGCAATACAGTTAGCAGTACACAATCCCTCACACACTAACACTATTGGCTCAAACATTAGGTATATGACACCCATTGCATAGGCTACACACTTCACACAGCTCAAATTCTTCTTTGCACAGGTTGCAAGCTTCATTCTCAATTTTTCTGTCAAAGTAGATCCACTCCACAACACTACATTGGTCAAACGAGCACTTCAAATACTTGTATTCTAGAATTCCTTGTTGTCCACTGTTAACACGACCAAAAACCACTTTCATAAAGTCACAACAACAAGCACGAGGGCAATGCATCCCAAAGTACTTACATGTAGGAGCATAATGCCCAACTTCAAAACACAATTGACAAACCTACAAAACAAACATAAATTGAAATTTAGTCATTCCATTTACATATATTTTTGTTTTTGACCCCTGTTTCAAAATAACTTTTAAGCTTTTAGCCCTTCCTCCATTAATGGACTGTGAGATATCCTTCAAACAAAATACAAACCTTTGGTGCACCAACGATGACAACTCCAAACACCCCCCCCCCCCCCCCCACCCCAATTGTATTATTTGATTTGGAGTTAGACATGAGCAAAAACCAATAAGCAATTGGTCCAGTACTTATAGATGACCAGTATATCCATTGGGAGCAACATTCAAAGCTCCAACGGCTAGTCACTAATAACCCTTGGATCCCAACCGTTAGATTTGGACACGTGTTATTAGTTTTTGTTAATTAAAAAAAAACACGTGTGGCACACGTGAGGGGTATTTAGGCCATTTTGAAATTATGAGGAGCAAAACCTACGGAGCAGTTAAAGTTGACCAAGTCAACTGACAGAATTGGGTCCAAAAACGAATTACTGAACTTACAAGAGCCAAACGCTGAATACCCTATTAAAAGTGGGGCAAAAATCGAATTAACCCTAAAAAAAAAAGCAAATTTGTGGACATACACATTTTTCATGTCCCTAAATTCTGATTGGTCCACATCATCAAAAGCTGTGCAGTTTAAGCACTAATCGGGAGCAAGTCTCTCCAAAAACTTATAGCGATTAATCGGAATTAATCACCTTAGTTAACTTATAATACATACTAGTTTTTGAACCCGTCCTACGAACAGGTGCCGTTATATTAAATTATTCTAAAAAATATTAGCAATTATGTAGAGCTATGAGATATATATGAAAATTATATTAATCACTCATTCAAATTTCTTGCACTACTCTCAATAAAAAGAAAACACCAAACCTTAATAAAACCTATCGACTTCTTTTAATAATTTAAGTTTCATGAGAATGCTCAATGTGGCGAAGATGATATTGAAACTACTTGAATAGCAAGACATTTTCAATCATAATAAAAGAATTGTGATAAACAATATTTAAAATACAAAACTATACTTGTTGAGACATTATATTCCCTCTACAAATAATACAATTATGTTTCGGGATTAGTTCACTGCATTTACATCAAGTTTCTGATTTTCTGTTAATTAATCATTGAGGTTAGTTCAATGTAGTTATTGCATTTAGTTTCCGATTTCCTATTAATTATTCTTTGAGGTTAGTTCAATGCAATTGCATCAAGTTTTCGATTTCCCGTTAATTATTATTTGAGGTTAATTCACTGCAGTTGCATCAAGTTTATGATTTCTTGTTATTTATTCATTAAGGTTAATTTAGTGCGGTTGCATCTAGTTTTTGATGTTTCATTAATTAGTTTTTTAGATAGTTCATTGCATTTCCATCCAGGTTCCAACTTCTCATTAATTACTCTTTTAAATTAGTTCAATACATATGCATCCAGTTTCTAATTTCCAGTTAATTATTTTTAGAGGTTAGTTCGATGTTCAATGCATTTGCATCTAGTTTCAAATTTCTTGTTATTTATGCTTTGAAGTTAGTTCGACCAGTTACATCCGATTTTTGATTTCTTGTTAACTATCCTTTGAGGTTATTTCAATGCATTTGTATCAAGTTTTTGAGGTTATTTTAATGCATTTGTATCAAGTTTCTGATTTCCCGTTAAATATTCCTCAAGATATTGCGTCCAATTTCTTATTTACCATTAGTCAATCTCTGATTTTAGTTTAATGCAGTTGCATCCAGTTTCTGATTTTTCGTTAATTATTCTTTGAGGTTAGCTTAATGTAGTTGCATCCAATTTTCGATTTCTAGTTAATTGCTCTTTGAGGTTAGTTCATTGCATTTGCATCAAGTTTTCGATTTCTTGTTAATTATTTTTTTAGGTTAGTTCAATGTAGTTGCATCAAAATTTATGATTTCCCGTTAATTATTCATTGAGATTAGTTCAGAGCAGTTGCATCTATTTTTTGATGTTTCGTTAATTAGTCTTTGAGATTAGTTCATTGTATTTGCATACAATTTGTGACTTCCGTTAATAACTCTTTGAGGTTAGTTCAATATATTTGCATCTAGTTTTTTATTATTTATGCTTTGAGGTTAGTTCGATGCAATTACATCTAGTTTCTGATTTTTCATTAACTATTCTGTGAGGTTATTTCAATGCATTTGCATCTAGTTTATGATTTTCCACAAATTATTCTATTAGGTTAGTTCAATGCAGTTGCATTCGATTTTTGATTTTTTGTTAATTATTTTTTGATATTAGTTCAATGCATTTGCATCCAGTTTCCGATTTTCCGTTAATTATTATTTGAAGTTTGTTTGATGTATTTGCATACTGTTTCCGATTTCCCGTTAAATATGTTTCAAGGATTTGCATCCAATTTCTAATTTCTCGTTAGTTATTATCTGACGTTAGTTTAATGCAGTTACATCCAGTTTCCGATTTTTAGTTAATTACTTTTTAGTATGGTTTATTGTATTTGCATAAAGTTTCCAATTTCTTGTTAATTACTCTTTGAGCTGAATTCAATGTATTTGAATTCAATTTTTGATTTTCTTTTAATTATCCAATGTGGTGTGTAATACCAACTTCAAACAGGACATAAAAATAAATTATGTTTCATTTACTATGTGGGATCATAAAAAATTATCCAGTTTCCAATTTCCCGTTAATTATTCTTTAAAGTATACATGACTCACTATGTAGGATCTTCAAAAATTATCTACGAACGTGTGATGTTATATTAATTATTCTGAAAAATATTTACAACTATATATGCAGAACTATTATATATGAATATTATATTGATAACTCGTCCAAATTTTTTATAACGTGAAAACCCCACTATCCATTAAAAAAAAAACTCACCCTTGATAAAACCATTCAACTTCATTTTATTGTTTAATAATAGAAGTTTGATTGAAGTTTTGTGAGATTGCCTAATAAGACGAAGTTCATATTAAAACTATTTGAATAGCAATGCGTTCCCAATTATACGAAAAGAGATAAGATAAACACTATTTTAAATGCAAAACTATACTTATCGAAACGTTCCCACAACATATAACACAACTATATTTTGAGATTAGTTCAATATATGTGCATCTAGTTTCTGATTTTCAATTCCGTTTTTTTTTTTTTTTTATGTTAGTTCAATGCAATTGCATCTAGTTTCCGATTTCCCATTATTTATTTTTTGAGGTTAGTTCAATGCATTTACATCCAATTTCCAATTTCCTATTAATTGTTCTTCGAAGTCAATTCAATACATTTGCATCCAATTTCTGATTTTCCGTTAATTATTCTTTGAGATTATTTTAATGCATTTGCATCCAGTTTTTTATTTCTCGTTTATTATTCGATAAGGTTGCATTTGTATCTAGTTTATGATTTCTTGTTAATTATTGTTTAAGGTTAGTTCAATGAATTTGCATACAGTTTTCGATTTTCCATTAATTATTTCTCGATGTTAGTTCAATACATTTGCATCCAGTTTATTTTTTAGATTAGTTCAATGCAATTGTATCTGGTTTCCGATTTCCCATTAATTATTATTTAAGATTAGTTCTACGCATTTGCATCATATTCCCAATTTATAGTTAATTTTTCTTTTATGTTACTTCGGTGCAGCTGCATCCAATTTCTGATTTCCTATTAATTTAATCATTGAGGGTTAGTTCAATGTATTTCCAACCATTTTTCAATTTCCCGATATTTTTTTGTTTTTTTATGTTAATTCGATGTATTTGCATCCAAGTTTTGATTTTCCGTTAATTATTTTTTAAGGTTAGTTTAATGCAGTTGTATCCATAGTCCGATTTCCCATTAATTACGTTTTAAGATTAATTTAATGTTTGCATATGCATCAAGTTTTTGATTTTCTGTTAAATATTATTTGAGGTTAGTTCGATGCATTTGCATCCAGTTTTTAGTTTCTCATTAACTGTTCTTTGAGCTTAGTTTCATGTAGTATTATATATATTTTAAAATAGTTGTCATTATTAGTTTGCCGTTATTATTATTATTTTTATATATACATGTGAGTTTGCATTATAATGAATGGAAAATTTTCTATTACATGTTTTGTGATGTTATTTTTTGTATAATTTAATTTTTCACTGGAATTTATTTTGGTTTGGTATATACTTTATTTTATATATTATAAACTTGGAAATTATATTATAGTGTTGATTTTTTTTTTTATAAATTCATAAATTTAATTGGAACATATGCATGTTGTAATTATTGTGGTTTTTGATATCCTTAACGATGACTAAATGTCTAAATCCCAATGTGGATGGTGCATTAAATCTATCCAAGTTTATTTGTTTAGGCCCATATAGACATATAGTGCATACAATACAATTTTATTTGTTGTCCGCTTAGTTTTGGGTGTACACTGTTACTTATTTTATGATTAGTTGACTTTTATTTTTTCTTTTTTGTCCAAGTCACATGTGAGGTTAACAAATGTAGAAAGTAATTGTTTAGGCAACTCAATTCATTTTTTTCTTCGTTATTTAATTGTCTTTTTCTAGAAAGAAATTTTGTTATGTTAAATTTCACCTAATATTAGTGTGAAAACTATTCTTTGTGGTATATTAGGAAAATCGTTTTCGGTGGAAACCATTGTTTTTAGCAATTTAGTTTTTTGTCTCCTATTTTTTCGTAATTAGCTATAGTATTTAGGAAAAGTTGAAGAATCTATGAAACTCTAGATGAGATTGTTTCCTTTTTTATATCATATTAAAGCTGGAGTCTATGTGATTGCCAAATGTTAGTCTCCTACTTTTTCGTAATTAGCCAAAGAGTTTTACAAATATTAGTCTCTTACTTTTTCGTAATTAGTCAAAGAGTTTTACAAATATTGGAGACTCTATGAATCCTCAAAAAATAGAGCCAAGAG
Source organism: Coptis chinensis (assembly GCF_015680905.1). Taxonomy (NCBI): domain Eukaryota; kingdom Viridiplantae; phylum Streptophyta; class Magnoliopsida; order Ranunculales; family Ranunculaceae; genus Coptis; species Coptis chinensis. The sequence goes on along the minus strand of NC_141456.1, from coordinate 10,870,252 downwards.
GGTACAACTATAATATATATCTAAGGATGTCACATATAAGTGATATAACAACCTAAAACAAAATAAAGTAAAAAAACTACAAGCATGAGTGGTGGAGTGATTATTTTACCGGTGAAGTAAAGAAACTATTTGGCCTAAAAGTTTTTTCTTTGGTGGTTTTCACTTTTTACGGTTTTGATTATTTTTTTGAAACATTTTCAATATATAGATACGTGGCTTTTTTCTTTTTTGAGGTTTTTGTTTTTTAAAAAAAAAAAAAAAAAAAAAAAAAAACTAAACATTTTCACTTTTACGGTTTTGATTATTTAGAATTGAAAACATTTTCAATATATTCTTTTTTTTCTTTTTTTTTTAAAAAAAAAAAAAAAAAAAAAAAAAAAAAACGGTTTTGAAAAGTGAAACATTTTTTCAATATAAAAAAAAGCTTTTCTTTTTGAAAAAAAAAAAAAAAAAAAACTAGAGAACGGTTTTGATTATTTTCTCGGTGAAGTGAAACATTTTCAATATATAGATTCGTGAGCTTTTCTTTTTTGAGGTTTTTTGTGGGCTTAAAAAAAAAAAAACTAAAATCGGAGCTTCTTTTATACCGATTAATCCCCAATTAATTTGCGAAGAAATCGCCCGGAGAATAGCCATCGGACCTCAAATTTTCGGATTTCGGTCGGTGTCATTAGCGGACCTTCCTTTGGGGCCTCATTTGGGCTTTTCGGATTGTTCATCCCTTATCCCTTCACTTGAACCCTACTAAATGAGAGAGAAGAAAATTTAAGAAAAAGAAAAAAAAAAATGAAAATTGCAAAATGTTAGTATTTAAGAAAAGTTGAAGAATCTATAAAATTAGATGAGATTGTTTCCTTTTTATATCATATTAAAAAAATGTGATTGCCAAATGTTAGTCTCCTACTTTTTTAGTAATTAGCCAAAGAGTTTTACAAATATTTTGAATCCTCAAAAATACATCTATAATATATAATGATATAACAACCTAAAACAAAATAAAAATGAGTGGTGGAGTGCTTTGGCCTAAAAGTTTTTTTTTGGTGGTTTTTCACTTTTACGGTTTTGATTAATCGGTGAAGTGAAACATTTTCAATATATAAGAAGGTTTTTTTGTAGGCTTTTGGTGGCACGGTTTTGCCAAATAAAATTTTCAATAAGTGAGCTTTCTTTTTAATAATTTTTTTTTATCCGATTAATCGGATTTTTTTCGGATTGTTCATCCCTTATCCCTTCGAACCCTACTAAATGAGAGAGAAGAAAAATTTAAGAAAAAAAAAAAAAAAATGAAAATTGCAAAATGTTAGTATTTAAGAAAAGTTGAAGAATCTATAAAACTCTAGATGAGATTGTTTCCTTTTTATATCATATTAAATCGAGTCTATGTGATTGCCAAAAGTCTCCCTAATTAGCCAAAGAGTTTTACAAATATTGGAGATTAAAACATCGGACTTAAACGTTGGGCCTCATTTGGGCTTTTCGGATTGTTCATCCCTTATCCCTTCACTTGAACCCTACTAAATGAGAGAGAAGAAAATTTAAGAAAAAGAAAAAAAAAAAAAAAAAAATTGCAAAACCCTAACTAAACTCAAAATCTCAAAACATTTCAATAAAATATCCCCAGTCCAAAAACAAACAATGGCGGTTTTCCTCAAATCTCGACACCTTCTCAAAACCCTAAACCCTAGTAGTAGTAGATCAATCTCCACCTTCACTTACCTCTCTCAAGAACCCGAACTTGCCGAACCACCAAACCCATCAGCATCAACAGTACCATTGCCACCAAACCCATCATTTGGAACACCCATTTTCCAAGAAAACTGGAGAAACCCAAATGCATATCCAAGTCCACCATCCGACTCAGCTCATTCATTAGTCCCACTAGGCTTTATTCACCAGACCTCTTTTTCCCGACTCCAAACATTAGCCCAAACACTTGACACTAATTCACTTATGAATATATTTGCTGACTGGGCTACTTCCCAACGATGGCTTGATATCAAACAGTTGTTTGAGTTTTGGATTAGGACTCTTGATACTAATGGTTTACCTAAGATGCCTCATGTCGATTCCTATAATTTTTATATTAGAGCTAATTTGCAGTGTGGTGTTTTACCTGCTGACCTTGTTCTTCTTATTGAAGATATGAAGAATTATCAGCTTACGCCTAATACTGCCTCGTATAATTTACTTTTGAAGTGTATACTTAGTTGCAGGGAAGTTGAATCTGCTGAAATGGCGGTCATTAAATCTGCTGAAATGGTCATCAACCGGTATGTATTATTACTGCCGTTTATTTAATCGTTGAATAGGGGTTTTATGTGATTAGTTTAAAATAGGAACGTTTTTTGACCTTTTGATATGTGGAAACAGGATGCTGGAAACAGGAAAGGAAGCCTTACCTGATGACGAGTCATATGATTTGATTATGGGCATAATGTTTAAAGCAAATTTATTAGATGATGCATTGAAATATTTAGATATGACTTTGAAATCTGGTTGCACACTACACATGAAGACGTTTAATGACTGTGCGTGGAGATGTTTGCAAGCTGGGAGATTGGATACCTTGGCACAAATCATTCAAAGGTGCAAGGTACGCAATTTCAGCTCGGGGGGTTCGAGTAGTATTTGAATTTATATTTCTTCGGCTTTGTGAGATTGCAATTTTGTGGCCTTTATTATTGATTTAATTTTTTTTTGGGGGGTTTACAGACAATGGAGCAGAATAAAGCTCTTTGTCCCGATTGGAAATTGTGTGTTGATATTGCTCATTGGGCGTTACAAGAAGATAATGGCAAGTTGGCTTTCTTTGCCTTAGAATTCTTTGCTAGATGGATGGCTCGTGGTGTGAAAACAAGACCACCTGTCCAGCTCTCCATTGATGAAGGATTGGTCATCTCAGCCCTCGGTACTGCTGGTAGGACGTACAATCCTACTCTCATTGAAGGATCATGGTCCATCCTGCATCGTTCTTTGCGTCAAAAAAGTCCCCCAAGTCCAGAATCTTACTTGAGTAAGATATACGCCCTTGCGTCGTTGGACAATTTGCCAAAGGCATTTGGTGCTCTTATTGAGTTTGAATCTGTTTACGGGTCGAGTACTGAGGCAGAAACCCTCTTCTCTCCATTTACCTCTTTGCATCCACTGGTTGTGGCATGCTGTAAGAAGGGTTATGACAACCTAGATAAGGTAAGTACGGCACTTTGTGCAATGTTTGAAAATTGAAATACACATAACAAATTATTCTTCTTGGGTGTTGTGAGCTACCGCAGTTGAAATATGCAGTTACATTGCATTATAGAGTTTCTGTTATCTTTTTATATCTAATGTTTGTCTGTCCAATGTATTATTTTTCCCGTTTAACTTTTATGTTACTAGTACTATTTTCTGCTTCCATGGGTATAGTTTGCATTGCAAAACTTTTACTTAGTTTGGCTTTCACATGAATCTGTTGGCTTACATAAGCTCTTATGTTGACAATTTCCCTAGGTGTACGTGCAACTAGAGACTCTCAGCCAAGCTGATCCTCCTCACAAGTCGGTTGCGGCACTGAATTGTATTTTATTAGGTTGTGCCAACATTTGGGACCTTAACCGGGCATACGAGACTTTTGTGGCCTTCAGTAAGAATTTTGGATTGACCCCTGATATCCATTCATACAATGCCCTCATGTATGCATATGGGAAACTGAAGAAGGTACTTAGATGAATACTGCTGGAGGTTTTATTATTTTGCCACCTGCTTGCCTAGCATATACCTTTTGTTTTTCCTTTGTTTGTTCAGTTTTTTGGTATTGTGCGGTCTGTACAAAGGGCCTAAGCCTATACTGAATCCAAGAGCTTTGACTATCTCAGATAGATGAAGCTTCAAGTGTGTTTGATCACTTGACGAGTATGGGTGTGAAACCAAATGCGACAACATATGCATTGCTTGTGGATGCTCATGTCACTAACCTGGATGCGAAGGCTGCTCTGTCTGTTATTGATGAGGAGGTATAAGCTTTGATCACCTATGTTATTTTTTCCAAATAGCAGTACAGCACATTAGCACTTAAACATACTGGACTATCTATGCACCCTTTTGTTGCATAATACCACATATGAAGTAACTAATAGAAAACTAACTACACATTGGACAGGTGAAGGTGGGATTCAAACCCTCCAAGGATATGCTGCAGAAAGTCAGGAGAAGAAGTATTCGAGAGTTTGACTATGAAAGTTTTGACCGGGTGGAGGAACTGGCCAGAACGTTTAAGATTCGAATGGGCAGTGATAATCGAAAGGGCATGCTGTTTAATCTCGAGTATAGTATGAATTACCCTTGAAAAAGGTAATGCCTAATTGTTAAGAACTATAATGTTTAGTCACACTACGAGGATAAAAGAGAAAATGAAATGTGGTGGCCGGCTGGGTGGCCTAGCTGTCCAACTTTGACTAACTATAAAATCCTTGTCTTTTTCAAGTTACAACTAATGTGCATCTGCAAAAAAAAAATTGTTGCTTTTTCTTACATCAACTGCTTGGATTGGCTTGCTCTCAGGTTGTTATTAATGGTACCTTGGGCTGCCTCAACTCTGACAACTTGGTTCGCCTAGTAAGAGCCATTTCGGTCTTGTAGTTTCTCCAGATGAGCACCATCTCAGCTTGTAAATTATCTGAAGGTAGTTGCTTTCAAACAGTGATAAAAAGGAGGACATCTGGGTTAAGCATCATAATGCCACATGTGTTTCAAACTTTTAACTTATAGGCAGTCTGGGGAACTCAGAAGGTAGATATTTTTTGATCCGTGAAACTTGTTTTCGTGGATGTCTGCCTGATTTGATGAAAGATTTGCAAGAAAAAGGTAGTTCAAAAGAATTACTTACATGTTCTTTTCATATTTAAGTTGTAACTGTAATAAGGGTTACAAGCAAACTTGTAATTTAAGATTTTTATTTTTTAAATTACCAGTCTACAATAATTCTTTGTATTGTCAGAATTGCCGGTCTTGAAAATTGGAACTGATATCTGAACTGTGGTAAAGTGGTAGCTTGATCCTAACATCAGTCCTTGGGCTGCGCTTGAAGTTATGGGGTACACAAACGACTCTTTCTACATATTAGGATTTAGGAATCACTGTAATAGTTTTCCCCTTATGGGCTCACGCTGTCTGTTATAGTGTTTTAGATGGTTTTAGTTTTGCCTTTTCCCCCTAGGCCCTAGCTTTTGAAATTTCAAAGAACGTTGAGAGTTTTAGATCCTTGGCCAAGCCCGATAGCATTAGAGCAAGTCCAATGGTGCTATATGGGTTACTAAAGGCTATATAATACCCCCAAAAATCAAAATGTCATTCCATTGGGGTTGCTTGAATACTCCTAAATTTGGCTGGTGGGATAAACCTAGCCAAATTTATGGCATTGTCTAGTCATAATAAGTTTCGGGAGACGGATGGCACAATTTTTGCTATCCGTGTGTTAAATTTTGACGGACGGTAGAAGTTATGTCGTCTATCCAGTCTATCTAAAAAAATTTCAATGGTATCCATTTAGCACCTCCATTGGAACTGATTTTGAGTTTTTTACCTCTAAAATTTAGTTGGGCAACCAAAAATGCTAAAAATTCTATGGGGCGGTACTATAGCAGCTCATTATAGTAGCTCTCCATTGGACTTGCTCTTATCATTTGTTTCCCACACTTTACAGAAGCGTTTTGGGGGCGAACAATGTGGTAACCTTTTGCAAGTTGTGGAAACAGAGGAAAGTGAAAACAGGGAATGTTAGGGACTCGTGGGAAAACAGGGAATGTTTGGAACTTGATATTTAGGGGATTCCCGAAAAAGGATGTTTTTGCTCTAGGTGTCTGCAAGTCTCAAAGTCTTTAAACCAAAGTACTAGTCTAATGTAATCTAAATGGATATCAGTTTGCTGCAAGTCATAGTATCCATAGTTTGCTGCATGCTATCCAACAACTTTTTTATCGCTTGAGCTCTCCAAGAGTATGCATTGTTTGCTAAAAAAAAAAGAGCATACTACACTGAAATAATTCTGTTTCTGGTTACTTTCAAAGTTTCAATGAGAGCAGAAGGTTATGCATTTATGCAGTTACGCAGGCTAGGGAACATGTCAGTTTGCAGGGTTATTGAATACAAACTTTCATTATTCATATCATAAGAAGCATCATTCCTTTCGTTGGAAAAAACGAAAGAGGAAGACTCATAATTACATGGTCTTTTAAGTTCCTATCAAAACTTCATAATATCTCAAACAAACAAAACGGCACAATGAGCAGAGAATCTTGATATCCAATCACCATTCCTTTTGCTTGCTTTTATTATCCTCTTCAACAGTAGACTTTATCTCCATTGGTAAATTTTATGATGCCGCAGTTGCTGCATCCTTCTGAAATGATAAATTAGTAGCCAGCTATAAGCAATTCTTAAATTCATATACATACAAAGTAAAGCTGCAATTCAAAGCTCACAATCTTTATGAGAATAAACTGGCGCATCAAACTAGCAATTATATTATCTGTAGTCTGAAAAAATGGTGCTTATGAACTAATGGGTCTAGTTTGTTTTTTGACTGAGTGGTATGCTGGCAGTTGGCTATTCCGTTCAGGCCGAATTCCTATTTTGGCACTATGATTCATGGATTAGCAACACCGTGTCACCGTATTAAAAGCATCCCAAAACAGGAACCAGCAAGCTAGGACAACTCAAACCAGCAAGCTTCCCTCATGGCCATGAATTATGACACAGTGATTTAACAGTCAAAACATGTAGAATAAGGTTTTACTTTGGCGTTATTTACCAACTAGAAAGGTCAGAAAGACAATGCAGTCGCTAGTTGATAAGGAAGAAACACGTAAACCACATAATATGCTTTATCACGTAGAAAATTTTAGTTCCCTTCCTGTCAAAACAGGTAGTTAACTTGGCTGTAACCCAGATGCAGTTACATATCAGTATATAGTATCTACCATTTAAGAACATGATTTATGAAATCTTACTCGCTTTTGTTCTTCAATGTTGGCCTTGATTAAAGAATACATAGCAACCCCAGCAATTGCGATGGCTGTGCCGATCCCAGTTTGTGTAGATATTCTGTTACCTGTAACATTTGCAAGTATTATATTATGACATTACAAAATAATGACGCGCACTTCCATACAGTCACAGAGAATTCGTTTCTATACTCTTCAAAAATCAGGGCGAGGCAGAGCAAGTAATTACCAAAGACCACAATAGAAAATCCTATCACGAACACTCGCTTCAACACATTGCCAACTGCATGGGTGAGTGGTGCAACCCGTTCTAATGTATTAGTAGCAAGCTGCAGCCAGAAGTAAAGTCAGTATCTACTATACCATTGTAAAACGATAATATATAGATTACAAACACAGACCATGACAAGAAAACAGCGTCAACCAGAATGAAAAATGTAAATTACACGTTACTTTCAGGAAGTGAAAGAGTAACTTTGGTAGTTACACGCGTTGAAATTCACAAGAGAAGTATGTTAAAGAGTCGATGATCTTTTTTTCAAGATTTAACAACATCCCTGTTCAAAGTAGGGGCTATAATAACCTGATTGTACAGATGGTAAAACATTCCAATCCAGAAAAGGTCGGAGAGGAACTTGTAAAGGCCCACTTTAGCAATGGCATCTCTAAAACCATGTTGCATCAACTGAGGTCCCTCAATCTGTGGCACAAGCAAACAAGCCGTCATCGAAATCCTTGGATATAATGAAAACAATTTTACTTTACACTTTTTCTGCCCGTTGTATTAAACAATAAAACTTCGAATAAGGCATTGAGGTAAGGAAACTTACAAGGAGTGCAGGTGGTATGCAAACGATAAGAGCAATGATCGAAGTATAAGCATAGACATTTGTGCTGTCCATTCCTGTCTGCACAAAAAAATTTATTAGAAGGAAAGAACAAAAAAAAACATCAAATGCAGAAAAACTCAATCCTAGCATCCATTAGCAATATTGTATTCCAGATATGACCCCCAGGAGAAAATATTGCATAGCTGCATCAAGGTTTTTGTCTCCAACTAACTCTAGTAGTTTACTTCCCTTTACAAATTTCAGGGGGAAAAGAAGAAGACATGGTACAAAGGCAGATCACAATTGGCAAAATATTCATTGGTTGAGGATAGTGGGTAACTTGATGGAACCCAATAGGAGGAGAAAAAGCAGATGATGCAAGTTTTGTACATAAAAAGAAAGCACAAATGAAGCCATGACGACACCTGTCAAAAAAAATATGACAAAATGTGGTTCCATTGTGGACTACTTCCATGTAGATTTCAAGAAGTGAAATAGTCCCCATTAAGGGAATAAAATAAAAATTAATCTGGTTCCATAAATAAATGCATATACCAATTAATAAGACAAAGTAGGAGTTGTAGAGAAAAAGGTGATTGCCTGGGCACGTTACTAGCTCAGATTACTCTCACCGTAACTCTCAAAGAAACGAACAGTACAAAATAAATAAAATGAAGTGGTCAATAACACAAGCACAAACTACTGACGGATAACTCTCACCATTGCTTTCTTCGAGTAGATGCTTCTGTAGGTAAATGCAATATTTGAGATCATGGCACTGATGAAGCCAGTCCAATTGAAAGAAAGTTCAGTTAGAGATGCCATGCACACACCTAAATAGAACACCAAAGAGTGCATCAGTAACTGTAGTTGAAGATGGACGGTTGATCTTAAGATTAGTACTTAATACTATTGCATCAAAGAGGTGGCCCTCTTGGAGGTATCAAATGTAGAGCTGCTACTGGTCTGACATGTCAAGATATGCATAATGTACCTTGTTTCTTTTCTTATCATGTAGCAAGACGAAGAAAGCAACTGAAAAGGAAAAGGTGAAATCATTAAAAGGTTACCTAGTACAACTGGCGCCAATGATAGCCAAAGAGACACCGGAATCTGGTGGCCCAAAACAAACTGAGAAGCAGAAGCATTGACGAAGGGCTCAAGTGCTGTGTAGGAACAACAACGTATGGAATAACATAGTAAGAGAAGAAGTAGGCATCATGAAACTTTATTCCAAATCAACACTTATTTTCTTATAGGCTATGGCTACATAATGAAAATTCTTTCAGGGAAGCTTAAGCACAGTGAGTTACAGTACGCAATATACATAAATAGAAATGACTATTAACAGTACTTAATATACTTGAGCAGAAACAGTGATTAAATGAAACACGTTACTTTACACGTTTGAGCTTAACCAATAAATGGAGTTAAAACAGATATACTAATGGAGTCCTATTCCTATACGAATCTTCTCACTGCTAGTAACTTAGGGAACATACGCGTTGAACTTCCATCAGCTAAAAATATATTCAAGATAGAACTTGGTAGGAAACTGGTTCCCAACTTCCCATGCATAGATAGAACTTCCATCAGAATGCTATGCTATCTTAGAAAGTGATGAGATTGCTATAGATAAGGGTTTCATGGATATTTGGATTGAAACGGATTCTCAAGCTGCTGTCCATGATTTTGCTACTGGGAGTGCCTTGGGAATTCAAGAATAGATGGAAATACCTAGCGAAAAAAAGAATAGATGGAAATGGCGCCTGAACAGATTACATGCTCCTTTGCTGTCACACACGCTTCGAGAAGAAAATTTTGCAGCTGACATCATATAGCACTAGTCTTGCTGCAGGTGTTATGGAATTGTATTAAGGGAAACCCCCATGGTTGTATAAATGGGAGGCCCCTGAGTCAATTTATTTGAGATTTTATAACTGATTGTCTCTGGACAGTCAGATACTTGTAATTAATCTAACGATCAATCTTATATACAACTCAATTAGCAAACAAAAATGTAGGAAACTAGTTTCATCAAATAGTTTGGAACTATTACAAATGACACAGTATGATCAAACTATAAGCAGCAGCGTTGTTCACAATTCCCAACTGATTCACTCGTTTAAGTAAAGATGACCAATGGGAAAAAGAATGCTTGGACATGCTGAAGTCCAATACCACAAGGGTCAGACCACCCCTAATACGAAAGATATATCAAGTAGACTCAGAGAGATGCAGGAAATAGTTTTCAAGAGAACTACACTACAAGATAACATCTAAGACAGAAGTACCTTTTATAGTGTGAGTGAAGGACACAGCAACAGCTGCAAATGAGACATTGGACATCACATGTCCGAGTGCGTGACAGATAGCAACTGGAGTAAGGATTACCAACAATTCCTTATTCATTGGCTGCTCAAAAAGAAAATACTAAGTCAGTCTTTGTACACTACGTATCTAATTAGGAGGGGCTAACAAACCCAAGCTGTAACTTACGGCACGTTTCGGTAGACCTACAGCCCAGCTAACGAGACAGTAGCACACTCCAACCAGAAGATGCACAAAAGAAACAAAACTGAAGCATAGAATACAAAAAGACTAAAAGAGTATAAATGCAATATTTCTTAAACATGAAACATCTAAACTCAACAATAGCTATCATTCATAGCCCAAATTATATTTCCTATTGACTGAAAATTTGATAAAAGCTTTAATTGATATAAAACAGTAAAACATGAACTTAGCCAACTTACTATGGATATGGAAAGTAATTGTAGACTTTCTTGTTCAGAATATTGAAAATAACATTCAAAAAGTACCTGTCAAAAGAATGTGAACACAAACAAAATATCAGATGCAAATTGTGAGAAAACAGAATCCTAATATACCTAAAAATTTAACACCCCCTCCCCTAAAAAGGTTGAACAGGAAAACATTTAATTCCAGCTGCATTTTCTTATTCAATTTCAATTATAAACTACCTAGCTTTAGAAATTATAAATAAAACAAGGGGGTTCCTTAATACTATACACATTGGTACATCATTACAGCATAGAATCACTCTACATATATAAAGTAGTTATGAACATACATACCACAAGAAGAAGAAAAGCCCTGTAATAAGAGCTGGATACTTTTGTGCGAAACTCTTTTGAGGAACAACAAGTACTTGTGCAACTCCCTTGTCCAAATCATCTGCATCAGCAGCTGCCGCAGAACATGCAGTTGAAATTTCGACAGGACAATGGCGCTTCAGCAATGACTCAAAACTAGAAACTCGTGAAACTTTTGTACAGTTTAAATTCGATGAAAGCGGATTAAAAACAAGACTCCGTGTTATAAGTAAATTGCGAGAAGAAGATGATGGAGTAGATAGATAGAGAGAAGAGAGTTTAGAACGATGAAGAAGAACCGGTGTTTGAACCGAAGCCATTTTTTTTTGAAAAACTTGGGTAGCAAGATTGATCAAAGTGATGAAGAAGGTTAGATAGATAGTTCAGAAAGCAAACAAAAACTAACAACTTGGATAGAAGGACGAAGAAAACGAAGTGTGGGGAGTTTTTATCAACGGAGAAATCAAAGTGTAGAGTTTAAAATCAAATTTTATACAAGTAAACAGAGTAAGTTACTGAGATTGTTAGAGTTTACAAGACTGCGAGACTAAACAGAGATTAGAGATAGATTATAGGTTAATAAGAAATTGGACGGATTAAAGTATGTCTTTAGAAGTTTGGTAATGGTGTGCTTTTATTAAAACAGAGAAAGAGTGATTCGTTTTAGCTTATAATTAAGGTTCCCTCAAAAGTTACAAGTCTGCTTATATATATAAAAAAAAAGCAAATTTTGTACTCCATAATAATAAGAAATTCCTTGTTGAAAATTACGATATCTTATTTTTAGAGACCGGCCTACTAGCAGAATGGTAGATAGTACATAAATAATAACTTTGGTTCTTCAGGAAAAATTAGGCATATTCGTCTAGTTGATAGTTAATTACTTAATTATTATGCAACTTTTCAGCAATAAGAAAGATGAAATATTGTTACTTTTTTTTTCTTAATTTCCTCAGTAGTAAAATTTGCCTGTCCGGTTAGATTGTTTTTGAGCTTTTCAAGTTGAATACCTAGAGGATCCATAAAGATGAATGGAGTTCGAGCCTTATTCATGACACAATACAATACGGTTAGATAAGTAAGTGGTGACAATTACAATGTTACTTCGATCGCCATGTCAATCAAGTGTTGTAATTTTTCGACTATGAGAAATATTGAAAACTTGAGAGTCTGCTAAATAGTATCAAAATTATCAATGAACAACCAAAATATATTCTAGTAACGGAATCATAAATAATTGCCATGGAAATGCTGATGTAGCTAATAGAATAAGCAACAAATATGTTGCACGTGTGCGATGGTTAACAATAGTGACGCACTGACTCCACAAATGTTATTTTTCCCAGTGTCCAAACTTCATGTGTCATGTCCACGTCCCCTATCATCTAACAATTTCATATTCAGATGCCTTGCCCATGATGTAGGAGGAAATCATATATTAAATTTTAATATATTTGTTATTTTACTTTTTAGCATGACGTATTGACATGAAGCTGTTAGGCGAATCCAAAATTAGGTCAGTTTGGTTGACATTGTAACCCCATACTGAAACGGAATAACTGAGATTCTAGGGTGATTTTGGACACACTCACACACCCATAAAAACACTTCCATACTCTATAACTAATTTAAATTTTTGTCATACCCCAATAACCGCTTCAATCCAATAACATCTCCCAAATTAATTTGGAGTATTTCCAATAAGAGTAAAATGATTAAAAAATAAATAATAACATGTATTTTGGGTACTTGTTCTTTTGATCGAAATAAGAAATCAAGTACACTTTTTTTTTTTATTATTAACACAAAGAAATCAATTACAAGTGAAGGACGTAGAGTATCTAGGGTTTAGTACGTATGGAGTCCCACGATGTATATTAAATAAAGGACTTGTTTTGTTTTGGGTACACCTAATAAAAAAAATTGTAATTTAGGAACCTAAATGTGTCTAAAATAATTTTATTTATTTATTTTAAAGTTGGAGTACAAGAGTGTTTTTATGGGTGTGTCCAAGATCACCTTCTTATACACACTAAAATAGAAAAGGTATAGACGAAATCGTCCTAGTGAGGCTAAGGCTATCAATGGGTTTCGATAATCTAATAACCGACCTAAACCAAACTAATAAAAAATGGTTTGGGTTTTTGTGATTTTGTTTACCCTCCACCGACTCAAAACCGAACTGATATGAACCCAAACCAATAAAATGACATTTTAGTAATATTTATGATTAATTTTGTACATATTTATCAATTGTGTGTGCATAAAATTAATTGATTTAATTTAAAATTTAATTGATTTTATAGTTTTCGGTTCGGTTTGGTTCAGTTTCGGTTTGCAATATATCTTATTAGTTCGGTTCAGTTTGAGTTTCCAATTTTCTTATCGGTTCATGTTCGGATTTTCTAAAACCCGACCCAAACTGATCCATTGACATCCCTAAGTGAGGCTATAGTTTCTTGAACGCATTCCCTGGAAGGTTATCAACTTTTGGTTCATTTTGTACGGGAAACATTCGCTAGATAGAAAGCACTTGTAATATATTGTGGAGCTTCTAGGGGACAATTAATGAGAAATTACTGTTTAGCTGATTCCGTGTGTTGTAATATGAACATCCATGGTGTGAAATGAAAATGTGCCTGGTCGAGCAGAAGAGATGTAGATAGAGAACAATCTGTGGACCATCAATGTTGTCACCCTTGAACAGAGAATACCCGCAATGCACGGAGTACTTGAGTCTGAGAACCATTTTAATTAAGGGAGGGGTTCATATTATCTTAACACTTAAACAAACTCAAAATTGTTAGGACATTTATAAGTTTTGGATTAGACTAATTTTTTGTAAATATAATTTCCTAACTATTCTAAACATTCTCACAAATAATAATAAAAAACCAAAAATTTCTAAACTTGCCAAATATAGTATCTAAAATGGTGAAAATAAACGGTCTACAATTAGCCAAATTTGGTAAATTGTTAACTACATTTGGCAAGTTTGAAATTTTTTGATTTTTTTGATTATTTGTGACAATGTTTAGAATAGATATGAAATCATATCTACAAAAAAATTAGCTTAATCCAAAACTTATAAATGTCCTAACGATTTTGAATTTGTTTATGGTGTTATGATAAGATATGTCCCTAAAATCCTCCTCCCCTTCTACAGCAACACACACTTTGAAATTGAACACAATAAGCTGAGAGACCTTGAGACGCACCCCTGCCCTGATGAGTGCCACGTCATTGTGTTCACAAATTGTGTTCAATTTTGTGTGTTGCTAAAGACTTTTCCTTAATTAATATTAGACGAGTGGAGAGTATTTTGGTGTGGCTGTAGAATTTCTTTGTTATTGTTTACTGCTACTGGTTTTCATTTTCAAACACAAACTCTTCTTTCCAACATAAAAAGCTTGCGGAGTTCCTGCTGTACTTTTACTTGCTTTGAAAATTAAATTGACAATGGGGGGTTTTAAAAGCATGAGATTAGGATTAGTTGGTGTGGGTCTCATGTTGATATCTCCAACATACGCCTTTCCAAAAGATACGTGGAATATAGCACTACATTCTAAAGCGTGAGTTGCTTAAAATATGGTAGGATCCCATCGTGCACTATGGCCTGAACTGGTAGCACTTAGATCCGAGGAGAATTCTATTGTCAACGCCACAATGATTGATAAGTACGTACTTAGACTTTAGAACATGTGAGAAGGACATACGATTAGTTACGTCAGAACCAAATCTTCATCATCCTGTGCACCATAAAAGCCAGAGAACTAGAATACCCCCCTCATTGTCTTTCTCTCTCTTCACGTGGATAGAGACAGAGAAAGACTGTTAGTTAAACCTCAGACAATACGAAGAATTAAAGAAGATGAGATTCAGACTTTTCCAACACATTAGGATTCAAAACTAGCAAAGAAGACAGCATTTTCAACGAACTTGTCTTTTTACTGAAACTGACAAAATTTAAAGTTTCTGCACATTTCTGATACATCTACTACACCAGATTCCCATCAATATTCTGTATTATAATGTGAAATGTGCTTACAAAGCCCATTGGCGCATGTTACTGAAGTACTGACCAACCAAAAAGTAACTTTATAGATGGGCAACCCCCACTTCCTAATTCTTTTGCAAGGAGTTTGGTGTTGATGCTACAGCCTGTTGGAATATTTCTCCTTAATTGTGCAAGGTAGAACCCTAATCACATTTTGTTGCAGGGTCAGTATAATAGAAAGCCTCCTGCACGATGGATACAGGCAATACCACATGTATCTACAATTGACTTGCTGCATTAGCTTCATTTCTTAAATTGCCAGCTTCAGCTGCTAGGCTTCTCCTTGTACATTACAGCCACATATCGTATCTCCTTAATTTTCATACAAGAAGGATGTACAACTGCCAACATATATACTAATCGAAGCGACATTGATAGCTCAACACGAAATGATCGGACAACCCCAATAACTAAGAGGAGCCAAACTGATAATCCATGGTGTAATGGTCATGCATTATCCCTCTTTGCTCTTTTCCTTGGTTGGGTGGCATACAAGCCAAACAACTGAGGTCTAAATGCATGAAGGCAATGGAGAGACCAAGGCCAGTAGGGCAAAAAATCAGTTAATTATTAATCAAAGTGAGAGACATTGTACCCCTGCAGGTAGATTCCTCGGCATTGCATGTGCAGTAACATATCTCTGGGGGCATGTTTTTTGTGTGATAGCAGCTGCTGCACTAGAGGACGTTGAGGTCTCAGCTGCATCAGCCTGGCTCCTGCCATGGAACTTTGCAAAACGGTTGATAACTGAAAACCTCTCCAAATCCTGACATTCCACTCTAATGTCCATGACTGAGGCTCTCTTGTCGAACCTACATAGTCACCAGAAAGTATTAGGAATGGAAAACACTCCAACATATAAAATTGAGGGGGGAAAGGGAGGTATGGGAAGAGCAATAGCAATAAACAGTGTCTTTTACTAATTAGTAAATCAGTCTAGACCATGAGATCACACGTGCAGTCAAATCCTGTCTCATCCACAGTTTTCTGGTGAACATATTTTGTATAGCAATTGATCCCTATTTGAATGGTGTTCATTTTATGGCCTGTATTCCTACTATAGTTCTATCAAAGTCGAAAGATCACATTATCACATAAAAATCCATTAGCATGAATATAGAATAGGTGTGTCATCTCCTCGATGCATATCGTTATAAGTTTTACTTCTAGACCTTCGTTTAGTCACAAGAAGATTAATACTAGTGTTGGTTTGGCTGGAGCTCTTTGCACATAATCCACCAGAGCATTAGAGTTTCAGGCTGTTAGTTGGTGTATTTGGTTTTTAACTCTTCACGGCCACCTACAGCCATCACTTAATGATTCCATTGGTGTTGGAACACTTCCCTGTTGAACACTAAACTAATTAAAATGTAGACTCGAACACTTGCTGAGAAGAAATATAATTTGTTGACAACAGTCACTGCTCTCCCTTCTTCCTAAAGCAAAATTCCATTCACTGTCAAACCATAAAAACAGGCATCTATTCAGTACTAAGATATCCCAACTATGTTTGCAACTTAAACATACTTGGTATTTGTTGAGGAAAGTCATTATTCCCTTTCTTATTTGAAGTGAAATCCACTAATTGTCAAACCATGATACAAAGCATAAAGAGAAGGAACAAACGATCGTCTGCATAGTACTAAGACATCCAACTAGGTTGGCAACCCCAGAACTTTAACACCCAAATAAGAATCATACCAGGTGCATATTAGCATTAGCAGCTCATGAACGGTAATAACTTCATATCTTAAGAGAAACACAAGTTCTCTATACGAACACAAACTAAACCTAAGATACGGATAGATAAAGAGTACTCAATATGAGTGCAGTAATAAACTGCGAACTAAACAGAGTACAGAAAGTTATAATCACTGCTAAACTTGGTGCGTACCTCAAGAGATCAGTTTCCAATTTTTTAGCTCTGCCAATGAAGTCTTCCACAACCCTTACAATATGCTGATCACCTTCCTTCTCATCAGATGTTTTGGACTTTCCAGATTCCCTAGAGAAAAAAAAAAAACAAACAAACAAACAAAAAAAGACTTCAGATTCAGAGAACCAATGACCAACCCTTTTCTTCCTGACCATACTTACTCCGCATTCTATTAAGTGAAGTGTTCTAGGGACATATAAGAAAAACATATAAACAAACTCATGGTCGTTAGGGCATTGCTAAGTTTTAGATTAGGCTAATTTTTTGTGAATATGATCGTCTAACTATTTTAAACATTGTCACAAAAGATTATAGTATTCGGAAATTTATAACCTTGCCAAATACAGTATCAATTACCCTGAAAATGAATGGTCACAATTCTTAATTTGTTGACTACATTCAATGGGGGTAGAAGTTTCCGATTTGAATAATGTGTTTAAGGTAGTTGGGAAATCAAATCTATAAAAATTTAGTCTAATCTAAAACCTAGAAACGCCCTAACGATCATGAGTTTGTTTACGCGTGTTTCTTATGTATGTCCCCAGAACCTTTCCCTTCTACTAATATAAAATATTGAAAGGCAACTGTAGTTGGCCATAAGAGTTTAATGACTTCATCTCCCATTGCAAAGCTTATGCTTTTCTAAAAAAAACTTAACAATGGAATGACCTTGATTTTCACCTTTAGTTAAGTCACTATTTCACTTACAAGTACGTGTTTCACAAAATGCACAAAATTAATCTTCAGATAAAGGAATATTTTATGCAAACCAGACCAAACTCCACAAATCCACATACAGAAACACAGAATAGTATGTTTTATGGATACACAATGTTGCCACTAGCTAAGATTTCCTACCTGTTTTCATCAACAACCGCCGAATATGAGCTAGAAATCAAGCTGCAAGCTTCCCCTAATGCCGACTTAGAAACAGAATAAGTCACAGCCTCATAGCCCGAAATGGCTTTTGCAGAGAGAAATTCTGCGGGTGCAGGGCGAAGCACTTGCTGCATTAGCTGTGTAGTATAAATAAGCCTTCTCTTTGGTCGAATCACTGACTGTCCATCATCGGCCGACTCTGGTTCTTCTTCCACCTGCCATTGGAAATGAAGTTATTGGACCTACTTCATCCTACAAATTATAAAATGCCAAGAGAACCTAATTTATAAAATCTCCCAATAGGGTCATACCTTCTCAACCAGCCGATTTGCAGTTAGTGCCCAGTCTTGCTCTGCGATGCTGTAAGATTTTGCATTAACAGACATCCAAGTAAGGACTAACCAATTTATCAGAGATCAGTAAGCTTTAAAATAACTATACAGAACATGACAAGTAGAGGTCCTACAAAATGTGGTTTAACAAATGTACTAGTTAATTAGGTATGACAATCACCTGATAGTTTGAAGCCTCTGGGAACCATGTACAATCTGTTTATGCCATGGGATTAGCATTGATGTTTCAGTTTTACGTTTCCTTGGTCTCACTACAGCCAAAGTCTGATCAGTAACTTCTGTCGGCATTGACTGTAAGGGAGTCAAGTGCTCACTCTGTACGATTGTTGAAACTGTACTTTGACTGATACTATCAATCTGATTGGAATCAACGGCATTAACATTCTCTATTGATCTAAGTGCATGTAACCCTTCAGGTCCCTTGTCAAAAATGAACTGCTGCGCACTCGGTTTAACTTTACTTTGTGTATCCTGCATTGGAAGAATTTGTTCAGTTCTAAACGTCCCATAACGATCAAACCAGGAAGGTGCCATTTTAGGATTGATTTGGGGATTCTCAGATCTAATAGCTGGCGCATTAAGTTCACTAGATCGATTATATGTTTCAATCCGACCAAATGTCGCCATATCCCGAGAAGGAACAACTCCATGAACACTTTGGGATGCTGCATTTCTATTCTGATGTTCTCTTCCCTCCGAAGAAAAACTAAGCATTTTCCTGTCACCGGAAGAAAAAGAAGTGTGCTGGACTGCCACATTTGTACCACTATCGTGTAGCTGGTGCCCAGTCCTGTTAGCCAGCTGTTGAGCATCTGAATCACCATCCGCTCCTTTAAATCTCTTCCCACTTCTCTTATCCAGATCGTTTTCCATACTCTTCATGGCTTGCACTTGGTGCAGCAAGGAATAATTCTGATGTGTTTGCCTCAACGATCGGCCAAAGGCTTCGATATCTCTTGTAGAAGTCGCGGGGTTCCGAGAAGATAAATTCTCTCTCTGTGAGACCAGGGCTGGGTCCTTCCTGTACTTTGTATCCAGTGGATGTTTCACCACAGATTCCTGCCCCTGGGACGCACCACGATTCTGTGGAGTTGGGTCAACCTTCTCAGCTGGCATCTGTTGCCAAGAGCTTTCTCTAACAGGCTGTGAATTAGTAGAACACCCACCAAAATCAGGAACCTTTCCACTATTCTTGGTATCGCCATATTCTAGCTGTTGTGAAGTTTTTTCCAGATTACTATTTGATTGACTGGACTGAGAAAAATTGGGAGGAACCCTGTGAAGGGTTCCACCAGTTGAGTGTGCCTGAGCAGATACGTTAGCCCATGCATGGTGCAACATTGATGAAAAGTCACCTTGTTGAGACTTTCCTGTCAAAGCAGATGGTCGAGAGACAGGCACAGACTCCAAAACAGGTAATTGTTGGCCAGAAATTCTAACCTGGGACCAGCTTGGACCATTTGGCTGAGAAGTATCTTCAGGAGGAGTGAAAGAAGTCCTGCTACTGGGGCCAGCCAATGATACCTGGGAAGATTGATCAGCTACTACTTCTCCCTGAATGCCATGGGTCTGTCTAAAATGGGGAGGTCTATCATTTAAAACATTGACAGGTGGAGTACTCATTGCTTTCTCACCATCCCTAGAAATTTGTTGAGATTGCAGTTGATTTCTTGAATAGGGAAGCGTTGATGGAAATGCCCCAGAAATATTTGCTTGCATATTCGACTGTGAGGTTTCATTGCCCGTCTGTCTTGAAACATTGGGATTGTTCTCCCAATTTTCTCTTTGAGAAATCTCCTGAGGCAAAGGATGCAGAGAAGATGCGGCAGCCAACCATCTCTGTTTTTCCTCTTCTGCGTTGGAATCAACCTGACTTGAGTTGAGACTGTTAACTACTTGCGAGGAATTCTGTGAGTTCAAAACATGTTTTGTAACAGGCAGTCGTTGAGATGGAGGAGCCAACCGTAAACCATAACCTTGGGAAGCAGTAGACTGGTTGTGCCATTGATGACCAATAGAAGCATCAGAACCTTCTGCTTCAGGCATAGCAGATGAAGGATGACGATCAGAAGAACTCAAACCTGCTGCTGTGCCGTGCTCTGCCGAGTGATCAACCTTGTGAAAAAGCTCAAGCATATTTTGACTGCCATATTCAAAATCAGTTATAAGTTTCTTCAAGTTGAATATGGGTAGGAATAACATATTCACAGTGATAAATCACATAACGGATTTCAGATTTATGATGGCAAAGGGTTGTACAAAATGAAAAGAAACAATGAGTATTGTCTACAGCTTACAATGGGATTACATACAATCAAAGCAAATCAAAATTAATAGACCTTCAAAGGTTAAACTTAAACTAAAGAAAAATCCTGAAACATCAACTACCATGTCTGGACAGTCCTTCTGCTTTGTGGAAAAGTGCCAGCAGATCCATCAGAGGAGGCTGATCCTCTTTCCGTTCCTTGGGAATCAGGTATATGCTCCTAAAAATGCAAGTCCTTTCAGTGTTTTCATAATAAATAGAAAGTTACAAGACTACTTAAAAATACAACCACAACGCTTACAACGTTCATGCTAGCAAAACTTTAAGAAATCAAGAAAAATAAATTCCAATATTACCTTTTCCATACCAATGGCAAGATTAGAAGCATTAGTATTAAAATTTGAGTGGCCAAAATATTCTCGCTCGTGACCTTTTGATCCTTGAAAACCCTGGTGGGATGAGGCCTGCAGATGTGCAACACGTTTTAAGGTGTCAGTAGTTTCCAAATCCACCTCCATATTTCCCATCGGGTGATATTGAAATCTGCGAGGCATGGGAACTTTGTGACCAACCTGGCCAGTGGACTTCTGATTGGCACTTGCCAAAGGTCGAGAATCACTAGTACTTAACCAGGAATTCTCTCTCAGGCCACCACCTGTAACAGTAGGCTGTGACTGGTTCGAATTATAGCTGTCATTAGAGAACTCTTTCTGGTAGCAGTTCTCCCGCTTCTTATCATGTGTGTCACCTGATCCTCGGTCAGAATTATACATTGATGATTCGTGAACCTGAGAACCCATCGGCTGCTGGTTATATCCACTATGATGTAGGTTATATCCAATACTGTCACCTCCTCTGTGATTCATAGGAGGATCAACCATATGCTTCCGATAGTTGAGCTGGGGACTATTTAGGATCTGTTGGTTTGTCTCCTGAAAACCCTTGGTAGTACTTGAATTTGGTATGGTATTACAATTATTCATGAAAGACGCCTCTCTATTGACCTGATGATTACCTCCACCGTCGTTAAAATTGGGGAAGGAATTGGTCGTCGCTATTCCACCATCCTGATCTATGCCCATCTTAAGATCATTCCTCTGAAACCTTTGTGCGCAGTTCTCACCCTCACTGATTCTAAATGTTGCAGCTCCGCTAACTGGCAATGAATTGTTATTGTTCCAACGGTTTGTGTTATGGTTATTTGGACTATCAATATTACGAGACGACGTCCCATGCTGATTAACCCAAGACCCCTGCATGTTCTGAGTATCAAATCCCGCTTTTGTTGCATGCGCAGCACTTTCTGAATGCACTAGTCTGGTCCTAGCACTTGGAAAGGCATTTTCAGAATTCAAAGATGGTTGGACTTGATGACTGCCCTGAATGAAAGAATTCTGTTGAGGACTATGATCTAACCAATTAGCACTCCCTTTCAAAGACTGCTGAACCGATTCATAAGAAGCATCATTCTGCATCCGCTCATTCTCTTCATAAAAGTTTCTGGTCCCTGACTTCTGGAAAACGGAGACATTTCGTCCATTTTGACTCATTTTTCCATCATCAAACAGAGGGAAAGGTCTTGAAGTCAAAGAAGCAGCACTCTGCAAGTTACTATCAGCCCAATCAGTTTGCTGCTTTGCACCATCACCCTGAGCAGAGGGCTGATCTCCAGTTGACAACTCCCTCTGATGAAAACTTAAGCCACTCCATTCATCTTGTAACCCTGTTTCACTGCTAGAAGCTTCTGCTACAGCAGACTGCATTAGAGCACTCCACGTTCCACTCTGAATGGAAGGGAATGAATTTAACTCCATTTTTTCTAAAGGATTCTCATAGCCTCCTGCACCACTTACACCACCCTTAGCACCAGAAATATCCCAGATATTGTCATCTGAACTGAACAATATCTTCTTTTTCAGTGGGATCAAGGCTAACAAAACCCTGAGAGGGTCCAACTTGACTGGCTGCCCTCCCCTGTAAGTTTCCCGACCAACCAGCTTGGTGCTCTCTACCCTGTAATTCTTGCACTGGTGCTTTCCCTGACACAGAATTAACTTGCATGCTACTTCCTAGCTGAACACCAGAATTCCCACCTTGAAAGGGATTATTCCGCAACATACCTTTTCCTTGAAAACCCTGTCTAGAGACTGAAGCACCATCGTGCATGCCAACCTGGTCTGGAAATAACACCGACTGACTACCCTGCAAAGTATTAGATAAGGGCAAAGACTGCATTATAGGCTTCTCTAACTGATTGCCATTCGACTTGTTCAACATATCAGCATGATCTTGAGACATTCCTTGGAGAGGTGAATATTGATTAAATGCACCTCTAGTGTTTGCATTATGACCAGGGTAAACAGACTGGTCAAGCTGCTGAGGAACCAATCCCATTGATCGCAACATCTGAGCTTGCTCAACTGAGAGTAGACCATCAGGAATTCCTTGCGGAGCAGAGGATCCACCACGCTGTGCCCAGTTCGGGTTACCCACCAAAAACATTTGTGAGCCATTTGGTACCTTGGAATTGCCCCCGCTGAGCTCGTTCTGCCACGCATAGTTAGATGAACCATGAATCGGCATACCATTGACGATGGCTGGTAACTGATCATTAGCTGCTTGCTTTGCAAATGCAGACAGCTGGTTCAATTGATTCTGGTGACTTCCTTCCTGCTCCACCTGCTGAAACTGTCTTTGCCTTTGAAGTTCTTGCAATTGCTTTATCATTATCTGTTGTTGCCATAACTGCATCTCTCTTAACCCAGGTCGGGGTTGTGACATGCCTGGTTCTTAATTCCTCACAAGCTGATGGTGTCGATCATGGATGTCACGATAGATAGGAGCCTCGGAATTTTTCCAACCTTTCTGAAGCTCTCGCCAAGCTAGGAATATGCTTAGTAGCATTCCCTTGCTCTTTTTCAACAATCAACCAACAATCCTCTCAAAGCCACCTTGACTTAGTTTGCTTCTTCATTCACTCTGTAAGATTTTAACATCTTTCAAACCTGGCTCTTGATTCCAGCACTGGATTTTTGGTGAACAAGAAAAAATAGTGAACAAGAGTGTTTTTGGGGACTCTTTACTGTCTCCTCTCAGAATCTACAAAACCAAAACAAATGGCAATTATTTATCACATTCACTGCCCTCGCTAATGATTGTCAAATTGCAAATAAGAGTTTCTTCAAAGTTCATAATCTATGACAAAGCTTGAACAACATTAAAAAAAAATTAAACAACAAATGGAACTTGAGATTTATGTTGTCTGCGGGATCTACAACTTCATTACCATATATATATAGCCTGCAAACTAACCTCACACAACCTTACATCACAAAAGAAAACCTATCTCTCATAATGTAATGTATGTAACTCCATAAATGTCAATTAACGTAGCGAAACATGTCAACTCACAATAAAATAAATGAAATGTTAAAATTAAAAACAACGGTATCAAAAGTGAACCTTCCCTAAATGAATTTAAACAGATAGACACAATGCATGACACATCGAATCTAACTAACAATGAAACTTGTAAAGTGTTTTGAACAAGTTGTAGTATAAATTTCCAGCTGCAACACATGAGAAGCAAATCTAACAAAACAATTTAAGCAAGATCAAAAGAGATATACATAAACTAATCAGCAGATCGAAGTTTATTTTTTTAACCCTAAAAAGATAAAACGAGCTAGAAGAAACAATCAAACTAATTGAGTAAATAGTAAATTGTATTATGTGTTGAAATGAAGAAAATTAGGGTTTGTAGAAGCACTACTTACTTAGTTATCTCGAAATGGGAAAATCGAAATATCGAAACTTTGGAGTTTTTAGGGTTTGTGTGTTTGGAAATGTAAAATAATTGGAGTTGGGAACGGCGTGTTTTTTTTATTTTTATTTATTGCTCAAGAGAGAGAGAGAGCTGAGAAGAGAGAAAGAAAGAAAGAAAGAGAGCAAAGATAAAGTGATCGAAATAATAGTGCCAAAATTTCAACGAAACTGTTGAGACACCAGGTTGGGGGTGTCTTCGGCTTCGGGTGTCCCGAACCTGTTTTTGCTTCGGGTCGAACGAAGCTAGTTTTTTGGGTTTGGATACACGGAAGACCGGTGGGTGGCACATTTTTATCTGGATGTAGAAAATTATTTTACTGCTAGGCCCGATAAGTAAAATTTTGAACTGGCACACATCTACCTTTCAATAAAAATCTTAGTAACACATCTAGCTAAATAATAAATATCGACTACATCTTTTCAGCGTACACTAGCACATACATATTGGTGATTCCAAATGTTTATACAGAGGATCTAGCTAGGAAAAAGACCAAGGAACAAAGAGTGGAACTACAATTTTGCTGCTCCTTGGTGCTACTATACTTCCAACTTTCACGACACATTCTAATTTCTGTACACGTACCATTTGGGACTACAGTTTTAATTTGTTGGGTGTCATTGAAATAAAGTCCGGCATTATTGAAATTTGAAACTGCTAGAACATTCTCTGCATATAAGCTCATATTCTCAAATGGTGGAGAATTCGATGACAGTTGCTTCTCCATCTGCTCAGTAGTAAGCTTTAAAAGAACCAATAACGTTGATAGTTTGAGGTTCTTAAGATATTCTGGAAAAAGAGACTTTGTATCTTTGCACATAAGTACATTTATCTATCTGTGTTGTGTACCACCATTAACTCCTTCTACTTAGCCGACAAAAGAACCAGAATCCTTGTGGCCCTAACACTTTCCATAGATCACGGAATCTTAGAATTTGCCAATTAGAGGCGCTATTGCATGCATCATCACCCTGAAAAGGCCACGCAATCCAACAAAAGATTTTGGAAGTATGGTACGTAAGCATGCATACGTACATGCAGTGCAACCAGTAATTATTATTCGATCTCATGCAAAGTACATACTAAAACTATTAGCTGGTCATTCCGTGTTGGTTTTCATCTTATAGATTATTATTGGATATATTTGGATAAGGTCATTATTAATAGGCTCCAATTGCAATAGCATGATGATCATTGGATCACATGTACGTGTACTTTAGAAAGTGAATTGAAAATATTGTTCACCACTTCCATATATCTAATTAAAGTTCTATATAATGGTCCCACTAATTTTCATTTCCCTTTCATTATATTGTTGCCAATCTTTCAATTCAAAATGTCTAAGTCGATTGTAAATGGATCCTAATAAAATTCCAAGAAATTTGACTATCTACTTGACATTATGTGACAAAACAACTCTTTCGATTTAGTCACCAGTTATTTATTGTTAGTCTTTGTGTTTTCTGCGAAGTTTGAAATTTATTCACTGGATACTGTATATCTTTTATTTTGCAAAATTTGTTTGTTTTAATTTTATATTTTTTTTGTTAGTGATTCCTATTAAACAATTAGACTCTGTTTGGTCGCTCGAATCAAAACATAATAATTTCTCATGGAAGAGTACGTTTCCCATGTTTCTCTTTAAAGTGGTATTTAATTTGAGTTGTACTTCGCGATAGATTTTGTTAGGGCTCTTACTACAATACTTCCATGTGTTAGTTGCAATGCAAATTCCAGATTAGTCTGTTTAGATTTCCTTTTATGTTTTGCACGCATCGACTTATCATTCTAAGTGAGAATTACCTTGTCTGTTTGATCACCGTACCAGCCCATGGGGAGCCTCTGGAACCTGGCTCCTCTGTTGTGTATAATCCCGTCATGTCTACAGTCTACTTCATGTCATAAGCATATCGCATCTATGTCAACTCGTGTTAATAACTTCATATGAAAGGTTCTAGATTTCTAGCTACACACCCCTTTGATACTTCAATCTCTATTAGATAATTGGATCCATATATCGTATTTTCTCCTGATTTGGAAATGCCAGATTTTCAATGCTTTTTGTCACCTTCGATAGGCCCATGAGATAAGTACATTTACGTATTCAACAGTACGCATACTTTTCTTATACATTATTATTAGTTGGATGACATGTAAAATTAAGATATGATCAATTCCCTGATGTCGACTAAAAAATGTTTGTCAAGGTCATATGACATATTCACACATGTTTTCAGAGGCCCGCTTGAAACCTTAAAACCTCGGGTCTAAAGTGATACAGAGGTATCACGAATTACGATGACTAAAGGCCCAAATATCCTCCAAAGCTACAACGAACTTAATATTTTCCTTTTCGTTTTGGTCATCTAGCGACAAAGTTGAGAGCAAACTTTCTAAAGTAACTTAATCTTTCGTTTTTTCGTTGATTCAATTGGGAAGTTGCAAAGAAATCAGGCTCAACAATAGTTGTTGGTTTGGTTTTTACTGTTTTCAAGCAATTTATAAGCAAAGTAACCAAAACTTCCCACTAGCAAAGTTGGGAAAACTTTTAACCCGGCAGCATCAAAGATTAGTTACTGGATCTCATTTAAAACAAGCTTGCCAATCAACAAAAAAAGTGAGGAGATGAAGTTGATCAACAAAAAGGTAAACCAAATATAGATATTGTGGGTGAAAAGTAATAATGGCAGGACAAAACTTAAAGTGAGGACAGCGATGAAAGTGCCCACCAACACCTGAAAGGACAAACTGGTGACCTTTATTATCCGTCACCATGAGAGAATAAAGATTATAAAGGCAGTAAAAGAAACAAGAATAACCAAACACAGAGGAGATGGGGATTGCAGCAAGCCAAAAGAACAATAATATTCTTGGCTATTAAATAAGCACTAAAAGCTAATAACTACTACACATTCTTCTTCAACAGTACCTAAAACCAGTTATAATGTGAAGAGTTCCTACTAATCCATCAAATCCTCCAAACTAAAAACTAAAAGGCGCTAGTCAAGGATTATCTTCAAATAATCTGTGCCTGACATCGAGCAATGGCACATGAGCTCCATTAGTGCTGCAGAATATATTAAATTTCGATTAGTTTTCCGCTAAAACAAAACAAGTAAATTCACTGTGGGGATTGAAAGTATAAAGTGCTTACCTGAGGTTCTGTTGGTTTGGGCTCTTCAGCCTTGGGCTCCTCCGCCTTGAGACCACCATCCTCAACTGCATATACAAAAATCAGTTCGAATAAGCTACTATGGACTTCACTGTCAACAGCCTTGGTATAAATCTATAAAAGTGCACACAAGTCTACTTCTATGTCTATAAAGTACCTCCTTCTTCAGGAAGATCAGAAGTCCAGAGTGTGAGATTATCCCTCAGCAATTGCATAATCAGAGTGCTGTCCTTGTATGACTCCTCGCTCAGGGTATCCAACTCGGCAATTGCTTCATCAAATGCTTGTTTTGCCAGATGGCATGCCCTGCAAAAAATAATAACACATCCTGACAATTGTAAGGGGAAAAAAATCGTTATGTTAACTGCTAGCCATGTGAAGATCAGGAAACAGATTTACCTCTCAGGGGAATTCAATATTTCATAATAGAAAACAGAGAAATTAAGGGCCAGACCAAGGCGAATTGGGTGGGTTGGGGAAAGATCTGTACTTGCAGTGTTGGAAGCAGCCTTGACAAGGTACAACCACAGAGGAAATGACAATACATTAAAGGTGCATTAAACATCAGCTTAAGAAATGAATGCTTCCTTAAAATGTCATCAAAAGGAAATACCTGGTAGCCCTTCAATGACTGGTCAGCAGCATCCTTCCTATCTTGCTCAGTCTTAAACTCAGCAAGATAGCGGAAGTAATCACCCTTCCTGCATTGAAGTTAACACAAAAACTGTTACCATATTTTCCTCTAACCAAATCAGAATAGACTGATTGCTTGTCAACAACCTTATGTCCTACTTTGACCAAGGAGATCTAGTATATTGTGCAGGCCAAGATTAATGTTCAAAGATAATCCCCATTCAAATATTAGGAAACAACTTGCTCACCTTCTCAATCTAATAAATCTTTTCTCCCAATCAACCATAAACATTGACTCAAAGTCTTAACATCATTTGATGGGCTTCTCAAGTGCTCCTTCTGACTATTAACAAGGACAAACTAGGGGATTTGGTCTATGTTTAAGATGTGTCGCATCACATAGAGGACTATATATTCCCAGTAAAAAAGGGACTGCGTGATTAACACGTGCAAATAATATATAAGCTAATGCATAATAGCTTATCCATACCTAATCAGACCACAAAAGGAACTGATTCAATAGAAATTATATGAAACCAAGAAGACTCACATCTTGTAGTAGAAAACAGTTGATTCTCCCGAGGTCGCAGAAGGGATCAAGTGTTCATCTATGATGGTCAAGATGTCATTGCAAATCTTGGACAGCTCTTCCTCCACCTTACTTCGGTAATTCTTAATCAACTTCACATTCTGTTCATTTCCCTTCGATTCTTCCTTCTGTTCAATTGAAGACATAATGCGCCATGAAGCACGACGAGCCCCAATAACATTTTTGTAACCCACAGATAGGAGGTTCCTCTCCTCCACAGTCAGCTCTAGATCAAGCTTTGCAATTTTCTTCGTACATTCCACCATTTCTGTACATTTTCCACAGGAGAGTGTTAAAACATATATTAACGTTTAATAATCCCAAACGTCCATAAAAATAAATTAAATGTTAAAAAACACGAAACCCATCTCAAATCCCTTTTCGTTAAAAAAAACAGTGCACTCTCTTTCCACTAAGCACCAAATCCACACATGGAGAATGATAGTAAATGAAAACCTCAAAGTGATTTCCAAAGTAAATAATAGCCTCAAGCGAGATATTGAGAACCCCAAGTCCGATCTATCCAATCAGCACTCCACATTACTCGATAAGACGATAACAACAGTAAATGATTTGTAACCTAGGTAATCTAAAACTTGAAGCATATAATTTCTAAAGTCATATAACTGACGAAGCGCTGCACAAGGATCACAAAACACACTTTGATCACATTTTAATTCATTACAACATTTTACATATTTACGCTACCTACATTCTACAATCAAAGTATAAATAACACCATATAATACAAGGTCAGTGACAATGACATCAAAGAGCAAAATACTAAGATCAAATGATGTAATTATTAAATCCATAAAAATAGAATCTGAAACCCTAACACATTACTAAAAATAGCACATTTCAACAGATCTGAGATAAATCCAAGTGCAGAACCATCAAAACTACTTGGATCTAAAACAAACATACATAAATCGAGAGAGAGAGAAAACAACATGAGATCATGCAGAAACTCAAAAGTTTTTTTTTTAAAAATGCGTATCTCGAGGTTAGTTATTATTAATACCGTCATAACGTTCAGCCTGTTCAGCGAGTTTGGCAGTGTAAACAAGGGTTTCTCTTTCTTTCTCTGTCGACATTGTTCAGATCAGAGAAATAAAATATAAAAAAAAAGAACGAGAAGAGTTGGAAAAAACGAGAGGGAAGATGAAATGCTGAAATGAAAATGAAAAAAATTGTTCAAACTTTGAAAGTTTTTTGGAAGGAGTAAAATAAGGGGGTATTTATACAAGTTGTTACGAGTCAAAAGAATAAATGATGAGGTAATCGTGGCCGTTGGATTTTTATTGTAGGGCAGATTATTATTATTATGTGCTGACGTGGCATGAGCCGAGCTGGACTACACACGCATAAAAATCAGATTCCGAATGGGTACTTTGTATTCATAGATGATGACAGTGGCCTCGACTTTTTAGATGCAAAAGTATTTTCGTGAGAGCCCATACTTACTAAATGAACAGAACAAAACAGCATTCGTTGGAAGAAAATGTGAAATTTCTAGCGCTCTCTTTCATTTCTTCTTCTTCCATTATCTGCTTCAGGAACACAACACGTACGTTTGATTTATGAACTTTGTCTTCGTAATTCAGGTTAGCAAGTCATGTCCTTATCTGCATCCTACTTAACTTGACTTTCAGGTCCCATACGGTGATACGGCCATACTTCTCTTCCACGCAATCAGGCCAACTACTGTTCAAGACTTCAAGCTCATTTTACTTTTTGAAAAAACTTGTAATTATTAACAGAGGCCTCTTAGGCTCTTACTAATAACGTGTTTTCATGTTTTCTTGAAGCTATAGTTTCATAGACACTTCAGTAAGAAAATGTTACAACAACTTATATTCAGCGGATTTCTCTCCCTCTCTCAACAAAAATAGTTATTCAATCAACACTTTGTTCATAATAAATGAATTTGAAGACGTGAAAAAAGGAAAATTAAAAACAAAAAAATTGATGAATGAATTGCTACAATTGACACGAGACAAGCCAACTGAGGCCAATATGAGGTAATCACTGTTGCCTACAACATCTGCATTGCTCTTGTTTCAAATTTGAGGTCATCGTAACACTCCGAGCTAATATCCATGAAAAGGCTGTCTTGATTGATCCATGCTCTGTAAATCAGTTGTGTTTTGGTTAGGGAGGTAAAAAGCATATCTGACTTTAATAGCATTTATTGGGCCGCTCAATTTAAAATCGATTTCAACATGTATAACTTAGTGAATATGCTGGTATGGATTATTTATGTTAGGACGGGCCTCACATGGTGAGGACTAAGAAGTTAGCCTGTACAATCAATAAACCCTTTAACTTAGTTTGCTACTGATGTCATCTCAGGCACGACAAAAGAACTCAATGCTGCAACAGTTCAACTATTTCCATTTCCTACTTCCAGAAAGACAAAATGTAGAAAAATTACCTGAGTGGAAAAATGGATTTCTCCCGCAAAATTACAATCTCATGATTCTGGGCAATCACTTCTTCAAAAATGGCTTTTGGCAAACAAGTAACCGCTGGTCATTGTCGTTGGGGAGCTCAATCACCCGTGCTTCCCATCGAACCTGTGAAGCCAGTGAACGTGCTTTCTCTATCGCTTGAACTTTATCACAAAGAATGACCCATCCCTAAGATTCAAAGTTCCATACGTTCATTAAACATATATAAAGCTATAAACTTGTTATTTACTGATCTCAGTAAGAGTCAGGCAGTTTCAATGCATTGCCCGCAGATACACGACTGACAGTACATGTTGCACAAAAAGATACCCGCAGAATCCTAAAACTATACAGATGCTTATATAAGAAAATATCAATATTGACCCACAACTACATGATGTACAGGAGACAAACTGCAGTGTTTATCAGAAGCTCTTGTGACCAATTGTGTTGCACATTTTGATGAATATGTACTTTTTCTCTTCAAGTTCCGTGGTTTGCTCAGTGTCAGACGTAGGTAATCTACCGACATTCATGAGAGACATAATGAATATTTCTAGCAATATAATGGTATTTTGACAGTATCAATACATATGATTCGTCATATATGATATATCCACAAACAGTATCAACATCTTAATGTTACCTTAATCGTTCAAAATCAAAATAAATAGAAAATGTTTTTGACCACCGTAAATATCAAATATCTTGAGAAGTTGTCAATATGAAAGTTACAAGCACAAAATACTTTTAATCTTTTTATGACACAGTAAATATCAAATATTTTGAGAAGTTGTCAAAATGAAAGTTACAAGCACTTACTTCAGGGTAGAATACGGTCCATCTCCAAGAACAAGTCCGCTATGTCACAATGCATTGAAGTAAGATGGTGTGAGAGGAGTCCATTTCCATGAAGCATGTCGTACGTCCTGGGGTATGTAGGGAAGGGCTCACACCTGCGCATAAATGAAAAGGTAATCTCAGGAATGCCTTTTTCATGTTATAAGGCCTACAGTACAACAAATATCATGCAGTTAGTTCAACAAGCCTCGCCATAAAGGGCCAAGGACGTGGAATATTAATATATAAAGATATAAACCATAGAGTATACCTCCGCACAATTACGTATGCATGTATATGTATATGTCTGTTACGTATTCTAAGGCAAATTTATGTTCTTTCAACTTGTTAAGATATTGAATGATGTCAGATCAATAAAATCTGCAACAAAGAAGCATAAGGGAGACAGCAGGGTAGGTTCTCTTCAAATTTACTTCTCTTGTTGCCTTGGGCCGAGGCCATCATTCAAATTATTCCATAGTTGCAGACTCATGACACCAAGTCTAACAGATGCTCATGAGGCCTACTTTCATATGAGTAAATAAATCTATTTTGTCTAGGATAATATCCTTGCTATTCCTATTTCCATGTTTTCAAGTGAAATTTATTTTCATAAAACCCAATTTACGTGGAAATAGACTTTTAATAAGAATAACTTATTTTGTTAGTGTTGGGTGGATAAACCATATATACACTCAATTTCCTATGCCTAAGGCACCATCCATAAAACTCCCCTAAAAGTGCTTCCACAGTTCCACCAATTCCTGGCCAACTTGACGTGAGAGTGAATACAGACACGTCAAAACTCGGTGACGCTTTACTCGATAAAATAGAAGTTAGATCTTTGATAATGCCATGAAGCCAACTGGATTACGTTTTTTAACTTCTTGATTTATGTAGGATATCCTCAACCTACAACTCTCTTTTCAATTGGGTTTACAAAATATGTCTACCTCTACCAATAAAAAAAGAAGAATAAAAGAACAAGCTAACTGGAAGCTTTTGGTAAAAAGATAGTTCTTAAACTTTAGGAGCATCCAACTCAAAACCAATTGTAATGAGTGGAGAGGCCCAGGAACTTTTTTACTGTATTGCGAGGTATTAAACATCCCGTGTGGGACTATACTAACCATCTCAACAATAGTTAAAGCATCTTTCAAAACATAAAACAATCTGAAGGAAGAGACAGAGTGCTATCTCACCAATCATGCAAAACACCAGCAAAACCTCGATCAAGTATGACAGGAAGTGTATTACTACTCCTGGCTGGTACAACATTCATCACCCATACTGACTTTTTTGCTTCAACAAATGCAGCATTTAAGCCCCCAAAATGGGCATTTAAATCCATTACATTTCGTAACATGTTGTATGGAGGTAACGGATCTTCATCACCCGGCCTCTTTGGATGGTCAGAAAAAATCAATGGTGTGAGCAATGACCAATAATTTTTTAAAGCTGATCTCCAAATCTGCAAGTCTTCAAAGAAATCCTCAGGATGCACTCCTGCAGCAATACATGATAATCAATATGCAGTTATTGGCTTTAAAAGATTTACAGTTTAATGAAATTTGTAAAACTAGAGCTAAAGAAACAATTTGCTTCAGAACAATACTTTCCATGAACTTCAAGCTCAGCAGAGCTCAACTGGGAACCGGAAGACCTATTCTGTATCGAAACCCAGCGTTTGCTGGTGGTTCCACTTATACATGATTGGAGAGGCTGATAATATGATTGAGCATCATAATCTTCATTACAGAGAGGAGGTATACCACCCTGCGTACTACAATAAAAGTAACAAGTGAGGCGTTAAGTTCAATATGGAGATAGACATTAATCAGATAGACTCCACACACCATTTGCTCACACTTTTCCTAAACTAATGAAGGAAAATTTTATACAGTAATGTCTCACCGTGAAGTATAGCAATTAACATCTGCAGATTTCTGCCAAACTAAGGTCTCATCTTGCTGTGCTAGTAGACTCCAACAGATTTTCTGGGCAAAATCCTCAACCGGTGCAAAGACATTCTTATTCTTCGCATTTAACGAACCTCCTTGGGGTTTGCTAGTGGGTGACGTCAAGACAAAGTAACCTCCAGGCTTGAGCACCCTGTCTGCTTCAATAAGGAATGCCCCATCTAACATATGAAACCACAGTAAGAGTTAAATAAAGGTGCAATGTAGATAACCATATCGACAAATTTTATTAGATAACTGAACTATATTCACAACTGAACAGATTACGACCCTCCAATTTGATCACATCACCATTTAATATCTTTACTCCTATGAAAAAGTATACCTTGACAAGAGCCGTACTAATTGATACACAACCAATTTACAGTGCAAAACTACTTTTTCAATCAACAAAAGAGATATCTTATATCAGAGGGATGAAACATAAGTAACGAAATAAAGTATAGGAACCTAAACCAATAAATTCTACAAGTACCTTTCTCATCCCAGTAGATACCGCACTGAGCACAGTGAACCATGTCAAATGATAGGGATGGGTATGGTAGTTGCCTGGAAATGAAGTCCCCAAGGATTGCGGGAAGACCTCTCTCAAGGGCCATCTGAACTTGACTCCCAAATACCTCATATGCCGCAATACAGACAGTCATTAACTTTAAAGAGATCAAATGAGCTCCAAAACTACCAAATCCGCAACCAATATCCAGCACAGTATGCACCTGTGATTTACATTAGAGAAGACTCAAATGAGTACTTGAACGAAGAAGATTTGATTTTTCTGTTTTTTCCATTGTAACACATTCAGTTTTAGTAAGACGAGTATGACAAGCGACACAACGTTTCCTCAATTTAACCATTTCTTACAAGCAATTTTGGAGGCTAAAATCAACGGCTTATATTAAAAATATAGAAGAGAACCATGATTAAAAATCGAAGATAAAATATACAAGAATAATAAAGACTTACACCAGCTTGATGGAATTCACTGTCACTTCCCAACCCTATCATCTCTGCAATTTGGCGAGAATAATCTTTGACGCCATCGATGGTTATTCCATCCTCGGAGTGAAATGCAATTTGGTTTTCTTCTAGCAGCATTAATCTATGAAGTTGCAAAAGAAGACTGAACATTAAAGCAGCAATGGAGACTATGAAGAACACATAAAATCTTCTGCGTGTTTACAATCTATTCATTTTTATCCCCCTATAGGATGCAATATAATCAACACTTGCAACCCCGCCCTACTCCCACCCCAGACACCAAAATGTTTTAGACAAGTCCAATAATAAAATCAGATACCATTTATCTTTGGCAAAGAAATTTACCTTTTGGTCATGCTTCCAGAAGAGAGGAATTGGTCTTTGGTTATCTTCACATTGCCGCTCCATATCACGTCCCGACCAGCCGGCCACCTCAGGGGAATCTTATACTCCTTGGGTGGACGTACCAAACAACGCGACCCCACTATTGATACCTCGCAATGACGATCAAATTCCTCACCATCATGCAACCCAGCTGTCAAACTTGCAGATACATTATAACAAGGCACATAATTCTCTCTTTCCTTTCCACACAATTCAAATTCCTTTGGATGAGTTACCCCAAGTGAAAGAGACTTTACTTCCAAAAAATCACTCCTCGCTTGCTCTTTTAACCTTCTATAAGTATTATAAAAATCAGGAACCGAAGATGAAACAACCGAATCCAAAGTCCTGGAAGACGACGAACCGAAAACTGCTATCAATGCAAGGACACTAATAAAACACAATAGTATCCAGTTAAGCGGTGGTCTACGTCTCAAATTGACCAAATATTGGGTAGACCCAGAACTTCTCATGTCCAAATTGACTAAAAATTCAGCCTCAACAATTTTCTCACAATCATAGATTCACAATCCAACAAAATTTCTTATAAGCATTGGAGCAACAATCTTTTTTCCTCCTCTAAAAAGTCAACTAACAATAAAGAACAATTCAACATCTCAACTACAATCTTATGGTCAGATCAGTGTAATTCAGCTCAAGAATGACCACCTGCAATTAACAATATTAAAAACAGATCCATGAATTAACAAAATGTAGATCTCTAAACAAAACAAGATCCAATCAGAATTGAATCGTGAAATTATTAGTTTACCTGAAAAGAGTAATGGGAATTGTGAAAGAAGAGAGAGAGAATGAGTTGGATCGGTTTTAATGCGGAATTTTTTTTTTTTTTTTTTGGTTATGGTGAACAGACTGACTGACAGAGTGTTTTTGTTTGTTTGGATTGGGGGAAATGGTTTATATATAGTTTCTGAGATTATTATGAGACGATGGAATTTATTTTTTGTTTTATAATAAATGGGAACATTTATTAATTCCTATCATGTGTTGCAGACTTTGCCACTTCCAATTATATCATTTTCATTATGAGTACGGAAATAATTACCCCACTGTCAACAATACAATCATATCTATTTTACATTCTTACTGACTAGGTCCCACCCAGCCTTTGGACTTGGCTCACTCTATCTAATTCGTGTTCGACAAATCGAGCCTGAAAACAAAAAGATGTCAAGATCATGTTACACAACAGAAAGGCGTGACGAGAGTAGCTGTCCAACAGAGACATTGTCGAAATTGAAATTCGCCTTTTGTTTTCTGTACTGATTTTACCCTGTTAAGTAGTGATCAACCCATGTTCCACTCATCGTACTAAGTAACTAATTGACTTGCCAAAAGTTGTTAGCATTTTTTTATGTCTAATCTTCCAATTGAAGAGTTAAGCCACAGCAAATAACCACATATCCAGCCATACTTTGGAATATGTTCCCTAGTAGCAATGGTATCAAGTGCACGATAAACCTTGTAGGTTTACAAATCATTACTTTGCTAATCAATTAATTTTTTTTATTTTATTTTATTAATAAATATGTTTTAAATTAGATCAGTAACTATTTGAATTAATTACACACCTTAACGTTTCCATGGTAAACACTTGCATCTTCAAAGTTCAAACAACACATGCTCGACATCTTCAAACAGAACAATTAATCATTAGCTGCTACCGAATCAACAACCAATCCACACTTATAATTTAAGAATTTATATCAACACGATGCACTTACATTTGTTCTGATAATTGCAAATACAACCACAAGATCAAAACTCCCACAGAGCCTCGACTTTTTGAACACTAGTAAATATCGCAAACAAACAATTTCGAATCCTACCAAAACCGCATGAACTCGTACAAAACCATCACCTCCTCGGCTTCTTTGATGACGACTTCTTCGAAGAGTTCCCACGCTTCAGACTTGCATATGTGTCAGCATCCTCTTCGCCATCATCATGACCCCCTCTTCTTTTTCTTTTGCTACCTTGCTCTTTGACTTTCTGCAAATATCATCAATTCAAATCATTATTGGTTGCAACTTAAAAAGTTCAAAAATAATTTGTGCAGAGTAGTGAGGATCACTCATTGACGCATGCATTTCCAAACGAGACTTAACAACCATTGGGGCACTCCTAGAATGGTGTTGAAAGATACTCCAGCAGGCTCAACAAATTTTCAAGAACTAAATCTGGTGATACTATCAACAGATCTGAACCCTAAGAAGTAGCTCGTTAGAATTCACAATCAACAAGAACTGTTCATTAAATCATTGGGTTTTCATTACGACTATATGTAGATACATGTTTTGGCTCGAGATAACGTAAACTAGCTTTTAAAGGAGATCCATAACTCAAAAGAGCATCGTCTAATATCCTAACACCCCAGAAGGTTAAGAATTGAGATCATCCAACCAAATCAGCTTCATGCGGGAGCAATTGCCTCAGACATACCAGAAAATTTTGCGCAACTGGCACATGCACCATGCTGAGACAATGTGTTTGTAGCGTCTCATCTTGACATTGGTTATTTCTAGTTCTATTTCTAGTTCAATGTTGGAACTGATTTATACTTTCCCACTAACAACGAAGAGAATAAAAAAACCACTTAAAAAAATGATGATAACGACAGTAATACCGTTAGAGCCAGCCTTTTGGCCTGTGCCACACGCTCCGAGAAAAACAGAACTTCCTCCTCTTGAGCAGGAAACTCGGGAAGCTTTTTTCCTGAAACAAAATGACATGCAACAGAATATGCTTTAGTGATCAGTATAATCAAAACAGCTTCTGGGTCAAATGTGATTCTCCACATATAAAGACAGTCATGCATACCGATAAGCTTCTCTATCTGGATATACCACTCCAACTCATATTGATTTACTAGTGAAATAGCAACTCCAGATCGCCCTGCACAAGCAGTTCTACCCACTCGGTGAATATAATCCTGAAACACACTTTGAGAGATTAGTAGAAATAGGAACATCAAAGTATTTGAGGTGCGGATTGCTAACTAAAGATAAAGAGCAAGAATGTGCAAGTAATACAAAGCAAGACATCCTGTGTTTATCAGAGGCAGGTTTTGCAGGTTGGCCTTTTAAAGTGCCAATCTTCATCTGGTATTAAGGCCATTCACTATATGCAAACCACGCAAGTAGCAGAAGTGCACGAAAAACACTCCAGGAACTAGGTCAAATGAAGGATCTTGAGACTTTATACTTGTTGCCCTACTCCTAATTGCCAAACTATCCTAATGTCAAAAACCCTGATATCAATGAACTCACCTTAGAATTGGCCAGAATATCATAATTGATAACCATGTCTACAGAAGGAATATCAAGCCCTCGACTCGCAACATCAGTGCAGATAAGAATGGGACACTCTCCTGCCTTGAACTTGTTTAAGGCCCCAAGTCTCTTTGCCTGTCAAATGTTCCAGATAACAATATGAACAGAAGAGGTATTGAATATAAAAATTCCATGTTATGTAAACTTTTGACGTTATGCACACCATGTTATACTGGTTTTTAACACATTATCACTTTAAAAGAATGTGTGTGGGAGGGGGGCAAGAGTACATATACATCCATAAATAGATAATACGTCAACATGGGATGGTAAATGGCAATTTAAATGTCAAAACGCACACACACACCAAAATTGAAAAAAAAAAAGAATATGATGTAAAACTTGGCACGACCTAAATAATGGTTTTGAAAAGAATATGCACCACCAAGGACACCGACCAAATTTGTGCATAGAAATTATAGAGTACCTGACTCATTTGACCACTAATTGGGATGGCACCGAATCCCAAGTTTCGAAGAATCAAAGCCAGAAGACGCGTTGACTCACAAGTGCGAGTAAACACCATTGATGTACTTCCAGGCATATCGCTTAAAATAAATACAAGGTAGCAGTCCTGCGTGTGATTTTAAATTAAATAGAGGTTAGCACAGAAGAATACAGTTTCTGGGATATGTGACAATGAATACTTTGGGTTGGGATCACACTGAAAATCACAAGCCCCAAACCAAGTTAATTCTCAATAATTGGCTCAGTACACAGCTTTTAATGCCCAATTAACCCAAGATCCTGCAAAATATAGTGGAAAGAAGAAAACCTTGTACTTCGCAGGACAAAGCGATACTGCTGCTTCAGAGTGTCAACAGTGGAATATTTAGAAGCTGCCTCAATCTGAATAAACCAGAAAAACTGAGATTTAGACCATAACTGATACAATTATGCAGATAGTGCAACACCAAGCACTAGTTGTGCAAAGATACGCAAACTCCTCAACCATAAAGAACACAAACAGATACCTAAAATAATACGGTAGAAAGAGAACACACCTTCACAGGATTCCGCAGACATGCCCTTTGTAGTTTGCGGACCTAGAAACACAAGGTAACAGATTAGTGAAAGCTGATGGTTATTACCCAAAGACATTAAAAATAATAATTAAAAACCATAGTCACAAAGCTTGAAACTATGAACTCAAGGGTTCCCTTTGTCATTACAAGAATTAGAGCATTGCAGATAGAAAACAGGAAAACTTGTCAAGACATGTACATCTTACCTTTTTTGTCATGGTAGCAGAAAATAAATATGTCTTGCGCTCTCTGGGAATGGCCTTCAAAATGTTATCAATTGATTCCTCAAATTCCTCATTCAATAATCTATCTGCCTCATCCAAGACCTGCCAAATACAAACAAGTCATAATTAGTAGGTAAATAATAGATTCGCAGATGGAAATTAAGTTCCTGCATTAAAAAAGTTATGCAATGCCATTTAGAAATTAAAATAAAAGAGGAAAAGCACTTGAACCAGTAAGTGTTTGGAATGTTGTTCACACACATACCACTACAAAAAAAAGATATGGGACTTGGCCGGACAAATGCGATACAATCTTCTAGGGACAAGCAGTCATTTGTTTCGACTTGCGGTTTTTTTTAAAAAAAAAGGTAAAATTCTCTACATTTTATTATCCTTATTATCT
Organism: Coptis chinensis; assembly: GCF_015680905.1. Classification (NCBI taxonomy): domain Eukaryota; kingdom Viridiplantae; phylum Streptophyta; class Magnoliopsida; order Ranunculales; family Ranunculaceae; genus Coptis; species Coptis chinensis. Next base: position 10,829,979 of record NC_141456.1, on the reverse strand, counting down.
TACTTTCATAAGCCACGCCCCTCCTCATAGCATCTCAAAAGCCCCAGGCAATACTCCTACCGTTCATCCTCCCTCCTTGAAGGCTAAGTGGCCGATAGAGCGCATTCCAAAGGCGAAAGGGCTTATAGGAGGAAGCAAAAAGGTGGGCACTTTTATAATGAAGAAAGATATGTGTACCAAATTATTCTTGACATCGAGGAATTTCTCTCCAATTGTCCTTCTGGGACTTTGACCATTGAAGGGCTTCAATCTTTTGTAATGTAGGGTGTCCTGCTTACTGTAAAGCAAGAGGTGGGATTGAAACTATAAGTACTAAAATTTGGTCTGTGTTCCAAGCACCAATAAGTTGATGGAAAACTTTGCGCAGTCAATAGAATGTCATGTTTTAGATGTCATAAATTGTACCAAAGAATAACAAGGGACATCATCCAAAATAGACATATGACATATGTAGGGAAAAAAAGAATGAAACTGATTATCCGGGTTAATGATTTAACCTTCAAAAAAGTCATATTGGGGAAGAAAAGTTAATAACTAAAGCTCATAACAGAAAACAGAAAACATACCAAGTATTTCAATGTCCGCAAACTAAAACCTTTCGTATTGGACAAGTGGTCAATGAGCCTCCAAGGAGTTGCCACCTATTAAGAAAAAAATGTGAAGGAAAATAGACACCTTATGAGAATATGTAGATCAGGTATGGATCCCATGGGAAAGGTCCTCCACAACCAGTATAGATAAGCAATATGATTAATATAATAATATGATGTAATAGAAGTTAATCAGCTCATTTTCACTAACACTGTTAAACAATTACAAATAATGATAGGGGAAACTTTAGCCTCCGACTCAATTTGAAACCTGAGGCTTAAACTCACAGGACTCAGATGGTCAACACTTTTTGATTTACATGTGAGGGGCAACAATGTCTGATAGAGGACGAGTTGACATGTTATTTGTCATAAAAAATCCGTAAAAGAGAATAGACATTATATGTCACTAGTAAACGGGCACGTGCGTTGCACGTGTTAGGATAGGAAATTGGGGTGGAGAAATAAAAAGAATGAACGCATTTAAATTAGTAACATACTACATTTGTGTGAATGGATACATTTGTGTGAAGGAAACAGTGAGTAATGAGTACTGCAATGTTCCAGCCGCACATTCACATCCTGTGTCATGGTTGGATAAAGCTGATATCGATTCTCTTCGTGAATGTAGTGGGAATAAACTAAAACTACTAATGAAGTAAATGTTCAAAATTCTTCCGCAGAAGATGAACCAATAGTAGATAAGTTAGAATTATCAAGACAGGATGGTGAAGACAGTTTAGGGGTTCAAATTTGTTAGGTTGATAATAAAACAGTTGATCTACCAAAAGGTTCTAATCTGACAGGAGTAGAAACACATAATACCTCCAGTGAAGCAAATATCCAACTTGCAAGTGACAGGCTGATCAAGTTCACATTTCAGAGGAAATGCAAGAAGGGATCCTTGAGCGACCCTGATGAAAATGAATATCAAGAACATAACGGGAATATCAAGAGTAAACGGGCACGTGCGTTGCACGTGCTAGGAATGAAAAATGGGACGGAAGTATTATGTATAATGTAAAATATTACATATTAAATTTGTATAAATGAAACTTCAATAAGCCAAAAAAAAAACACTTGAATACGTTAGTTTTATTTTTTGTTGGATACGATTTTTGCTGCTTTGCCATGCTGTGAATAAATATATTTTGAAGACATGGTGACCCTCCTGTAATTTAGTTAGTATGTAATTAGTATTGTATATGCCACAAACTAATTTACCTAAAAAATAGATATTATGTTTAGGAAATTCACCTTTGTGCTGCTAGTTGTGTAATTCTCTTGTCGAGCATTTATATGTGATGGAGGAACATCTAAAGAAAAATGCAAGAAGAATAACCTTTTTCTTATTATTGTCTTAAAAATGATCTAGCGAATCCATTAGCAATTGTTTTTTTGTCGTTGAATATTTTGGTCTGATTAAATAAGTAAGTAGGTTAGACAGAGAAAGAAAATGTTGCTAGCTAAAAAAAGCCATTTTTTTTAAAAATTTAGAAATGTTCACATTTAAGTCGGATATAATATGTGAACTAAATTGAATGATTTTCAGGATTCACTCACTATTTTAATGATTTTTATATATAAATGTAAAATATAAATTAATTTTTAGACATCAAAATATAAATCTTGTTAAAATGATTTGGGTTTTCGAATATTCGGGTCGGATTCTAATCACAAACATAGAAACCATATCCGTTAAAATGGATTCGGATATGATCGGATTCGGGTCGCATATTGTACCATTTTCAGCCCTACTAAAAAGTCTACACACGCCAGAAAGTAGATAAAGACAGAATCAAAGACAACATCTAAAACGGGACCATCCCTTTCTTCCTCAATTTGTTATTCCTGCTCTAGCAACGCTGCAACATCACGATTGCTCACCAGCAATTAAACTTCATCTTCTAAATTCTTCACTTCTACTGCATGTATAAATGAAAGGAGTTGATTGAAATAATGTTTAACAAAACATATAAGTGGAGGTAAAGTCCAATTGCCATTTTTGCAAACATTTGAAATCCTAAACGACCTCCAAATCTTGTTCACTCACATTTCGGCATATCTTTGGTTTGAACAACCATTTTTTCAGTATTGAAGATGGTACGTAGGCGTTGGGAATTGTTGGGTTCCGATATTAACGGTGACTTTTTGTTCCTCGTTGTCCGAGATGTAAAATACTGAATGGCTTTATGTCCGGCTTATATTCTTATCTAGAGAGGAATAAAGAGCTGAGTCCACTGCTCAAATCCAACTTTGTAAATAAGACATGCTGAAGGCCAATGATATTACTTGCAAGAGTTAGAAAAAGTTCAGTATGGGAGAAATGAGGAAACGATTTACACTGAAGGCAATCTAAAAAAAAAAAAAAAAAAGGAGAAAAACCTTCATCAATTAGGATTCAGGACTGCTTAATGGAAAAGTTAGTAGTAAAAACCATCAAAACAGCTTTAGAGCATTATTTTGCAAGTGCAAAATGCACAAAACCAAGAGGTCATCACTCGTGTAGTTCATTAAAATTAGAAGCCTAATTACAGGGTAAAAACCATCAAAACACCTTGCAGAGGCCAGTGTTTTCTGTGGATTTGCTTTCACAGCGCGAGTTTGAGCAGCGGGGGAATTCTCTTGAGGGAAATTAACCTTAGCTTTGTTTCCACGAATCCTGTGTGCCTCAGCATCATAAGCTCTTTGCAGCTTCTTCAGCAGTGTTGAAGGTTCCAAGCCACACCCTGACACTGCACTCTTCCTGGGTCCCTGATCTCTATTGCCCATTTCCCCCATGGACGCTGTATGATACCTCTATAGTCTGTACTAATACGTCTTTTTTCTCTTTGCGGACTTCTCAACATATCCATTGAATTCCACATTTTTCAGAGCAGTAGATGTTTCTCCAGAAGAGCAGAGGAGAATCAAATTGGTGCTATCCGCCCTATAAATTTAACTCGATAACGGCTCACTCACGAGCAACAGAAGCTGATAGTATGCTGAGATCACGGTTCAAATAAGTCATTACAGACTCGCCACTCTGTAATAATTTTTGTGATGGATTCAGATGATTCAGATGATCCTGCTGACACAGCTGCATGCGAAGCTCGGATATTCCTTAAGGTCCGAAGGGACTGAAATTGAACACGAAACATTAAATGTATTCAGAAATTATGGATGGTAAACTTACTCTGAAAGAAAACTATGCATAGAAAGGATGTGATCGTCATTGTGACAGAGTATCTGTATCAACATAACAAAAGCAAACAATAATACTATATATAATTGGAGGAGACCAGTGGAAAGAGGAAGAACCAAGGTACAGCTTGAGAGAAATGCAAATTAACGGAGTAGGCCTAAAAGAATAAACGCCACATAAGTGTTGATTCTATCTTAGTATCATGTTGACTAAGACCATGGAAAAGCATGCAGATTGGAGCTCCATTTGGTGTGCGTAATAGCAAATATCTTGTGAACTCTTGTATAGTGCATACTCTTCCTCTAGAAATGCAGTTCGTCCTCTAGTCTGAAGTTTGCAGGGCAGAAAGGGAGTTTCCTATCTAAAACTGATTGGATAATCTTGATCAAGAGCACTCTCTAATAATCTCTCGATGGCATGTATCTAGCTTTTGTTATTATTCCATTTTCATGTACAGTTGTAGGAGATGACAGCCTACCTCTTTGTTAGACATATACACTGAAAACTATATGAGTTGTAGCATTAGCTTCTAATACAGAAAAATGGTCTGTTTTCAAGGTCAAGAGCCCTGAATTATCTGATGAATGATGTGAACAGTTTAGAGTTTGATTACTGGTAAACAGTCTGCAACCTTGAGCATTGCCAATCATGTGAAGATGTTGTTCTTTTTAAAGCATAACAAATCTGAGGCATTTAGCATTTGTAGGAGGAAAACTAACTAATGTCATCAGGCTTTTCTTCGTACAATAGCATATCTAGAAAGAATTTGATGAGCAACGTAAAAATTGAAAATGTGTGTTTAGGGCTCTGGTTGATTGTTTATTGGTAGCACGATGAACACTTCATATCTAATAAAAATGAGATAAATTGTGTTTTTAACGTAAAATGAAAGAATGTGCACCAGTGAAATACCTTCAAAAGCATTTTATAAGCCTCCAGCAAGCGATTAGCAACAGGGCCAAACCAATGCAATTGTGGTACCTCCATCATGTGAGTCCAGGGACGAATTATCTCCATATCCAGGGTGCACTATCAGTTCCATTACTGCAAGCATCTATGAACTCTTTTGCATCTCTTTCAAAGATTGTATACTTCCAAAGTCTACTGCTATTTTGTAGGCAACAATTCTGCCTCTGCGGAGGTACAGGACTTCATTTGCGGAGGCAGTATCTTTGGCCCTTGCTTCAGCTGGTTCCACACGAAGAGTTGTCCATTTTTAAGAGAAAACCTTCTGCCAACACTCAGAAAGTTTAGAATAGATTCATGAGAACTTAAAATCTTTAAAAACTTCCACTTATTTCAAGCTTGCCATATAACATTCAACATATACATTCACTGATATTTGTAAGTATACTCGAAAAATATACATTTGTATACAAACATCATAATACGGTGTTCATATGCATGGTACATCACTGTGGCCCACATGCAAATTGACTTTAAACCGTAGTTATTGCTGCATTTAGAGATATTTTGTGCCAATAGATAGGCTTTTGGAAGACTGGAGACGTTGGGTCCTCCAAAATCCTTCAACACTGCCAGTGAGATTGCTAGATTAATTAAAGTTGTGCAATGAGTTCGACACCGTACCTTGATAAACAGCTACTCCTGCTGCAATAGTGCCTCGAGGTGACTCTAATGATTCAGCAGCAACATGGCTATTTTTGGAATCATCTCTGACAGGGTTTGATACAGAATAAAATGAACCATTGAACCCCCTTTTATTAATAGAATTGACATACAACAATAACACAACAATAATCTTTTTTGTTATACATCTAAACAGTACCACAGCACACATATATCGTAATAAAAGAACATCAACCATCAAAGGAGTTTTTGTAGTCTAATCTACTAAGTAATTATTAGGATCTAAAATTAAATAAAATGGAAAACGGACGATGCTGTTATTGATCTGACCCATCAGTAATTGCCTAAGAATTATTTGACGACTTCAATCTTCAGTCCTATAAACAAAGTGAATTTGGATATTGTTTTAGTTAGTACGAATAATCATGTAGAATAATAGTGGAATGATATATATATATATATATATAAATCTTAAGTCAAGTTTAAATACCTGAGATTCTTTTATCTTGCGCACCCTTTTAGAAGGAGTTCTTATAGCTGAAGTCTGGGAAGGTTCATTTGATATGCCAATCGAGTATGCCTTTGACAAATAAATAGAAAGAGTATAAGCGAATGTTTTTTTTTTTGTTTAAAAAAGGAAAATATGTATAGAAGTAACATACCATAGAAGCTTGCTTCTTGTACTTTCTCTTAGACTGTTTTTCTTTATTTGAGGGTTTAGGAATATCGGTTGACTTTTCCAAAAAAAGCTCCTGCTATATAAATGTTTAGAATTAGTATAAATCAGTGAAGCAAGGAAATCGGAAGCGAATATATACTTTTTAATCTGTGGCAGTAGAATTAAGGTAAATGAGCACATTTTTTTTCAGCAGATCTGCAGCGTTCTCATTCAAGCTGTTAGGTGTATGTTCTTGGAAAGTACAATCAACAATTTGTGATGCATCTGTCACCTGAGTGCACATCATAAGATTATGTAACGAAATTAATGTATGTAATGGCTGCCAATGTTTAAGAAGCATGTAATTGAAAGCTAGTGTAATAAATCTTATTACCTGTTCTATCTGATCTGGTACTTGGTCATACTCAAGTGTGTAATCCACCGGGAAGACCTTGTTAGCAGTAAAGCCACTTCTGCCTTGACTTTGAAGGTTGTATTGGCTAATTTTTATCTCAAACACCACTGAAGAACCGATAATGGCATTTATTATGGCCTTAACAGTCTCAATACCATTTGTCTAGTTCAATAAAAGAGAATTAGTATGTCACAATTATTTATTTGTAATGCGAAAACTATAATGTCGTAATGGCTGTACCGATTTTATAAGCTTTTCCAACTCGTAAGAATTTGGATGTTTTAGTAATGCTTGACTTCTTAAGCCAAATATTGTTATGAGGGAACTTTGTGTGTCATCTCGAATGCGAGCTTTCAATTGATATCTAAAATAAATGTCTATAAGAGTAAGTTCATAAATAACAGTGTTAAACGAATAGTATGGTAAAAAAAAAATATTAATTCATACCTCACATCTGGAGACGGAATACTGTTTTTGCAATTACCACACCAATAGTGATCATCTCTATCTATCAATTTCTTCCGACAACCAGTTTTGGTGCAAGACATATAGAACGGTTGATAATCATGAACGATATCATAAATGATTGCTTTGCATGTGCAAATCTGTCCCTGCACGGAGCTTAAGTACATTGAGAAAATTTAAAATAAAGTTAGACATCAGACAAATGTATAGTAAACTTACAACAAACTCTGCGTTCAACATCTGAATAACTTGTGAAAGAGTTTTTCTGTTTCTCAATGATCTGTCCTTCATATTACGTTCAATCGATGATGACCCTTGTAGCATCGCAATACTTCTCTCTTCAAAAGTGGAGCTAAAAAAAATATAAAACATTTTGTTAAACTTAAGCAATGTATAGTTAATGGAAGTGTTTTTTATTTTTTTTTGTGAATCACCTAGCTTGCAAATCCGATACTTCTGGAATGTCCAAGTTGACGTAGATTTGCGTTGTGCTTGTTGAATTAAGGAAACAGTTATCTGACAAAAAAAAAATTTAAGATTCAATAACCTAGGAAAAAATGTGCTATATAGATTAAAATATCCAATATAATCACCGTAATAGTTCCCAACAGTTAACGAAGTGACAATCAACACCGGTACGCTCTTTGCATACTTAATCACATTATCAAACAATTGTATTGCATTTTCCCAGAGATTTATTTTCAATTCAGTTCCACTGCATAGATGATATAATGTTGTGTTAATATATAGATTTGGTTATGAGTTTTTTAAATTCTAAATGAGCATACAGAAAAATGAAAACCTGGCATTCTTCAAGAAGATCTCTTTCAGCATGAGTCCTTTTCGAAACATCAACTCTGAAGCACCATCAAGTGCGCCAAACGCATCTAGCACAAAATATTTAACAAATAGTTATTTCTAATGGAATTTGCTAAAGTAATTGAAGTAGTTATATTGTTGCAATTGATTACCTTTAAGATTTGTATTTGCTTTCGAAAGCAGCCTAACATTGTCAAACTCAACGAAATCAAATTTGTATAGCGGAATTTCCGGGTGAGCTTCTGAAGATCCCCTGACAATAGTGTCCCATCTGATAAGTATAATAAATTCATGTTGAATCGGGCGATATGAGTCTCTTCTGGTTTGCACACTGAAGTTTTCAATATGATATACGTGTCCTTCGTGAAGAACATTTAAGAATGTGTTTGAATGGTTTTTAGGAATAATTGCTTGAATCTGATCTCCCTGGCAAAAAATCAGAGCATTAAGGCAGTTTCATATCATGGAAAAGTTAATATGCGGAAATGCAAACTACTCAGACGACTTACTTGTTGATCAATTAGGACAACATCAAATCTCTTCCGCTTATCTTTGAAGTCTTTATTGCTTTCTGGTCCATCTTCTCGTGACGAACTTTAACTTGACACTTTAGAGTTTTGTCGGGTTAATTCGGACACTCGAACATATTCTTCTATGGCCATATCTAATTGCACCTACAAGATAAATGGGTTTAATTAGCATAGAGAAAAAAATAATAAATTAGCAGGGGAAAAACTTGTAATATAAAATAGAAAAGATTTAGAAAGAAACCTTTTTGAATGATATGGTTCTTTGTTCTTCGCAAGGATGCAATTGGAAATGGAAAGGCAGCAGAAGAAGAGAGGGATTTGAAAATGCAAGACTCTCGGTATTTATAGTGATCATCATACCTCTAACGAGGGGATAGTTAGGGCCGGTTAACATTATAAAATAACTGAATTTGTGTTCTGAACGGTTCCAAAGATGTATATCTGTTCAAATGTAGAAAAGCTGAAACCTCGATTCTTGGCTTTAAGGGATGTAGTTAAGCTTTTAAAATTGCCTTAGATACTCTAGCAAAAGAAGTTTGGTCGCATACGTATCCGACCCATTTTTTCCAGCAAAAAACGAAAAAGTATCCACCATTTGGTTCCGAAAAGTTTTTTTGTTGTTATGAAAATATTACTAAATAATCGAAGTGAATAACCTCTATAAATTTGATTCCAAAATGAATTATTACTGATTAAATACAAATAAATGTGAAAAAATATAATTCGAGTAATGAAATGGTTCACAAAAGCAAGAATAGCTTCTAATCAAAAGTCTCGCCAATTTCAGTAAAAGTTGCAACAGCTAAATAAATCTAATATTGTGTTGAATGCCTTTGTGAGTGAGCATCCTCACCCAGCTAGTGCGAGGAAGCTGCATCAGTAGCTCTTGATGAAAACTTGGTACCCGTGGCGGTGAAATGAACATCGGATTACCCCGTCTAGAAGCATTTTCTAAAAGTAAGTGCTGAAGACAAATTACTGGCCTTCCCTCCAGGTTGATCCTCATCTCCATCAGTCCTCACTTTAGTGTCAGGTTGCAAAGAGCATGGTGACGTGCTATTATCTGAATCTTGAAGAAAACGACTTTGTTGTGCTTGGTGGCATCATCACTTAAATCTACAACAGGAGGCTTTAACTTAAGTGACTCTGACGCAGTATTGATTTCAAGGTATTCAAATATTTATTAGTTTACCAATCAGCATACTAACAGAAGTCAAAATCCCACTTTCGGTTCAGACAGAATCAGAGGAATTCCACTTTTACTACATTCTATATATGAAACGTGTTCCTTTGGAGTTGGTTATGTCAAGTTCCATTCTTCTTTGCCTTGCTCGGCCATCGCCCGAGGAAGGTGCCCTCTGCCTAAACTCTTGTTAGCTATGGCGAGCTCATTCAATGATGATCCCTAAGCACAATGACATTCTTTGGAATGAGAGACTATCGAGTCATGAAAAAAGAATTGATTTGCCAATTAGTATGCAAGAGTATTGAACATGCCTTGCTAGGTTCTTCTATCAACAAAGAATAGCAGTAGATTTTCCTTTTCCATAGAACATTCATAGAAACCAAAGAATCCAAAATAACATAGTAATCATGCTTATACGCAGTGTTTACTTTTCTCATAGTAATAATGCTTAATTTTGGAGTTCTTACTTGTTGTTTAGGGATGTTATTACTGCCACTTTCTTTCCTTTCCCAAGTTCAGGATTGATACAAAAGAAATGTGAACATAATAGTATAGTCATTTTGGATAACATCGGAGAGTGTGAAAGATCCCTCCAGCATTAGCAAGTCAGTTGCATGATCCCTCCAACATCTCAAGTTTTTTAAAAATGCATCCTTGTAACAACACAAAAGCAATAATTTATTTCTCGCACTCCAATTTTGCTTTCCTAGCAATTGACAGATAAAAGGGCACAATACATTGCAAACTTCGGTCTAAACATTATGATAAATATGATATAGACTTGGAAATACAGTATCAAAGATTTAAAAAGAAGCATAAATCCAAAGTTTACCTCTGTTGTTCCCTTGCCCTCATCTCAGAAGGTTTCTTTTACGGTCTCCTCTCTGCAAAACACATGCGCTCCCGCCATGAAGAACTTGTCCATCCATTTGATATTTCGCTTCTGCAGCATCATCAGGATCCACATATGGAACAAAACCAAAGCCACGTGGCTCCCTGCGGCAAAGTATAATTTAGCAACAATAGACACTATTGAATCAACAATACATATGATCAGCAAGTAACTTCTAACGCTAAGATAAAGCGAGAATAAAGGCCGAGTATGGGAGGGTCGAGATGCCGTGAAGCTATTGGTATTTTATTATAAGTTCAAAAGTAAAAGCAATCATCTACCGCTGACCTTGCAAATGTAGTGTTTTAAGATAACTTCAACTTCTTCATGACATGAACATCTGAAGTTTTTAAAAATTGCATCCTTGTAACAACACAAAAGCGATAATTTATTTCTCGCACGCCAATTTTGCTTTCCTAGCAATTGACAGATAAAAGGGCATAATAACGTGCAAGAATGTGCACCAATTTTCTTTAAAAAATGGTCATCGAAATAAGAGAGTTAAAGTGACCTAGAGACATCATGTGACTGTGTGTGCATGCTGAAGTGTGACAGGGTTACACTCAACTACTCTTCACAAACGGTAAAGGGTCGGATAATAACCTAGCTAATCATCCGAGAAGAAGAGATCTCGATCGAAACCGAAGAAGAAGAGTAATCAGAGGGGCCACCACATCCAGCCTTTGCTGGGAATAGGGATGAATTCTGATCCAAACAGTCGAATAGTTTCCCAAAATCTATTGAGATGTATTTTTTTTCTCTGTTTATCTTTTTGTGTCCTTAAGTTGAATCGAGTTTCCCGGAACATTCAACCATTTCACGGATAATTCCTGGGGAAAACCTCTAATGCTAAACATCTGCTGAAATCAATCGACATCTCCAATGAGAAGCTCCCCCTGGAGCTAAAACGGGATGTTCTGAGCTGAACCATGTGTGACCACTATCTGACGAATATGGATCAAATTGCTGCGGTGACGTGGAGTTCATTTTCAGTGACATCCATAGCAGTTTAAAACGCTGTGGTTATTGTCCTCAATCTGTATCTGGGTCCTTGCAGTGATTAATAGCAGTTGACGTCAATACGTTCAACTACATTCTATCATTATCGAAGTGATATAATTCTGGAGTTTGGACTCTCGAGCATATTCCCTCCCTCCCAGTACTCATCCACCAAGTTCAGCCATCGAGCCGCATGGTAGCCACCATACCTTTTTCAACATCGTGTCGCAGAGTCGTTCTTTCTTTGAAATTTCTCTTAAATATCTCCTTTCTATCATCAAGTCGAAGGAGTGGTGTAGTGATTACAGATTTATCTGCAGCTGTTGAGGATGTGTGCGTTCCATAGCCTTAAAAGTCTCTCTGCTTAACCTTCAATGACAGACACATGTCTATATCGGCAGTTTTGATTCCTTTGCTGAAGTACCGAGCCCCTATGAGCTTGAAGTTACAATTGGAGGCATGAGCCATGTAGTCCAGCAGCTGCCATGGACACCAGAAATGCATGAGGAGCGTGGCCAGTGATTGTCATGAGCTCACGACGAAACATCATATTACCATGAATTCTGCTGTCTATACAGCAGCTGAGGAGCAACTTGTAAGTTTGTAAAGAAGGTTGCAGAGCCAAAGCCAGCATACTCTGAAGCACTTCATAAGCATTAGGGAACAGGTGTGGTCGAAGGAATTCACTACGAAGAGAATTGCATGTGGGAACATTAGGGCAAATGCCTGCGTCAATTATAGCCTAAAACCATCTGCGAGCTTTATCAGCATTTCCAGCCTTTCCCCATAAATCTAACAGGAGACCGTACACATGTTCATTTGGAATCCATTTCTTCTGTTTCATATCTTAAAAAACAGCTTCTGCTTCATTGAGATAACCACAATGGCCAAGGATTTCCATCACAATGCTGTATTTGTTTATGGCTATGGCTATGTCTATGTCCTAAGCGCACTGGTATCATGGCTCTGTCATTGAAACTACTATTCCGAGGCCAAATGCGAGTGTTAAGTAATCCGATAATCACATTTTGACCATATGAAGCTGCAAGCCATAAACCAGAACTGTGTCAATAGCTTTCCATATGACTAACGGCATGCGGGACGATGACCTGGTACTTTCTGCATGTTGAATAGCTGAGATGGTGTTAGGCTCGAACTAAATACATGCATAACATGGTTGTAGGAGTAGAGTAATGTTTCTTACTTGCAGGTATCTTGCATTGATTAGAGCGATGCCAATGTGTATCGATGCTATAATTCATGTGTTAAGAAGGATGCTGCATTTTGTTAAGTCTGAAAACACTGTCCGTATCTCATCCTCTGCGCCACCATTGACTCTATTGGCCTCTTCAGAGTCACAATCAATTGTTAATGTAAGAAAAGGCAGACGTGATGACTTGTATATCTTGAACAAACTGTGCTCAGTTTAAAAGTAAGAGGTAAGCACGTGGAGAATATAAAGAAAACTTATCAGAAAATGGGCAAATAGAACTATACACACTTGAATTCCAAAAAAGGACAATCCACTGATCGTATGGAAATGCATAAATCAAATCCCAAATACACATCAAGGGTTTGCTCCTTAAGCGTAACAGCTGTTCTACGATATATGCTCGTACATCACAACTCCTGCACAACACACATATCAAACAAATCATGAAGCATAGCAACAAACCTAGGAAAATACAGTGTCAAAGTTTTTTAAGAAAGCACAAATCCCAAGTTTACTCCTGTCGTCCCTTGCCCTCATCTCACCAGTTTTTTTTCTAGTTTCCTCTGCAAACACAACTGTCAGCTCCTGGACATGAAGAACTTGTCCATCCATTTTTGTTTAGGTCCTCCCCCTTTTGAAAGAAGTATAATGCAATTAATCGACACATAATAACTTACAAAAAGAAATCGTATCTGGTTTAAGATGCTACTATAGAACTAACCTGGTTTAGTAGGTCAAGTGTTCCTTTCAATGCAGCACCCTGTATAGCTTTTTCAATCAAGCTATTGATAGTATAATGCAATTAATCGACACATAATAACTCACAAAAAGAAATCGTATGTGGTTTAAGATGCTACTATAGGACTAACCTGGTTTAGTAGGTCAAGTGTTCCTTTCAATGCAGTGCCCTGTATAGCTTTCTCAATCAAGCTATTGATATGTTTTTTTTGAGACTCTAACTCGTACTATGTACGTACACACACAGTGCAAGAACCATTAAGCGTAAAATACTAATCACAATCACAGTTATAAGCTGATTGGGAGAAATATGACAGCTTACATGAAAACTATATCTTGGGATAGCCCACACTTGCATGTTGAGTTCGTCTAATTTGATTTTTTCCACCGTAAATGTTTAGTTGAAAATCCAGAACAACAACATCAGGAAAGTTGTTACAGGCACACCAACCATAGATACCATTTTGATGTATATGGTCGAGAAGCCAAGTAAGGAAAACCAAGACGTAGCTATTAGTCGTGTGATGGCAACTTTGTACAATTAATAACATAGAAAAGCATAGTAAAGTTGTTTTCCCTCCTCCTTTATCTGGGCTTGGGACCAGCAATGCAAGAACGGATTTTGCATTGGCGGAGCTAAAAACTTTTTTATATTAATTATGGTGATAGTCATGGGTTAAATGGTTTAAAAATGAGACATATAGGAATAAATACATACAATTGTTCACTGAACGCCACTATGTAAAGAGAGCACATTATATTTTATATAGTAAAATATAGGAAAAAATGTAGGAAAAAAAATAATAAAACAGGGAAAAAAAATAGTAAGTAGTCATGGGTTAAATTGAAACGTTAAGAAGACACATAGGAATCATTGCATACAATCAAATATTAAAGCTAGCAGAGGAATAAACATGATTTTCTTGCAATATTAATCACTCATATCATCGTATTCTGCAAGCAAGACGTCACGATACACTATATTTCTGGTATAAGTTCCATCACGTCTATTTAAGGATCCATTTTTTACCAATATCTTGATGTTATTGCGTGAAACACACCTTGACAATGCAACATATAGTTGCCCATGGGAGAAAACATGATCAGGAAGATATATACCTACGTTTCGAATAGTTTGTCCTTGTGATTTATTAATAGTTAAAGCAAAACTAAGTTTTATTGGAAATTGTTTTCTAGTAAAACTAAATGGCATCTGTTCATTCACATTTGGTTTGAGAGGTATACGCGGTATAAACTCTCTCTTACCTCTAAACTGTCCAGATGAAATCTCAGCATATATAGTATTATCATAGAAATGTAGACAAATTAATCTTGTGCCATTACAGAATCCTATACTTGGATTAATATTCCTAAGAAGCATGATTGGACAACCTTTTTAAGAGTTTAACGATCGCGTGGCAGGCCACTGGTGCAATTGAATTTAAAAATTCTTGTTGATATAAGTTTTGAAGATCAAAGGAACAATATCAAATGAGTAATAAGTCTTTTTCTTCTCCGGGAAAAGGCCTATCACCTTATTATTAAGTTTATCAACAATATCATTTCTCGGTGTTAAAATTGCTCTGTCAATAATGTAATTATCATTACATCCATTAATACTTAATGAAGGATAAACAAAATCTATTAAATCGTTTATTGATTGTTCACCAGCCCAAGGTATGGCAATATCATCAGGCAATCTAATCATATTATCGTCATCAATATAGGGCTCATTACCATTGCCAATACGCAAAAGTAAATCAGCAAACATTGGATCAGTTCTTGCACGCATATTTTGTGTTAAAGAAATTACCTCAACTTTTGGCCAGAAGAATGACTTGACAACACATGCGTCTATCTCTTGAGCTCTAGTAGAACGTGGGACAACCGGAAGCGTCTGACGAAAATCACCGCCAAGAACAATAACCTTTCCGCCAAAAGGGAGATTAGAGTCGGTGATATCTTTTAAGGTTCTATCTAAAGCTTCAAATGCATGTCTATGAGCCATAGTTGCTTCATCCCATATAAGTATATCTGCATAACACAAAAAAGCTTTGTGTTTAGCCAGATCGTTTAGAAATGTTACACATTGACAATGAATCAATAGTTATAGGGATGCTAAATCTCGAATGTGCAGTTCTTCCCCCAGGTAATGCAATGGCTGCAATTCCCGATGTCGCTGTTGCTATTGCAATATGGTTATCATTCCTTAGATATGCAAGGAGTACTCTATATAAGAATGTTTTTCCTGTTCCTCCTGGACCATCTATGAAAAAAATAGATTCTTGTTTCTGTTTAACAACTGAAACGATCTTATCAAAAGCCTGCTTTTGTTCAACATTAAGTTCCCCAATTGCCATAAGGTCTTCATCAGGGATTTGAATAGATCTCTCCTCAATAATAAGACGTGTTAATTCAATATCTTCATCAATGTCCCCAATCATTTCTGGCAAATCAAAATCAGAAGTACTTTTTTGTTTTTCAGACAAAATATGATCAAGGTCTTTCAGAAGACGATTAATGAATAATTCAGTATTACCATTTCTATCATTTCGTGGAGCGTAATCTTCAATCATAAATGGGTAGAATTCATCCCAAAGTTGTCTTACTCCACTCGGCTGACAATAAAGAAGAATGGTGGCAAACAATCTCCTTAAAGAAAGAGGCATATGTGTACTTGCAGCCTCTCTTAAACAACTTCTAATGCTGTCATCATTCTCAAGCAAACCCCGTATTTCAGCTGATTCTTTAAAAGTACTAACAGGCACACCATTAACTGTTAGCAAAGCATTGAAAGAAGTGGGACCTCTCACATGTAACAATAACATACGTAAATAATATCGTTCTCCTTCCATAGGAGAAACTGTGGCAATCCTTCCAATTGTTCTACGTTTATTACTTCTACGAACCCATTCTCTACGAGCGGAATCCCAATAAAAATATTCAGGAAACTCTAAGTAAAGATATTGGCGCGCCTCCTCATTAATAAGATTGGTTTTGAAAAACTCAGTAAGCATGGTTTTAAGTCTGTGCTCATCATCTAATATATCTTCAATAAGTTCACCACTATAATAAGAAACTTGTTGCCTATTTGGCAAATGTATCTGCAAGGAAACAACTGAAGGAAACATGCCATTTAAAGGAAACTTATACAATCGCCAAAAAGCCTCAGGGGGGCAGATCCATCTGGCATTAACAAACTGTGAAATCTCATCCTCACTCGGATATGGTCTAGTACTAACTCCAAATGACACTCGATCAGGTCCTTTATAAACATATTTATACAAATATTTAACTGAAGTGATGCTCGAACAGATCTCAACATTAATATGACAGTTATATTTTAATAGCAAATAAGGATTATATGGAACAACATTACGGTTGTCTAACGTGTATTTTCCTATACCAACATGTCTTCCATTATCACGTCTCATGTATGTAGCATATGAATCAGTACCATGCGAAGTCGAAGGTGCAAATGACTTAGGAAATCCACTCCTACATCTACCATTTTTCATACATACTGCACTCCTATTAACAGTTCCACATGCATTATGCATCATATGATTTTTTACTGCACTATACAAATCAGGTTCAGTACTGGGATCGGGAATTTCAGCAGAAACTATTTTATCAATATCCTCAGGATTGTGTATTTTATCATTTTCATGTAGGATGATCAGAAAATGAGCATGAGGTAGCCCTCTTTTTTGAAATTCTATAACATGAACTTGTGCAATAACTCTACCCAAAATATGTCTTCGAAACAAATCATGCTTAAGTTCTTCTAAAATAGAATGGAATGTTCTAGTAGCTAAATCAGGTCTATCTTGTGTACGTTGGCCAACTTCTGTTTCTCGAGTAATTGCATGCCATGATGAGTTACATGTTACAGTTATAAATAAATCTGGTTTCCCATACCTCCTGACCAAAGCCATTGCATCCTGATAGTGGCGATGCATATCCCGAGGGCTACCAATATGAGAAGGTGGGAGTATTATCCTTTTGCCAATGTTGCCTATTCATTATAAGGTCAAATTCTGAATTTTATATAAATGAAGGAAACCAATGTGAATATAATGCTATTATACACACGAAAATATAAGTACCTGCATGTGTCTCCCCAGAGTTTAGTGCATCCTGAATGCCTTGGTACAACTCGGACCTAATAGTTTGCTGATTATCCCGATAAAATCTCATTTTCATCGTCTCAATTTTGACACACATGTCAACAATAAACTGTTGTAGAAGGCGACATCCCAAAAGAAACAATGAGACTTCAGAAGGCCGAATCTGAATAGCAGCGAACATGAGAATTGAGAATTTGGAATACATGGGTTATACTAATAAGCAAAACATATCGTACCCTAAAACTGATGGTATTCTCCAACCAAATTCTTTGATTAAATGAAATTTAAAAACAAAACTAAATTCCAACAAAAGAAAACGAAAACATCATATGATTATAACATAATAACTGATAAACCCAAGAAGTTCAAGACGGTTTTCGCTTCACAGAGAAATGAAACTACGCCTACCTTAAACTATATCTCAAAATAAAACAAAAACCATTCAGTGTATACAAAGCCATTAAAAAAAGGGAAAAAAAGTTTATTTATAAGCAAATGTAATGATCTAAAGGAAATCGACGGCCAAGACGGTTTTCGCTTCACAGAGAAATGAAACTACGCCTACCTTAAACTATATCTCAAAATAAAACAAAAACCATTCAGTGTATACAAAGCCATTAAAAAAAGGGAAAAAAAAGTTTATTTATAAGCAAATGTAATGATCTAAAGGAAATCGACGGCAAAGAGTGTCCTTTCTCTTCCACCTAACCCTTTCAGAAAACATTTTCAGCACACATATATTTTTTTTTACGTAATACAGAGCAAGCACTTTAAAAGCAGTTCTAATAACAGGCAATGTATTTTAGAACATATCAACTTATTAATACATTTTATGGCTTAAAGTTATGGTGAACCAATGAACATTAGTTGTCAAACAATAATAACATATAACACATATTTTTAAAACATAGGAAAATTTGTAACGAACACAAACAAATATCAAAGCGAAGCACATAATTTATTTGGTTTTATGAAGTCTATACAAACCTGCAAAATATACGCATAGTAACAGCGACAACTAATTCTTCTTGTATAGCTACGATGCACACCCAAGTCCCAACCATATTCACCAAAAGGCAACATTAAAGGATATTGTAACGGATCATAATATCCAGCGGTATCTGGGATTTGCCGGAGCTGACCAGTTTGTGTTTGAACAATAATATCTCTTGGCTCCAATCCTTCTGGATCATTATCTCCAATTAATATTGCAGCCACCTGCGATGCCGTTGGTAATGCATAATCTCGACGATCGGTCCTCAACTCTTTGATAATAAGGCGACAATTTTGCAAATCATCTCTTTGGCCGAGTTGTCTGAACACGCCGACAAAGGGATTATTACAGTTGTCGAGGATATTTTTTAACGTAGATATAACGTTTGTTCGCAAAGCTTGGTTTTCAGCATGCCGATTTTCTACCTCATGATCAGTGTCGTAGATATACATCTGTAAATACCTTGGCCTTCTACCAGCTGTAGGCAGAAGACTTCCAATCCTATGATAAATAGACGCTCTTGCACGAAATGAGTATACGCCATCCCGTCCATTTGCAAGATCTTGATCAAAATCAACACCCATCGAAGTAAATGCAAATATATGGTTGTAGGACCGGATATTTTCTCTGAAATGTTGCCCAAGGTCAGTATCATCACGAAACAGTTGAACTAATTCGGTTGGAGCCGTTGGTCTCGGTAGATTTATTCTTCCTTTTGAGCAACATATTTCAGCGGTTTCATGAACGAACTGTTTGGCTCCACAGCTATTGCAAATTGTAGGTTGAGGTAGAATGTAAGGGCGAAAGTCTTCAGGTTGAGCAAAATTCCTGGCACATCTATAAAACCCAGTGCTTATCCTTGACGGTATTTGAGATCGAATCGGTGTTGATGTCGTATGGGTGTTCACATCGTGATAATCTGTAGACATTGTAAACCTCATAAACACAATATAGGAGAAACGTAATTGCACAATAAATTAAAAACCCAAAATAAAATTACCTTGTTGCATGCGATTGTTAGGAGTGTCTATGTATCTAGCCTGTCGACGAATGTTGGTAAGACGCACACGCGCAGGGTGTGTTTGTGTATGGGATGCTGAAATTGGAAAACAGTGAACGACACAAATAGTTGCTAATAAACAAAGCGTCCCCACGAAAAAAAGAAAAATAGAATTTTGTAAAAAAAATTTATGTTGAATACCTTCAGCAGTAGTAGACAAATGCGGTGTTTGAAAGCGCATTTGATATCTATTTCTATCCCTAATACTACGCAGACGTCTCCTTCGAGTATCAGTCATTCGTTGCGTACAGCCGATTGGCCGACTCTGTTGTATCAATCATTCGTCGAAACAAAGGAACAAACACAAAAATTAAATAAAATTAAATTAGACGATGAACGAAAACTTAGGGATTAGATTAGAAGACATGGAAAAACTAACCTCAGCCATTGCGTCAGTGCAATTCTTGCAAAAAGAAAGAGAGACAAAATCATAAAAATCATATAAAGAAGAAAGAGGGAGACAAATTGGAGTTTGGGGATACTAAGAGGAAGAGAAGAGAATATATAAATCATATAAAGGAGAAGATTAAAAATTTGAGTTTGTAATAGATGGAAAGAGAGATGGAGAAGGCGGAGATGGGAAATGGGGTTGAAACGGTGTGTTTTGGCTCTATATTTTGAAAGGAAGTTGCGGTATTTTTTTCATTGGTTGTTAAATGACAAACATACCCATGTACTTAAAGCTTTCCGAGAATTTCGTTGGTGAAACTTTTGGGTACCCTTTTAGACCAAAAGTTTGGTGTAAAAAAGAGAATACGGGAAGTAATAACGGGGGCAAGTATTCCCATTATATATAAGATTAATAAATTACCAAGCCAAAAAAAAAAAAAAAAGACATTATATGTCAATAATAAATTACTAACGTAAAAAGAACAGCAAACTTATTTGTGCAATTCAATCAACATTGCATATTTGCATGCATACCAACAATGTGACAGTAAAGAGAATCATACCCAAAAGGAAGAGATAAATAACAAAAATTTCAAGCGTAAGAGCACGGGCAAAAGGGAAGTCGGGAGTGCATTTATTTAAAAAATATCAGCAGATTTTTCTTTTTAGCCATATGTATGAATTCAATCTCCCAATATGAGAAAACTTAAAACCCACGATTACTGTGAACACTTTTAAGGCTTCGTTTGAAAATTTGTGGAAAAGCTGCTGCCCGTATAAAACTAAAGCCCCCTAAAAACTGAGAGCATCTTTAGGAGAGCAACAAAAAAAACACCAAAATTTTGAACCACAAAAACACCAAACCAAAAAAACACCAAGCAACTTTATGAGCAATATCAAAAAAACACCAAGCAACTATACGGTTTTGCCAAAACCGCGCCATATAGCCCACGTGGTTTTGGCAAAACCGCGCCACTAAAGCCCAACTAACAGGCCCAAGATCACGCGGTTTTGAGAAAACCGCGCCATGTATCGCACATAAATTTTTTTTTTTTTTTTTTCTTTCCCAATCTCTGGCGTGGTTTTGTGAAAACCGCGCCATATAAGCCCAATTAGAAGCCTAAGCCCACGCGGCGTTGGCAAAACCGCGTGAGTGATTTGATACAGCACCAAACCTGGAACCAAATATTGGTCGATTTGGTGTTTGGTTTGGTATTTTTTTGGTGTTTTCATCAACATGTAGTTCTCCTGAAGTTGAAAAAACACCAAATTTTTGGTGTTTGATGCTAGGTTGATATCACTGCTAAAGATTCTCTGACGGAGGTTTTAGCAGAAAATATTGAAATATCGGTTTTGATTATATGCCGATATTCAAAATTCTTATTATTATAAAAGAAAAATCACACGTGCACTTTTTACACACTTTGGTCTTGTAAAATACAATACTCATAGCATTCCCACTGCATGTGGATATGGTGAGAATGTGACTTTATTCACCTATTTTTTGTTCAAAACTTTTGCCCAATGCAAAGGTAAATATGGTGGTGACTATTTTTCCAAATCAAAACGAAAGTGAAACCTTCAACTGAGATAGTGGTTGAGTTGTGAATTTCGGACGGGATGTTGGATTTCGTCTAGATTACAAAACTCATCAGACGGAATCCAACATCCTGTCTCGCTATATTTCTTTTTTTCCAGATGGAATCAAACATCCCATCCAGAGTCCTAACGGCTAGTTCACCAACGGTCAGAAAATCACAACGGTAAAAAATGGTCAAAAATAAAAACTTTGGTATATATACAACATTTGTTCCATTTCAACTCACACTTCCAACAATCATATTTCTTCTTCTTCAAAATCAGTTCTTCAAAAAAATAATATCAAATAGCATCTCAAACAACTCAAGCAAGTGGTAACACTCAAGCAAAAGAAAAGACTCACTTTAGCATGTTCGAAGATCAAGCTCTATGTCTTGCTTGGATAAAAATTAGTGAAGACTCTATTGTTGGTGATTTCCAAAATGTAAAAGGGTTTTGGAATCGTGTAACAAACGAGTTCAATCAAACACGTGGGTCAGACAGGTCTTCCGATTCAATTTGCGGTAGATGAAAATATATTTCAAAAAATGATGAACAAGTTTGTTGCAATTGTGAATGCGGTGGAGGCTCGACAAGCAAGTGGTACAATAATACAAATCCGGGTAATTACAACTTCGTCAATTTGTCAATTATTGATTATCTTAGTTTTAGTCTAATTATTTCCATCTTAGTCTTAGTCTAATTATCTTAGTTTAATTATATTTCCATCTTAGTCTTAGTCTAATTATTATTTCCATCTTAGTCTTAGTATAATTATTATCTTAGTCTAATTATTTCCATTTTATTTTTTAGTTGTCCGAGGAAAGGATGACGTACCAACAACAAGAAAAATTGTCTTTTTCACTTGATCATTGTTATGTTATACTCAAGGATAATCCAAAGTGGAGTAGCATTTTTGAGACAAGGTCAAGCCGCCCCACAAAGGGAAAAGGTCGCAAAAGTGATGGTGAAGATTCAACTTCTAATTCACCAAGTGTTGGTGGAGTTGAATGGAGGGTTCTCAAGAAATGGAGCGTCCTCTTGGATCGAATAAAGCCAAGTCCAAGAGGAACTAAAAAAAATCAGTTGGTATGTTGGAGGGTTACTTTATATGTTTAGAGGATACATTTGTAAATGATGCAAATGAAACACAAAAGTGCTTAGAACTTAGGGAAATGGAGCTTGCATATGGTCAAAGAACTGTGATGGCAAGAGAAGAAAAAAATCGGGTTCAAATGGAAAAAAATTGGGTTCAATTGGAAAAAAAATCAGCTTCAAAAGTGTAATATGAAGCTAAGATTTTAACGACCGATACAAGTGTCCTCCATCTCGATACCGCTTTTATAATCGAGCAACCACAAGTTGAAATACGTGCTGAATGGGCAAGGACTAGAGGTGGTTCTAGCTCTAATTCAGCTTATGTAATATCTAGTATTTTATAATTAATGCACCATGTATTTTAATTTCAATGTCTTTTTAATTAATGCACTATGTATTTTAATTTCACTATCTTTTTAATTAATGAACTATGTATTTTAATTTCACTATTTTTTTTAATTAATGTACTATGTATGTTCTTTTCAATATAATTATTTTCATAGAAATACAATTACTAATAAAATTAAAATACATTGTAATATAATTCATTAAAACACAACTCATAAAACACATAGGAACTTCATAGTTCACTTTTGGAATTACATAGGAAATACATTAGGAAATACATAGAAAATGCATAGGAAATACTTTGGAACTTCATAGTTAACATTAGGAAATACATCATACTTTGGAACTGAATAACTTACTCACTTCCATTTCCATTTTAATTTCTCTCTCTGGATCCGACCAATTTGGATCATAAATTAATTAGTACTATTGTTTCTTTAATACCACTCCAATTCCACACATGCTCAACTAAGTCCTTTTAAAGATTAGTATGTGTAACTTTATTTTTATTTTATTTTATTTCTTGCTTAAATCATATGATACACAAAATGATAACCATCATCTTCTGAAAGAACACATGTATTTTTTCATTCCTATGACCTTTCCAATTCCACACTCCACTTGTACGTTCATTCTCAACAATCATATTATGCATTATAATGCATAATATGATTGTTGAGAATGAACGTACAATGCATGCCTTCATTATGTCTCCAAGAACAACAACACTATGACAACGCGTAGAAGCCTTAATAATATGTCATCTTGCCTGCAAAACTCCAAATGTCCTTTCAATATCTTTTCTTGTAGCTTCTTGACGTTGACTAAAGATCTTTTCATGTTTATTTCTTGGATAACGAATGGATTGAACAAATGTGCCCCATTTTGGGTAAATACCATCACCAAGATAATATCCCATATCGTAGTCATTACCATTCACATTAAAATTAACAGTAGGAGCCTCACCTTGCTCTAATGATTTAAAAACATGAGAATGATGAAGCACGTTAATGCCATTATGTGAACCTGATAAGCTGAAGAAGCAATGTCAGATCCAACAGTGTTTATCTGCAACGACTTTAAGTACCAAAGTTGGTTCCTTCTTGTACCCTACATGTTGTCCAGCCCATCTAGTTGGACAATTCTTCCACACCCAGTGTATACAGTCGATTGATCCAACCATTCCTAGAAAACCCCTTACCGCATTTTTAGCTAATATCCTAGCCGTGTCTGCCTCAGTTGGTCGTCTCAAGTACTCTTCCTCAAATGTCGTGATTATTGCAGCGTACCAACACTTCATAGATACATACAACTACTGTGGAATCTCTAATTTGAAAATATTGATCCATTGAATCAGATGAACAACTAGTTGCTAATTGTTCAACTGTAGCTAATCCCTTCTGCAACCCAGAAGTTGCTTGCTGACCCAATCCATCCACCTTGTCTTGGAAGTAGTCGTCGAAACAGTTTTCAACATATACATAAAAAACTCTCTTTGCATCCTGTACCTTATCCTAAACTTATGAGGAGGCCACCTACAAGGTGTTGTAAAGTAATCCCTCAGTATAGCTTGTTTACGTAAATCACCACCATCTCTAAACGTATATGCTCTGCCCATCACAGATCCACTGCATTTGTCTGTATCCACATCTTCAATGGCTGCTTGAGTCATTAATGCCCCAGTAGTGTATAATAACTGTTGCCTCCTCCTCCTCCTTCGCCTCATCATATCATTATGCCCATCTCTTATTTTTTCCATGTAATCATCTTCAGTGGAAGTACCAGAAGAAGACTTGATAAAACCAGAAGATGAGCTATTACTACTAGATCCTCCCCATAAACTTTGGTTGAATGCAATTCTATCTTCTCTAGACATTTTTTCAATTTTTTAGCTTGGTTGTGGGAAAGAAGATTGTCGTTGTTTGTTTGATCTAAACGAAAGAAGAGTAAAACAAAATATGTAAGGTAAGGTCACATGTGATAGTTAGATTTTGGTCCACTCTCTAATTGACAACACATTTTATCAAAATTTTGTTCACTCTCCAAGTGACAACACATTCTATCCAAATGTACCATTGTGATCAACACGTACCCTTAATAATTCCAATGTATGGTCCACCATCAATAATTCCAATGTATGGAATGAGAGAAAGGCGCAGAGACATGGATTTTTGTTACCAGACGGGATGTTTCATTCCGTCTCGGTTTAAATGACCAGACGGGATGTTACATTCTGTCTCGGTCTACACCATACAGTATTCCTGTCAAAACCTGTCAAGAACCAAGCCTGAAAAAATGAATGAAATTATGAAAAAATTCTTGTCAGAACCAAAACATAGGAAATGAGTAAAATGCAACTTATAATTCCTATAAAAATTTATGTCATAACCAAGTTTGAAAAATGAGTAAAATGCAACTTATAATTCCTGAAAAAATTAGACAGTATACTTTGGAAACCTACTAACTTATCATTCCTGATTTTTTTTTGCCATAACCACATTTGTTTTATTGACATATTCATATCTTGATAAAGATAAAATGATAGCTTTACCTACGCATAAATGATGAAACTCAAACGCAAGTAAAACTAAAACTATTTTCGTGTCTAATTTATCAAAGTTATTCTACTCTCGATTCTATAGCAATATAGTGGGAATAGAGAATTCGTTCCACTCCTAGTTCTTTAGTATTAACGTTTTCTAAGGTTATCAGTCTATCCAAAGTTAATGAGAGTATTACAAAATTTATACTACGATGGAAATTTAACTAACAAGATATGATTTTATACGACTACGGAATACTAAATTGATACTATGATAAGAAATTAGGGGGGATTGATTCCACCTTAACTCAACTTAATCAACTAACAAAGAAATATTGCAATCCAAATCGAAATGCTTTCGCATAACAAATTAGTAATTCTAATCCCTAATTATTCATAACAATCTCTACCAAGTAATAACTAGCATGTGAAGTAATCAAACTAATTCTCATGGTGAACTAATTACTTTCTAGAATTAAATAGATTATCACGATGATTTATAAGTTAACAAATTTCAAGCTTCATCGAGGCTTCTTCAACCCCCTCTAATAGAGGTTTAGTCTAGAATCATTATGTTATCATTAATATATAAATTTAAGAAAGACATGATATAAAGATTATAACTTTGCTTATTTCAACTTGAATGGAAATCTAAATTTGCTAGATTTAATTGAAACTAATAATGATAAATAACTAAATCAATGAATTGAAACTATAATGATTTAATGAAAATGAAACTAGATTATCAAGAACTAATTAACTTTATTGATCTAATGAATAGCAATAATAATAATTCAATAACTGAATTTAAAACAAGATAAAAAACTAATTACTTAAATGGAGACTAAATCTAGATCTAAACTATTTTATGACTACTTGCTACTTAAAGCTAAGAATGCTTAAAAGTTAAGTATTGTGTCTTGAAATGGAGAAGACCAGATCCACATTTTCGTGCATGGGCTGAGGAGCCATGTTTCGGGCCGAAAAATCGAGCCCAAAACCCAATTTCTTTAGTCCACATAGGCCTTTCCAACTGGATTTAACTTCTACAGACTTTTCATCCACTTCTACTCCTCTGATTGGGTCAAGGCTTAGACCATTGGAAATCTGATTCCAAACTGGTCGTTTTAACATAAGGTAGGCCCAATTCCGAGGTCTGAGCCCAAAGATACGGTATTCGAAAGTTCTACTGACTTTTGTGTGCTGTTTCTGCCCGCGTTGACTTTGACTTTTCAGCTTTGACCGGGCTTTACAAAGGCTTTTTCTCCTTTAATCTTGGCCTTTAATCATAGAACTTCTTAGCAACTAACCCTTGCTCCTTTATCTCGTCAAAGTGACACATTTCTGCACATAATTGACTTCAATGCCTGAAATACATAAAAATATGTAATCAACATTAACTCTTATTTATTACTCGCATAAGTGGTCTAAAAGTATTATTGTTAAGGGGTTAAAACTACAGTTTTGGGCTCTTATCAAACCACCCCCAAATAGCATTTTGCTTGTCCTCAAGCAAATATGAGAAATTAGCATAAGTGACCAAAAATAGAGTTCTAACTACTTTCGTTTCACCGAGTGCGATTGCATTGACCATATGCAACAAGGCCTTAAACCACTAAGAATTCCTTAGTGGACGAGTTATAGCCTCATGAGAGTTTTCTAGTGAAGGTACTCACAAACTTCATCTATACTACAACGACTAAGAAATAAAACTATTGTTTCCTTATTTATGCCCAAACTATCTATACATCTTACTAGCAATGAATACAGAATAATAAAGTCGAAACCTAAGCTAATATATGCATAATAATCAATCATCTATGAATAAGCATATATACAATGAGTAATACTATGAAATGCACTAGCAGGTCCGTTTATGAAAACTCGGAATAGCGTCTTTAAGTAGGTCCTCACATAAATGTCAAGACAAACACCACTCTGATTTTTCCGCTCAAATTTCGCTACTCCAGTGTGCAGTGGGCACACTTTACCTTACAATCTCAATGGCACACAAGGAAGCCGGAGTCGATCAAACACATCTGTCACTTACTATCACATTAACCTATTCCTAATTGAGCTAAAGGTCTTTATTAGGTGTTACGGGGATTAGGAGATGGTTTAAGAAGGAAGGAAATGGATATTCAAAAAGGACAAGTCTGAGATAATAGAGTGTTCATATTATGTAACTAGAGAAAACCTTGCTCTTTACTTTTGCTTCTACACTTTGTTTCCATCCTTAGCCGTATATATATTTTTTCTTTTTCTTTGGCTTTTGACTCATTTGATTCTATTTTTTGGAGTTCTAACTCTTTATTTTCTTTTATTTATTTATTTTTATTTGGATGGAAACTTTCTTTTTTTATCTGAAGCGACTAACAATTCTTGATTTCAAAGGTCTTTCTCTTTTCTATTCTTCATCTCTATTCTTAGACTCATTCAAAGAATAGGTAGGCTAATTTTTATTTTTATTTTGTTTTGTAAAAAGTTAAAGGAATTGTGGCTTATGAAAGGCTAAAGAAAGGCTCAGAGGGGCGACTAGCGGAATATAATTTCATAAGGTTTGAATTTCTGGCTATATCGATCCAAAGAGGGCCTAAATTCTAGCTTAGGATATGATATAGTGATCAAGCAAGTGGACGTGTAATTTCTCTATCCGGATTTTACTTCTCCTTTGTGTCATTTCTCAAATGTTTCACTCATATAAGGCTTTAGGCTATATTCTCACAGAATTTGTAGAATAAGTACTCTAGTCTAGATTTCAGAAACTTACTACCAAACAATCATAGATATTCATGTAATATATTTATAGATAGATGCAAAGATTATTACCTACATATTAACCTAAGTTTCTAAAAATTATTATAATGCAAAAGCTACGTGAGACTTCTAGATTATTCAGAGCATAGAGAAAGAAAACAATACCAATATTCCTAACTGTATAGCATAACTTTTTATTTATATTTTTGAAATTTTTGAATTTTTACTAGAAAACAAGTGCATACTGTACATATCTATATCCTAACAGATGCCTTAATTACACGCATTTTTATGCCACCCCCAAACAAGAAGCATGCTTTGTCCTCAAAGTATTTAAATAAAAAGGGTAGGAAAATACCATGGAAACGAGTGAAATTCTGGAACATCTGCAAAACAAGGTTAAAACATACTAATATAGAAAATAAAAATTGACGCAACTCTATAAGAGTTCCACCCGTTATGTTAATAAGAATTAAATTGCTTGGGACATAAGCAGACACTAATTGAAACTAAAAACTTACCTCCTCTCCCGCTTAATCGTCATCCTCCTCCTCATCCTCTTTAAAGAGATGAGGTTCCTTCGCGTCCTGCCATGCCATGATAACTTGCCAAACTCGTCGTCGGGTGTCATCAACACGTGCTAACCTGTCGAGTGTTACTATGTCTGATGGGATGTAAGGGGCAACCAAATGAGGCTGCACCTGCCATCCCGGCCAAGTCATAACTCGAAATGAACGAACCACCCAATTGGTGGGTCTCATGACTTCAACCCTTTTCCAATCCGTGAACTGGGTACAGAATTCAGGTAAACAACCGTTCATGATGCGGCAAACCAAAACAGGCATAAGAAGATACTTATGTCTCATGCTATGGGCTCTCTTTAGACTAGCCACTAATATGCGGGGAATGTCATATTGGTGACGTCCCTCAGCTAAAGCAAGGAAGATGTCACCAGCGGTACTATTTGCAGAATTAAATTGCCACTCCCCTAAAATATTCATCATGATGAATAACATGGTGGTGCCTACATTTAGGGACAGGCTACTAAGGGCTATATTATATCGCCCTTGGTCCATCACACGAAACACTCCTCCCCCATAATACTCATGGAAATATGTATAGTCATAGAGGTATGCATTATCGGTCATATATCCCCACGTGTGCATAGAATCAGGCAAGAGCAATCCCGAAACTAACGCTACCAAAGACTTACTGAATTCCCTTGTATTGACATTAATTGCAAGGGAATTTTTTTGTTCTCCATCTTGGTTACAATAGAAAGTAATATTATTGTAGAAAAATGCAGTAAGCTGAGGTGAATACGAGTCATCATCACTTACCAGTAGATGTCGCCATCCTAACTACAAGATCCTGTCGCGGAACCAACCTCCATAAGTCTCGCTTCCCAACAAGTCTCCGAAAGATTGTTCAGGTATGACTGTAGGAGATGTCATCACAAAACTACTCTCTAGAACAGCTGCAAACAATCCTTGAATAACCCACAAAAAATCGGAATTTTTCGTGTCTACGGAGGTCAGGGCGCGGGGTGCGCTCAACCTAAGCCTTGTATGGGTGCGGGTCGCGCTTAGGAGCAATCGGACTTACAGGTGTTTTTGGTGGTATTTCAGAGCAAATGGACTGATAGTGTTTTGGGTGTGTGGGTGGCTTCAATTGAGGCGGCCTTGGCGCTCCGATTTCCGAAAGTCTTTGAAGTGAAGCAGCAAAAGAAGGAAAAATTGGGAGTGAAAGGTGAGAGATGAAAGTGAGAGATGTGAGTTTTGTGTGGGGAATGAATGAAGTTTATATAGGTTTTAAGTTTCCAAAACGAATCGGGAAGTTGCCAAAAAGTTTTAAGGCAATTGCTGAAAACAAAAAATTTCCAAAACCGAAAACAGAAACAACCCATATTCTTGATTCTAAAACAAACCTAATATCTTTTAGATTGAATTTAGAATAGTAACTTCTAACTCTTTTAGATTTCATCCTACCACAACATCTAATCATAGGTATGCCAATATCGGCAATATTCTCAACAATCACTCCAAAACAACTTCTAAAATTTAGGATCATATAAAAATCATGCTAGAATAAATTTGGGAAGGTGGGATTAACAATAAAATCAACGCACAATTTGAAAAGAACCAAATTAAATTAAAATTAAAATTCAAATACAATTAACTACCGAATTCAAATTTAACTACGGAATACAAAAATTAACATCCGAACTAATAAAAACAAATAAAAAACAACATCAACTCATAAGATCCCTAAACCACACACTGTTGGTAGAGGATGGAGCATGAGATGAGGATGGGCCTTGACCTCCCGATGGGCCTGAGCCATCCGTCCTTCGGCGACGACGCTCGAGCCTCACAGACGCCTCCTCCTCAGAAGAACCCCCGTGGGGTGGGAAGCATTCTCGCATTTCTTCTCTGAACTTGCATTGTGCTTCCATCTCGGCCTTCATCTCTTCCCAACGCTCGTCCTCGCGCTGTGCACGAGTCTCATAGTTATGATGGATGGTAGTTTGCCGAGTCCGGAGATCTTCACAAATAGTATTGAGAGAACGTATGCCACGATGAAGCACCGACATGTGTTCTGCATTCGACGTACATCTCTCCAAGGCATCGACATCAAAACATGTCGTGTCCTCCTTATCCTCTGACTCATCCTCTTCAACTAGGTACCCTATCTTCAGGCAACCTCCAAGTTTTTTGGATACACTCCGTATAAATAGTAGGATTTTGGTGCCTCTTCAGCCTAATCCGATTAGACTTCGGAGTCGCTTTCAACCTCATCATAATCTTTGTTATCAAAATAGGGGTGCAATACTCTTCCCGACTCCTCTAATCATAGTAATAAAAAACTCGAGGATACAGAAGCCATATTCCTTCGTCTGGAGTATCCATAGAACATGAAGACAATTCAGACTGATGTCACTAACTTTCTCGTTTCCAATGACATTCCTCCCAATCCATCGAAGCTACTGACTGAATTTGGTTGGTTAAAGAGAAACGGGCGAACACAATGCGAACTCGCATTGTATTTACCACCCTCCAAAACCGTCTCGTTCATCAAAGGCTCGATCCCACTAACTTGGGATTCCTGCAATGTAGTTACGAGAGTGCATCCTTCCTTCATACCGAAGATATGCGCCAACAAATTTCTATCCACTTCTCTCCTTACTTTATTCACCTTCACAAAAATCTTATTCCCAACCAATTCCCTCGTCCTATAAAATTGTTAGACCAAATCCTCATGGTAAAAATCACTCGTCGTATACCACAAATGATTCCAATCCCTACGAATCATCTCGTCACTGTAAAATGGTGCAAAGTGGTGGGCAAAAAAAACTTGTTCCGGCAAAATTCTTCATCTTTGAGCCATTGAAGTTTTGATAGGATTTGTGGGTTTGAATAAGGTAGGGAGAAGAGTTTTGAAACAAACTCACTAAAAGTAATGGGAGGAGGCGCTGTGATGGCGGTGGCAGTGCAAATTTTTTTGGATTTTTAGATGTTTTCGGTGGCGGGAAAGGTTTGAAATGGTGTGGGAGAGGTTTGGAGGAGTTTTTGGAGTTGGTTTAACTTTGGGCGTGGGTGGGTTTACGTTTTTTTTTTTTAGGTTAGGGTTTATAAGCTTTGTTAATGGCGGAGGTGAAGGGGAAAACTTGCGATCTGTTTTGGGTTGAAGAAAGCGGACGCACGTGCGTGGCACGTGCATGCGAGATTTTGGGCCCAAGCCCAATTCAATTTTCAAAATCTGCTGATTTTTCGCGCAACTTCAAACTAAAATTGCCGCTTCGTTACCGGTCCAATTTTTACAAATGACCTATGAAAATGATCAAGAGAGAATTTTCAATCTAATGATCCATAAAACACTCTATTCCAACTGTGGGTGATATATAAGAAGATGGAAAATGCCTCAAAGTGTGTGCGTGACGTAAGTTATGCGAACAAATGAAATCTAAATTCATAGATAATGTCACCCGAATCGAAATACAATTAAACGGCCTAAACAACACAAATGGAAAGTTGAACAATCAAGGACGGAAAAACGAAGGCCCACCCCCAAACAAATTTTAGACAATAGAGTTTAGAAAATTTGTTTGAAATGTGGGTCTTTTAAAGTCAGATTCCCGAGACTTCCTAAATTACTATTTTTATGATTTAGAATATTTTAATTTTTATGCATGATGTTTACTATAAGAAAAATGAAAAGCAATGAGGACATAATTCACACCATAGAGGAACATGACTAAAAAATCGAGAAAACATGCAAGAGTGGAAAATGTGAATTATGTTAAACGTAGACTTAGGATCCGGTACTTACAGCCACACACTCCATAGGGAGGACCCGGTTACCTAAATAGTGCACTAACCAATATATGGAATTATAAGAAAGTACACCAAACAACAAAATGAGCCGTTTATAGTCAGATACTCGAGACTTTAACAAATAATTAGATATATATATATATATATACCCTGCAGTTTTCCATAAATCAACAACCTAAAGAGTTGTGGGTCTTTCCACAAATAAATAACATGGAATGCACCCCCAAACAGAATCAAACACCAAGATTTTCTACGACGCAACTTAGTGAAATGGAAACGAAGTTTGATAGATCTAGAATGTAACCACGCAAGCACCTTCTTTTTTTATCTTTGAACGAGAGGGTGTCCAAGTGAATGATCGTGAGAAAATGGATGTTTGTGGAAGATATGGTGGATACGGATGAATTTTAGACGTAAGGATTGGAAGAAATGAGAATGTGGGTTTAGCACAAAACTCATTCATGGTGTAGGTGGGAACTGTCTCAATTCTGAAAATGAAGGTGTCAAGTGCCTTTCCTTTGGAAATTATTTCTGTATTAAGAGGATTTAGAAAATCATTAAGCACAGAAGAAGCAAGAGGATCAAACACAAACTCCGATCCGGTTCCTTTGAAAAGGTGGAAGGTGGGAAAAATTGGTGATGGAAGATGAATGAGTGTCAGCTAGAGCTCTCAGGTCTAGATTATTAGAAGCCTTGAGATATGCAAGACATTCCTCGATAGGTGGGTTAAAAGAATCAATGGGATAGAGGGTGAAAAATTCATCTTCCATCATAGTGTCAAGGGATGAAGGAATGTTGGCAGGGTGGGACTCGCGAGGTGGCAATGAAAAGTTGCAAAAGAGACGAAGGAAATCTTTCTCGACTTCCAGGGAGTTCTCGTCGAAGTTGGAACTTCCAAAGGAAAGGAATTTGTGCATCTAATCATCCAGAAACGTGGTTTTGAAATAATCATGAGCTAAGCTCTCGATCATGCTAATCTCTCCATCAATATTCATGTCAGGAAATTATTTCCTCATTTTAAAAACATTAACCTCAACAGAAAGATAGCCGAAGAACAAGGATATCGAACCATCGCGGCAGTTTATAAGCGCGTTGGTAGTTGCTAAGAAAAGGGCGCCCTAAAATGATCAGAACAGAGTCGTTAGCGACTTCTATATCGAGGATAACAAAATCCGCAGGATAGTAGAAATCCTGAACCTTAACCAACACATTTTCCACTACACCCTTAGGATACTTGATAGACCTATCAGCTAATTGCAACGTCATTTTTGTAGGTTGCATCTCCTGTAGACCTATTTGTTTATATAAATAATACGGGAGTAAGTTAACACTCACCCCCAGGTCTAATAAAGTAGTGGTCGTGTGAATATCCCCTAAGGTGCATTGTATAGTAGGACGACCAGGGTCCTTGTACTTAACGATTCCATTGTGTTCCGTTAAAGTTGGAAACTGTTAAGTTAAAAAGGCGTCTTTAAGAATCTTTGTCTTACGCCTAGTAGTACACAACTCTTTGAGAAACTTAGCATGGTGAGGTAACTTTTTAATTGCTTCAAGAAAAGGTAAGTTTATCGTTAGATTTTTAAAAACTTTCCTAATCTCGTCAAAATTTGTATCCTTGTTTAACATAGCTAATTTATGAGGAAATGGTGGTTTCTCTCTATATTTAGCATATGGATCAACAGGATGTTTAACCTTGGCTTTCTGTTTTTTAGGTTGCGGTTTAACTGGTACCTCTACAGGAGTAGGATCTTCAGTTATCATTTCGGTATCTAGTTCGATATCCGGTATAGGGACTACTGGTGGGGTAACTATAGGCATAGTTACGGCGTTATCAACCACTCTGCCAGATTGGAGAGTGGTGATGCCATTTAGCTCACTTATGTTTGCATTTTCAGTACTAGTATTACCATTTACCTCAAAGGCTGTGTTTGTTGTTTTAGGATTATGTATCGCTTGACCTGGAAACACACCTTTTGGTTGTACTTTCTTTTGTGCTAACTGTTGTAACGAAAGTTGGATAGCTTGTAAAATCTGTTGTTGGGTTTGCATAAAGGCGTCAAAACGATCCGATTGTGAAGGAGTGTTAGCTATAGGTTGTGTGACAGGAACTATGTCACGTTGATTATTAATGGGTGGATTTTGATAGTTATTATTTACCGAAACGATACCTCTATTAGCATTATAATTATTATAATTCCCTTGTCCTTGTCCTTGCCTCGGTGGAGCTTGGTTGTAATTGTTTGTTGGCATAACATTTTGGTTATTAAACCTTGGAGGTTGTTGATTATTTTGCCAACCGAAGTTGGGGTTTTGTCGCCAAGCTGCGTTAGGTTCGCTATTAATGGAACAAACATTATCTTGTTGTGATTGTTGTTGTTCATAGGCGAGAGGACAATAGGAGTCGGGATGCTCTAGACTCAAACAGAAATTATATGGATTGGTGTTGACATTCATGACGGGAATAGGCTTTTGTTGAACAGAAATAGCCTCTACCTTTTTAGTTAGAGATTCGATTAAATTTTTAAGTTCAGGATCGGGTTTCATCTCAAACATACTGGTAGCCTTAATTGTTGAAGAAGAACTAGCGTTGCAGGAGATATCGTCACTAACCCCCCAATTATTATTACGCTTTGTTTGATCTTCTAAAAATTTATAAGCCTCTGAGGCTCCCTTACTGAGGAAACTACCCCCATTCATTATGTCAAGCACCTCTTTGTGGTGGTGTAACAGTCCCTTGAAAAAGGCACGAACTAATAGTCTTTCGCGAGGTTATGGTGTGGGCACTCTATAAGAAGATCGGTGAAATGATTCCAAGCATCTGAAAAAGATTCATGAGAATTCTGTCGAAAGAAATGAATCTTGGAAAGCATTTCATCGGTCTTCAGTGGTGGGTAAAAATGTTCCATAAATAGTTGAACAAGTTTGGCCCACGAGTCTACAGAATTAGCGCTTGGGCAGTTAACCAAGACGCCGCCTTATCGGCTAAAGTGAAAGAAAACACCTTCAGTTTAATTTGTTCAGTACCAACCGTAGGATGGTGGAATGTAATAAGGACTTGGTCAATCCTACGCATGTGCTGATAAGGTTTTTCATGGTCTAACCCATGAAAAACGGGTAACAAATTAAATATATTTGGGGGGATTCGGAAATCCCCCACTGGGTCTGATAGAACGATGCAAGATTTTGGGCTATTGTTAAAGGCTTTGTAAAAGTCAGAGAGAGGAGACTCTCTTTCTTCAGCCATTATTTCAGGTGTTGTGTGTGGTATATTAGCTAGAGGTGTAGTGAGTGGTATACTAGAAAGGCGTGTTTGTTGACGTTACCGGTTGATTACGTTAGGCATTTTTCTTCGACCTGACCTTAATCTCATGCAAGGCTAAGACCAATTTTAACTAAACACGACAACATTCAAAACAATCCTGATATGCTAGTATGAACCTCTAACAGGAGATGCGAGGAGTGGAAGGAAGAAGTACCTAAATGCCTCCTTGCTTCGCTTATGAATAGCGTCTTGTATATGCGAGCTCAGTGTATTTAACGAGTTAGAAATACTGAATAACTTGAAGTAATGGAAATTTGAACTAACCTGTGGAAATCGGGTCGTTTTCGTAGAGTAGTGGCTGGGCCTCGGGTTCAGACCTGGAAGCGGCGCTGGTCGACTTGAACTTTGGCGATGTCCGGTGTTTTTTGGTCGTATTTCGAACTTTGGCTACCAAGGGCGCGGGTCGTGCTTAACCTTGGCTGATGTCCAATGTTTTGGGCGCGGGTTGCGCTTGAACTTTGGTTACCAAGGGCGCGGGTCTCCCTCAACCTTGGCTGATGTCCAGTGATTTGGGCGCGGGTGACGCTTTAATTTAGCCTACCAAGGGCGCGGTCGCGCTCTGTGTATTCCTGCGAGGAAAAATTCAGTTTTGAAACAGACAACCACAGTTAGAATCAAACAAGGGTGGGTGGGTTTAATGGAACTTTGGAAAGACTAATTATACTAACGAAAACAATTCTAAAGGGAACTAAGATGGCAGCGGCGCCATTTGATAAAGGTAAAAATGATAGTTTTACCTACGAATAAATGATGATACTTAAACGCAAGTAAAACTAAAACTATTTTCGTGTCTAATTTATCAAAATTATTCTACTCTCGATTCTATAGCAATATAGTGGGAATAGAGAATTCGTTCCACTCATAGTTTTTTAGTATTATCGTTTTCTAAGGTTATCGGTCTATCCAAAGTTAATGAGAGTATTACGAAATTTATACTACAATGGAAATTTAACTAACAAGATATGATTTTATACGACTACGGAATACTAAATTGATACTATGATAAGGAATTAGGGGGGATTGATTCCACCTTAACTCAACTTAATCAACTAACAAAGAAATGTCGCAATCCAAATCGAAATGCTTTCGCATAACAAATTGGTAATTATAATTCCTAATTATTCATAGCAATCTCTACCAAATAATCACTAGCATGTGAAACAATCAAACCCATTCTCATGGTGAACTAATTACTTTCTAGAATTGAATAGATTATCACGACGATTTATAAGTTAACAAATATCAAGCTTCATCAAGGCTTCTTCAACCTCCTCTAATGGAGATTTAGCCTAGAATCATTATGCTATCATTAATATATAAATTTAAGCAAGACATGATATAAAGATTATAACTTTGCTTATTTCAACTCGAATGGAAATCTAAATTTGCTAGATTTAATTGAAACTAATAATGATAAATAACTAAATCTATGAATTGAAACTATAATGATTTAATGAAAATGCAACTAAATTATCAAGA
This sequence comes from Coptis chinensis, assembly GCF_015680905.1. Lineage (NCBI taxonomy): Eukaryota > Viridiplantae > Streptophyta > Magnoliopsida > Ranunculales > Ranunculaceae > Coptis > Coptis chinensis. The sequence continues at coordinate 10,792,668 of NC_141456.1, read as the reverse complement.
ACTAATTAACTTTATTGATCTAATGAATAGCAATAACAATAATTCAATAACTGAATTTAAAACAAGATAAAAAACTAATTAATTAAATAGAGACTAAATCTAGATCTAAACTATTCTCTAATGGCTACTTGCTACCTAAAGCTAAGAATGCTTAAAAGTTAAGTCTTGTGTCTTGAAATGGAGGAGACCAGATCCACATTTTCGTGCATAGGCTGAGGAGCCATGTTTCGGGCCGGAAAATCGAGCCCAAAACCCAATTTCTTCAGTCCACATAGGCCTTTTCAGCTGGATTTGACTTCTACAGACTTTTCGTGTACTTATACTCCTCTGATTGGATCAAAGCTTAGACCATTGGAAATCTGATTCCAAGATGGTCGTTTTGACATAAGGTAGGCCCAATTCTGAGGTCTGAGCCCAAATATACGGTCTTCGGAAGTTCTGTTGACTTTTGTGTGCTGTTTCTGCCTGCGTTGACTTTGACTTTTCAGCTTTGACCGCGCTTTACAAAGGCATTTTCTCCTTGAATCTTGGCCTTTAATCACAGAACTTCTTAGCAACCAACCCTTGTTCCTTTATCTCGCCAAAGTGACACAATTCTGCACATAATTGACTTCAATGCCTGAAATACATAAAATCACATAATCAGCATTAACTATTATTTATTACTCGCATAATTGGTCTAAAAGTATTATTGTTAAGGGGTTAAAACTACAGTTTTGGGCTCTTATTATATCCAAAACCTGCTAATATACTTTGGAAATATTAAATAAGATAAACAACAATCCTAAAAAACACCCAAGTCTAACACAGAAACTCTGTAAAAAAACTAACTTATAATTCATGAATTTTTTTTGCCATAACCTCTTTTGTTTTATTGACATATTTATATCCAAAACTCATCAATATAAACCTACTAATAAAGAAGTCATTACAAACAACAATCCCAAAAGCCATATTACAAGTAATGGCGCACAATTATTACAAACTAGAAGAAAATATCTACTAAGACCTACTCCCCCTACGAGAAGGCTCGGTCGAAGAGCTCTCCGCCCTAACTCGTTGTCGCCTCTCTGGTTGAGGTTGAGCTTGAGGTGTGGCACTTCCAGCATTCTCCAACTCTTGCACACGTCTCGGAAGTTGCAAAGTTCGATTTTGCTCTTGTTGTAAGTACTCAAAACTTTGACGAGAAGACTCCATGAACGACGCACGCATGGCATAACTGAGAGAGATGTAGTTAAGGAGCTCCGACCTTACTTCCTCCTATTTAACAAAACAAATGCATGTTATATGTTATAGTGAGTAATAATAATAACAAATCATGAATAAATTTAAATCATACTAACCCTAGCTAATTGCTTAAACTGTTTTGACAAATTTGTGACCAATGCGGCATTTGCTGGTGGAATAGGTATGCTCATCTCTTGCCCCTGAGAATTAATCATGTTCCAGTGTCAAAGGTTAGACTCATCAAATATCTGTGGAGTTCTTTGCAGCATCTCAATATCATGAAACACCCTGGGCTGTGACTGTGGCAACTCCACTCCTTCTGGGAAATGAATGTCAGGCCTCAATGCTTCGGAAGTAACCCCTTCAAAATTGGTGCCCATGTATAAAATACCTATCAAGAGACCTCGACCAACCCTCTTCCAATACAAGTCATAGTCTCCCGTAAAGATGAAAGCTACTGCGTCTGGCCAATCATTTGGGTTTGCTCTATAGTGTGCAAGAGTTGTAGGAAGAATATCAGAGGCTGTCATATCTATGGGTGGTGGGTAAGGTATAACAATCTCTCCAGAAACTTGACGCCAACATCTGTCCCCAAGGTACCATGCAGTTACTGACCATACAAGTATCACTCGCCGCTAAGAAAGAAACCTTGCTCTATGACACATATAGGATAGTTTACGGTACTCAGTGTTCTCTGGAACATCTGGAATATTCGCATAAGGGGTCTGAAATATGAAGGAAGAGGCCCAGGGTTGCCACAAAATTCGGGTAGCTCCTAAAAGCTCAATCTGTTTACGAGTGTTATGAATATTATGTGATAGATACCCATACCCCCTCCACCTACGATGAAGCCCCCATGCTTGAATACGTGGAATCAGGTCATGAGTCTCATTCTCTTCCAACGTCTTCAACACAGGATGTATTACACAAAAATATTCGTACCACCAATACTAAATCAATAGATAAAATATAATATCAATCTCATTTATTTATCTAGTTATAAATGTTGACATGTTTATATATATAACTAGATAACTAGATACATGTCAACATTTATAACTAGATAAATAAATGAGATGAAACAATAACTTAATAAATAAGACTTACCGGTATAATCTCAACTGCGAGGTCTAGCCAACGGTAAAGGTACGCCAAGATGGATTGACCCCAGTCATAATCCCACATCCTCTCTACATCTGAGACAACAACCATACACCCGATACGTAAGAAATTATCAGGTATCCGAATAATACCGCAACAACAAAGTTGAAGAGGAAGGCACGTACATATTATTGGATCAACTCCTCACCAATATGATAGTCTTTCGGCTTCTCCTTTAGCCTATTCAAGTATCTCAAAGTAAACCAACTCATATTTATAGCTCCTCCCTTAAACTGCTCAGTCGATAATCTCAAGAACCCGTCTTCCTCATCATCTTCTACCAAATCAAAACCTTCAAAGAAACTCATTGCCGTAGTAAAAACCTTCAAATTTTCATCAAAAGGAACGACATCTCCATAACCAATTGGGATACTCGTGAGCATCGTGAAATCAAGAGGGGTAATCCCAAGCTCACCCCATGGGAAATGAAATGTGTGGGTAGATTTCCACCACCGCTCAACTATCCCAAACAACAATGCTTGATCATTTTGTCCCAAATTTGAATTTAAAAAATTCTCAAATGGTGTGGCGGCTATAATGTTGGTAACCGTGACAAAATTAGGATCCGTTTTTTTATTTCAAACAACGCCACTATGACATAACATTTGAAAGTGCACAACACACTTTCCATAGGTGTATTGCCTATATTACACGCAATACAACAAACTATTCAACACGATATAATTTTCAACTCAAATTTTTTTAACGCAATGCAACAAATTCAAACTAATTATACAACAACAAACTTGATATAAACTAACGTGAATAATAATAATTAACATAAAAAAAATCAAAAACTTATTTGAGACGCCGCCACTCTATTTGCTACGTGTTGGACTGATGTTGACGCTAATGGTGGGTGTTCCTTGATTTCACAACGCGGTGGAAAATTAAACCCAAGTTCAATTTCATCATCCTCGCCCACATTTTGAGTTCTTGAAGACGATCCTTTTTGTTTTTTTTTTTTTGATTATTTGAAATTTCCAAACCATCTACCACGCTCTTCAGGTGGGGAATCATTGGGGGGGTGGAGAAGTCATTGGGAATTGAAGAAATCGATTTTTTTTTGGCAATGGAGGTTTCTAAAATCGAAATGGAGGCGCTGGAAGAAGGTGAAAGTGGGCTGTTTCACGTCTGTTAATATTAGACTCACCAAACGGGATGTTTCATTCCGTCTCATTATAAAATACCAGATGAGATGTTACATTCCGTCTCGATCAAAAATCCTCCATACGGAATTCAACATTCCGTCCGAGATTATTTTTCACTTTTGCATTGGGCAGCCTCACCTTGCTTTTCACCAAAACGGTGGAAAAGAGGGGAAATACTTCCTACGTGGAGGTGAATATTTGTGACTTGCATTGGGAATGCTCTCACGAGGTATCTATTTTTTTAGGATTATTTAGCTTTACTTACTCAGTAGAGTAGAGGTATTTGCGTTGGATCCAAAGTTTTTCATTTATTAGCGTTAGGTCCTCCATATCGTTAGTTGACCGTGTTGACTGTTATTGACCACGTTTGACCGTGTGTTGTGGTGTGTCTGGTGTCGTACACTTTCAAAATGCCCTAACTACCCCTCACACGCTTTGCAGGTGCCCACTACAAAAACTCAAAATTCAAATTTCAATTTTCTCAACACATGTCCTAATCGTGGCTCTCAATCCAACAGTTGCTGAAATTTAAAAAAAAATAAAAACACATAAAATAAGGAAATAAGAACAAATGTCGTGCATGCGGAAACGTCGGGGTCTCTCTCTCTCTCTATGTTGTGGTTCAATGGAAACTCGATGCAATGACGTAACGAGTGACCATTTCCTTGTTATTACGAAGACTCATCTGATTAAAATTGTACACTACTAGAGTTTTAGTAGCAACAAGATTAACTGAGAAACATTAAGCAAGCACTCACCAAATCTTGGGAAGAGATTAGGCAAGAAAAGTAAACAAACATGCAATGAACCTGCAAACTGGGGGGAACACATCTAGCAGCACAATTATAATCTCAAGACCACTGGTAAGAACAGAAGACACTTCAATTACGCTAAAGCAGATAATGATTTTATAAATTACTAAATGAAATAAAGAAACCCAAACAATACACAAACAAGCATGGAAACAACTCCAAGAGCGCTACATAAGATAAATAATTTTGGAGGGACTCCAAAGTTATGCTTGAAATCAAGGTGACCTTGGTCTCTTTAATTTACATAAATATACAAAGTTTAGGGAACGCTGATACAAAGCTCTAATAACCATAAGCGGTCCTCATCATCATCTTGATAAACTCATTTGCATTGACTTCACCATCACCTGCACATATCGATCATGTTGAACAGGATTATGAGCTATCTTTATAGCTGATGTATTGTCATAATACAGATTCATTTTCACTTTTGGTTTAAAACCCAAGTCCTTCAACAAATTTCTCAACCACAGCAACTCACATACCCCATATGTCATACCTCTATATTTAGCTTCAGCACTTGATCTTGATACTACTGGCTGTTTTTTACACCTCCAAGTCACAAGGTTTCCACCTACAAAAGTGAAGTATCCTGAGGTAGACATTCTGTTGTCGGCTGAACCTGCCCAATCTACATCAGTGTAACCTTCTACTTTTAGGTGGTCATGATTCGAGAACAATAAGCCTCTACCCGGAGCAGATTTCAAATATCTCAATATACGTTCTACAACATCCATATGAGGTTTACATGGGTCATGCCTGAATTGACTCACAACACTAACTGCATATGCAATATCTGGCCTGGTATGCGATAAATAGATCAGTTTCCCAATAAGCTTCTGATATCTCCCCTTATCGGTTGGAGTTGCATTCAAACACAGAAACAGCTTATGGTTCTGCTCAATGGGAGTATCAACTGGCTTACATCCGAGCATTCCCATCTCAGATAATAAATCAAGAATATATTTCCGCTGGGATAAGAAAATACCATTTTTTTATCAGGCTACCTTAATCCCAAGGAAATATTTAAGGTCTCTGAGCTGTTTCATTTCAAATTCAGAAGCCAGATACTATTGTAAACTAGAAATCTCCTCATGATCATCATCTGTCACCACCATATCATCAACATAGATAATCAAAGCAGTGATTTTACCTCTTCTTTGTTTTAAAAACAAAGTGTGATCCGAGTTGCTTTGTTTGTAGCTGAATTTCTTCATAGACTTGGTGAACCTGCCAAACTAAGCTCTTGGGGACTGTTTTAACCCATACAATGTCTTCTTTAGTTTACAGACCATTGTTGTATCTGAGTATTCTGGTATACCTCGGGGAGGATCCATATATAATTTTTTAGTAAGATCTCTATGCAAGAAAGCATTTTTTATATCAAACTGAAGAAGAGGCCAATCTTTATTAGCTGTTAATGACAAAAGCACTCTCACAGTATTGAGTTTAGCAACCGGTGCAAAAGTTTCTTGATAGTCTACACCATAAGATTGTGTATACCCTTTTGCAACCAACCGAGCTTTGTATCTCTCAATAGCCCCATCTGCTTTGAGCTTGACTGTAAATACCAATCTGTACCCCACTGTCTTCTTTCCCTTTGGTAAGATTACAAGTTCCCAAGTGGCATTTTTTTTCAGTGCTGCCATTTCTTCTGCCATAGCTTTGGTCCATCTAGAATTAGCTTCCTGCATTTTATTAGGAATAGAGACAGATGATAACTGCATTACATAAGATGCATATGACTTGGACAACTTGTGAGATGACACATGGTTGCTTATGGGATATTTCACTTTAGCTTTAGGATCAGGTTCATATTTAATTGGTGGTTGGCCACGGTTAGATCGAGGTGGAAGATGATATTGAACTAGTTCAGAATTAAGACCAAGTAGATTAACATCATGAATATTAGACTCACAAACATTATGAGTATTGGAATAAACAATAATAGAGTCAGACAATACCTCTAATGGGTCTTTTGAAGAAGATTGTTTTGGAGAAGATTAGATTAGTGGATCTGTTGTAGGAGGTAATGTACTATCATGGACTTGATCTTCACATCCTTCACTTAAGCACTCAATGGAGGTTGCATCGACTTCTTCTATTGAGTTTTTATCACTAGGTGATTGTGGTCTCGATAAATCAAAGACCATTATATCATCAAGATTATGCATTTCATTTCTATTCTTCCCCTGAAGTGAAGAATCAGTGATCTCTGTATAAAAAAGGTCGTGTTCATGGAAAATAACATCCATTGAGACAAAAAAAAAATTTAGAAGATGGATGATAACACTTATAACCTTTATGAGTTGAGCCATACCCAACAAAGACACACTTCAACGCACGTGGATCAAGTTTGGTGCGTTGTTGTGTATGTAAGTGAACATACACCACACACCCGAAGATATAGGGTGCTAAATGAACAATGGGCGGAAGCGTACAGTGATCAGAAAGCACATCTAAGGGTCTTCGAAATAGGACAACACTAGAAGGTGTATGATTCATCAAGTAAACAACAAAGTTCAAAGCTTCGCCCCATAAGTGAGATGGGACATGACCACCAATTAATAAAGACCGAGTGACCTCCAAAAGATGTCTATTTTTTCGTTCGGCAACGAACCCCATTTTGCTAAGGGGAATAAGAGCAAGATGTTTGATGTAGAATACCAGCCGAATGCATAAAGGCAGTTAATTTCTTTTTGAAATACTCACCCTTATTATCAAAACGAACAACCTTTACAGATATTCCAAACTGTGTGAGCACCATCTGATGGAAAAGGGGAAAAACTGTACAAACATCACTTTTATGTTTCAAAAAATATACCCAGGTCATCCGAGTGCAGTCATCGACAAATGTAATAAACCATTTCATCCCGTTATGTGTAGGACGTGGGGCAGGACCCCAAACATCTGAATGAACTAAAGAAAAAGGAGCATCAACTTTATTATCACTTGAAGAGAAAACAGTACGATGGCTTTTCACCATTACACAGGTTTCACAAGCAAAATCAGAAAGACTACAACCATTAAATAAAGATGGAAATAATCTCCTAAGATAACCAAATGAGGGATGTCCTAATCATCTATGCCAAAGCCAAATCTCGCCTTTATTTTTATTAACCTTATTGTCACTCATAACATGAGCTTGTACTCCTTGAATGGACCGTTGAAAACCATCCTCCAGATAGTACAATCCTCCACTTTGTTTACCACTGCCAATCCTCTCCTTGGTATAGATGTTCTGAAAAATACAGTGAAGAGGAAAAAACAAGGTAACACAATTATTAGATTTGGTTAATTGGGTAACAGAGAGAAGGTTTCAGTTTAGTGATGGAACAAATAAAACATCATGGATAGATAAAGAAGGGGACAGAGGTACAGTGCCAACACCAACAGTTGGGGATGACACACCATTAGCATTAGTAATGACTGATTTGGAACAACTAGAGGAGAAATGGTTAAATTTATAGCGATCGCAAGTCATATGATTAGTAGCACCCGTGTCAATTATCCAATCACTATTTCCAGTAAAAGTAATAAGAGTAGAGTTAGATATACTTGACTGGGCAACAAATCCGGCAACAGTGACTAAGTGACTCTTCTTCATATAAAGAGTAGACATGACAGCGGAATCGTTATTGGAATGCACAACAACGGAATCATTATTGGTAGGTAAGTCTGTCATTATGATATAGAACACAAACAATGAACTAGATCAATAGACAAGAATGATAAGGAAGAAGATGGTAATAAATACAATCTGATTTAGTGTAACAAATTGTATTATATGACTAGAAAAAGAAACCAAACACCAAAAAAAGGCTCCGATTCCTATAGTAATGGGGTAGTGGAAAGGAAATCGGAGTTGACTCTTGATACCATGTCAAAGATGTTTTAATGAATATTTCTGATAGTCTTTATTGATATAACCAGCAGATATATATACAAGAAGAAGCTCTATGAATACAGAAGATCTCCTGGATCCACATATCTAGGAAAAGATAATACACTTACTAAGATTACAAGATACTTGCTAATACTAAATAAAATAACAAATATTCCAACACCAGAGACATGTATCACCTAAGTGGGTTCACCTGTGTATGGGGATGATTTTTTACCTTGAGAGAAAAAGTGACAAATAGGAGTCATACCCACACAAGCACACAAATGATTTAAATAGATACATACAATGATATCAAAATATATGACTATGAGATGGGCTGAATAAAAAGTAAAGAAAACCTTTATTGGAAAATTTAAAAGTGACGAATCTTTCAGGAATCATACAAAAGCAAAGAGAAACCTCGACCTAAAATTTCATAAAAACAAAACATTGAAACAGGATGATGTAGTAAATGAAGTAGTCATTAAATTGATCATTAAGGTCCTTTCAAAAATTATTTCTTTCTAGAAAACTTTCCAAGTTGTGTGTCATCTTTGTATCAAAGAAGAGTTTTCTTTATGGCAATATACTGCTAAAAAGGATGAACCGAAAGAGAGCTTATATTGTATTGTATTATAACCTAATTTTTCGAGAAAGCACACAACCTCTTTACATTATGATTTAGAAAAATAATATAACACCCGGCTATTTCTTTTTTTTTTTATAATATATGATTTATATTAATAATAATAATAAATAAAATAAAATGAAAGGGATAAAGATTTGAAAGAGATAGGGTAAAGAGGATAAACCCATTCCTGTTTTTAGGGGTTTTAAAAAAAAGGGAAAACATGTAGAGTAGTTTACACGGAAAGTGGTAACATAGAAAGAGAGTTTTATTGAGAGAGGAAAAGAGAGGCTTCTTGCTAGAGATATGGAGAGCGTATAACCGGTGAGTAGATATTTTTATCATTCATTAAACTATTGAATTTTCACGGGGCTTCTAGCCTATTTAAAACTTCTGTCGATAATATAAGTTTTTTCGTTTTGTTCTGCTTATTCTCGAACTATTATGCGTACTATTGAAACCAAGCTTTATTCATAAACAAATTTGACTACTAATCGATTTTAATTATTTATACACTGTTGATATAAACTGTTATTATTAGAATGTTGATTGTGGGTAAATCGGGTTATGTTGATGTTGAACTGTTTGATTGTTGGTAGATCAATTTTATCGGTTTTTGTTTGAACAGTTGATGGTGGTTGGTGTATGTTGGGTGGTGGGTGTTTTAATTGGATAGGTTGGTTGTTGGGTTGGTGATGAGTACTGTAGTGTGTGTTTGGGTACTATCGAGTGGTGCTGTTGAAGCTCCGAAGGGGGCGTTAATGGCGTAGATTTGATTTTTGGGTAGTGATGGAATTGAGTTTTTATTATACCAAAAGGTTGGGTTTTTGATGGGGATCAAAATCAAACCGTTTGGTGGTGTTTGGTGGTCAAGGTTGGTGATTGATGGTGACTGTTCGGTGGAGGGTGCGCTGGTGAGGAAGAAGAGACCAGCGATTCTTTGTTTTTTATTGGGCTTAGGCCGAGATAATGCTTGTGGGCTTAATTGTTTGGTTTAGATATTCACATATAGGCTTTAGTTCTAGTTGTGCTTGGGAAAGGCTAAAGGCTTTTGGGCCTACATTTTGTTGAGTTGGGCCTGATTAGGTTTTGTGTGGACCAGGTCTATTGAGTTTGAGTGGACCGGATTCTATTAATTTAGATGGGCTTTGGGTTAGAGTTTGTTTTGGGCCAAATCTATGCCTGGTTTGGAATTGAGTTTTCACCTAGTTAGGGTAAGAGTCAAACTCTCACCAAAACATGAAAAAGTGAGTTTTTAGTGTCTTCTTTTCAACCCAATTGGTCTTGTCATATTCCCAGGTCTGTGGTGGTAGATATGATGTTTGGAAGTTTGGTTGACAGAAAACAGTGCGTCATAAATCAGTTTCTGCGCACTGTGTTCAAGTCCAGTTTTAATTAAGTTAGAGTTTGAACTAGATTTTTATGAAACATGAAAAAGTAAGATTTGGAAATCTGCTTTCTATTACAATTGGCCTCATTGCATTTTGAGGTCCGTGGAATTAATTATAGTGTTTGGAAGTTTGACTGGCAGAAAACAGTGCGTCAGAAATGAGTTTCTGCACACTATGTTCGAGCCTAGTTTTCGAACATTTAGAATGAGATTGTATATTTTTGTAAAACATAAGAAAGTAAGTTCTGTATGTTAGATTTTCAACACAAAAAGCCTCGATGCATTTGGACACCTGTGGAAAACATTGTGTCATTCAGAAGATAGTCCGTCAGAAATCTAGTTTGCTAAAAATTAGGATTTTTACCAACTTTGAACCATTTTTACTCTGAGATAGAATGATATTGGGACTTTGAGTTCTACATGAAAAAGTAAGTATACATATCCTAGTTTTCAAATAATCAAGTGGTGTATCCTTTTGGATGGCTATAGGAAACGTTATTGTTTTGGCAAGTTTACTAGATAACCTACCATGTTTTCTTTTTAGGGGAGCTCTAGTTAATTTTTCTTATTGTAATGAGATAAATGATTTTACTTAGACATACGAGTGTCTTGAATCTTGATTGCTTAATTTCACATTTGTATTATATTCCAAGTACAATTGTTACATATACACTAAATGTTAATATAGATTTATGTTATCTCATATGACATATTACATTAAAGTTTGTGTTTAATATATATACAATTGAGAAATGAAAGGGAAATGAAGTGTGCAATCTTAAAATATGAATTATTATTGTTTTTTGACTTTGACTATGTGGCTGATAAGAACTACGAAGGCTTGATTCCAATCTTAAAAGATTTGGATACGTAGGCAGCTTTGAGCAAAAGTGCAGCCACTATATTATATATTAGTTATTAGTTATTGTAATAACTATATGTGTACAATATTAGTAATTAATTGTGTACGTAATTGTGGCTGTTTAAAATGTATTCATGAGGCATTTAACTAATACGTTATTCCTGATTGAACATTTTGATATCTATGATTTATATAATTGATAATGAGGTGAGTTGATTATTTATTGTGTTTAGAATCTTTAGTAATGATTATATTATTTGAGACGATGTTTGTTTTGTAATGAAAATATTATGATAAATGAGAACTCTTGAGTGTTAAAATCCGGTGTAAAAGTTTCCGGTGAAAATTTAATGTGTCGCCCACATCTTTAGATCTCTCCACGCCTCTTTGATGAAAAGAAATGAAAGGAAATATTTATGAATAATGATGTCATATGAAAAGCCGCCTTAGAGAGGAACTAAGGCATTCGCCTTGCTAGTAGGATGTATTCCTTGGGTGTACGGGAATGTAGGTCTGAATTCCTTGAATGTGGCGGGAATGACCTAAGGTATTCGTTAAATGTGCCATGAATAACCTGTTAGTGTTATGATGGGTATTCCTTGAATGTGGCGGGAATGACCCAAGGTATTCATTGAATGTGCCATGAATGACCTGATATTTTTTATGCCCAAAAAAGACTTTGTGCATGTGTATGGAAAGCCCAGAGATGGTTGTGACTCACAAGTTACGAGTTTACAAGATGAAAGTATGTTTCCTGGAGGCGATATCCCGCTTGGGACATATGTCTTGTAGTGGTACTCGGTGTGAGTGAGGCACACAGATATGTGTGATTTGGCAAATGTGTGTAGTGCAAATCGTGGAGTAGGAACTAAAGGTTGGGCTGCGTCTTTTAATAAATGAGTTAACGAGATAATTAATAAGCAAAGTAAAATCTTGATTTTACGTGTGCTGGAGTTATTGTATATGATGTATATGATTTCTTATGACAAATGTTTATGTGGTTTGTGTGAGTTGATACTCACAGGGATGAATGTACTCCCTGGTTGTGACCTTTTCCTCGTTCTCATAAGTAGACGAGTGATATTAAAGTAAAACATTGATTTTACATGTGACTGAGTTATTGCATATGAATATTTATGTATCATGATGTACATGGTTTCTTACAAAGAAATGTATACGTGGTTAGTGTGAGTTGATACTCACGAGGGATGAATGTACTCCCTAGTTGTGATATATTTCCTCATTCTCATAAGTAGACAAGTGGTTTTTAAGAAAAATATTGGCTTTAAGTATGAGCGAGTTGTTGGATATGATTGGTGATATATTATGATATGATGCATATAATTTCTTACGAAGGAATGTGAATATGGGTGGTGTGATATGAATGTTAGTTAATATTGGCGATATATTATGCCAGATTATATACACCCATGATGGTTGCAGTGAGAGTGAAATAGATGTATACTATAAATGATTATGTTTGGGAAATCTAACTTTGTTTTGCAGGAGGGTAGGACTTATTAACTTTTTATGCAGAGATGTTCTACCCTAAGACGATGTGTTGGCTTAAAGGTAAAATGTATCAAACTCATATTTAAATAAGTTATCATATGTATATGTAATAAGTTGAATGTAAGTGGAAATTATATTGTGATTTATTTTGGAAAGTGAGCATGATGAATACTGTTATCTGAGATTTCTTGGAAATGTATATTGGGGGTTGAAATCGAAGAAACTGCATGCCGTTTTGAGAATACAGAACTAACTTGTCTTCTAAGTTGAAATGATTGAATAGTATATTTATTTATTCAAAAGATATGAACATATTGTTATTTTATATTTAGTCTTACTCATACCAGCAAATTCGATTTGCTGACCCATGTTTGCTTTGTTTTGCAACGTAGGTGTGTTCTTGGAAACATAGATGGTGGAGTGCAGTGGATGAGGACACGTGATTTGGAGTTGCTCTTAGAGTCTTCTGGTTTAAGTTTTTCTGAACTGTACGGTTTTGTTTTTAGACAGATGTAATAGAGTTGGTTAGTTTCTTTGTAGTTTAATAATGTGATGAAGAGTTATTCCTTTTAGTTTTCTTTTGATTTTAGTTTTTTTTTTATATCGTGTTTGATAACAGGATATTGGGTTTTGTTTCATCCCGGATTTCAAGATAATTGAATATCATTGTTTTAAATATTGTCTGGAAATTTGGGGTGTGACAAATAACATAGCTCATCACCCTCAAAAAACAAGGGAAAGAAAGGTATAGCCATATAGGGGAGACAATGCCAATTATAGTCAAATTGTATTTTAAAATGTTTAGGAAGAAATTTTTATCTCCACCATATTAAAAAACTGCAACATATTTGAAAATACCAGATTGATCATATAGTCTTCACATATAAACTAACAGGTTTAAATACTAATATACAAAACTCCTTGGATTTAAGGGAAAAAAAAAATTATCTCATCTTTCATCAATAGCCCAAATTGTCTGAACCATATGGGGGATGATTATAGTGCTTCATAGAAGGTAACCTGGAGATCAAGATAATATTTTGAGCACTCTCAACTCAAAGCAAGCACCAACATTAACTGCGTAAAAATGAGCTCCAAACTGAGAACTTCAACAAAGGGTAAAGATTTTGACTTCGATACAGATAGAGAAAATTGTATCTTTACTAAAAAGAGAGCTATCTGATGACATATTAAGTGGATACGTTAATATGGCAAAATATTAAGTGGTAGGATACGTTAAATTGTTTTGGACGCTTCTAATTCCGACACTCCATAAATTGCCTTCGAAAGAAAAAAAAAAAACTACAATCCCCCAAATGATGTTGTTATGGTATAACTCTCCCACATTTTGCTTTACCCCAAGCATTACCGTATATATATATCAATAGCCAGAAATCCAGGTGCAATTGATAAGCGCATAAATGTTATATATTTATGCTCAATTTTATATTAGTTAGTCCGTTTATTTTATTTGTTTGATTTAGTTAGTGTGTTTTTAGTGATTTTGCAGGATTGGAGTTAACTTGATTAAAAGTGTTGAAACTGTCGAGATTTGAAGATATTAGTGTGTGTACGTTGATCTAGTTCAGTGGAGGTATCCAGTGTTGGTCAAGATATTATTTGTGTGCATTGGATTTGGCCTTGTTGTTTGCTAATGAGAATTTGGACTCAGTACTTTAGATTAGCATCTGATCAGTAACAGGGAAGCAAGGCTATAACTATGAATATTCCAGAATGCACATAAAGACAAAACTTAAGTGGGCATGTGACCAAGGTGGAAGCTTCCAATCCATGTGATTGTTCATGACCGAAAGCTTGGGTCTGTTTGATCCAATATGAGCCAACAGGTGAGGCGTGGATTGTAGAATACATGGGCACAAGTTAAGTTGGCCCAAGAACTAAAGATCAATTAATAGAAGCGCATGTGCACCCAACTAATATCAAATCCGATACCCACACTTCAAAAGCCGCACCCACCAAGTCATTTGTTGGCTATGAACTTAGCTACCTGGACCACTAGATAAGTCCTTTAGTTTCCATCCTTCTCACGAACAGAAGAAAACATTCCCTCTAATTCCGGCAATACAAATCAAATATCCGAACCAATCGAGCCACTGAATCTAGTGTCTATCCTATACAACCCGGACTACCTGATTGGCACTTAGACTCCTTGGTTATCTTGGAAAACAATACCCATCTTTTGGGATTGGATTTTCTAGTTGGATTTTCTTTTTGGATCGAAACCGAAACTATTGCGACCGACTTCGAATTCCATTCGAAATCAAACACTGCCCTAACCAAACCTCTATATATACAAGGGGAAACAAAGCGTTCCAGAATATCCAGAAAATCAGATCTTGGGGGGAGAAACTTCGAGTTAAAGCTAAAGCGAATTAAAGCTTGGGCAAAACCGAATTGGGAGAGAAGACGACACCACTCTTTGGACTCTGATTTTCGCGATGATTATCTCTTCTTTTAATTTCCTTCATTCATATTGTTATGTGTAACTAAACCCAAGTCTAGGGCTTAGATGAAGCCCTGTACTGCTGTTTGTGTATTGAGATTAAATTTAGTGATTACCAGTTCGTTCAATATTATTTTATTCTTCTAGTTTCATGTATTGATAGCTAGCTTATATCTTTCATATAGTATGTCACGTATGCTTTATAGTTCGGTATTCGTTGCTATTAGTTAAGCTTGTTTTAACTGTTGACATCAAATTTAGATATTATTCGTGCCATAAAAAGACGAGTAATCTTTTAAGTTTGATCTGTAGTGCCGAAACTTTAGAAGATACATGTTTAGTTAAAAATTGTCACGATCATATCTCCGAGAAAGCAGTTGATTCTCATCGATAATGCTACTCGTATAAATCTGGAACATTGAATTTGATTCTAAATATACAAACAGAAGTCAAGGTGGATTCGATAGTCATAGAATTCTCTTCCTATTTGATAAAACCCAATTATTTAGTTTATAGTTTTCATAGTTTAGTGAGTAGTTAATTCAATTTTCCATAAAAAGAATATTGTCTGAATTAGTTAAGTATAATTTTAATACTCGTTTGTCGTAAGTAGCAATCCCTGTGGGATCGACCCGTTTGCCGTCGCAACTATTTTCAACGATAGCTGTGCGGTTGTGGTTTAACTAAGGTTAGATTAGTCTATTTAATTAGACAGACTAATTTCCTATCAAGTTTTTTGCGCCGCTGCCGGGGATTGTAGTAGTACAATTGAGTTTTAAAGTTTTATTTATCGTGATTCGTAGTTTAAATTTAGTCGTAGTTTTATTATTTCTTAGTTTTCGTGTCTAATTTTGATTTTCGCAGGCAGTAAGCAAAGATTTCTTCTTACAAGGTTGATAGTCGTGATTTTGTTGTGGACTTTGTGAAGTTGCTTGCTTGTCGTCACCTGGCGTCGCAAGTAGCCCTCGAAGGCTCACGCCAGAGATACGTCTCTTTCCTTTGTGGGGTTGAATTTTGTTTGTTTCGTGTGTTTTGTTTGTTTTATTGTTTCTTGCATTTAGGAAGGTTAAATCATATTGACCAGCCTTAGACATCTTGCATTAGGACAGGTTTTAGCCCGCTCACTAGGAAAGCCCTTTTTACACGTGGATCGAGTGACGGTGCTTTTGCACAAGAACTGGGAATCGTGTTATTTGGGTTTAGGAGCAAATATATTAAACAATATTTAAAATTCAATCTGGGTTGAAATATTTGTTTGGTATTGTTTGTGTGAGCATCATTTGCATAATTTATTAGAGTCTTAGGTTTTAGAAGTGGTTTATGATTGAGACTCGATCCGATAATCCAGAGTTAGCACCATTTGATTCAGAAATTGAATGGACACTCCATAGGAAGATTAGAAATCTCGCCGAGTTAGAGATACCCATAACCTTTGTCGGCAATACACCAATTTTTGCTGACATGGCTGACAATAATAATGACGTTGTTGCCCAAGTACCTAGGTCCATTAAGGAATTCATATATCCTACTAGGACAACTCGACCGTTTTGTATCATTCCCCCGCCGACCAATGCTAATCACTTTGAGTTAAAGCCCAATCTGCTTGGGCTACTTCCTAAGTTTAGGGGGACTGATGAGGAAGATCCATATCTTCATGTAAGGGAATTTGAAGATATTTGTGGGACTGTTAAACTTCAACAGTTTAGTGATGAGGCTATAAAGTTGAAACTATTCCCATTTTCTCTTAAGGAGAAAGTGAAGAGTTGGTTTCATACTCTTCCATCGAATTCCATAACGGGTTGGGAAAAGTTATGCGTTGTGTTTTTAAAAAACTTTTTCCCTAATCATAAGGCGACTGCTTTTAGAAAAAGTCTATCATCGTTTTGCCAAAATGATGGAGAGTCATTATGGAAGTGTATGGAGAGATTTAAGGACATGCTCTTGCAGTGTCCTATCCATGGCCTAGAGAAAGGTAGGATAGTCCAGATTCTCTATGAGGGTCTTGATTTTAATTCTAAGGCTATGATTGAGACCATGAGTACTGGAGATTTCTGTGATAAGACTGTATATGAAGCATGGACCTTTTTAGAAGAAGTCTCTGAAAAGGTCCAGCAATGGGAAACTAGCCGTGAGCCTAAGAAGGTGGCTAGTAGTACTACACAGAATGGTTTGTTCCATGTTGACAAGGAATTTGACACGAATGCTAGGATGGCCGCTTTAATTAGAAGAGTTGAAGTTCTCGAGCTAGAAAAAGAGACAAAGTCTCCAGCTTCGGTTAACAATATCGAGGCCCCTGGTTGTGTTTTGTGTGATAGTCTTGATCATGTTATAGATAATTGCCCTGGCATAACTGCACAAGTCAATACTTTTAATTCATACCAAAAACCAGGCAATAATCCTTTTTCTAACACGTATAACCCAGGGTGGCGTAACCACCCCAATTTGTCTTGGTCTAAGGGTATACATCAGGGAGGCCCCGTGGGTAACTCAAACCCAGTACTACAGTATGCACCTCAACCACCTAAACTTTCACCTATAGAAGAAGCCATTGCTTAATTATCACAAAACACCATTAAATTCTAGGAAACAACCCAACAGTTTATGCAAGCCAGTCAAACTGCTACTCAAGATAATGCTCAAGCTATTAGGAAGATTGAAGTCACCATAGGTCAAATTGCTAATACTTTGAATGAAAGGGACAAGGGTAGGTTTCCTAGTCAACCAGTGGCTAATCCAAAGGGACAGTATGAAATAGGCTCTAACTTGAGCCAAGAGCACCACCAGGAGCAAGCTAAGTCTATTACCATTCTTAGAAGTGGTAAACATATTGATAATAGGGTTGAGATGCCTAGGGATGTTGAGGTCAGATATGATCCTATAGAGTGTGAGGGCGAGAAGAGTGATGTAAGTGGTTCGAATAGTCATGATGCTTCTAAGAAGTGCTTAGAGCCTCCTACGTCTTTCGAGTCTAGTCATGTACCATCTTATATACCAAAAGCCCCTTTTCCTGAGAGGTTAGTTCAGGCTAAGAAAGGAAATACTTTTAATGAGATAATGGAGATGTTTAAGCAAGTTCATATTAATATTCCGTTACTTGATGCTATAAAACAAATTCCTTCTTATGCCAAGTTTCTTAAGGATATGTGTAAGCAAAAACGTAAGTTGAACGTGCATAAGAAAGCTTTCCTTACTGAGCAAGTGAGTTCGATTATTCAAAACCGCACTCCACCTAAGTTTAGAGATCCAGGATGCCTTACTATATCCTGTGTTATAGATGATCATATGATTGAGAAGGCATTACTTGATTTGGGGGCTAGTGTTAATTTGTTACCTTATTCAGTTTATTTACAACTTGGTCTTGGTAAATTGAAACCTACGCCGATTACACTTTCAACCGAGATAGTGCTGTTAGGGTTCCGATGGTATTGTTGAAGATGTTTTGATTCAAGTTGATAAATTTTATTTCCCAGTTGATTTTATTATTCTAGAAACACAACCTGTTCAAGATCTTAAACACCATATTCCTGTCATCTTAGGTCGTCCATTTTTGGCCACATCCAATGCCATTATTAACTGTCGTAATGGAGTGTTGAAGCTTTCTTTTGGTAATATGACTACAGAACTTAATGTGTTTAATGTGAGTCAACAACCTCCTGAACCTGATGATCTTTGGGATGTTAATCTTATTGACAGTGTGGTTCACAAGACTTTCTTGGAAAGTTATTCAGATGACCCTCTTGAGTCTTGTTTAACTCACTTTGGTGGTGATTTTGATGTGGATAAGTCTATTTGTGAAGTAAATGCTTTGCTTGATGCCACCTCAATCTTAGATACTAATAAGTGGAAAACCAAGGTAGAACCTCTTTCTCCTTCTGAGTCTAAACCAGTTCCTTCCATAGAGAGTCTTCCTAAACTTGAGTTGAAACCATTACCTGACACTCTTAAGTATGTCTTTTTGGGGCCTGATGAGACCTTTCCTATTATTATTGCTTCTAATCTTGATAGTGAACAAGAGAATAAATTGCTTAGAGTCCTTAGAGAGCATAAGGCGGCTTTAGGGTGGATGATAAAAGTAAAATTGATAATTTATCTACGAAATGAACGATGAACTCAAAACATAAGTAAACTAAAACTATCTTACGTGCTAGATTTCTTATCAAAGTTTCTACTCTCAATTCTATCGAAATAGAGTGGAGTAACAAATTCGTTCCACTCCTAGTTCTCTAGCATGGAGTGTTTTCTAATCTAATTAATCAGTCTTAAGTCTAATGAGAGCTTTACGAAGGGTGTTATACTACGATACAATATGAAATTGATTATGTTGAATTTAAACTACGAATGCTATGGAAATATGATTGTTTTTGAATCTAGATAAATGATTAGAGAGGAATTGAATCCACCTCGAATCCAACTTAATAACCTAGCATAGATTCTTGTATCTCGATTCTTACGTTCTTACGGCAAGAATTTCGAGTTCTAATCCCTAGTGTTCATGGCATTTCTACAAAATACTAACTAGCATGTGAGGTCGTCCACCCATTCTCATGGCGAGTCACGACCTTCTAGAGTGGAATAGATTCTACAACGCTACTACACTATACCACTAAGTTTTCATCAAAGCTTCATCAACCCCTCTAATGGAGGTTTTAGCCTTTAGTCATCAACCCATCATTTCCCATTGAATTATAACTACTCATCATATTAAAATTCTAACTTAACTAATTTAACTAACAATGTTTCAATCTACTTAAACTACGAAATGATAATCAACAAGAATTAGAACTAGATCTATAAATTGAAATGACAAAAATTGAAATTGACAAAATAACTATTTTATTTATCTAATCAATTAAGAACAATGATTCAAAGACTTAATCTAAAACAAGAATTGAAAATGGAACTTAAACTTAATTACTCTACTGAAAACTAGATCTAGAATTCTATATAGTTTTAGGTCTAACTAGCTACCCTTAACAAAGAGTCAAGCTCTTGTTTTTATACTTCTAGATCCAAAAATCGTGCATGGGCTTAGAGCCATATTTTGGGCCAGAGAATCAGTCCCAAAACCCAATTCTTTCAGTCCAAAAAGGCCTATTCAGCTGCAGTTGACTTCAACAGACTTTTCATCCACTTTTGCTCCTCTGATTCGGTCAAGGCTTAGACCATTGGAAATCTCTTTCCGAGCCGGTCGTTTTGACATAAGGTAGGCCTAATTCTGAGGTCTGAGTCCAAAGATACGGCATTTGGAAATTCTGCTGACTTTGTGTGCTATTTCTGCCTGTGTCGACTTTTCAGCTTTTGACCAAGCTTTAGAAAGGCTTTGTCTTCTTGAATCTTAGCCTTTAATCACAGAACTCCTTAGCAACCGACCTTTGCTCCTTTATCTCGCTAAAGTGGCACATTTCTGCACATAATGGACTTTGAAGCCTGAAATGCATAAAAAAACAAATGTCGGTACTAACTCTTAATTATTACTCATATAATTGGTCTAAAAGTATGATGGTTAAAGGGTTAAAACTACAGTTTTGGGCTCTTATCAAACCACCCCCAAACAGCATTTTGCTTGTCCTCAAGCAAAGATGAGAAATTAGAATAAGTGACCAAAAATGGAGTTCTATCTACTCTCGTTTCGCTGAGTGCGATTGCATTAACCATATGCAACAAGGCCTTAAACCACTAGGAATTCCCTAGTGGACGAAGTTATAGCCTGAGAGTTTTCGATGAAGGTACTCACAAACTTCATCTATACTACAACGACTAAGAAATAAAACTATTGTTTCCTCATTCATGTCTCAACTATCTATACATCTCACTAGCAATTGAATAAGAATAACCAAGTCAAAAACCTAAACTAATATATGCATAATAATCAATCATCTATGATACAAATATATATACTATGAGTAATACTATGAAATGCCTAATGGGTTTAGTTTGAAAACTCGAATAAGCGTCCTTAAGTAGGTCCTCACATAAATGTCAAGACAAAAACCACTCGATTTTTCCGCTCAAGTTTAAGCTACTCCGATTGTGCGGTGGGCACACTTTACCTTACAATCTCAATGACAAACAAGGAAAGCGAGTCGATCAAACACATCGCCACTTACTATCACACTAACCTATTCCTAATTGAGCTAGAGGTCTTTATTAGGTGTTGCGGGGATTAGGAGATGGTTTAAGAAGGAAGGAAATGGATATTCAAAAGGGCAAGTCTGAGATAATAGAGTATTTATATTATGTAACTTAGAGAAAACCTTGTTATTTTCTTTTGCTTCTATATACTTGGTTTCCATCCTTAGCCATATTTTCTTTTTCTTTTCTTTGGCTTTTGACTCCCTTTTATTCTATTTTTGGAGTTTTTATTTATTTCTATTTTTTTTTTCTTTTCCTTGGATGGAAACTTCTTTTCTTTTTGAAGCAACTAACTAATTTTTTGTTTACACAGGTTTTCTCTTCTTCTTTCTTCACTCATTCTATTCTCGGACTTATTCTAGATTGGGTAAGTTTTTTTTTTTTTTTTAACAGGGTAAAGGAATTGTGGTTTATGGAAGGCTAAAAGAAAGGCTCAGAGGGGCAACTAGCGGAAAATAATTCATAAGTTTGAATTTCTGGCTATATCGATCCAAAGAGGGCCTAAATTCTCGCTTAGGATATGGCATAGTGATCAAGCAAGTGGACGTGTGATTTCTCTATCCGGATTTTACTTCTCCCTTGTGTCATTTCTCAAATGTTTCGCTTCATATAAGGCTTTAGGCTATATTCTCACAGGATTTGTAGAATAAGTATTCTAGCCTAGATTTCAGAAACTTCCTGCTAACAATCATAGATACTCATGTAATATATTTATAGATAGATGCAAAGATTATTACCTACATATTAACCTAAGTTTCTAACAATTATTCTCGATGCAAAAGCTCATTGAGACTTCTAGATTGTTAAGAGCATAGAAAGAAAACAATACCAATATTCCTAAGTGTATAGCATAAACTTATTTATTTATATTTTTGAAATTTTTAACTTGAAAACAAATGCATATTATACATATCTATATCCTAACAGATGCCCTAATTACACGTGTTTCAATGCCCCCCCCAAACAAGAAGCATGCTTTGTCCTCAAAGCATTTAAATAAAGAGGGTAGAAAAATACCATGGAAACGCGTGAAATTCTGGAACATCTGCAAAACAAGATTAGAACATACTAATATAGGAAATAAAAATACTGATGCAACTCTATAAGAGTTCCACCCATTATGGGGTTAACAGAATTAATTTGCTTGGGACATAAGCAGACAATAACAAAACTAAAAACTTACCTTATTTCCCACTTAAGTATCCTCCTCCTCGTCAAAAGAGCGAGGTTCCTTCGCGATCCCTGCCGGTCCATTATAATTTGCCAAGCTTGCCGCCATGTATCATCTACTAATGCTAATGTTAAGTGTTATTATGTCCGATGGGGGATGCGGGCGACCAAATGAGGTCGCGCACCGCCATCCCGACCAAGTCATTATTATTGCGAACGAACGAACCCCAATTGGTGGGTCTCATGACTTCAACCCCTTTTCAATCTGCGGAATTGTGCATAGAATCTGGGGTAAACAACTACGCATGATACGGCTTACGGAACAAGCATAAGAAGATACTTATGCCTCATGCTTTGGGCTCTCTTAAGACTAGCGACTAAAACTTCGGGGGATGTTATATCGGGCGACGTCCTCATTAAAGCGAGGAAAATGTCACCAGCCGATCTTGTTTGCAGAAATGAGCGCCATTCCCCAAAATATTCATCGGGATGAATAACATGGTGGTGCCTACGTTTAGGGAAAGGCTACCAAGGGCAATGCTATATCGCCCCTGGTCCATTACTTGAAATACCCCTCCCCCATAATACTCATGGAAATATGTATAATCATAAAGGTATGCATTATCGGTCATATATGCCCATGTGTGAACAGGATCAGGTATTGGTAATCCTGAAACTAAAGCGACCACATTTTTATTGAATTTATGTGTCGTGTCATCGACTACGACGGAGAATAATTGTTCTCCATCCTGATTACAATAGAATTTAACGTGGTCGTAGAGATAAGCAGTAAGCTGTGGTGAATATGAATCGTCATCACTTACCAGTAGATGACGCCATCCTAACTGCAGGATCCTGTGTCGGAACCAATGTCCATAAGTTTCGGTTCCCAACACGTCTTCGAAAGACTGTTCAGGTATGACTATAGGAGATGTCATCACAACGACTCTTTGAACAGTACCAAAAATCCTGGAATGACCGTCAGAAAATTGGAAATTTCCGCGTTCCACGTATGTGGTGGTATGCTTCGCATAGAAGCGTTGTCGCTCGTGGGTTTTGCGATAACAGTGTTTGGGTTTGAAGTCGCTCTCCGCTGGCGCGCTGGCGAGCAAAATTTCGAAGTGTATGTATGCAGGAGCTCGGACGCGGCGCAGCGCTTCGTAAATCTTTGAAACGAAGTTTGGAGGAAAAAGAAGGAAAAACTTGGAGTGAAAGGTGAGGGATGATGGTGGGGTGTAGTGTGGTTTGTTAGTGTAGAATGAAGGGGGTTTAAATAGGTTCTATGCTTCCAAAACGAATCGGCAAGTTGCCAAATTGTTTAAAGGCAATTTCTGGAAATAGAAAGATTCCAAACCCGAAAACGGAAACAAACCATCTTCTTGATTTTCTAAAAATCCTGGTATATTTTATACCGGATTTAGAATAGTAACTTCTAAACTCTCCTAGATTTCATGCTACCACCACACATAATCATAGATATGCCGATATCGGCCAAATTCTCAACCTTTCTTCCAAGACAACTTTACAGCAGATGATCATATAACGACTTATGCTCGGTATAAATATTACCACCCCAAACAAATTCGGAAGGTGGGATTAATGATAAAAACAAGCGATTACTTTCGAAAATAACCAATTATATTAAAAATAAAATTTAAATCCAAACAACGTAAAACAAACACATTAATATTTAAATTTACTACTGAATTAAAATCCAACTAATAAAACAATCAAAACAATGAAATAACAGCGAACACAACTGATGGTGAACACCTAGTTTTGTGATGATGATGGACCCTGAGATGCAGATTGGTCTTGGGATGGAGAATGGCTTGAGCCATCTGTCCTTCGGCGACGACGCTCATGCCTCTCAGACTCGGCTGAAATAGAATCCTCCACGGGTGGCATGCGTCGTAGCATCTCTATTCGGAAGAAGCGCTGTGCTTCCATCTCAGTCCTGAGTACTGCATACTGGGCTTGTTGATGTTGGTGGATAGTCTCCATGTTAGACAAGATATCGTCCTGAACCCTTTCGAGCATTTCAAGTCTCGTCTGAAGGTTCGTTTGCTTATTTCGAACTACAATCTGTCTATCTCGGATATCTTCACAAATACCATAAACGCTTAGTATGAAGCGGTTTGCAACACTTGCATGCGTTCTAAATTAGAACTACAATTATCTAATGCATTGTCATCCAGACATGTCATATCCTCCCTTTCATCCTCCGACTCAACCACCTTTCCTTCAGACAACGGCCAAGTCTCTTGGATGCAATCCGTATAGATACTTGCATTAGAATGCAATTTGATCTTAATAGAAGCAGATTTTGCGACAGCTCTAAAGGAGAGCATGATCTTAGTGATCAATACGGGAAGAGGCGCCAAGCTTTTTCCCACTCCTCTAATCACATTAAACATTAAATCGAGGATGCAGAAATTATACTTATTTGTTTGCAAAATCCAGAGAACGTGCAGACATTGCAGACCGATATCGCTGACTTTGTCTTTGCCTAGGATGTTCCTACCAATCCACTGAGCTACAACCAGTTGATTGGTTCTCAGGGTTGACTGGCGGATGCAATGAGATGTCGGATTGTATTCACCCTCCACGATAGTATCTTTCATCAAAGCAGGAACTCCAATATACTGGGATTCCTGAATTGTCGTTACTAGGTTGCTTTCAAGCGTAATTCCTAACAGTTCAGCCAACAACTGTCTCGTTACTTCCCTCCTCATTCCTGCTAATTTTATGAAAATCCTATCCCCCTCCAATTCTCGCTTTTTATAAAACTGTTCTACCAAATCATAGTGATAGAACTCCTCAGTCGAGTACCACAGTCCGTTCCAATCCCTCCTAATCATCTCCATCGCCGTAAAATGGCGCTGAAATTTGTCGGTAAGAGAAACGCGTGCCCCGGCAAAATTCTTCGTCGTAGCGCCATTGAAGTTTTTGAGACAACTAATGGTTTTGTAGAGTGTGGGGGAGGCGAGTTTGAAGAAAACAACTAAAAACAACGGTGGTGGGGGTGGTGGCGGTGGTGGTCACTTGAATTGGTGGCTGTTTTCGGAGTTGGGGTGGTGGTGGTAATGGTTTGGAGAAGATTTTAGTTGGATTGAATTGCTTGGCGTGGGTGTAGTTAGGTTTTCTTCTCTCTCTCTTTTTTTATTTATTTTTTATTTATTTTTTATTTTGGTGTTCAAGGTTTGTTTTAAACCTTGGTAACTGGCGGGATTGGAAAAGGAAACACTATGCGTTTTTGGGAAGGAAGGAGACGCACAGACGTGCGTGCGGCTTGGGCCCAAGCCCAATTTGAATTCCGAAATTTTCCGATTTTTTGCGCAATTAAAAATTCAATTTGTAAACCGTTCGGGTCGATTTTGGCGAATGAGTTATGGAAATGATCAGTAGAGAATTTCCAATTCAATCATCCATAAAACACTCAATTCCAAACATGGGTGACGTATAAGAAGGTGGAAAACTCCTCGAAGTGTGTGTGTGACGTAAGTTATGCGAATGAAGGAAATCTAAGTTTAAGATAACGTCAACCCTTTTGAACTACAAGTAATGGGCCTAAGCAACACAAATGGAAAGTTCGAGCAATCCAAATGGACAGACCGATTGCCCACCCCCAAACAAATTTTTAAACACAAAATTTGTTCTAACGAGGGTCGTTTAAAGTCAGATTCCCAAGACTTGTTGGATTGCTATTTCTATGATTAAGAATTTTTTATTATTTATTTATTTATTTTAGTTTATTATAAGAAAAACGAAAAACAATAAATACATAATTCACCCCATAGAGGAACATGACTCAAAAACCGAGAAAACATGCAAAAGTGGAAAACGTGAATTATGTTAACCGTGGACTTAGGATCCGGTACTTACAGCCACACACTCCATAGGGAGGGCTCGGTTACCTGAATGGTGCACTTACCACTATATGGAAGTGAAAGGAAGTGCACCAATGACAAGGATCAATCCTCATAGAGAGGGTCCTGTAAAAGGACTTCCTCTACATCAGGGGACAGAAGTTCGTGAAAATGTTTTAACCGTTGACCATTAACTTGAAAGGTACTGTTGTCATTGGGATTTACCAAGGTGATTGCCCCGTAAGGGGTGACTTCAGTAACCAGAAAAGGACCAGACCAACGGGTTTTTAGTTTCCCTGGGAAAATATGTAGATGGGAGTTGTAAAGCAAGACCTTTTGACCGACCATAAACTCTTTGCGCAAGATTTGCTTATCATGAACACATTTCATGTTAGCTTTATAATCCTTCGCGAGATCGTAAGAATCGCTACGGATTTCTTCAAGCTCATTCAATTGCAACTTGCGTTTGACACCTGCCTCATAAATATTGAAATTAAGGCTTTTTATAGCCCACAGAGCACGGTGCTCTAATTCAACGGGCAAATGACATGGTTTCCCAAATACAAGTCTAAAGGGAGACATACCTATAGGAGTTTTGAAAGCAGTTCTATACGCCCATAAGGCATCCGATAGACGCTTCGACCAGTCTTTCCTATCAGGGTTTACTGTTGTTTCTAAAATCTTTTTGATTTCCCTATTAGAAACTTCTACTTGTCCGCTAGTTTGTAGATGATAAGGAGTTGCTACTTTGTGTGTAACTCCATACTTTTTCACTAGGGATGCAACAACTCTGTTGCAAAAATGTGTTCCACCATCACTAATGATGGCTTTAGGAATGCCAAACCGACAGAAAATATATTCTTTAATAAAAAATACAACGGTCTTATGGTCATTGCTACGGCAAGCTAGGGCCTTTATCCATTTAGACACGTAGTCCACGGGAACTAGAATATAAATGAAACCGTGGGAAACAGGGAAGGGACCCATGAAATCAATGCCCCAAACGTCAAAAATTTCTACTATCAAGACTGGATTTAATGGCATCATATTACGCTTTGTGATTAGCCCAAGTTGTTGGCAACGAATACACGTCTTGCAATGCACTTGGGCATCCTTAAAAAGGGTAGGCCAATAAAATCCACATTGAAGAACTTTAGCGGCTGTTTTCATCCCACTAAAATGGCCACCACACTTTTTGTCATGGCAGAACGATAGAACTTCATTATATTCATTTGGGGAATACAACGACGAATAATCTGATCCCACGCGATTGCTAAAAAGGTATGGCTCATCCCGGTGAGTATAACTTAACTCGGCCAAAAACTTCTTTACGTTCATTTCTTGACCAATTATAAGGCATAACATCAGCCGCTAAATAATTTACAATGTCAAAGATACCATGGTCTTTGAAAAAATAGCATACGAGATACTCATCGCGGGGGAAAAGAGTCGGTATGGACTCGGAATCACTCGATCGCCGTTTGTGAGTCTAGATAAGTGGTCGGCAACTACGTTTTCGACCCTCTTTTTGTCCTTTATTTCTAATGTGAACTCTTGCGGGGAGAAGGATCCATCGAGATTAATCTACGCTTAGCATCCTTCTTTGCAAGAAGGTACTTAATGGCTGCATGGTCCGTGTAAACTAAAGTTTTAGAACCAACCAAATAAGAACGAAACTTATCTAAAGCATAAATGGCGTCTAAGAATTCTTTTTTTGGTAGTTGAATAATTCCGTTGAGCATCGTTTAATGTTTTACTAGCATAATAAATAACAGTGGACTTATTATCCAGTTTTTGTCCCAAGACTGCACCAACGGCATAGTCACTAGCATCACACATGAGTTCGAAAGGTTTAGACCAATCGGGAGGCTGTATAATTGGTGCAGAGGTTAGGGCCGCTTTTAAAGTTTCAAAAGCCTGTTTACAGTTAAAATTAAAATCAAAGATTGCATCTTTCAAAAGCAGATTAGTTAAAGGCCTAGCTATTTTTGAAAAGTCTTTAATAAACCGCCTATAAAAACCTGTGATAAAAGTAAAATTGATATTTTACCTACGAAATGAACGATGAACTCAAAACGTAAGTAAAACTAAAACTTTCTTACTTGCTTATATTTTATCAAAGATTTCTACTCTCAATCCTATGAGATATAGTGGAGTACAGTGATTCGTTCCACTCCTAGTCCTTCCCCATGGAAATGATCTCTACGTATAAATAATCTACTTTAAAGTCTAATGAGAGATTTACGAAGTGGCAACTGGACTACGATGAAACTACCCACAAGATGCAACTAGTCGACTATTAGAACAACTATGAGAATGCTACGTTGATTCGATGATAAGGAGTTAGAGGGAGATTGATTCCACATTAACTCGACTTAATCCTATTACGATTTAATCGTCAGTAATCGAATTGAAGCGCCCCGAGAACAATTGGTTCTTCCTAATCCCTAATTACACATGGCATTTCTACCGGTTCATAACTAGCATGTGAGCGATTAAACCCATTCTCATGGTGAACTAATCGTTTCTAGAGTGGAAAGGAAATTACGACGACTTCTATGATGATAATCGGAATCAAGCTTTTTCATCAAGGCTTCTCAACCCCCTCTAATGGAGATTTAGCCGAGAATCATTACGCAATCATTTCCGATTAAATTAAAACTAAACATAATATAAAGAATTGAAATTTATTAATCTAAATTAAACAATAATTAAAATCTAATTAATAACTAAGAATTGAATAACAAGTAATAAATGAAATCTGATCTAACACAAATGTAAATGACAAGAATCGAAATTCACAAACTAGCTATTTTATTAATCAAACTAATTAAGAACAATGATTCTAAGAGTTTAATCTAAAACAAGAATTAGATTTGAAACTAAACTTAATTAAGAACAATTAAATCTAGATCTAGAAGCTATTCTAATGGCTACTTTCTATTCTAAGCTACTTTTATTTTCTAAATACCCTATCTACCATTAACAAAGAGTTAAGTTTTTGTTTTTATACTTTCAGATCCAAAAATCGTGCATGGGCTGGGAGCCATGTTTTGGGCCAGAGAATCAGGCCCAAAACCCAATTCTTTCAGTCCAAAAAGGCCTCTTCAGCTACAGTTGGCTTTAACAGACTTTTCGTCCACTTATCCTCTTCTGATTGGATCAAGGCTTAGACCATTGGAAAGCGCTTTTCGAGCCGGTCGTTTTGACATAAGGTAGGCCCCATTCCGAGGTATGAGTCCAAAGATATGGCCTTCGGAAGTTCTCATCGACTTTGTGTCTTTGTTTACGCCCAGCGTCGACTTTTCAACTTTTAACCGGGCTTTAGAAAGGCTTTGTCTTCTTTGAATCTTGGCCTTTAATCACGGAACTCCTTAGTAACCGACCTTTGCTCCTTTATCTCGCTAAAGTGGCACATTTATTTCGCACATAATGGACTTTGAAGCCCGAAATGCATAAAAACAAATGTCGGTGTTAACTCTTAATTATTACTCACATAATTGGTCTAAAAGTATGACTATTATAGGGTTAAAACTAGAGTTTTGGGCTCTTATCAAACCACCCCAAATAGCATTTTGCTTGTCCTCAAGCAGAGATGAAATTAGAATAAGTGACCAAAATGGAGTTTTAACTACTCTCGTTTATTTGAGTCGCGATTGCATTGACCATATGCAACAAGGCCTTAAACCACTAGGAATTCCCTAGTGGACGAGTTATAGCCTCGTGAGAGTTTTCGATGAAGGTACTCACAAACTTCATCTATACTACAACGACTAAGAAATAAAACTATTGTTTCCTTATTCATGCTCTAAATTAACTATATACCTCTCACTAGCAATGCATATAGAGTAATCAAGTGAAACCTAAGCTAATATATGCATAATAATCAATCATCTACAATAAACATATATACAATGAGTAATACTATGAAATGCCTAGCAGGTTCATTTCTGAAACTTCGGGATAGCATCCTTAAGTAGGTTCTCACAATAATAGTCAAGATACAACACTCACGATTTTTCCACTCAAGTTCATTTACTCCTCGTAATGCAAGTGGGCACACTTTACCTTACAATCTCAATAACAACAAAGGAAGCCGGAGTCGATCAAACACATCTGCCACTTACTATCACACTAACCTATTCCTAATTGAGCTAGAGGTCTTTATTAGGTGTTGCGGGGATTAGGAGATGGTTTAAGAAGGAAAGAAATAGATATTCAAAAAGGACAAGTCTGAGATAATAGAGTCTTTATATTATGTAACTTAGAGAAAATCTTGTTATTTTCTTTTGCTTCTATACCTTGTTTCCATCCTTAGCCATATATATATATATATTTTTTTTTCTTTGGCTTTTGACTCTTTTTATTCTATTTTTGGAGTTTTTATTTTATTTCTATTTCTATTTTTCTTTTCTTTGGATGGATCTTCTTTTCTTTATTTTCTGAAGCAATTAACTAACTTTTGTATACACATGCTTTCTCTTCTTCTTTCTTCCTCATTCTATTCTCAGACTTATCTAAATTGGGTAGGTTGATTTTTTTTTTTTTTTTTTTTTTTTTTTTTTTTTTTTTTTTTTTTTTTTAATTTTATTTTGAAAGGCTAAAGAAAGGTTCAGAAGGGCGACTAGCGGAAAATAATTCATAGGTTTGAATTTTTGGCTATATCGATCCAAAGAGGGCCTAAATTCTCGCTTAGGATATTGTTTAGTGATCAAGCAAGTGGACGTGTGATATCTCTATCCGGATTTTACTTCTCTCTTGTGTCATTTCTCAAATGTTTCGCTCATATAAGGCTTTAGGCTATATTCTCACAGGATTTGTAGAATAAGTACTCTAGCCTAGATTTCAGAAACTTACTGCTAACAATCATCGATACTCATGTAATATATTTATAGATAGATGCAAAGATTATTACCTACATATTAATCTAAGTTTCTATAAATTATTCTGATGCAAAAGCTAAGTGAGATTTCTAGATTGTTAAGAGCATAGAGAAGAAAAACAATACCACTATTCCTAAGTGTATAGCATGAACTTAATTATTTATATTTTTGAATTTTTGAAATTTTAACTAGAATACAAATGCATATTATACTTATCTATATTCTAACAGATGCCTTAATTACACGTGTTTCTATGCCCCCCCCCAAACAAGAAGCATGCTTTGTCTTCAAAGCATTTAAATAAAGAGGGTAGGAAAAATACAATTGAAACGCGTGAAATTCAGGGATATTTGCAAAACAAGGTTAGAACGTACTAATATAGGTAATAAAAACTGACGCAACTCTATAAGAGTTCTACCCATTATGGGGTTAACAAGAATGAAATTGCTTGGGACATAAGCAGACACTAACTAGAATGAAACTTACCTTATCTCCCGCATTACTCATTATCTTTCTCATTCTCTTCTTCCATAAAGAAGTGAGGTTCCTTCGTGTCCTGCCATGCCATGATAATTTGCCAGGCTTCCCGCCATTTATCATCTATTATTGCTAACCTATTAAGAGCCACTTGGTCTGACGGGGTGTAGGGTGCAACCTGATGAGGTTGTATCCTCCACCCTTGCCAAGTCATTGCATGGAAAGATCAAATAATACTATTGGTGGGTCGCACAGTGTCGACCATAATCCAATCCGTGAAACATGTACAAAAAATAGAAAAGAAACATAGCATAATACGGGAAATTAGAACAGGCATAAGAAGGTACTTATGCCTCATGCTATGGGATCGAGCTAAACTAGACATCAAGGTTCGGGGAAGGTCATGACACATACGTCCCGTGGCTAAAGCAAGGAAAGCGGCTGCAAGTGGCATCATTCACGTAAGAAAAACGCCATTCCCTAAAATGTTTAGCATGATCCAAAACATAATAGTTCCTATGTTCATGGACAAAGGCTACCAAAAGCGCGACGTTATATTCCCCTTGGTCCTCTATATGGAAAATGCATCGCGCCATACGACTCATGCAAAACTTCGTAAATGTAGACATACATATTATCTACCCAATAGCACCATGGGTCTTGTATTTCAGAGGGCATAGCAAGTCCAAGAACAAATGCTCGCAAGAACACGGTAATTTCCATTGGTTCATTATCAATGTTGATGGAGAACACTTGTTCTCCATCCGGTCTTTCAAAGAAAATACTGAGTTATCGTAAAAATAAGATGCTAGTGTTGGAGAATAAAGTGCATCAGGTCTTACCATAAGCGGCTCCCACCAACGCGTATGTGATCGCCTCATGAAAACCAAGTACCATAAGTAGTGCTTTGGAACAAATCTTGAAAGACTGTGCGGTATCAATGTTGGAGATGTCATCTCAAAATTACGCTCTGGAATAGGCTGCGAATGATCCGAAAACTACCATGAGAAAACTGGAATTTTTCGGGCGCCGCGAGGAAGTAGCGAGCGAAGCTCTCTTAGGTGCGAAGTCGCTCTGAAGTTTTGAAAATCAGTGTTTGGCTGGTCGGTCAGCTTCGGCACGAAGTCGCGCTCGACAAAAATTCAGAAAAAAAAGCGAAAGTGCCCTCCTAGGAAGCTGAAAGTCGCCGGAGTTCTTTGAAACTTCGGAAAATGAGCTAAAACTTGGGAATCGCGGGGAGTGAAAGGTGAGTGATGGAGGTTAGGGGGTAGTGTGAGTTGTGAGTGTAGAATGTATGAAGTTTATATAGGTTTTAAGTTGCTAAAGCGGATCGGGAAGTTGCCAAAAGTATTTACGGCGGTTTCGGAAATCCTAAAATTTCCAAACCCAAAGCGGAAACAAATCATTTTCTTGATTCTAAATCAAACCTAGTATCTTTTAGGTTGAATTTATGATAGAATCTACCTATTTAATCGATATTTCATCCAACCATGATACTTATTCATAGATATGCCTAAACGGCCATATTTTCACCTTGACTCCGCAATAAATTCTAAGACGAGGGTCATATAAAAATCATGCTGGAATAGATAAAACCACCCCCAAACAATTTGGGAAGGTGGGATCAATATTAAACAACCACGCATAATGAAAATAACCGCATTATATTAAAAATTTCATTCGAAGTACATTTCACTACAAAATTCAAATTACGGAAATAAAACTTACATTAAAATAAATGACAACAATGAAACTACAATTAAACATAGAAACATCAAACGATGCTATCTCTAACCACTCCGGTACTGGTAGCGGAGGGTTCACGGTCTGGAGATGGCTCCTGGGCTCTTGATGGACCAGCACCATTCGTCTTTCGGCGACGGCGCTCGTGTCTCGATGCTGTATCCTCAGAAGGAGAATCCCCGTGAGGTGGGAATCGTGCAAGCATGTCTTCCCGGAACTGGCGCTGAGCTTCTAGCTCGGCCCTCATTTGTTCCCACCTCTCATCCTCTCTCTGTGTACGGATCTCAAAGTTATGATGAATCGTTGCCTGTCGAGTCCGGAGGTCTTCGCAGATAGTGTTGAAGCTTAGCGATGCCACGATGAATCACAGCCATGCGTTACGCATCGACCGGCCTCTCCAAGGCATCCGCATCAAAACACGTCAAGTCCTCCTCATCCTCCGAAGCATTCTCATTTCCCCCATCCTCCTCAGCATTCTCGTTTCCACCATCTTCCTCATCCTCTACCCTATCCTCTGGCAACCTCCAAACTCGTTGGACACACTCCTTATAGATACGAGGGTTTCGGTGTAGGGTGATGTAAGTCCTATCAGTCGCCTGAGCTACTCTCAACTTCAGCATGATCTTGGTTATTAACACAGGGAGAGGTGCAACAGACTTCCCTACTTCCCTAATCATGCTAAGCAAAAACTCCAAGATACAGAACTCGTACTTCTGCTCTGGAGTATCCATAAGATGTGGAGGCAGTTCAGGCCGATGTCGCTGACCTTCTCCTTAACAATGAACGATTAACAGTAATTTTACGTATTCTAACTATCTATGCGTAAACACAAATAATCAATTTACGTAAATACGTGTTTATATCAATATTCCTACTCTCAATAATGAAGTAATATCAGAGAGTCAGGATTCATTCTACTCTTAAACCCTCAAGACTTAAATAGAATTCAACTACTCGACACAAAGAACAATGTGAGAGTAATGTGTTATATGAAATATCTAATCTACGATTATACTATCATTTCCCAAGCAAATCAAACAAGACATGGTATAAAGGTTTGAACTTTGCTTGTTCGAATTCAAAAGGAAACTACTAATGTAAGAATTGATTTAAACTAATAGTGACAAATACTAAATCAATGAATTGCAATAGATGTTAATGGAAAATGAAACTAGATTATCAAAAACAATTAACTTTATTAATCTAATGAAAAGTAACAATGATTCAATAATCTATATTAAAACAAGGTATGAAAACTAATTAATTAATGCAATAAAACTCAAAACTAGATCTAGATCTATCTTTTTCTAACCCTAAACTCCATTAACATTAGTTTTCCTAACCTAACTTATTTTCTAACCTAACTATCTACCATTAACAAAGAGCTAAGCTTTTGTTTTTATATGTTCAGATCCAAAAATCGTGCATGGGCTTGGAGCCACGTTTTGGGCCAGAGAATCAGGCCCAAAACCCAATACTTTCAGTCCAAAAAGGCCTCTTCAGCTGCAGTTGATTTCGACAGAATTTTTGCCCACTTCTACTCCTCTGATTGGGCCAAGGCTTGGACCATTGGAAAAGATCTTTCCGAGCCGGTCGTTTTGACGTAAGGTAGGCCCAATTCTGAGGAATGAGTCCAAAGATATGGTCTTCGGAAGTTCTGTTGACTTTGTGCACTGTTTCTGCCCGCGTGGGCTTTGACTTTTCATCTTTTGACTGGGCTTTACAGAGGCTTTGTCTTCTTGGAAATTGGCCTTTAATCATAGAACTCCTTAGCAACCGACCTTTGCTCCTTTATCTCGCTAAAGTGGCACATTTCTGCACATAATGGACTTTGAAGCCTGAAATGCATAAAAACACGTAATCAGTATTAACTCTTACTTATTATTCACATAATTGGTCTAAAAGTACGATTGTTAAGGGGTTAAAACTACAGTTTTGGGCTCTTATGATAAAAGTAAAATTGATATTTTACCTACGAAATGAACGATAAAACTCAAACCGTAAGTAAACTAAAACTTTCTTACTTGCTTATATTTTATCAAAGATTTCTACTCTCAATCCTATGAGATATAGTGGAATAGAGTGATTCGTTCCACTCCTAGTCCTTCCACATGGAAATGTTCTCTACGTATAAATAATCTACTTTAAAGTCTAATGAGAGATTTACGAAGTGGCAACTGGACTACGATGCAACTACCCACAAGATGCAACTAGTCGACTATTAGAACAACTATGAGAATGCTACATTGATTCGATGATAAGGAGTTAGAGGGAGATTGATTCCACCTTAACTCGACTTAATCCTATTACGATGAATCGTCAGAGTAATCGAATGAAGCGCCCAGAACAATTGGTTCTTCCTAATCCCTAATTACACATGGCATTTCTACCAGTTCATAACTAGCATGTGAACGATTAAACCCATTCTCATGGTGAACTAATCGTTTCTAGAGTGGAAAGGAAATTACGATGACTCTACGATAATCGGAATCAAGCTTTCATCAAGGCTTCTCAACCCCCCTCTAATGGAGGTTTAGCCGAGAATCATTACGCAATCATTTCCGATTAAATTAAAACTAAACATAATATAAAGAATTGAAATTTACTAATCTAAATTAAACAATAATTAAAATCTAATTAATAACTAAGAATTGAATAACAAGTAATAAATGAAATCAGATCTAACACAAATGTAAATGACAAGAATCGAAATTCACAAACTAGCTATTTTATTAATTAAACTAATTAAGAACAATGATTCTAAGAGTTTAATCTAAAACAAGAATTGGATTTGAAACTAAACTTAATTAAGAACAATTAAATCTAGATCTAGAAGCTATTCTAATGGCTACTTTCTATTCTAAGCTACTTTTATTTTCTAACTACCCTATCTACCATTAACAAAGAGTTAAGCTTTGGTTTTTATACTTTCAGATCTAAAAATCGTGCATGGGCTTGGAGCCATGTTTTGGGCCAGAGAATCAGGCCCAAAACCCAATTCTTTCAGTCCAAAAAGGCCTCTTCAGCTGCAGTTGGCTTCAACCGAATTTTCGTCCACTTTTCCTCTTCTGATTGGATTAAGGCTTAGACCATTGGAAAGCTCTTTCCGAGCCAGTCGTTTTGACATAAGGTAGGCCCCATTCTGAGGTCTGAGTCCAAAGATATGGCCTTCGGAAGTTCTGCTAACTTTTGTCTTTCATTTTACGTTTACGCGTCGACTTTTCAGCTTTTGACCGGGCTTTAGAAAGGCTTTGTCTTCTTGAATCTTGGCCTTTAATCACGAAACTCCTTAGTAACCGACCTTTGCTCCTTTATCTCGCTAAAGTGGCACATTTCGCACATAATGGACTTTGAAGCTGAAATGCATAAAAACACGTGTCGGTGTTAACTCTTAATTATTACTCACATAATTGGTCTAAAAAAGTATGACTATTCTGGGGTTAAAACTACTGTTTTAGGCTCTTATCAAACCACCCCCAAACAGCATTTTGCTTGTCCTCAAGCAGAGATGAGAAATTAGAATAAGTGACCAAAAAATGGAGTTTTAACTACGCTCGTTTCGCTGAGTGCGATTGCATTGACCATATGCAACAAGGCCTTAAACCACTAGGAATTCCCTAGTGGACGAGTTATAGCCTCGTGAAAGTTTTCCAGTGAAGGTACTCACAAACTTCATCTATACTACAACGACTAAGAAATAAAACTATTGTTTTCTTATTCATGCTCTAAATTAATTATACCTCTCACTAGCAATGCATATAGAGTAATCAAGTCGAAACCTAAGCTAATATATGCATAATAATCAATCATCTACAATAAACATATATACAATGAGTAATACTATGAAATGCCTAGCAGGTTAGTTTTGAAACTTCGGGATAAGCGTCCTTAAGTAGGTTCTCACAATAATAGTCAAGATACAACACTCGATTTTTCCACTCAAGTTCCGCTTACTCCGATTAATGCAGTGGGCTTTACCTTACAATCTCAATAACAACAAGGAAGCCGGAGTCGATCAAACACATCTGCCACTTACTATCACACTAACCTATTCCTAATTGAGCTAGAGGTCTTTATTAGGTGTTGCGGGGATTAGGAGATGGTTTAAGAAGGAAAGAAATGGATATTCAAAAAGGACAAGTCTGAGATAATAGAGTCTTCATATTATGTAACTTAGAGAAACCCTTGTTATTTTCTTTTGCTTCTATACTTTGTTTCCATCCTTAGCCACATTTTTTTTCTTTTTCTTTTCTTTGGCTTTTGACTCCCTTTTATTCTATTTTTGAAGTTTTTATTTTATTTATTTTTTTATTTTTCTTTTCTTTGGATGGAACTTTTTTTCTTTATTTTCTGAAGCAATTAACTAACTTTTGTATACACAGGTTTTCTCTTCTTCTTTCTTCCTCATTCTATTCTCAGACTTATCTAAATTGGGTAGGTTGATTTTTTTTTTTTTAATTTTGTTTTGTTTTGTAACAGGGTAAAGGATTTGTGGTTTATGAAAGGCTAAAGAAAGGTTCAGAGGGGAGACTAGCGGAAAATAATTCATAGGTTTGAATTTTTGGCTATATCGATCCAAAGAGGGCCTAAATTCTCGCTTAGGATATTGTTTAGTGATCAAGCAAGTGGACGTGTGATATCTCTATCCGGATTTTACTTCTCCCTTGTGTCATTTCTCAAATGTTTCGCTCATATAAGGCTTTAGGCTATATTCTCACAGGATTTGTAGAATAAGTACTCTAGCCTAGATTTCAGAAACTTACTGCTAACAATCATCGATACTCATGTAATATATTTATAGATAGATGCAAAGATTATTACCTACATATTAATCTAAGTTTCTAAAAATTATTCTGATGCAAAATCTACGTGAGATTTCTAGATTGTTAAGAGCATAGAGAAGGAAAATAATACCACTATTCTTAAGTGTATAGCATGAACTTAATTATTTATATTTTTGAATTTTTGAAATTTTAACTAGAATACAAATGCATATTATACATATCTATATTCTAACAGATGCCTTAATTACACGTGTTTCTATGCCCCCCCCCAAACAAGAAGCATGCTTTGTCCTCACAGCATTTAAATAAAGAGGGTAGGAAAAATACCATTGAAACGCGTGAAATTCAGGGATATCTGCAAAACAAGGTTAGAACGTACTAATATAGGTAATAAAAACTGACGCAACTCTATAAGAGTTCTACCCATTATGGGGTTAACAAGAATGAAATTGCTTGGGACATAAGCAGACACTAACTAGAATGAAACTTACCTTATCTCC
Organism: Coptis chinensis; assembly: GCF_015680905.1. Taxonomy (NCBI): domain Eukaryota; kingdom Viridiplantae; phylum Streptophyta; class Magnoliopsida; order Ranunculales; family Ranunculaceae; genus Coptis; species Coptis chinensis. The sequence goes on along the minus strand of NC_141456.1, from coordinate 10,754,017 downwards.
TGCATTACTCATTCTCTTCTACCATAAAGAAGTGAGGTTCCTTCACGTCCTGCCATGCCATGATAATTTGCCAGGCTTCCCGCCATTTATCATCTATTATTGCTAACCTATTAAGAGTCGCAGTGCGGCGGGGTGTAGGGTGCAACCGATGAGGTTGTATCCTCCACCCTTGCCAATCATTACCGCGGAAAGATCGAATAATACTATTGGTGGGGCGCGATTAATCGGCCGTAATCCAATCCGTGAAGCGTGTACAAAAATAGGAAAGAAACATAGCATATCACGGAAATTAGAAGGAAGGGCATAAGAAGGTACTTATGCCTCATGCTATGGGATCGAGCTAAACTAGACATCAAGGTTAGGGAAGGTCATGACACATCGCCCCGTGGCTAAAGCAAGGAAGACGCTGCAAGTGGCATCATTCACAGAAGAAAAACGCCATTCCCCTAAAATGTTTAGCATGATCCAAAACATAATAGTTCCTATGTTCATGGACAGGCTACCAAAGGCGACGTTATATTCCCCTTGGTCCTCTATACGGAAAATGCAGCCATACGACTCATGCAAAAACTCGTAAGTGTAGACATACATATTATCTACCCAATAGCACCATGGGTCTTGTATTTCAGCGGGCATAGCAAGTCCAAGAACAAATGCTCGCAAGAACCTGGTAATTTCCATTGGTTCATTATCAATGTTGATGGAGAACACTTGTTCTCCATCTGGTCTTTCAAAGAAAATACAGTTATCGTAAAAATAAGATGCTAGTGTTGGAGAATAAAGTGCATCAGGTCTTACCATAAGCGGCTCCCAGCCAACGTATATGATCGCCTCGCGAAACCAAGCACCATAAGTAGTGCTTTGGAACAAATCTTTGAAAGACTGTTCCGGTATCAATGTTGGAGATGTCATCTCAAAATTACGCTTTGGAATAGCTGCGAATGATCCGAAAACTACCCGCAGAAAACTAGAATTTTTCTGGTGCACGGAAGTCAGGGCACGAGTGCGCTCTGAAGTTTTGGAAATCCAGTGTTTGAGCGCGGGTCGCGCTCAGCTTGGGCACGAGTGCGCTCGACAAAAATTCAGAAAAAAAAATTGCAGAGCACGAGTGCGCTCGGAGTTGCTGAAACTCGGAAAATGAGCCGAAACGTGGGAATCGCGGGAGTGAAAGGTGAGTGATGGAGGTTAGGGGTAGTGTGAGTTGTGAGTGTAGAATGTATGAAGTTTATATAGGTTTTAAGTTGCTAAAACGGATCGGGAAGTTGCCAAAAAGTATTTCTGGGCGGTTTCGAAATCCTAAAATTTCCAAACCGAAAGCGGAAACAAATCATTTTCTTGATTCTAAATCAAACCTAGTATCTTTTAGGTTGAATTTATGATAGAATCTACCTATTTAATCGATATTTCATCCTACCATGATACTTATTCATAGATATGCCTAAACGGCCATATTTTCACCTTGACTCCGCAATAAATTCTAAGACGAGGGTCATATAAAAATCATGCTGGAATAGATAAAACCACCCCCAAACAATTTGAGAAGGTGGGATCAATATTAAACAACCACGCATAATGAAAATAACCGCATTATATTAAAAATTTCATTCGAAGTACATTTCACTACAAAATTCAAATTACGAAAATAAAACTTACATTAAAATAAATGACAATAATGAAACTATAATTAAACATAGAAACATCAAACGATACTATCTCTAACCACTCCGGTACTGGTAGCGGAGGGTTCACGGTCTGGAGATGGCTCCTGGGCTCCTGATGGACCAGCACCATTCGTCTTTCGGCGACGGCGCTCGTGTCTCGATGCTGTATCCTCAGAAGGAGAATCCCCGTGAGGTGGAAATCGTGCAAGCATGTCTTCCCGGAACTGGCGCTGAGCTTCTAGCTCGGCCCTCATCTGTTCCCACCTCTCATCCTCTCGGTAATGCGGATCTCAAAGTTATGATGAATCGTTGCTGTGTCGAGTCGGAGGTCTTCTAATAAAATAGTGTTGGCTTAACATGCCCGATGAATCACAGCCATGCGTTAGCGTCGACCGACACCTCTCCAAGGCATCCGCATCAAAACAAGTCAAGTCCTCCTCATCCTCCGAGGCATTCTCGTTTCCCCCATCCTCCTCAGCATTCTCGTTTCCACCATCTTCCTCATCCTCTACCCTATCCTCTGGCAACCTCCAAACTCGTTGGACACACTCCCTATAGATGCGAGGGTTTCGGTGTAGGGTGATGTAAGTCCTATCAGTCGCCGGAGCTGCTCTCAACCCGACATGATCTTGGTTATCAACCACGGGGAGAGGTGCAACAGCGGACCCCACCCCCCTAATCATGCTAAACAAAACTCCAAGATCTGAGAACTTCGTACTTCGCTCTGGAGTATCCATAAGATGTGGAGGCAGTTCGGGCCGATGTCGCCGACCTTCTCCTTCCCGGGGCGTTAGACCAATCCCGGGCTGCGGCCGGTGGTTGGTTCTAAGGGATGCGGCGAACACAATCGCGATCTCGCATTGTAGTTCCTTCGATGCTTATCCGCGTTCATCAATGGTTCTACCCCATTATATTGGGACTCCTGCAACGTGACATCGGATGGATTCTAGGCGAAATGCCTAGAATCTCAGCCAACAACCCAGTAGTCACTTCCTTCCTCCTCTTCGCCACTATTACAAAAATCCTAGTCCCCTCCAACTCCCTCGTATTGTAGAACCGTCGGACTAAGTCTTCGTGGTAATAGGCTTCAGTCGAGTACCATAAACTATTCGGTCTCTATCGATCATTTAAATCACCGTAAAAGCGGCGAAGTGGTCGCCGATAAAGCTTGCTCCGGTAAAATTCGGTGGTGTTGAGCCATTGGAAGTTTGAAAATGGTTTGAGGTTTGTAGAAGGTAGGGGGAAGCAATGAGGGACACCTCACTAAAAAGAACGATGGTGGTGGTGATGTGGTGGCGCGGCAGCACCAATTTTTTGGATTTTCCGGTTGTTTTTGTTGATGGAAATTGGCGGGGGTTGTGGGGTAGCGCGGTTGGAGTAGATTTGGGTTGGGTCTTGGATTGTGGGCGTGGGTAAATTTCGTTTTCTTTTTAATTTTATTTTGTTTTAGGATTTTGGAGCTTTGGTGGCGTTAATGGCGGTTTTGAGAAGATGACCGCGACTGTTGGGCTAAGGTAAAGGCCTTGTCGCGGCTGCCTGTGGGCTGGTTGGTATGAGTTGGGCCCAAGCCCAATTTGAAATTTTTGATTTTTTTCGGTTTTTCGCGAAACTTCAAATCAAAATTGCCGCTTCGTTACCGGTCTGATTTTTGTGAATGAGATATGGAAATGATCAGGAGAGAATTTCCAATCTAATGATCCATAAAACACTCTAATCTAACCGTGGATGACATATAAGATAGTGGAAATGCCTCGAAGTGCGTGCATGACGTACGTTATGCGAACAATTGAACTCTAAATTCATGGATTATGTCAACCCGAATCGTAATACAATTAAACGGCCTAAGCAACTGTAATGGGACATAAACATTCTAGGACGGAAAAACGAACACCCTACCCCCAAACAAATTTTTTACAACGAAGCTTAGAAAATTTGTTTTTAGCAGTGGGTCTTTTAAAGTCAGATTCCCGAGACTTCCTATATTACTATGTTTATTCTTTAATATATATATATATATATATATATATATATATATATATATTTTTTTTTTTTTTTTAATTTTTTTTTTAATTTTTTTTAAAAAAAAAAAAAACAATAAACAAGAAAGACATAATTCACCCCATAGAGAAACATGACTAAAAAATCTGAGAAAACATGCAAGAGTGGAAAACGTGAATTATGTTTAAACGTGGACTTAGGATTCGGTACTTCAGTACCACACACTCCCATAGGGAGGGCGGTTACCTTAATGGTGCACTCACCAATATATGAAAATGAAAGGAAATGCACCAAACACAAAAGTTGAGTCGTTTATAGTCAGATACTGGAGACTTTATCTAAACATATGTATGAACATGCAATTTATCATATATCAACAACCGAAATAGTTGTGGATCATTCCATAAATAAATATCACAGAAAACATATCCAAACACAATCAAGCACCAAGATTTCCTATGACGCAACCTAGTGAAATGAAAGCGAAGTCGGATAACCCTATTACGTAACCTAGCATGCACCTTCTTTTTCATTTTTGAATGAGTGGGTGTTCTAGTAAATAAGTGTGTAAAAGTGGATGGTTGTAGAGAATATGGTGGATATGGGTAAGTTGTAGAAAGAAAGCATGGAAAAAATGAGGATGTGGGTTTAGCACAAAACTCATTCATAGTGTAGGTAGGGACTGTTTCAAGTCTAAAAATGAAGGTGTTAAATGCTTTTGTCTTCTGAAGTATTTGTTTACTAGGTGGATTTAAAAACTTATGAAGCACAGAAGAAACAAAAGGATCGAGTGCAAACTCGAGATTCCTTTGAAAGGGTGGAAGGAGGGGAGTCGAGGTGGATGTTGTGCAAAGTAGTTCTTGATAGGGTGAATCATCACCTGCTCTAAGAAACTCATCGAATTGCTCATCTAGATTGGTCATATCCTCGTTACTATGATAGTCCTCTACATCTTTGAGAAAGTCATCTATCTCCTCCTCATCCGTAATATGTGTATCGACTAGTGTAGGGATGGAAATGTTGGAGTCTGAACTTCCAAAGGAAAGAAATTTGGGCATATGATTATCAGGGAACGTGTTGTTGAAATAATCTCGAGCAAAGCTCTCGATCATGCTAACCTCTCCATCCATAGACGAATCGGGTAACTGTGTCTTTGTTTTAAAAACATTGACTTCAATGACAAGATGGCCAAAAGACATGGACATTGAACCATCGCTGCAATTAATGGCGCGCATTGGCTGTTGCCGAGGGAAAGGACGCCCTAAGATGTTCGGGACAGAGTCGTTAACGATTTCTGTATCGAGGATGACAAAATCAGCCGGATAGTAGAAATCCTGAATTTTTACCAGAACATTTTTGACGACACCCTTAGGATACTTAATAGACCGATCAGCTAATTGCAACGTCATTTTAGTGGGTTGCATCTCGTCTAGACCTATTTGTCTATACAAATAAAACAGGAGTAAGTTAACACTAGCCCCCAAGTCTAATAACGCGGTCGTCGTATAAGAATCTCCTAAGGTGCATTGTACAGTAGGACGACCAGGGTCCTTGTACTTAACAATTCCATTATGTTCAAATAGAGTTGGGAATTGTTCTGTTAAAAAGGGGTCTTTTAGTATATTGGTCTTACGCCTAGTAGTACACAATTCCTTAAGAAACTTAGCATGGTGTGGTAGCTTTTTAATATCTTCGAGGAAGGGAATGTTTATAGTTAGATTCTTGAAAACGTCCCTAATCTCCTCATAATTAGTATCCCAAGTTAACATGGTTAATTTTTGTAGAAACGGTGGTTTCTGTCTATATTTAGCAATGGTATCACCTGGATGTTTAACCGTGGCTTGCTGTTTCTTAGGTTGTGTTGTAACTGGTACCTCTACAGTGGTAGGCTCTTCGGTTTCTATTTCGGTATCTAGTAAAATAGCAGGTGTAGGGGCTACTGGTGGGGTAACTATAGGCATAGTTACTTTGTTATCAACCACTCTGCCAGAACGGAGAGTGGTGATGGCCTTTAGCTCACCTACATTTTCATATTCATTGCTAGTATTATTGGTTACCTCAAAGGCTGTGTTTGTTGTTTTAGGATTAGGTATTGCGTGACCTGGCAACACACTTTTGGTTTGGGCTTTATCTTGAGCCAACTGTTGGGTTAAATTATTAACGGATTGTAGAATCTGTTGGTTAGATTGAGCCATGGTTTGGAAAAGTTTTTGGCTCACTTGTATGAAGGTGTCAAGATGATCCGGTTGTGTGGGTGTAGTAGTCACGGGTGGTGTGACTGGAACTATTTCACGTGAATTATTTATGGGTGGATTTTGATAGTTATTATTTACCGGAACGATACCTCTATTAGCATTATAATTATTATAATTACCTTGACTTTGTGCTTGACCTTGTCGAGGTTGCACTTGGTTGTTATAATTATTAAAATTACCCTGACCCTGTCCTTGTCGTGGTGGAGCTTGATTAAAACTTTGTGTTGGTCTAACATATTGATTATTGTACCCTGGAGGTGTGACGTGTTGGTTATTTCTCCAACCGAAGTTGGGATTTTGTCTCCAAGGTGCGTTAGGTTCACTATTAATGGAACAAGCCTGTTCATAGGCTATAGGACAGTGGAAGTCGGGATGCTCAGGGTTCCAACAGAAACTACATGGATTTGAATTTACATTCATGACGGGGATAGGCTTTTGCTGAACAGAAATGGCCTCTACCTTTTTAGTGAGTGATTCGATTAGAGTTTTAAGCTCAGGATCGTGTTTAATTTCAAACATACCGGCGGCCTTAATTTGTTACCCGTTTTTCCATAAACAGCTGAACAAGTTTAGCCCACGAGTCCACAGAATTAGGCGCTTGGGCAGTTAACCAAGACGCCGCCTTATCGGCTAAGGTGAAAGGGAATACCCTTAGTTTAATTTATTCCGCACCAACCGTAGGATGGTGGAATGTTGTTAGGACTTGTTCAATCCCTACGCGTAATGCCGATAAGGTTTTTCATGGTCTAATCCATGAAAAACGGGTAACAAATTAAAATATTTGGGGGATTCGAAATCCCTAATCGGTCTGCTAGAACGATGCAATATTTGGGGCTATCGCTCAAGGCTTTTGTAGAAGTCGAGAGAGAGTCTCTTCTTCGTCGGGCATCAGGTCGTGATGTGTGTGAAATAGTAGCTAGAGGTGTAGTGGGTGGTATACTAGATAGACTTGTTTGTTGACGTTGTTGTGTAATTACGTTCGGTGTTTTTGTTCGCCGGACCTTAATCTCATACAAGGCTAAAACCAAACTTAGCTAAACACATCAACACTCCAAACAATTCTCGATATACTAGTATAAACCTCTAACAGGGAGATGTGAGGTGTGGAAGAAAGGAATACGATTTGCGCCCTTGCTTCGCTTATGAATAGCGTCTTGTGTGGCGTGTTAGGTGTATATAACAAGTTAGAGAACCGAAAAACTTGAAAAATCAAAGTCAAAAAACAAAACCGTAGAAATCGGAAAAATTTGCTTAGTGGCGCTGGTGCTTCGGATAGAAGCTGGTGCGCTCCGTGTAACTTGAAGTTACAGTGTTTAAGAATGGTCGCTCCACATGGGGAGGGTCGCTCTTATTCCAGCTATAGGGCGCAGTGCGATCCTTATAAGCGTGTCGGCTTCGGTGTATATTTGTCGCGAAATTTTTCGACGCTGAGACGGATAACCACAGTATGAATCAAACAAGGGTGGGTGGGTGAAATGGGACTTTAAGAAAAGTACTTACACTACGAAAACAATATGAAAGTGAAACTAAGATGGCAGCGGCGCCATTTGATAAAAGTAAAATTGATATTTTACCTACGAAATGAACGATGAACTCAAAACGTAAGTAAAACTAAAACTTTCTTACTTGCTTATATTTTATCAAAGATTTCTACTCTCAATCCTATGAGATATAGTGGAGTAGAGTGATTCGTTCCACTCCTAGTCCTTCCGCATAGAAATATTCTCTACGTATAAATAATCTACTTTAAAGTCTAATGAGAGATTTACGAAGTGGCAACTGGACTACGATGCAACTACCCACAAGATGCAACTAGTCGACTATTAGAACAACTATGGGAATGCTACGTTGATTCGATGATAAGGAGTTAGAGGGAGATTGATTCCACCTTAACTCGACTTAATCCTATTACGACGAATCGTTGTAATCCGAATTGAACTGCTTCGCAGAACAATTGGTTCTTCCTAATCCCTAATTACACATGGCATTTCTACCAGTTCATAACTAGCATGTGAACGATTAAACCCATTCTCATGGTGAACTAATCGTTTCTAGAGTGGAAAGGAAATTACGACGACTCTACGATAATCGGAATCAAGCTTTCATCAAGGCTTCTCAACCCCCTCTAATGGAGGTTTAGCCGAGAATCATTACGCAATCATTTCCAATTAAATTAAAACTAAACATAATATAAATAATTGAAATTTACTAATCTAAATTAAACAATAATTAAAATCTAATTAATAACTAAGAATTGAATAACAAGTAATAAATGAAATCAGATCTAACACAAATGTAAATGACAAGAATCGAAATTCACAAACTAGCTATTTTATTAATCAAACTAATTAAGAACAATAATTCTAAGAGTTTAATCTAAAACAAGAATTGGATTTGAAACTAAACTTAATTAAGAACAATTAAATCTAGATCTAGAAGCTATTCTAATGGCTACTTTCTATTCTAAGCTACTTTTATTTTCTAACTACCCTATCTACCATTAACAAAGAGTTAAGCTTTGGTTTTTATACTTTTAGATCCAAAAATCGTGCATGGGCTTGGAGCCATGTTTTGGGCCAGAGAATCAGGCCCAAAACCCAATTCTTTCAGTCCAAAAAGGCCTCTTCAGCTGCAGTTGGCTTCAACAGACGTTTCGTCCACTTCTGCTCCTCTGATTGGATCAAGACTTTGACCATTGGAAAGCTCTTTCCGAGCCGGTCGTTTTGACATAAGGTAGGCCCCATTCCGAGGTCTGAGTCCAAAGATATGGCCTTGAAGTTTCACGACTTTGTGTCTTTGTTTACGCCCGCGTCGACTTTTCAGCTTTTGACCGGGCTTTAGAAAGGCTTTGTCTTCTTGAATCTTGGTATTTAATCACGGAACTCCTTAGTAACCGACCTTTGCTCCTTTATCTCACTAAAGTGGCACATTTCTGCACATAATGGACTTTGAAGCCTGAAATGCATAAAAACATGTAATCAGTGTTAACTCTTTATTATTACTTACATAATTGGTCTAAAAGTATGACTGTTACAGGGTTAAAACTATAGTTTTGGGCTCTTATTAACCTGCATGGCCTAGAAAGGTTCTAATATCACGGATAGTCCGTGGTTTAGGTAGAGTCGCTATCTTATCTAGTTTGGCCTTATCTACTTCGATGCCATCACTAGATACAATGTGACCTAGTACTATGCCCTTTTCACCATGAAATGACACTTTTCCCGGTTTAAAAGCGAGGCTCTTTTCTTCACACCGTGTCAAAACCTTAGATAGGTTAGACAAACGATCGTGAAGGAATCTCCATAGATAGAAAAATCATCCATGAAAACTTCCATAAAAAAGCTCTACCATGTCACTAAATATATGAAGCATACACATTTGGAAAGTACTAGGAGCATTACAAAGGCCAAAAGGCATTCGTTTATAGGCATACGTTCAAAGGGACATGTGAAGGTAGTCTTTTCTTGGTCATCAATATCAATAATAATTTGAAAATAGCACGAGTAGCCATCCGAGAAAACAATAAAAGCATGACCAACTAGGCGTTCGAGCATTTGATCTATAAAAGGTAAAGGGAAGTGATCCTTTAGGTGTCATAGCATTTAAACGTCGTAATCAATACGGATCCTCCATTTCATAGGACCTTGTGTGACAACATAGTCACCCCTTCCCGTTACGTACCATGGTAACTCCCGATTTCTTAGGAACTACATGAATGGGGCTTACCCATTCGCTATCGAGATTGGGTATATGATACCGCGATCGAGTAATCGTAAGACTTCTTCCCTAACCACCTCTTTCATGGCGGGGGGGTTCGAGCGCCGTGGGTTCGCGAGAAGTCTTCGCGTTATCCTCCAAATGGATACGATGAGTGCAAACATTAGGGTCAATTCCCTTAATGTCGGCTAGGGACCAACCAATCGCAGACGGATGTTCCCTAATCACCCGGATTAAACGTGTCTCTTCATCCTTAGATAACAGAGAAGATATAATTACCGGATGACTACCATCCGGATTAAGTTGAATATATTTTAACTCCGGGGGAAGAGGTTTAAGACATCGGTGGAAGGAAAATCAATTGATGTTTCGATGCGGGTCCTCATTTTGCATAATGAATACTTGCTTAGGTAGCAAGTCTTCATACTCGATATATGGAGCAAACCGGGCGGTCTACAATTGGTGTGGACTCAAGGATGGTGTTGACTTCCTTTAAGTAGGAGTCATTTACAAAATCTAAAGTTCAAAAGAAAGGAATTTGTACATATTGTTTTGGGAAGCGTGTTGTTAAAATAATCTTGAGCTAAGCTCTCGATCATGCTAACCTCCCCATCTATAGGCGAAATCGGTAAGCTGTTTCATCATTTTAAAACATTTACCTCAACAAGAAGATAGCCAAAAGATAAGGACATCTTACCATCAGCGCAATTTATAAGCTGGCGTTGGTAGTGGCAAGAAGGGGCCCTAAGATGATCGGTCTGAGTCGTTAGCGACTTACGTATCGAAGATAACAAAATCAGCGGGATAATAGAAATCCCGAACCTTAACAAGCACGTTTTCCACTACACCCTTAGGACACTTAATTGACCGTCCGCTAATTGCAACGTTATTTTTGTAGGTTGCATTTCTGTACACCTATTTGTTTATACAAATAATATGGGAGTAAGTTAACACCGCCCCGTGTCTAATAACTTGGGTCGTCGTGGTGTGGGAATCTCCTAAGGTGCATTTTATAGTAGGGCGACCGAGGGTCCTTGTACTTAACAATTCCATTATTTTTCGGATAAAGTTGGTAATTGTTTCGGTTAAAAAGCGTCTTTAGGTATGTTGGTCTTACGCCTAGTAGTGCACAACTCTTTAAGAAACTTAAGCGTGATTAGGTAGCTTTTAATAGCTTCGGAGAAAAGGAAGGTTTATCGTTAGATTTTTGAAAACGTTCCTAATCTCCTCAAAGTTGGTATCCCCGGTTAGCATGGCTAATTTTTGAGGAACGGTGGTTTTTTTCTCTATATTTAGCGTATGGCTCGACTTGATGTGTAACCTTGGCTTTTCGTTTCTTAGGTTATGGTTTAACTGGTACCTCTACGGTGGTAGGCTCTTGAGTTTCTATTTGGGTATCTAGTTCGATATCCGGTGTAGGAGTATCTTGATGGGGTAACTATAGGGCATAGTTACTTTTGTTATCAACCACTCTTCCGAGCGGAGAGTGGTGATGGCATTTAGGTCACCCTACGATTGTAGTTTTCGTACTAGTATTACCGTTTACCTCAAAGGCTGTGTTCTTTGTTTTAGGGTTTGGTATCGCTTGTCCGGAAACACGCCTTTTGGTTGGGCTTTCTCTTGGGCTAACTGTTGTATGCCCCGATTTATAGATTGTAAAGATCTGTTGGTTTGATTGAGTCATTGATTGGAAAAGTTGTTGGGTAACCTTTGTATAAAGGCATCGATACGATCGGTTGTGTAGGTGTAGTAGTCACGGTGGTGCATTTGTGGAACTATCTCACGTTGATTATTTATGGGTGGGTTGTGATAGTTACTATTGTTAACCGGAACGATACCTCTATTGGTATTATAACTATTATAATTACTCTGACCTTGTGCTACACCTTTGTCGTGGGTTGCGCTTGGTTGTTATAATTATTATAATTTCCCCGACCTTGTCCCTGTCCTTGCATAGGTGGAGCTTGATTATAGTTGTTTGCTTGCCTAACATTTTGGTTATTAAACCCTGGAGGTGTAACTTGTTGATTGTTTCGCCAACTAAAGTTGGGATGTTGTCTCCATGGGGCATTAGGAATAGGATAGCTATTAATGGAGCAAACATTATCTTGCTCTAATTGTTTGTTGTTCATAGAGAGGACAATAGAGTCGGGTGCTCGGGACTCAAACAGAAATTACATGGGTTGGAGTTTACATTCATGACGGGGATAGGCTTTTGTTGCACGAAATAGCCTCAACCTTTTTAGTTAGAGATTCGATTAAAATTTTAAGTTCTAGATCGGGTTTCATCTCAAACATACCCGGCCGCCTTAATTGTTGAAGAAGAACTAGCGGGCGGGGATATCATCACTACCCCCAATTGTTGTTTGCGTTTAGTTTGTTCTTCTAAAAATTTGTAAGCCTTCGAGGCTCCTTTACTTAGGAAACTACCCCATTCATTATGTCAAGGACTTCTTTATGGTGATGTTGAAGTCCTTTGAAAAGGCACGAACTAACGTGTCTTTTGCTAGGTTATGGTGTGGACACTCTATAAGCGATCGGTGAAACTATTCCAAGCCTCGAGAAAATGATTCATGAGGATTACGTGCGGAAAAAATGAATCTTGGAAAGCATCTCATCCGTCTTTAGGGGTGGGTAAAATGTTCCATAAACATTTGAACAAGTTTAGCCCACGAGTCCATTGAGAGTTAGCGCTTTGGGCGTTAACCAAGACGCTGCTTTATAAATTTAAGGTGAAGGGAAATACCCTCAGTTTAATTTGTTCCGCACCAACCGTAGGATGATGGAATGTTGTAAGGACTTGTTCAATCCTACGCATGTGTTGGTAAGGTTTTTCATGGTCTAAACCATGGAAAACGGGTAACAAATTAAATATGTTTGGGGGAATTCGAAAATCCCCCACTGAGTCTGCTAGAATGATTCAAGATTTAGGGCTATCGCTCAAGGCTTTGTAGAAGTCGGAGAGAGGAGTCTCTCTTTCTTCAGCCATTATGTCAGGTGTGGTTGGTGGGATAGTAGTTAGAGGTGTAGTGATTGGTATACTCGATAGATTTGTTTGTTGACGTTGACGGTTAATTACGTTCGGTGTTTTTCTCCGACCAGACCTTAATCTCATGCAAGTCTAAGTCTAAACATGAAAACAATCCAAACAATCTTGATATATTAGTATAAACCTCTAACTGGAGATGCGAGGTATGGAAGAAAGGAATACCTGATAGCGTCCTTGCTTCGCTTATGAATAGCGTCTTGTTTATGCGTGTTCAGTGTAAATAACAAGTTAGAACACTGAAAAACTTAAAAAATCGAAGTTCAAAACAAACTGTAGAAATCAGAAAAATTTAGCTTAGATGCTGGGCGCTTTCGCTTAAAGCGTGATCGCTCCGTGTATTTCAAGTTACAGTGTTTTAGTATGGTCGCGCTCAAGATGGGGGCGGGTTAGCTCTAAAGGTTCGAGCTTATGGGCGAGTGGCTCCGTGCAAGCGCTTGAAGGCCTTCGGTGTAATTTTGTCGCGGAAGTTTTCAACGCTGAAACGGACAACCACAGTATGAATCAAACAAGGGTGGGTGGGTTTAATGGGACTTAAAAATGACTAATTATACTATGAAAACAATGCTAAAGTGCAACTAAGATGGCAGCGGCGCCATTTGATAAAAGTAAAATTGATAATTTACCTACGAAATGAACGATGAACTCAGAACGTAAGTAAACTAAAACTATCTTACGTGCTAGATTGCTTATCAAAGTTTCTACTCTCAATTCTATTGAAATAGAGTGGAGTAACAAATTCGTTCCACTCCTAGTTCTCTAGCATGAAGTGTTTTCTAATCTAATTAATCAGTCTTAAGTCTAATGAGAGCTTTATGAAGGGTGTTATACTACGATACAATATGAAATTGATTATGTTGAATTTAAACTACGAATGCTATGGAAATATGATTGTTTTTGAATCTAGATAAAGGATTAGAGGGGAATTGAATCCACCTCGAATCCAACTTAATAACCTAGCATAGATTCTTGTATCTCGATTCTTACGTTCTTACGGCAAGAATTTCGAGTTCTAATCCCTAGTGTTCATGGCATTTCTACCAAATACTAACTAGCATGTGAGGTCGTCCACCCATTCTCATGGAGAGTCACGACCTTCTAGAGTGGAATAGATTCTACAACAAACGCTACTACACTATACCACTAAGTTTTCATCAAAGCTTCATCAACCCCTCTAATGGAGGTTTTAGCCTTTAGTCATCAACCCATCATTTCCCATTGAATTATAACTACTCATCATATTAAAATTCTAACTTAACTAATTTAACTAACAATGTTTCAATCTACTTAAACTACGAAATGATAATCAACAAGAATTAGAACTAGATCTATAAATTGAAATGACAAAAATTGAAATTGACAAAATAACTATTTTATTTATCTAATCAATTAAGAACAATGATTCAAAGACTTAATCTAAAACAAGAATTGAAAATGGAACTTAAACTTAATTACTCTACTGAAAACTAGATCTAGAATTCTATATAGTTTTAGGTCTAACTAGCTACCCTTAACAAAGAGTCAAGCTCTTGTTTTTATACTTCCAGATCCAAAAATCGTGCATGGGCTTGGAGCCATGTTTTGGGCCAGAGAATCAGGCCCAAAACCCAATTCTTTCAGTCTAAAAAGGCCTCTTCAGCTGCAGTTGACTTCAACAGACTTTTCGTCCACTTCTGCTCCTTTGATTGGGTCAAGGCTTAAACCATTGGAAATCTCTTTCCGAGCCGGTCGTTTTGACATAAGGTAGGCCCAATTCTGAGGTCTGAGTCCAAAGATACGGCCTTTGGAAATTCTGCTGACTTTGTGTGCTATTTCTGCCCGCGTCGACTTTTCAGCTTTTGACCAGGCTTTAGAAAGGCTTTCTCTTCTTGAATCTTAGCCTTTAATCACAGAACTCCTTAGCAACCGACCTTTGCTCCTTTATCTCGCTAAAGTGGCACATTTCTGCACATAATGGACTTTGAAGCCTGAAATACATAAAAACACGTAATCAGTACTAACTCTTAATTATTACTCACATAATTGGTCTAAAAGTATGATGGTTAAAGGGTTAAAACTACATTTTTGGGCTCTTATCAGTGGACTATTGCCAATATTCATGGGATCAGCCCTACTAATTGTATGCATCATATTCATCTAGAGGAGAATGCTAAACCAACCCGTGAATTCCAGAGACTGCTTAATCCTAACATGAGAAAGGTAGTGAGAGCCGAGGTTCTCAAGTTGTTAGATGCGGGTATCATTTATCCCATCTCTGATAGTCAATGGGTGAGTCCAGTTCAGGTTGTCCCTAAGAAGTCTGGTATTACGGTAGTTAAAAATGCGAATGGCGAGTTAGTTCCTACCTGTATGACTACTGGGTGGCGTTTTTGCATTGACTATCGTAAGTTGAATCTAGCCACTAGGAAAGACCACTTTCCTCTTCCTTTTATTGACCAGATGCTTGAACGGTTAGCCGGTCATAAGTATTATTGTTTTCTCAATGGTTATTTCGGTTATTACCAAATATATATTACACCTGAGGATCAAGAAAAGACTACATTTACTTGTCCTTTTGGAACTTTTGCCTACCGTCGTATGCCATTTGGGTTATGTAATACACCCGGTACCTTCCAGAGATGCATGCTTAGCATTTTTTCTGACATGGTAGAAAGGTTTCTTGAGGTGTTTATGGATGATTTCTCCGTATTTGGTGATTCTTTTGATGATGGTTTGCACCATTTGGAATTAGTGTTAATTAGGTGTAAGGAGAAGAATCTTGTGTTGAATTGGGAGAAATGTCATTTTATGGTTCAACAGGGTATTGTTCTTGGTCATATTGTTTATGCTAAAGGAATTGAGGTCGATAAGGCTAAGATTGATGTCATTTCTAGTCTTCCACCACCTAAGACAGTGAAAGATATTAGGTCTTTTTTAGGTCATGCTGGATTTTATAGGCGATTCATTAAGGACTTTAGCAAGATTTCTCGTCCCTTATGCAATTTACTTGGTAAGGACGTCGATTTTGTCTTTGATGATGATTGTTTGAAAGCTTTTGAGAAGCTTAAGCATTTATTGACTACCACTCCTATCATACAACCACCTAATTGGAATGTACCTTTTGAGTTAATGTGTGATGCGTCTGACTATGCTATTGGGGCTATTTTAGGTCAACGGTTTGATAAGTTGCCCCATGTAATTTATTATGCGAGTCGAACTCTTAATGATGCCCAAATGAATTACACTACAACCGAGAAGGAGTTGTTAGCTGTTGTGTTTGCTTTAGACAAGTTTAGGTTTTATCTCATAGGGTCTAAGGTTGTCGTGTTTCTTATCGATCATTCGGCTTTGAAGTATCTTCTTTCTAAAAAGGATGCTAAAGAGCGTCTTATTCGTTGGGTCATCTTATTACAAGAGTTTGACATTGAGATTAGGGATAAAAAGGGTACAGAGAACGTGGTCGATGACCACTTGTCTAGGCTTATAATAGAGTCTTCTACTAGTCTTTTGCCTTTGAATGAGTCCTTCCCTGATGAGCAACTTTTTGTTGTCTCCCAGTTGCCTTGGTATGCAGATATTGTTAATTATCTTGTTATAGGTCAGTTTCCTTCTCATTGGAGAAAACAAGATAAATCTAAGTTTCTTCTTTGAGGGTTAAGTTTTTTTAAGGATGACCCATACTTGTTTAAGTCATGCCCTGATCAGATTGTTAGGAGATGTGTTCCTGAGAGTGAGTTTCGTAGTATTCTCTCCTTTTGCCATGACCATGCATGTGGTGGTCACTTTGGTCCTAGGAAGACGGCTGCTAAGGTTTTGCAGTGCGGTTTTTATTGGCCTACTCTCTTTAGAGATGCACATGAGTTTTGTTTAGGATGTGATCGATGCCAGCGTACGGGTAATATTTCCCATAGGAACATGATGCCTCTCTCCCCTATTTTGGTTGTTGCTTTTTGATGTGTGGGGTATAGACTTCATGGGTCCTTTTCCTCCTTCCTTTGGTTATCTTTATATCCTCGTCGCGGTAGATTATGTTTCTAAATAGGTTGAGGCGGTGCCATGTAAAACGAATGATCACAAGGTTGTAGTTAACTTTTTGAAATATAATATATTTTCTCATTTTGGTACTCCTCGTGCAATTATAAGTGATAATGGTACTCATTTTACGAATCATGTGTTTGAATCTTTAATGAAAAAGTACTCTATTACTCATAAACTTGCTACCCCATACCATCCCCAAACTAGTGGCCAAGTTGAAGTATCTAATAGGGAAATTAAACGGATTTTAGAAAAGACGGCAGTGCGACCGTAAGGATTGGTCTCAACGTCTTAATGATTCCCTTTGGGCTTATAGGACTGCTTATAAGACTCCCATTGGTATGTCTCCTTATAGGCTTGTGTTTGGGAAGGCATGTCATTTGCCTGTGGAATTAGAACATCGTGCTTTTTGGGCCATTAAAACTTTTAACTTTGACATGTGTAGAGCAGGTTCACAACGTAAGCTCCAATTGAATGAGTTAGCTAAGTTAAGGAATGAGGCATATGAGAATGCCAAGATTTACAAAGAGCGGACTAAGATTTTTCATGATAAATCTATTCTTCGCTGACATTGCGTCTTTTTCCTGGTAAGTTACGTTCTAGGTGGACTGGTCCTTTCATTGTTAAAACTGTTTTTTCTCATGGTGCTGTTGAGATAGAGGATCCTATGGATGGTCATGTGTTTAAGGTTAATGGTGAATGCTTGAAACAGTATCTTGATGGTTTTGCTAATAAGGACGTGGAAGAGGTGGATCTTATTGATCCTATTTATCATGACTGAATGAGTATGCTTGTTGTATTTTAGTAGTTTAGGTTTTGTTTTCTTTTGTAAGAGTCACTTCGCATTGTTCCCAAATACTTCATTCTAGCCCCTAGTCTCCATTTGGGTTAACCAATGAGAAGCATATTATTGTGATTTTCAGGTTATGACAGGTGTTATATTTATGAAATGTCGAAAATACAGAGGAGACTCTGTCGTTTTTTTTTTTGAATTTTGGGGCATTCATTTTATGTTTCGTTGGTAGACAAAGTGCTAATCTAAGAATTGGGTGTGCGAAGCATTAAATACGCTAGAGGCGTTAAGCAGAAGCGCTTATGGGAGGCAACCCATGTTTTTATTTTTGTTGAGTCTTTTGTGCACGTGTATCATGCATTCCACTCTAGCACCTTTTCTCCGCCTTTTTGGAGACGTGTAACTCCATGGGATGAGACACGTGACACATTTTAGTCATTGTAGTAACTTGGTCCTCTTTTATATTATCATTGTTATATCTTTTGTGAGGTACTAATTTCTACAGGTGACTCAAAGATATTATTTTTCGTTTTTGGAAGCTCTTGGTAACCTCTTTCTTTATATACTTTTACTTGTCCATGTTGTTATCTTTTAAATTACGCATCTATGTTAACATTGAGGACAATGTCTATAAGAAGTTTGGGGGTGGGAACAAAATGTTTGTTTAGCGAAAAATAAATATGTCCAACATGGTATGATTAATGGTGATTTTCTATGATGAGATGAAATTAAAAAAAAAAAAATGTCTAAAGCCATTGATTTTCAAGGAATCTATGAAGTTAAGAGTCACTTTTGAAGTTATTGTTGCTTTTAGACTATTTTCTACCTCTAGAAATAGATTTTGTTGATGAAAGTTTAAGCCAAAGTGGAATATGCAATATTAGCCACCTGATACATGTCAAATTGAAGAGTAATTTAATCTCCTAGTGAACTAGAAAAGGAATATAGAGACTTAACCCATGAGACTTGAGCCTTTGAATTTCTTGGAGAGTCTTTACGTAAATTCAGAGTCCAAGTTGACTCATTCATTCTTCTGTGCTTAAATTCGTTGTATAGTCTCATTTTTTTCTTGTTTTGGTCGATCACGAAGTGACATCAACTGGGGAGATAGCCATTAGGTCTTGTAGTCTATTCGAAGCAGAATATCATATTGATAAGTCAAGTAGTAAGCCAATTAGCCTTTATTTATACCACCTAGTAGGATCATCATGTTAACCCTTTTGAGCCTTAGATATTAAGCCTTTTCTTCTTAAACCAACTATCCTTAACCTAACTCTAAATAAGGAGTGTAAACCCATATTATTAGCCTTACCCATATTTCTGAGGATTTCTAAAGGACTAAAGAGAAAGTTAGAAGAAGAAGATTCTAAAGGGAAAATTTACTAAAGTCAAATGAAGAAAATCATTCCTTTTGCTCAAAGTGATACAATAGAAAAAGAATAAAAAGAAAAAAATATATATAAAAAAAAAAAAAAAAAAAAAAGAAAGAAAGAGAAATCATTGAGCAGAAGTAGTGAGAAAGTCAAGTAATGTGATTTACAAAGTGAAGAAATTTTTCCAAGGAGTACAAGATGGTCTTTAGTTTATTCTCAGAAATTTTTTATTCCTTTTTACCTTTTTCTTGTCAGCCTATCCTAAGCCCCGTCTTAATACCCAGACTTATCACAAAAGTATGATATGAAGTGCAGAATAGGTGAGAGGATGCTAAAGTGAAGGACCCGACACTTCACATGTGATTGATATTCTTTTCATGAGACTAATTTGTTTTTGAAATTTCATATGTCCGTCTTTCTGGCTAAGTATGTGGGATGCCCTACTATTTTACTCATTTCCCTGCATACAGAGGTAAAATTGAAACTTATCTGAGAGAGAGACTTTCTCGTGAGTGTATGAATGGTGAGGATTGAGGTTGATATCTTCTTTGGATAGTAAGTTAGGAATTCCGTTACTTGGATAAGAGACCGTATCAGTTTGACTAAACACACACACACTTTGGTTTGGAGTAGTTGTAAATCTTTTCTATCTTTGGAAGTAGTGATGAGTCTTGGTGATGATGATGTAAACTGTGATAATTGCTAATTTTTGAACTTGTTTATCAGTGGGAGACAAAGTTCTTTTATCTCTGAGAAAATTATATCACCATTGGTTATGCCATGTTAATATTTGTGGGTACCGTTTCTGAAAACCCTCACGAGACTAAACTCGTCCACTAGGGGTAACCTAGGGGTTTAAAGGCTTGTTACATATGCTAAGTGTAATCGTGATTCCTACGAAAGTGAGTTAGGATTTTTGTTTTTCTGATTAGTTTAATTTTAGTTTTGCTCGAGGACTAGCAAAATATAGGTTTGGGGGTATTTGATAAGCGCATAAATGTTATATATTTATGCTCAATTTTATATTAGTTAGTCCGTTTATTTTATTTGTTTGATTTAGTTAGTGTGTTTTTAGTGATTTTGCAGGATTGGAGTTAACTTGATTAAAAGTGTTGAAATTGTCGAGATTCGAAGATATTAGTGTGTGTACGTTGATCTAGTTCAGTGGAGGTACCCAGTGTTGGTCAAGATATTATTTGAGTGCATTGGATTTGGCCTTGTTGTTTGCTAATGAGAATTTGGACTCGGTACTTTAGATTAGCATCTGATCAGTAACAGGGAAGCAAGGCTATAACTATGAATATTCGGAATGCACATAAAGACAAAACTTAAGTGGGCACGTGACCAAGGTGGAAGCTTCCAATCCATGTGATTGTTCATGACCGAAAGCTTGGGTCTGTTTGATCCAATATGAGCCAACAGGTGAGGCGTGGATTGTAGAATACATGGGCCCAAGTTAAGTTGGCCTAAGAACTAAAGATCAATTAATAGAGGCGCATGTGCACCCAACTAATATCATATCCGATACTCACACCTCAAAAGCCGCACCCACCAAGTCATTTGTTGGCTATGAACTTAGCTACCTGGACCACTAGATAAGTCCTTTAGTTTCCATCCTTCTCACGAACAAAAGAAAACATTCCCTCTAATTCCGGCAATACAAATCAAATATCCGAACCAATCGAGCCACTGAATCTAATGTCTATCCTATACAACCCGGACTACCTGATTGGCACTTAGACTCCTTGGTTATCTTGGAAAACAATACCCATCTTTTGGGATTGGATTTTCTAGTTGGATTTTCTTTTTGGATCGAAACCGAAACTCTTGCGACCGACTTCGAATTCCATTCGAAATCAAACACTGCCCTAACCAAACCTCTATATATACAAGGGGAAACAAAGCGTTCCAGAATATCCAGAAAATCAGATCTTGGGGGAGGAGAAACTCGAGTTAGCGCCCGGAATTGAAGCTTGGGCAAACCGAATTGGGAGAAGACGACACCACTGCTGGACTACGGTTTTGCGATGATTATCTCTTCTTTTAATTTCGTTTTTTCCTTCATTCATATTGTTATGTGTAACTAAACCCAAGTCTAGGGATTAGATGAAGCCCTGTACTACTGTTTGTGTATTGAGATTAAATTTAGTGATTACCAGTTCGTTCAATATTATTTTATTCTTCTAGTTTCATGTATTGATAGCTAGCTTATATCTTTCATATAGTATGTCACGTATGCTTTATAGTTCGGTATTCGTTGCCATTAGTTAAGCTTGTTTTAACTGTTGACGTCAAATTTAGATATTATTCGTGCCGTAAAAAGACGAGTAATCTTTTAAGTTTGATTTGTAGTGCCGAAACTTTAGAAGATACATGTTTAGTTAAAAGTTGTCACGATCATATCTTCGAGAAAGCAGTTGATTCTCATCGATAATGCTACTCGTATAAATCTGGAACATTGAATTTGATTCTAAATATACAAACAGAAGTCAAGATGGATTCGATAGTCCTAGAATTCTCTTCCTATTTGATAAAACCCAATTATTTTGTTTATAGTTTTCATAGTTTAGTGAGTAGTTAATTCAATTTTCCATAAAAAGAATATTGTCTGAATTAGTTAAGTATAATTTTAATACTCGTTTGTCGTAAGTAGCAATCCCTGTGGGATCGACCCGTTTGCCGTCGCAACTATTTTCAACGATAGCTGTGCGCTTGCGGTTTAACTAAGGTTTGATTAGTCTATTTAATTAGACCGACTAATTTCCTATCAGCAATCCACTAGGTTCGGAAAACAACTAAATTACAGTAATACTGCCAATCCATGTCTGTTACTTACTAAACATTAATTTGGGTGGAGGCTGTGAGATCTCATTTACTGCATCTCTTCATCACTTACGTGATACTAAAATTCAACAGAACTGAAAATTTACTAGGTTCATCCGGAGTCCAGTTTAGCATCTATGGTCCATCCAATTGCCATTTTTTAGTAAGAAACATTTGCTTTCATTAGAAACACAAATGGAAAGTCCCTTCCAAGTGTAGACCAGTATTTGTGAGACTATAAGAGCAATCACAGTTTTAGTATTACTGTCCACCCGGGATAACTGGTTATTAGTAAAGAGTCCTGTATTGGGCGCCACTAGAATTGGATTGGGCAGCCTCCAGCCCAAGCCCAAATATCAAAGCCTAAAACAAAGTCCAGTACACCCCCACCTAAATCACGAAACTGGGAAAACCTACTCGAATCGGTCATCTCTCTTGCGATTTCTCTCCACAAACCCTCTTGCGATTTTCTCACAATCATCCTTCAATCATCGTGATTTTTTTTTTTTTTTGGGAAGTGTTGCCCAATCCACCGGTATCATCTCTCTTAACCAAACTTCGAGCTTTGTAACCTTAAAAACTCAAAACCAAACTCAACCAAACCTTTGTTTTCTTGTAGTTTTAATTCGAGTTTCATTTGGATTCAAGGACATCATTTGGATATTGGATTTGCATTTGGACACTTTCTTCTCAAGAAATTGTAAGCTTTTTTTTTCTTGAGTGGGTTGTTTGGAGTTTGTTTTTGGTTTTTGGTTTCAGTTTATAGTTTAGTTGTAATGTAGTTATTGGTTTCCTACTTTGTGTTCTTATTACATGTATTGAAATGGAAAATTGGATTGCTGCATTATTTTTCCACAATTGAATGCAATGTTAAAGAATGTAAATATGTATAGTAAAGAAAAAAAAATTATGCATTAATCAAGATTCCTAAAGGAAGATTTTAAACTAGTGGTTTGCAACCTTATTGATGTTATTTTTTTTTCAAGAAAATGGTAGTTAGATGGAAGAAGAAGATTTCATTTTACAAGAACATTAGAAGTAGACTGTTAAAAGAACATCGTAGACTATTATTACTTATTCTAGAACATTGTAATATATAGAACTAATATTATCATCTTATTGTTAATTTTTAGATGTTTTCTCCCTATCTGCGAATACTATGCCTATTTGAGTTATATATATTGTACACGATGAATTTTGCATACCAGAAAGTAAATTTTTGTTTCAAGTTCACATAACATTATATGCTAGTTTGGCTTTCCAAATTTTTGTTCCCAAATGATTGTTGGTTTTTAAAGAGGAATATATGAATAGAGAATTCTACTGTGTTCAATATGGGTCTGTGGAGGGTGATAGTTGAAGCAAGTGATACTCTGTTGTCTGTTAGTTGTATTGGCGAAGAGAAGCAATTAGATCTGTTTTCATTGATAGAAGTAGAATAAACATAAATGAAAAGCTTGATGCTCTTTTTTTGGGATTAGGGTATACTGGGACTTAAGAAATGCAATACTATCGATTCAGTATCATTATTTAATTTGGTCAGGAAAGGAGGAGTTAATTTTCTTGGAATATGGGAAGAGTACTCGAAAACAAAACTTCTCAATAACACAAAGATAATAGTGATGTACTTTTTAGTAGATGAAACTTATGAGTCACAGTCCCCTCTGTAAGGCTACCATTTTGGGGCCATGTGTGTCTCCTTGAAGCCTTTATTGGAATAGAAAGGGGACATATTAATTCGGGGAGATATAAAGCGGCCTAGTAGGAGTTTTACATTAGAGAGACATACTCAAGAAATGACTTTTACATGAGAGCATCAATACGACGAGAAATCCCTAGTTTTAATTAAATTTATCTAGGGTGTTGTAGTTGAACTGATTTTCCCTATCAATGTATGCATTTATCTAGGTCATTCACCTGAGTGTTGTAGTCATCTTATGCTAGTGTTTTGGAACTGTAATAGTTACTAATACTTGTTTTATTTTTCTTTGTAGCAATGTGTCTTTAATCAAAGAATGTTATGAATGTAGCGAAAACTACATTCAATGGTGTAAAGAAGTTGTTTAGTGGCGGCGGTTCCTCTTTGGGTCGCGGTGACGCGCCTGAGCCTGAGAAGAAGAGAGAAAAGGGGTTGAAAACAATGACTTCAGTCCGTAGAGGCGATGGAAAAGCAGATGATGATCCTACGAATGTAGGTGATGTAGAAGGAGTGAAGAAGAGATAAAGGAGTGCGGGCACCTCGGCCTCAGTGCGTAGAGGGGACCACAATAAGGTTGTTCCGAGTAATGTAGAGAGTGAAAGTGAGAGTGAGAGTGAGAGTGAGAGTGAAACTGAGATTAATGTAGATGAAGATTTAGATGATGTAGATAAAGATTTAGATGTAGATGTAATTATAGTAATGGATCGTAGGAAGAGTATAGTTAATGATGATGGGGATGATGACAGTGAGGATGGAGATGATGGGGATAATGATGGTGATGAAGAGGAGGAGGATGATGATTTGGAAGAAGAAGAATTGATGGAAGTTGAAGCACCGGTCAAAGTCCAAACACCTCTAGTGGTAGACTATGTGAGAAAATCCAAGGATAATTTGGAGTACACACGAGGTGTATATGGTGGTGGCCCTACTGAGTCAGAGCTTCTGTATGACTATTCGGTGCATGTGGCTCGTGATGTTTGGGAACATAAGGTATTATCATAGACTTAGTATCTTGATTTTCCTTTGTCTTTACAAAACCTTTTGCTTCTCCTCATTGAGTCTTTGTTGTTTCAGGCAGAGCACGGAGTGTTGAAGTGTGTTTCGCATCTATCCAAGTTAAGCCAATGGGATCTCAAGAATGAGTTCAAAGATCTCCCAGATTTGAAAATAAGCTTAAGAGGACTGGGTTTTATGATATGGTATTTGGGTGTTACAAACATCAAGATCCAGCGTTGGTCTCTGCATTTGTAGAGAGGTGGCATATGCCATTTAGGGAGATGACTGTGACTTTGGATAATGTCTCCCAAATCCTAGGCATCGTAATTAGAGGCAGAGCAGTGAGAGGGAACACGGAGTTGACCCGTTCACAATAGGAGAGTCTCCTACACCGTGCTCTGGGTGTCTCGGAGCCTGTGATTAAAGTGGAGATGGACGCGAGCCGGTTCATTTCAAATGTAAGGCTGGAATTCCTGTGGAGTCAGTTTGCTGGGAAGGTCTGCGATAAAGGGGAAGGTGTCGACTTTGACGGAGGTACATAGGGCTGTAAGAGCTTATCTACTGTTTTTCTTTGGATGCACCATTTTCACTGACAAGTCTGGGATTGGAGTGCCTGTTTATTATTTGACAAAGTTGTTGAAATTCAAAGAGATCGGCGAGTATGCATGGGGTGCAACAATTTTGGTCTTTCTGTATAGATGACAAGCCTATTTTTGTGTGTATGTAGATGATATATGGTGTATGGATGATGTAGATAGATGATGGTCGTTGAACAAAATAGAAGCGTATCAAAACCTAATTATCCCTCAATAAGTAAAGGATGAGTAGGGTATCGTTCCACTTTTAAGTGTATGTTTATATGAAGGACAGACATGGAAAGGGGGTTTGAGGAATTAAAAACTATGATTATAGATATTATAGATTCTAATGCTAAACTATTGAGAATTTATAAGGGAATTCAAGAGATTAGAATCCACCAATACTTTTGATTCAATGACCTTTTGCTTCATGGTTGTTCTCACAAGTAGACTACAATTAGGCAATCGAGCGAGTGTCGATGTCCTCTTGGACAAAACATCATTAACAAATAACTCTACTTAAGGTTGTTCCTATGTTCATATTACTAGTATCTTCTTTCCTTTTATGTGAGTTTGGGCAGCTATTTAATGAATCACCATCTAAGGCAAACACAAGGAATACTTCCCTTACTCTAAAACACTACACAACTAGAAGAAAAGTAGAGAATAATAGTATAATATTCAATTACAATAAATAAAACCCTATTCTAGCATTATATTCAATTGCAATAAATAAAAGCATGTCACTAGCAAATATTAAATTGCAATAAATAAAACCCTAAACTAGCATGATATTCGATTGCAATAAATAAAAACCTTAATCTATACTTCCATCCCCTGGTCTGGGCAATGGAACTAATAACTAAAAACATAAAGAACTAACCTGATTGAAGAACACCATGAACTAGAAGAATCATTAAACCTTAAGCACTGGCTTCATCTTCTCCCTTGAAGGAGAAGATTAGCCTTCCATAAAGAAGGAAGAACACAAAGAACGAGAAGAAGAAGAGTCGAAGAACATAAAACTAGAAAGACTAATTTATTAAGACTCAGCTAGTTAAAACCGATCTTTTATTATTAGTCTCTCTCTGCCTCAAGTTCTAGAGACAAGAGTATAAGTGAATTGGCAAATTACATGAGGCACTTAGGTCTTCTATTTATAGAGGTTACAATGAGCTCTAGAAGCATTCCAAACCGTCATTTGATTCCTAATACAAATAGACTTCTTTCAGAGTCCAACTTTGTCTCCAAAACTGAGAAGAAATTGGCTACAGTGTTGATCCATTCGTCTGGACGCACTATTCATACGTCTCAGACGCGATCAATGCGTCTGGACGCTCAATCCATGCGTCCCAGACGCATAAGCCAATTTTGTCTCTTCTGTTCTATCCTTCTATCCTCTTTTGTGGGCTTTGGTCCAAGCAACGAATCCTTTGGCCTTGGGATTCCAAATAGGCTTTAAAATAGGTCTAAGTCGCATCTTTAATAGCTCCAATTCCTTGGCTTTCTCCATGATTGTCCACGGGCTTCCCATGTGATCCTTAATGCTCCGAATTGCTCCATTTTACCCCTTTTTCTCTAATATTCCACAAAACTTACTTTTTCTCCTGTAGAATTATAAAACATAACTTACAAACATTATTACTCCATTAAGATGGCTAAACAAGAGGCATAATCGAGGGTTAAATTGCACTTTTTGAGTACTTATCACAACTCCCAACTAGCCTTTTGCTAGTCTCTTAGCAAATAAGATAAAAAATAGATAAGTGATCAAAATCACATCCTAATAACAAAAATAAAATCCTAACTCACTTTCGCAGGCATTGCGATTGCATTTACCATATGCAACAAGGCTTTAAACCTTTAAGTTCCCCAAAAAGAACGAGTTATAGTCTCGTGAGGGTTTTCAGGTGATATACCCACAAAATCAATCAATAGCATGTTCAAGAATGATAGTATTTTTCAAAGAGAGAAATTCCTTACCCACTTAGTGCTTACTCCAACAGACGGTCTCCATTGCTGACTACATTGCTGCAAAGACTCATAAATTATGATGGGAGATAGTAAAAATTGACAAAATTCTCAATCAAGGCTTATGTGTGTACTCAGTCAATCTCCTATACTCTCCTATCCAAGAAACGGAATCCCTAGTTTACCTTTAGACAGATAATCTCGACTTTCAATCCTCACCAGTCATACTCTCAGAAAAGAATCTCTCAGAAGATGGTCTACTATTTTACCACGTGTGTGGGGAAAAGAATAATGAATACAAACATCCCACATACTACCTTGAAAAACAGACTTCTGGATGAAATTAGTCTCATGGAAAGAATGTCAATCACATATGAAGTGTCGGGTCCTTCACTTTAGCATCCTCTCACCTATTCTAGACTTCGTACCATACTGTAGTGATAAGTAATGGGTTGTAACTTGGCTTGGGTATTGGTTTATGAAGGAAAGGTAAAAAGGTTTCAAAGGTTATTTCTGAAAAACACTAAGAGTTTTGCTTCATTATTTGGAAGATTTCTTCAAATTCTGTATTGCAGAGAAAATTCTTCCTTTGTCTTAGCTTTTCCATCCATTCTGTTCAACCCTTTTTTTTTTTTTTTTTTTTTTTTGGTATGGTATATTGATTAGTCTTGGATATGCTTGTTTTCCACTAGCTTCTTTCACTTAGAACAGAATGATGGTCTTCATTGTATCTCTCTGGTATTTCCTTGTAATCTTCCTTTTGTGCTCTTTCTTCCTCCTTGTTCCCCTCGTATTCTCAGAAACATATGGGTACGGCTGATAAAGGTTTTTGGCTATACTCCTTCTCTGGAGTTGGGTAAAGGGTATAGGGTTTTATGAAAGAAAATGGCTTATTGTAAGGCTCAAAAGGGTTTAACATGATGGTCCTACTAGGTGGGATAAAGGTTGAATGGGTTCACTACTTGACTTATCGGTATGATGATACTGTTTGAATAGACCTACAAGACCTAATGGCTATCTCCCTAGTTGATGTCGCCGTGATTAACCAAATCAATGAATAATGAGACTATATTACAACGACATAAAGAACTGAAAGATGTTGAGTCACTAAGACTCGGATTTTTCGTAAGAACTCTCCAAAGAATGGGTATAAAGCTCAAGTCTCACGGGCTAAGTCTAAAAAATTCTACTTCCAGTTTACTAGGGGTTTAAATCTCTCTTCTAGCAAAAATACACAAAACTGACCAAGTACTGTGGTGGTGCCTTGATAAAGAATTCTATCAACAAGAACTATGTCCGAGCATAATAAATAGTCTAAGCGGTAATGAAATCAAAAATATCAACTATCTATCAAACTCAACACTAAGCAGTATAGAATATATATCCCAGACTCATCATTAAAATTTATTTTTCTCATGCTATTGATATAAAAACAAAAATATTTTTGTTTTTGAAAACTAATTTTCGAAATTAATTTCTCAAGTACTTCTCAAGTGCACCCTCCCCAACTTAACATATGCATTGTCCTCAATATATAGAAATTAAGTAAATAAAATGAATAAGAAAAAGGGAAGATGTTACCATTGATGCCGAATATCAAAATTAATCCCAAAAATAAGAACATTTCTTTTTGCCAAGATTTTTTTTTGTTAGGTCTTTTTAAGTCAGATCCCTAAGACTATATATCATGCATTATCAATTTGGAGTGAAGAGATCAGATTTTCTTACCCAAATCTGGCGAATGTTTGGAGGACAAGGAGGTCTCACCTTGTGGGTTGTAAAAAATATTCCTTGATATGCCAGAAAGATTGCTGGTGAAGTTGCTTCTCTACCTTGAACTATTTCAAGTCTGATGATTGTGTGATAGTCCTTGTGGTTCCTCTGTGTAGAAGATTGACGAAAATCTTTCTTTCTAATAGGACAATAATATCTGATGTTCCCTTTACCACCACAGTAATGATAATAGATATCTGGTTGACTG
Source organism: Coptis chinensis (assembly GCF_015680905.1). Lineage (NCBI taxonomy): Eukaryota > Viridiplantae > Streptophyta > Magnoliopsida > Ranunculales > Ranunculaceae > Coptis > Coptis chinensis. The sequence goes on along the minus strand of NC_141456.1, from coordinate 10,725,112 downwards.
CGCTCAAGGTGGGCGGTAGACTGGTTCACATACTTCTCTCGTTCAGACAATGATGGTGTAGAAGAGGCTTCAATAGTGCAATGCTTCTTATCAATATGGTCCACTTTCTGCTTCAGAAGACTCATTTCAATTTCTAGATTCTGTTGTTTTTCCAAAACTTCTTTAAGCGATTCTCTAATAAGCGATTTTTTTTCAGGCGAAGTTTGTTGTTCATCCTGAAATGTAGAGTTCATCTTCTCAAGATATGATACTCTCTCTGTTAATTTTCCATTCTGCTCACTTAAATCCTGAATTTTATGTAGAGATTCCAAGAACATGGCTAGCAACGCCTCTGTGGTGGGGTTCTCAGGTTCATCACAGTTTTCTATAGATTGAGCACTCTCAATTGTATCTTCGAATGGGAAGGATTCTTGTATCATGCTATCAAAGAAGTACACCTCTCCACCTTCGGTGTCATCACAATCCTTATGCAACAGGTGAAAGATATTTATGTCCATGGACATCTTACCAAAGTTGATCTTCATTTCACCGTTGTGACAATTTATCAATGCTTTTGCGGTAGCGAGGAAAGGTCGGCCTAGAATAATTGGAATTTTATCAAAGGCTCCTTGGTGTCTATCACAATAAAATCCACTGGATAGTAGAAATCGGCTACTTGAATAAGAACATCCTCAACTATGCCTCTGGGAATCTTGGTAGAACGGTCAGCTAACTTCAATTTGACTTTTGTAGGCTTTAGGTTCTCCAGCCCAACGCTTGGTACACATGATATGGCAAAGAGATTAACACTAGCACCAAGGTCTAAAAAGAGCATTACCCGTGAATTTTTCTCCTATCTTGCATGATATTGTAGGACTTCCTAGATCTTTGAGCTTGATTTGGAGCTGGCGATGGATAATAGATGTTGTTTGTCCAAATTTAGAAACGCTTTGGAACATGAGTACTTCTCTTTATGTTGCATGCAACCTTCAAGAATTTGGCATATGATGGCAACTGCTTGATCGCTTTGAGAAAAAGGATATTGATGTTATCTTTCTCAAATGCTTCCTTCATCTCTAAAAATTGCTTGTCCTTTTTGCTTTGAGCAAGAAACATAGGAAAAGGTTCCTTCAATACAAACACATCAGCATGTGTCTGCTCTTCTCTCTCGTTGGCATTCTTGCATATCTTGTCTTGGTTATTTTGACAAATGGGAGTTGAAAGGATTTCCCCCACTTCCTTTTGAACTTCATTTGAAATCTTGACCGATTGCTCTGTAGCAATGTCATCATGAGAGGGTACGTTAACTTTGTTGTCTATCTTCAATCCTGATTTGAGAGTAGTAAGCGAGTGACGATCATGGAGGTGATCGATTACTAGAAGTTGTCCCAATGTGGCATACATCTTCACTCCTCGAAATCGGTTCAATAAGCTAGGTTGAGTGGCTTGTGTCTTCTACGCACAAAGCAAAGAGTGAGTTGGTCGACCTTAGCCTCTAGAGACTCCATTCTAGAACATTGACTTGCACGAGATTCTTTGGAGATTGAGAGTTGAGATGCAAGAAGCTCTAGAACACTTTCAAACTTCTGATTTTTACGTGATAGCAAAGTAATTGCATTCTCGGGTTGGCGGTGCGGCATAATTTCTCCTAGGATCTGGCACTAACTCTTCACTTGTATTGGAATTCTGCTGAGAGTAAAATTATTGTTGAGGAACCAACTGTGAAGCTTGACTTGTCTGTGGAATATAACTTTGATCTTGAGAACTTGGGGGTCCAGCGTTCTGTCTCCAATAATTACCTTGAAAGTTATTACCACCTTGGTTGGGCCTCTGAAATGAGTTTACATTGTACTCTCCAACTGATGCATGTTGATAGTAACCAGGACATTCTAGAGTTGCATGAGAAGTGTCTGAACAGACTTCGCAGTATTGGCTAGCTTGCATGATTGGGAGAAATTTAGCTTGAGAATTGTTGATCTTGGAGGGATTCATAGAGAACTGGTTAAATTTCTTACTCAGAGTTTCAATGCTGGTGGCCAGGCTGGCCAATGTAGACTTCAGTTCTTGATTTGATTGTTCATGTGCTTGGTAACCAAATTGCTTTGGTTCCCCCTCCATGCTAGCGACATCCTCGTTGCTAGTGGTCCACTGTTGTGTTTCTTCAGCTAAATTCTCGAGAAAGTTGTAAGCTTCCTTTCCATCCATCGATGTAAACTTGCCTTTGTGCATTGACTGTATCATCTGCTTGTTCATCATCGAGAGTCCTCGATAGAAAAAATGAGCCAGTGTGCTCTTGTCATATCCATGATGTGGACATGAGACTAGCAAATTATTGAATTTTTCCCAACTTTGATGATATTCTTCAGTCGCTTTTCCTTTGAAATTGCTGATGGCTTGCTGCATGGCATCTGTCTTCTGGGGTGGGTAGAACTTGTTCATAAACTTTGTTCTCAACTTCTCCCAGTTGTTGATTGAATTGATCGGTTTGTCGCGGTTAACCATTCGGATGCTTTTACCTTCGGTGAAGGCGGAAAAAGAATCAACTTGATACTCTCATCTTTGATATTCGGTTCTTGAAAGTTCGAGGGATGATAGAAATTTGTTCATGTGAACATATAGCTGAACATTGTCTGAACTATTGAACTTTGGAAGCATAGAGATTACTGAGGCTCTACGTTCAAACTGGTTAGATTTTGTCTCTGGAAAAACAATACTACTGGGTGGGTCTCCAATGATTGGCGAATAGAAATCGCTCAGCTTCTTCCTCTGTTGTGCTTGCATGGGTGGGATAGCTTCAGGATTATTGGTGTCCACAACACCTCCATCATTGCGTGCGGCCATTGTATCAATCCTGTCTAGTATTCTTGCTATGCGAAGATGGTGAAAACTATCCTACTATGCTTGAATGCAATTAAACTAATATGCAACTATTCTAAATTATACTAATATGCAAAACTACTTTCCTTCAACTAGGTTGGGCTTTGTAGCTAGTATCTCGCCCGTTGTCTAAAGTTGTCTCTTCTAGGGTTATGGTGAATCACTTGGATTGCTTAAGTACCACGGCCTACAGATGATAGTCCGTTTGTCAAGATTCAGACAAGAAACACTAGAGTTTGATGTGTTCATTTGTGTTGGCTTACAACTCCAATTTGTTGAAAAAAAGCAATTATCCAATAAAACTGCAATTATATACTAAGAAAGCAATAAAACTAAACTATGATGCAACTATACTAAGAATGAAATAAAAAGAATGAAGATTCGACTAACCTGGATGGTAGATCTTGTCTTCGAGATGTCCTTTAAGCTTCTTTCTTTCTCAAATGGATGGATGATGCGGCTAAAATTACCTCAAGATCTAAAATTTTAATCTTGAAAGAAAACGTTAAACATAAACAACTTAAAATGGCAGCGGCGCCATTTGACCTTTTTCAGGGATACAATCAATTATATTCCCCGGCAGCGGCGCCATTTGACAAGCCTCTTTTTGTGTGTTTGTAGATGATATATGGCGTATGGATGATGTAGATAGATGATGGTCGTTGAACAAAATAGAAGCGTATCAAAACCTAATTATCCCTCAATAAGTAAAGGATGAGTAGGGTATCGTTCCACTTTTAAGTGTATGTTTATATGAATGACATGACTGGAAAGGGGGTTTGAGGGATTAAAAACTATGATTATAGATATTATAGATTCTAATGCTAAACTATTGAGAATTTATAAGGGAATTCAAGAGATTAGAATCCACCAATACTTTTGATTCAATGACCTTTTGCTTCATGGTTGTTCTCACAAGTAGACTACAATTAGGCAATCGAGCGAGTGTCGATGTCCTCTTGGACAAAACATCATTAACAAATAACTCTACTTAAGGTTGTTCCTATGTTCATATTACTAGTATCTTCTTTCCTTTTATGTGAGTTTGGAATCACTATTTAATGAATCACCATCTAAAGGCAAAACACAAGGAATACTTCCCTTACTAAATAAAAAAACACTACACAACTAGAAGAAAAGTAGAGAATAATAGTATAATATTCAATTACAATAAATAAAACCCTATTCTAGCATTATATTCAATTGCAATAAATAAAAGCATGTCACTAGCAAATATTAAATTGCAATAAATAAAACCCTAAACTAGCATGATATTCGATTGCAATAAATAAAACCTTAATCTATACTTCCATCCCCCAGTGCAAGGCAATGGAACTAATAACTAAAAACATAAAGAACTAACCTGATTGAAGAACACCATGAACCGGAAGAATCATTAGACTTTAAATATAAGTGAATTGGCTTCTTCACTCGGCTTCAGATTCTCCCTAAAGAAGGAGAAGATTAGCCTTCCAGTCAAAAGTATAAGACTAGAAAGACTAATTTATTAAGACTTTCGACTAGTTAAAACCGATCTTTTATTATTAATCTCTCTCTTCCTCAAGTTTTTTTTAGACAAGAGTATAAGTGAATTGGCAAATTACATGAGGCACTTAGGTCCTCTATTTATAGAGGTTACAATGAGCTCTAGAAGCATGGGAGTGTTATTCAGAGTACATAGAGTGGTATGTGAGGCATTCTCACATTCGATTGATAAATCGCGACCAGCTTCCTATCCATTTATCCCTGGAGACACTTCCATTTTTTGCACCGATTGTGAGTATTGTGATTTTCTAATTGTGTTTTGGTTACGGTCTTTTAAAACAGTAATTAATAATTGTTTTGTATTCTTATTTTGATAGAACAACATCATCGATGAAATGAGTCAATTGCTAGATGGAGGTCTGCAATTGGGTGGGAATAATATTCCTGAAGAAGCAATGTCCTCATTCGAGGAGACGTACAACTTGACTAGGTGCAAGTATAGTGGTGGGCGGTACAGACACAACTGATTTTTTAGTACGGCTTCCTCCGATGTTGATGTTGAGTATGTATTTTTGAATTTGATGTATTTTGAAGTGGAAATTGATGTATTCGATTTGAATTTGATGTGAAAATTGATGTATTTGAATTTTCATTTTGTTAAATAGGAGAAAGTAAGGTTGGAGCTCCTTAACTACAGTTCTCTCAGTTATGCCATGCGTGCATCATTCATGGAGTCCTCTCGTCATTCATAGTGTCCTCTCATCAGAGTTGGAGAATGCTGGAAGTGTGACACCTCATCTAGTTTAGTCCACTCATTAGAGTTAGAGAATGTTTGTAATAACTGTCTAGTTTAGTCCTTTCGTCTCGTCTAGTTTGTAATAACTGTGAGCCATTACTTGTAATATGGCGTTTGGGATTGTTGTTTGTAACGATTTCTTTATTAGCAAGTTTATATTGATGAGTTTTGGATATGAATATGTCAATAAAACAAAGGAGGTTATGGCAAAAAAAATTCAAAAATTATAAGTTAGGTTTTTACAGAGTTTATGTATTTGAATTTGATTGCGTATTCAAATTGAATTTGAAGTGGAATTTGATGTTTTGAAATGAATTTGAAAGTGTATATGAATTTGATGTATTGGTATATGAATTTGATGTTTTGAAAGTGAAATTTGTTTGTTTTTTGGATATGAAAGTGTTGTAAAAACAAAATGAAAATCGAAAAAAAATTTGTCTAAACAACCCAGCCATGTCGTTTGGTATAAAATCCAAACGACCCAGCCACATCGTTTGGTATAAAGGCCAAAAAACCAGCTCAAACTGTTTGGTGTAAAAACAGAGAACTCTGTCTCAAACGACCTGCCCACATCGTTTGGTGTAAAGGTCAAACGACCAGCCCACATCGTTCGGTATAAAGCCCAAACAACTAGCCCATATCGTTCGGTATAAAGGCCAAATGACCAGCTCAAACCATTTGGTGTAAAAATAGAGAGCTTTGTCTCAAACGACCAGCTCAGACCGTTTAGTGTAAAGGTCAAACGATCAGCTCACATCATTTGGTTCAAAGGTGAAACGATTTGACCATGTCGTTTGGGGTAAAATCAAATCAAATTACACTTGTTTCAAATTACATCAAAATATCATATTCTCAAATTAAATCAAATCAAATCAAATTACACTTATTCCAAATCACTCAATTGCCGTCCGAATCAACTTAGTTGATCACTCGATTTCCAAATCAAATCAAATCAAATAAAATTACACTTATTCCAAATCACTCGATTGCCGTCCGAATCAACTTAGTCGATCACTCGATTTTCAAATCAAATCAAATAAAAGCCCCAACATTATTTCCAAATAATATAAAAATCAAATCTAATTACACTTGTTCCAAATTACACCAAAATAACATGTCAAAAAGAATTTACAAATTATATCAAAATATCATATCGACAACGAGCTCGTTTTTCCATATTAGATTGGGGATGTTCAATGCCATAAATTGCAATTGCCTTGCTGTGAATGCCAAATTCCAACTTTTAGCAATATCATATCGAGCTCTAAGCCATTGGCGCATTACTGGAGGAATTGGACAATCTTCAACAAGTTAAACATTGACAAAATGATTTCCACCAATATGTGCCCTACCCAACACTTTTTTTACTCTCTCAGGATTTGCTTGGGTTCTCAGCGGCATGATAAGGAAGCACTGACGAGCTCTTAAATGTAGGAGGATAACATTAAATCTTGAAGCAAATAGGTATCCAGCAAAGGGCATGCTCATCCACTTATTTAAGGGTGCGTAACCTTCTTCATGTAAGATTTCCTTCATCGCATAAACAACCTCAATAAGCTCTTCGTACAAGTCCTTTCTCATCTGCAACCATTCTTCTTGACTTCTTCCTAATGCAATGCAGAAAGCTCTATAACTGCAGTTGCCATTGCCAACAGGGTCATCGACTCTAACAATGTATTTATGCATTTCTTCAGGAATATCAAACCCGTAATCCTTAGGACCCCTCATATTTCCAAAGTCTAACCCATCTTTCACATTTCGTGGTGTGGCTATTTTTGGAGAAGCCTTATTTCTTGGTGTGGTTGTTTTTGGTGTTTTTGGAGAAGCCTTATTTGTTGGTGTGGTGTGGGTGTTTTGGGTTGGTATTTTTAGAGAAAACTTCTTTCTTGGTGTGGTGTGGGTGTTTTGGGTGGGCGTAGTGTTTGGTTGTGACGAGACCCACTCCTCATGGTCATGTTGAGAATGTTGAAAATGAGATGGATCTCGCTTTGAAGAGTTCTCATCTCCATTTGGAAGCTTTCTGCTATAGGTACCTTTCGCCCGACCGTTGGTTTTTGCTTCCTCACAAGGCGGTACTAGCCATATACTTTCTGGTACAACAATCTCCATAAGCTTCCTAATCATAACCCTCTGCTCTTCTTCAAAAACCATTGCAAACCTTTTCATGAACAAGTCCATTGAAGGTGTAACATTGGGACTAACACCCACTGACATATTGGGAGAAACAGACAATGTTTTCCAAAAGGGGTCGATAGCAGTCAAAGGGATGGACCGCTCTTTCTTTTCAAACTCAATTAATTCATGAGCACATGGCAGTCCATGGCTCGTGTGCAAATAGCACCAACACCTGATCTTTCCATCTTTAACATGCTTTACGCGGGTATCTATTTCTTCAAATAGCAAGTCCAAACACTTGCGTGAGATAAGGCCTCTGAGTTCACAAAACAATAGAATCCGGTGGTGGTGCTGAGTTACAATCATACTTCTCTTGAAGGTAGCTCTAATCTCGGACATTTGGATCTCTAGAATCGGGTGGATTAAGCTAAATATACTCAAAAAATCATGACAGTTTGCATTTCCTAGTACACGTTTCATCTGAGCATGAGACCCTTCAACTTTATTGGTCGTTGTACTCCCAAAGTGAATGTGTTGGTCAATCCAACAACATACGAATCGATCCCTATGAGCAAACCAAGTCTCTCGCAAATAACTAACAAAATTGGAGTACTCAACCCTGAAATATTTTTTCAAAGCATCCCATCTACGCTGGAAAATAACCTCTGTCTTTGATTTGACTACAGTGTTCCACGAGAACTGGGCCTTCTCTACAAGTTCCGTAGTTGGAAAAATATTGTAATATTTTGAAAGGACGCACGTAGCGATATGCCATCTACATAGATGCTTGTGTGCGTTAGGGAAAACTTTGTTAGTGGCACTCATCAGGGCCAAGTCCCTGTCAGACGCGATCACGGATGGGCTTATGTCACCAAGCAAGCCACTAAAATGATGCAGGGCCCACTTATAGTCGACTGTTGTTTCAGACTGAAGCAGCACCTGACACACGGTGAAAGACTTCCACGTCGAACTCACTCCAACAAACTGTACGAAAGGCCACTGATACCTGTTAGTTTTGTAGGTAGCGTCTAACATGAAAACTGTTGGAAAAGTCCGAGTCAACTTAACACCTTCTGGATGGGCCCATAACAACCCAGTTATCTCCTTGGTATTCTCATCATGTCTAAACTCCTCAAAATAATGTTCTTTTGCTAACAACTCACGCAATCTCTGCAATTGTGTGAGACCGTTCATATCCAATTTCCTCACCTTCTACTTTGTAGTGTAGACTTGGGATATACTAGGTATGTTTTCATGATACCTATTATTGATGGAATCCAGAATTTGTTTAGGTTTTATTCCACACTTACTCATCTCTGACAAGTACTCAAACTCTGGAACGGTCAGACGAGTAGCAAATGCATGTCCTTCAAGGGTCTTCGCCAATACATGGTTGTGAATACCATTTCTAACTTCTATTTTCCAACTATCGACAGTGCCGCGTTGGAAAACACATTTTAACTTAAATAGACATCCAGATTTTTTGGTTCCCAACTTTCTCTTATTATCCCTCTCTTCGCCTTCCTTCTTGTGTGACCGATACACACCCGAGCACTCGCAAGCCAAATTCAATCTTGCTACTCGGTTTCCTGATTTACACAAATTCTTGTCGTTTAGAACTTGCAAATCAATAAATATATTTTTCAAACCTGCAACAATTAAAAATAATAGTGGCAAGTTAAAGTCGAACCACACCTTGAAACGGAGAAATTAGAGCGAAGAGAATTAATAAACCACAACTAACTAGGTACGTGAGATTTAAAACAATTTTTGGATTTTTGATTTTATCAAACTAATTTAATCTAAGAATAAAAATTTGCTTCTATTTTATCAACTAATTAAACTAAATTTTGTCGGTTTTCAAGAATTCAATTAATGAGAAATCCTAATGGTGAACGACTTCACCCCTATTTTTAAAGAATAGATTATTTCAATATTTCCAAATATTTATTCTCCTTTCTATTTTATAAATTTTATCAAATAAACTCCAACGCTAATTGCAAGTTTAATGGATGATTTTCACTAAATGCATTTTATGGATGCTAGTCACATTTTTTTAAAAGAATAAATCCTCAAATTCTTCAAGCATTATAGGAAGCTATCTAAGCATGACAAATCAACTCAAATAAATTAAAGTAGTATACGTCATCAATGATAGGCAACTAAAACATTATTGAACAAACTTTAATAAAAATAATGATGATGAAAGAAACTAACAATGAGAAATACCCCAATTATTATGGTGATAGAACTCGTGTACATTTCGTTTCAATATTATTAATTCATATGAAGAAAATCATTGGATACGTTAAAGATTATACTAGAGAATAAAAATTAGAAATACAAGAAAATAAGCATACATCTTCATGATAGGGGATTCATCTTCCATCATTAGGGTAGAGATTTTACCCCATCATGAGTTTAGAACACATAAAATGATAAGAAGTAGATACCACCATTTCACTTGAAACTTGAATTATTGTATTGATTGTTGATCGAGAACAAGATAAACTGATACACGCTCAAAACTCTCTCCCTTAAAACAAAAATGAATTAACTAAATAACTAGCTTGATGTATTTTTCTCTCAAGTCTGGATGTCTTCAATACCAATTCTCTTATCTATGTATAGCTGCTACAAAGAATATCTTGGTGCATAATATCTTCACATGAAATGGAAACAATCTTTGTGATATGGGAAGAAAATATAAGATAATTTTTTTTTTAGAAATGGAATATATAAGAGATATTATCAAGGCATGATGAGGGAAGGAAATATAAATTGGTAATCAAATAAAGGATAAAATGGAATGATGTGGTTTTGAATTAGGAATGGAGTGATTGGCAAGAATATGGAGGATATGGTGGCAAAAATATAAGGTATTAAGGAATAATTTGATATGATAAAATCAAGAGAATAAATGATTAATGGAAATGGGGATATTTAATGGGGTGAAAATGGTAAGAATATATAGTGATAGTTGTGATTATTCTTTCTTGATTTCCTTCCATAATTATCAATTCTCTAACATTTCCTTTCATTCTTGATAGCATAATTTATTACATGAGCTCTCACTTATTGATTCTTTAAATGATCCTTTTTGGCTCATGGGCTCGGGCTTTGATTGGGCATTGACCAACATCTTTATTTCCTACAAAAAACTATATTAAACCAAATTAATAAAACATATTTTACATGGGACTTTTCCAAAGACATGCACATATATGCAAATAAACCTTTCTGATAAAAAAATGTGCATAATGCCATGGAATAAAGCAAATGTATGGTTTTACATTAAAAATACGCAATTAAGCATAAATGATATTATAAAGTGCCTATAAAACTATATATAAAATATACAATTTTAGGCACTTATCAAACACCCCCAAACCTACATTTTGCTAGTCCTCGAGCAAAACAAAACAAAATCCTAACTCACTTTCACAAGAATTGCAGCTGCACTTAGCTTGTGCAACAAGCCATTAAACCTCAAGGTTACCCCTAGAGGACGAGTTTTGTCTTGTGAGGGTTTGTAGAGAATATACCCACAAAATTTTGGTGTTCTAAATTAGACTACAAAGACTCGATTATCCAGGTTATCACCCTAAGTTATCTCAGCAAAGTCTTTTAATCTCTTTTGGCAATAAACTTCAATTTTTGTGACACCAAAGTTAATAAAAAAAACAATAAACACAAGCATTAAGCAATATAAGCACTATGCTATGAAAAGATGCAATGTTATGCACGAGTAACTTCACTTTTGGTATCTTTAGAAAGAATCATTAACTTGGGTTCTCACTGGCTGTGTCATAGACATGTATCACTCATATTATTACACTCCAAGTCAAGGTCTCTCTAGTGTGCAAGGGCACACTCAATCCTTACACTCTCAATGACTAACCAAAGAAGCCAAGGTCGATCATCACATCATCTTCTTACTTTCCCACCACACTTATCCTAGGAAGGTAGAGGTCTTAAATGGGTTGTAATGGGGCTTAGGTAGGGGTTAACAAGAAAAGGAATGGATATTTCAAAGAGCTATTACTTGAGAGAATAAGGTCTTCACAACTACTTAGAGAAACTTTGAACTTTAGTGTTTCTTCAATTCAAATTGTAACTTTCAAGGAGGCCCAAGATATATATATATTATTTTTTTGAAGGTGGGCACATCTTCTTGCCATTTTGATTGACTTGTGCAAGGTCTTGAAACTCTGACTTTTCTGTTAAGGAAGCAATTGACTTTGAGTACACTTTATTTATTTTCTTCACAGTCATCCTAACTCTCAAGTAACAACTTAGGTATGCTATATTATGGGTTAAAAGATATAGGTTAAGGAGTTTGGTTCACAAGAAAAAGGCTTAAAGAGCAAGGCTTCAAAAGGGCTTATAAGGAAATGAGATATATATATATATATATATATATATATATATATATATATATATATATATAGAATATATATCTTTGACCGTTTGAGCCTGGTATATATATATATGGGTGGGATATACCAGGCTCAAACGGTCAAAGAAAGCCTAAATTCTACCTAGGTGTCCGTGTGGTGATCTAGCATGAAGAAGTGTGCATCTCTCTACTTGGAAAAGCTTCATCCATGGTGTCATCACTCAAGAAAATCCACACATAATGCGTGCTTTTGGCTCAGACTTACAGGTTTTGTCTAGTTAATTCATTTGACTCTTGGATTTCAGAAGTTCATTACTCATAAAATGCAATGCAAGATTCATGCAAAGATACTCAAGAACTAATGCAAGGTCTATTACACTTTAATTAACTCAGATTTCTAAGACTCAAGTCAAAGTATGTAGCCAAATTGAGATTTCTAGACCTATTTCATCATTGAAAACCTTTATTATCATAAGAATCCCATAATTGAAATCTAGAACACCATTTTTTATTTTTTTTACAAAAATCATAAACATCAAAGAGAAAATTTTAGATTTCAACACCCCAAACCTAAATGAAACATTGTCCCCAATGTTGAAAACTAAGCTACCAAAATGACAATAATGATGTTAAGGACAAAATGAACGTAAACTTGGAAAGAGAGAAATTAAAACAATTTACCTTGTTTGATGCTTATTTACTAATCACATTTCCTGCCAATAAAATAAGAATGAAAGCACAAGGAAATGCAACTATACTACAACGACTATATATACAAGTGCACCCCCAAACCTATAGTTTGGAATAGGTACAATACTTTGGGTTGCCTCCCAAAAAGTGCTAAGGTTTACGTCGTCAGTCTGACGTAGCGGTGATCGAAGAGATGATCAATCCTAATAGACAGGATCTTCCAGAAGTACTTCCTCTACTTCTGGGGAACGTAACTCCAAAAATGGCTTCAAACGTTGACCATTGACTTTAAAAGTACTACCATCTTTTGGGTTCTCAACTGTGATTGCTCTATAAGGAGTGACATGTGTGACTATGAAAGGACCAGACCAATGAGTTTTAATTTCCCAAGGGAACAAATGAAGACGGGAATTATAAAGTAAAACTTTTTGACTAACCAAAAATTCCTTCCTCATGATTTGGTTATTGTATACCCTCTTCGTATTGGTTTTGTACTTTTTAGAGAGGTCATATGCATCATTCCTAAGCTCCTTGAGCTCATTCAATTGCAACTTCCTATGGTCACCAGCCATGACAAGGTCAAAATTAAGGCTTTTTACGGCCTAATAGGCTTTATACTCTAACTCTACAGGCAAATGACAAGGCTTACCAAAGACTAGACAATAAGGTGACATACCAGTGGGTGTTTTGAAAGCAGTTATGTAGGCCCAAAGTGAATCAGGGAGTCTTAAACTCCAATCTTTCCTATCTGGTCAGACAATCTTTTCAAGGATTTGCTTAATTTCCCTATTGGAGACCTCAGCTTAACCATTGGTCTGGGGGTGGTAAGGTAAGGCAACCTTGTGAGTAACCCCATATTTCTTCATTAAACTTTCAAAAGCCTTATTGCAAAAGTGTTTTCCCTCGTCACTAATGATAGTGCGGGGAGTACCAAATCTAGCAAAAATGTGTTCCCTTAGAAAATTGACAACAACTCTATGGTCATTGGTCCTACATGCAATAGCCTCAATCCACTTTGAGACATAGTCAACTGCTACTAAAATGTACTCAAAGCCATGGGAGTTAGGAAAAGGTCCCATACAGTCAATGCCCCACACATCAAAAACTTCCATAATCAGAATATGGAATCATGTGTCTACTAGACATACGCCCTAGGTGTTGGCATTTACTACAAACGTGACAGTAAGTATGGGCATCACAAAACAAGTAGGCCAATAAATCCGCATTGCAACACTTTTGCAGCGGTCTTTTTGGAGCCAAAATGGCCACCACATGCATGATCATGACAAAATGAGAGAATAGCTTTATGTTCCCACTTAGGAATGCATCTATGCACTATTTGGTCTGGACAACACTTAAAGAAGTAGGGGTCATCCCAAACAAAATATTTGGCAGTGGCCAAAAACTTAGATCTATCGTGCTTATTCCAATGATTGGGCAATTGAGTGGTGACAAGGAAGTTCACTATGTTAGCATACCATGGGGTCTGAGCAACAGCCATCAAGTGCTCATCAGGAAAACTCTCAGAAATAAGCCAGTTTTCAATGGCCTCAGTCATTAGCCTAAACAGATGATCGACAACTATATTTTTAGTTCCTTTTTTATCATGAATCTCAAGATCAAACTCCTGCAACAACAAGATCCATCGGATCAATCGTGGTTTGGCATCCTTCTTAGAAAGAAGATGCCTTAAAGCTGCATGATCAGAGTAAACAATCACTTTGGACCTAATAAATTAGTGTCGAAACTTATCAAAAGCAAAAATAATTGCCAACAACTCTTTCTCAGTGGTTGAGTAGTTAAGTTGGGCATCATTGAGAGTTCTACTAGCATAATACGTGAGGGAGTTTATCAACCATTTGACCTAAGACTGCACCAACCGCTTAATCAGAAGCGTCACACATCAACTCAAAAGGGAGTGACCAGTTAGGTGGTCGGATAATGGGTGCAGTGGTCAAAGCATTTTTCAGATAGTCAAAAACTTTAATACAGGCCTCAGTGAAATCAAAAGGAGCATCCTTAGCAAATAAGTTACTCATAGGCCTAGCGATTTGACTAAAGTCCTTTATGAACCGACGATAAAAACCCGCATGCCCTAAAAAAAAAATCTAACATCTTTAACAGACTTGGGAATGGGTAAAGTAGAAATCACATCAATTTTAGACTTGTCAACTTGGATACCCTCACTAGAAACAACGTGACCCAAGACAATGCCTTTCTTCACCATGAAGTGGCATTTCTCCCAATTGAGGACTAAGTTTTTCTCCTCACATCTTTCTAAGACAAGACTCAGATGGTTCAAGCAATCATCAAAAGAAGAACCAAAGATAGAGAAGTCATCCATGAAAACTTCTAAAAACCTCTCTACCATGTCAGAAACGATACTAACCATACACCTTTGAAAAGTCGCAGGTGCATTACAAAGCCCGAAAGGCATGTGTCGATAAGCAAATGTACCAAAAGGACAAGTAAAGGTAGTCTTTTCTTGGTCTTCTTGGGCTATAACAATCTAAAAGTAACCAGAGAAACCATCTAAGAAACCATACAAAGCATGACCTGCTAATTTATCCAATATCTGATCAATAAACGGGAGGGGGAAATGATCTTTTCTTGTTTGTGCATTAAGCTTCCTAAAATCTATGTTCTCCATCCGGTCTGAACTCTGGTTGGGACTAACTCATTTTCATCATTTGGGACAATAGTTATCCCAAATTTCTTGGGTACAACTTGTATAGGGCTAATCCATTGGCTATCTGATATGGGGGAGATGATACCTGCATCTAGGAGTTTCAAAACTTTAGCTCAAACCATTTCTTTCATGTGTGGGTTCAATCTGTTCTTGGGTTCTCTAGAAGTTTTAGCATTATCTTCCAAGTGAATTTTATGTTGAACCAATAAAGGATTAATACCTTTGATATCATTAAGGGACCAACCAATGGAAGACTTATGCTTTTTCAAAACTTCAACTAACAAGATCTGTTGTTCATCTGATAGATCAGAGGCAACAATAACAGGGTATGTCTCATTGGGTCCTAAGAAAATATATTTTAGTTCAGCTGGCAAAGGTTTAAGTTCTGGGCTTGCTGGTGAAGGAGTAGAATCAACCTTGGGCTCACTACTAAGCTCAACCTTGGAATCAACACTGGAAATTGTTTTTGGAATAGGAAGGTGGAGTGGTTCTACCTTAGCTTTCCAATTTTCGGTATCTAGGATAGGTGCCGAGTCTAATAACTCATTCACAGCACTAATGAATCCATCTATGTCAAAGTCACAAGCAAAATGGGTTAAACATGCTTCTAATGGGTCTTCCACTTGTGGAGTAGGGATCAAACTATTGAGGAGAAAAACTTCACCAATATCCTCATCATCACTGTGTTTCTTCATAAGGTGGAAAACATTCACATCTGCAGACATATTCCCAAAGGACATCTTCATCTCACCATTTCTACAGTTTATCAAGGCATTGGTTGTGGCTAGAAATGGTCGGCCTAAAATGATAGGAATTCTATTATCTACTGACTCATGAGTGTCCAAAACTATGAAGTCTATAGGGTAGTAGAAGTCAGCTACTTTGACTAAGACGTCATCAACTATACCACGCGAAATCTTAACAGATCGGTCTGCTAATTGCAAGGTGACTCTTGTGGGCTTTAAATCTTGTAAGCCCAACTCCTGATAAACAGAAGAAGGTAACAGGTTGACACTAGCACCAAGATCTAATAGAGCATTGCCCTTGAACTTGTCTCCAATGTGGCAAGAGATTGTAGGGCTCCCAGGATCCTGAAGCTTAACTGTAGTTTTATGGTGGATTAAGGCTGTGGCTTGAGCAGCAAGAAAGGCTTGCTTAGGGACATGGGTGTTCCTCTTAATAGTGCACAAGTCTTTCACAAATTTCATGTAGGATGGGATATGCTGAATTGTGCTGAGAAAGGGAATATTAATGCTCACATTTTTGAAAACCTACATAATCTCATAAAACTGTTTATCCTTCTTATTTTGAGTAAGACACTCTGGGAAAGGGGCTTTTGGCACGACTGTTCTAATCTGGGAATCTGGCTTAGTCTGGGAGTCATCTGGCTTTTGTTGTGGAGTCTTGGAACTCGGGGTTACAGTTGACTCAGTTTCTTGACTAGGTGGGGCTGGAGTAGTGGACTCACTTGGCATCCTAACCTGATTGTCAATTTGTCTCTCTGATCTTAGTGTGGTGACTGCTTTCATCTCCCTAGGAAAATTATTGTCTTGGGAACTTGAAACTTCGAAGGCATTTTCCTTGGTGTTCCCCTTTGGGTTAGCCAATGGTTGACTTGGGAGCGTTCCTTTCTCTCTAGCGGCTACAAGGTTAATGAGTTGACTAATCTGGTTAGACTGTTGGCTCACTTGTTGTTCAAGCTTATGGAAGGCTTCTTCCCATGGTTGTCTTTGTGGTTGTTGGGATGGAACATACTGGGAACTTGAAGATAGGTTGTACTGGGCTGCCATGCTGGGTTCATCTGCTGGTTCATAGGGAATTGGTTATGTTGCCTACCCTGGTTGCTACTAGAAAAGCCTGGTGGACCTAACTGTTGGTTTTGAGGAAAATCCTGTCTCCAAGAGAAGTAGGGTGGTTTCTCCAATACTTGTTGTATGTTGGACTAAAAGCTCCTGGGGGTGTTCTCCTAAAATCATTAAAGGTACGCACTTGTTCCATGGTGAACTCAGGTTGTTGAACAAAGATGGGACATGAATTGGTAGTGTGGTCTGGACCTGAACAAATTGTGCACAGAAAAGTGTTTGGTTCATTGTGCACACTCATCACGAAAGTAGAAGCAGACGACACTTGTTGACTCTGGGACTTATTGGATGTTAAGGCAAAAGCAGCAAATTGCTTAGTCAAATTGTTTAGACTATCCTACACAGTTTTTAGCTCATTGGGGTCTCTCTTCACTTCGTACATACCTCCTCTCTTAGGTTCACTAGTTTGTCTCTCGAAGATAGGGGTGGTACTAGTACTAATACCCCACTGTTGTGAATCCTTAGCTAAATCTTGGAGGATTGTGAATGCCTCTGATCCGGTCAAGTAAGTGAACTTGCCTTTGTGCATGGATTGGATCATTTGGTGTTGATCTTGCAAAAGTCCTTTAGTGAAAAATTGGACTAATTGCCACTTTTCATAACCATGGTGGGGACACTTCAAAAGGAGAGTGTAAAAGCGGTCCCAACACTCATAGTAATGCTCGTTCTCAGCTTGCTTAAAATCCATTATCGCCGCTCTCATTGCATTAGTTTTCGAAATGGGATAAAATTGTCCCAT
This sequence comes from Coptis chinensis, assembly GCF_015680905.1. Classification (NCBI taxonomy): domain Eukaryota; kingdom Viridiplantae; phylum Streptophyta; class Magnoliopsida; order Ranunculales; family Ranunculaceae; genus Coptis; species Coptis chinensis. The sequence goes on along the minus strand of NC_141456.1, from coordinate 10,707,481 downwards.
TATTGCCGCTCTCATCGCATTGGTTTTCGAAATGGGATAAAATTGTCCCATGTCTTAGATAAGTTGCACGCAAACATTGAACAAACGCATTCCAAGACGTTGAGACTTTGACACCCAAAGGGTGTGCATATTTGCTAGTATAAATAACTCTTTGTAACTTTTTTTTTGGTAACAAAATAACTCTTTGTAATTGTTATCCTAACTTTTATTATGCAATGGATATTCTTCGGTGTAAACCCAACATCCTAACCAACCGACCCATATACACTAAAGTCTGAAATGTTCTAAAAAAACCTTCTTTCTTCAATTTCTAAGTTCACGATTGTCAATTTGACATTATCTATTTAATGGCGACTAAAAATGAGAGGATCTATCTCACTTATGGAGTGTCATCAGCGGTGTTGGTCCCCTTTCCGGCCAATTAATTTTTGATAGTCCTGATTATATTACAAATTTTTTCCAAGTGGCATGTTTCAGAAGTAGGAATTTATTGTATACCAAGATTCTTGGATTGACCAATACTACAATCAACTTAATCATAGAGTGATCTTGGGCACACCTATAAAAACACTCCCGTACCCCAATTTTAAAATAATAAATAAAATTATTATTATTATTTTTTGAACGGCAAGCAGGGTTTTTGAGAGGTCCCTTACCCCTATTTTATTCATAATAAAATCATAGCTCAGTTACATTCTTACATATTCTTTGCCCGTGGCATCATCATATATAATCTTTTTTACATCCTCTGAAAAAGAACTAAGATTATATTCTATATAACTAACAGTAGGTAAGGTAGATGCTAGTATATCTGCTAGTTTATTTGTTTATCTAAATACATGCATAATTGAAAATTCTTCTAGCTGTTCTATCATGTGATGTATCTCCATCCATGCCCTCCATGGTGCTTGTGCTTTATCCTTCATGTATTTGTTACACAAGTCGAAGTCTGTTTTATGCCCTCATTCTTTGATATCCTTTTTGCAATCCAAGTCTCAGCCCTTGTTCAAGCCCTTGCAATTCAATCAAGTCTATTGAATCATAGTCTGCTTTGCCATGTGTTGCTACAACCACAACCCCATTCACATCTCGAAACACTACTGCCCATCCTCCTTGACTTCCTTGTAGTGTGCCATCCGTATTCAGGTTGTATATGCCTTCTCCAGCTCTCTCCCAACAGTAGTGCTTCACCTTCCTTTGCTTCGCTCTCACTTGAATGTCCCATCTCTCCATGAAGCTGTTCCGTTCGGGCCCCTCCTCCATTTCAGCTTTGAGTGACTGTAGTTTGATCTTAACGTCCCTTATGATCTCCTTCCCCACATGCTCTGCCACATTTTCTTTTTGCTGAAAAATTCTCTGATTTCGCTCCTGCCACACTTTGTATATAAAGCCAGTAAACACTAACCGAACTGCATCTTGCTTATAGCCTTTTCCCTTCGCCACCTTTTGTACCCATGCAATTTCTAGCTGCCATGAAGCAGCTCTCGCCCTTTGATAACCTGCAAATTTGAGTACATATTGCCATATAAACTTTGAGTACCTACAATCAAAGAAAAGGTGTCTCACTGTCTCTCTTTCCCTCCCACAGATAACACAAGTATTGTCTTGTACTATATTCCACTCCTTCATCTTGTCTAGAGTCTTTAATCCTTCGCTCAGAGTTAGCCAAGCTGTAAACGAATGCCTCAGAATTCTGTTGGGAAACCAGATGATGTTATGCCATGTATTCAGTCTCTTTGTGTCTCTTACACTCTCATATGTGTCTCTCGAGTGTGTACTCCCCTTATATCGATGCATTCCAGTTACTCGTCCTCACCTCGCCCCACCTTTTAACCCCTTCTTCCATTTCGCTAATAATGTTTGGCATATGGACTCGAATGTTCCATGGTATATTCCAACGCCCATTTTCTATCAAGTTTGCGACTGATGCATTTAGATTACAAGTTGAATCATAAAGAAGAGATAATGGAAAAAAAACTCTTTCAGTATGCCCATCGAATGCCATGGATCCAACCAAAACTTGGTGTCCCTTCCATCTCCAATCTGATGTTGAGCAATGTGTTTCGCATCCTTCCTGTTCTTCAAGATATGACGCCATACCCATGAACAATCATTGGGTATCGCTAACTGCCAAAAGTTTCTGCCCTTTATCAAATTCAGCTTAACCCATTTTACCCATAGCGTCTCCTTCCCACTCACTAGCTAGGTTCCAAATATGCTTTAGATTTTCTGCCATATTGGAGGTGCTGAGGTTTCGAATCCCAAGACCACCTTCTTCATAAGGGAAACATAAACTTTCCCAACTAATAAGTGCATGGGATGTAGCACATTCTGGCCCCGACCACAAGAAGTTTATGCACATTTGATTTATTGTATCTATTGTTTGCTGTGGCAACACAAAAGAGGACGTCCAGTAAATGCTCATGTTATTCAGTACTGCCTTTAACAACTGAAGTCTCCCCGCATACAACAGTGCGCGTCCTTTCCATGCTTGTATCTTGGTCTTTACCTTTTCTATCAAGGCCACACAATCAGTATTCTTTAACCTCGTCGTTATTAAAGGTAGTCCCAGATATCTTACCGGCAACTCTCCTCTTTGGAACTGAATAATGCTCTCGACTTGTGTACATCTTGTCGCATCCATACCCGAGTAGAACATATTGCTCTTCTGTAGGTTAACTTGCAATCTCGATCACTTTTTCAGCTTGCTCAGAGTTTCCTTCAGCGCTCGTACTGTTTCCAAGTCTCCATTCATGAATGCAATTAAATCATCTGCGAAAGATAGATGTGTGATGAGTGGATTCCTTCATTTATAGTGGAGCCTATATTCTCCTTCCTCCACTTTCCGTCTAAGCATTTGAGTGAAAAACTCCATGACTAGAACAAATAAATATGGTGACATTGGGTCCCCTTACCTGATTCCTGTCTTTCCCTTGAAATACCCGAAAGGAGCTCCATTTATCATAATGCTGTATCTCGGAGTTTCTATGCATTTCTGAATCCACTGTACAAACTGTAAGGGGACTCCAATTCTTGTTAAAGCAAACTTGACAGCCTCCCATCTTACAGTATCATAAGCCTTCCTTAGATCAATCTTAGCTGCACATCTAGGTGGCCCATGATTCCGGTGGTAATTGTGTAGCAGCTCGTGTGAAAGCAGTATATTATCATGAATACTTCTGCCCGAAATGAATGCTGACTGATTGAGAGATATTACTTGAGTCATGAAAACTTTCATCTTGCGTGTCATGATCTTTGTAATGCATTTGTATATCACATTGCAACATGCTATGGGCCTGTAATCCCCCAATGAACTAGGCTTTGGTATCTTCGGAATCAAGGTTGTACATGTTGTATTCACCTCCTGTAGCATCATACCCGACCTGAAAAAAGTTCTTCACAGCTTTAACAAACTCATTTCCTATAAATCCTTCACGTAGCCTTGAAGAATAAGGAAGAGAACCCATCACTCCCTGGTGCTTTGTCACTGTCTATACCTGACAAACATTCAATAATTTCATCTCTAGTGACCTCCTTTATCAACTCCTCTTGAGTATTTTGATCCAACTGCTCTACCTCAATTTCCTCTAACATACTGAAATCCATTTCCTCCATCTGGTCCGGACTGTATAGGTCAGTATAAAACTTCACACATTCTTCCCCTATACTCTCTATTTCTTCCAGAACCTTTCCATTCCCATCTTTCAGGCAAGTAATCTTGTTTGTCATCATTCTCACTTTTACTGAGTTAAAAAAATACTTTGTATTGCTGTCTACAAGTGTCACTACCTGGTCCCTTGATTTTTGTTTACATTCATTCTCCTCCTCTATTGCAGCTTTGGCATACTTTCTTGTTATCACTCTTTCCTGTGTAATGAGTTCCTAGTTCAATGGCTGACTTTGTAGCTGAGTTTGTATTCCTTCTAGTTCTCTTTCCGCTTCTACTTTCCTTGTGCACGCCTTTCCTTTCTCTCTGTTCCAGCTGATTAGAGCATTCTTTACATTTTTCAACTTCTTTGTGAACGTGTACATTGGGTTTCCTACCACTGAAACCCCCCATGCCTCTTTAACCACCTCAAAAAACCCCTCCTCATCAATCCAATAATTAAAAAATTGAAATGACTTTTTACACTGACCTTTGGTTCTTATCGTTTCCACTACCATTGATGAATTTAGATATATTTAGATTCCTAAATTACTATATTTTTTTATTAGGCGTATTCAAGGAAAAACAAGCCATTTATTAGAATATAGATGGTGGAAACTTTTGGAATTTTGGATCTAGTAAAAGTCAACAAAGAGTACAAGACTGGTCAAACACATCTATCATCTATATATAATTATGAACAATTAGAAGGGGGGTAATGGACTAATGCTACACAATCTTCAAAAACTAAATACACAAAAGCTGTTTCAAATGCAAACTAAAAATCATGCACTTATCTTTCACAGCTTCACTCCCATATTCTTTGAACTTGTACTCTTCCTACTTGCAGGGGGATGGCACCTTTCCTTCACTGTAACATTGATTACACAAGCTAAAATATAATGAGATTTCATCTCCTTGAAGCGTGACCCAATAACGGGATAATGGCACACAGAGCAGGCCGGCATGATGACCATGTCGAGTCCTATCCCCTATTTCAAGCTTCACCATAGTGGTCATGATTCCAAATCCCCAATCCGAATCATCAAACATCACAACGAACTCAATGATGAAATGGTCAATACATCGGCTTCTCCATGTATCTCTAACATTTCACTGGTTCCATGAGATGTAGACAACCCTCAACAACTTAATGTATGTCAATGCATCAGCTCTCCGAACCTTCTAAATGCTTTCATTCACAGGCCGCCACAACAGAGCATCAAAAGCAATTCTTTTGCGTTTATCGGGAGGGCAAGAACAACAAAGAACATGCCCAAATCCACTCTACCCGAACCCGAGGCATCCAAGATAGACAAAATCTTCTCATTGATTTTTTTGGGGGATCAATAAAAAGTGTGGTGTGTGTGTGTGTTTTTTTTTGCCCCTATTGGAAATCCCCAAATTAATTTGGAAGATGTTATTGGATTAAAGCGGTTATTGGAGTATGACAAAAACTTTAATTAGTTATGGGGTATGAGAGTGTTTATTTGGGTGTGTCCAAGATCACCCTAATCATATGCATAAATTAAGTTCGCTGAAGAAAGTCTTTTGTTTATGTTTTTATATTTTGTAACAACCATGAACTTTTATAATACATTAGTGAAAAAAAATATTTTACATATAATTTTATGTCCTTCAACTCAATACTGAAATTTATATATTTGGGGAAGTATTTACAATCGTAAAAGCAGAAGCAACATATTTTCAATGCAACTTTTGTTATTTGAGTACAAACACGGCATATATACACCACACCGTGAGTTTATTTATATCAAACTAGGGACATATACAGTAGTGTAATTGCAACAATGGAAGCAACCATAATGGCACCCACCACGACCTCCTCCACCTTTGTAACCACCCCCTCCACTATTTTATCCACCGCCTCCACCACGTCCGCCGGAGGGAGGGGGACCGTATCCACCACCACCTCTACCGTATCCACCCCCTCTACCGTATCCACCACCACCCCCTCTACCGTATCCACCACCATCCCCTCTACCATATCCACCCCCTCCGCCGTATCCACCCCCACGTCCACCGTATCCACCACGTCCGGGGTATCCACCATACTTAGCATCCTCCAAACTCTCATTGTTCTCTGCCAACGAAATAGCACAGGAGTTGTTAATGAGAATGATTAATGCATTACTTAATTAATATAAAATCTTAAATAGATAATGTATGTACTGCAATGAAATTATGAGAATGAACATATAACTTAATTAGGCGTTACTACATATACTACTAGAAGGTGGCATTTAAGGTATGCTAAGAGCTAGGCAATGCTAATAAACCGGCCTCAAGCACTATGTCTTTTCGATTGTGGTATGTACTTGTGTGGTTTGTGTCATAACTCGAGTTACTACTGTTTTGCAAACGTATCTTGCAACTAGATTATTGCTAGTGTTCATAGCTCGTAGACATATTTTAACATCATGGAAATTTCAAAAACTAGGTACAAGAAAGAAGGTAATTAGTTTTATTAATACATTACGTATTTAATGTCAGACTCACCAACTTCAGCAGTTTGACTATCGGCTGCTGCTACTTTAGAAGAAATAACCAGAAGAGCAATAGCTAGGAGGAATCCCATAACAAAAAAGGCTTTTAAATGAGACATTTTTCTTGAAATGTTGAAAGACAACAGACACTTCAAAGGATGAGCTGAGTATGTGTACGTAGTGTGCTTCTAATTTATAGAGGATTGAATAGGGGATGAATGGAGCACCATGTGGGGATGTTGGAATTAATACATCATCCACTTCTGTAATATAATTTATATCTTGTGGGTCTCCCTTGTTGAGAATTGCATGCAAAGCCAATTCAATCTGAACCGAATACTCAAGACCATATAAGGCCAAGTCCAATGGTACTCTATCCCACCAAATATGATTAAAATTGTGATCCAATACAATATATGGTGCGACAAAACACTAACCCGTCAATATTATTGCTATCAAATTTACTTTTCTATCCATGAGGAGGACAGAGAGGGGCAAAATAGAGAGTTAATTTAATCAGAAAATGTCAATTTCCCCATACTCTTTTGTTGATGGCAGCTAGGATAGTTGTCAAATTTAAAGTGTTTTTTTTACACGCCTATACGAGTGGCGGGTGGGAGAAAATTCATTGAGCTGAAAAATGCAAACCCGCTAACTGTATCCACTATTCTATTGTGATTTTGTGTTTTGGAGCACCAAACCATTAGACTCACAATGGATGTGCGTGATAATCTTGAAATCTATGATTAAGTAGTGAAGTTGTCGTGATCAGATAGATTGAAATGGATTCTGATTGAATAGGGATATGCTGGTTATATCTTGCCGCCATGGATCAATAGACATGTTTTTTCTCCACTTCATTAATTTTGTCTCTTTGTGAAATATTTTTTTTGATGGTTTCCAGTTATACAGTGAGCACATGGCAACAAATAAAAGGGAGGGTGTGAGTTGGGGGCCCTTCAACTTCCAGTGGTGTACGTTGTTTTCCAGTTATGTATGTTGTTTTGACTTGTGATCGTTTGTAGCCCTGAAATTTAATTTAGTTATACCTTTCTCTGATGGAGAAAAAACCAGAGGGAGAATTTGAGGGCCTTCATTCATTCTAGGCTGACAAGTGACAACTGCTTCGTTGGCAGCTTTTGGCCGTCATCTATGACTTGATGTACTTTCTACGTTTGGTATGGCTGTTCTGTTTATTTTTACCATTGCAAGTGTAGGCTTTCTCGGCTTACTTTACTTTTCTTAACGCCTTCAAACCAAGCCCAAGTAATAAAGATAAAAAACAACTGCCTACCATAAATGGAGGACATGGACTTAAAATTTACATCATTTAGTGAGATTCCAAGGATAGAGATAAGTAACTAAACGGGATGAGATAGGGCATACTTTATATTTCTAGAAAATAATGCTAGTACAAAAATCTACAAATATGACATTCTCAGCACTGAGCGCAATTGTATTAAACAAAAAACAAGTTATAAATGCTTTTCCGGAATGAAACAGTTACTGTTGATCAAATTGACAAAGGTTTTGCATAATGAAATTTACGCTTAGCAAGGGCATAACTCAAGAATACATACACATAGTACATGGAAGTTCAACATGAACATATTGATGTGGAGTGAAAATAGGAGCATGTTCTGCTATTGAGGAGTATCAATAGAATAAGAGGACGCTTATTTCGCAAACCCCTATTATGAGACACACACACAAGAGAGAGAGAATCATACGCATGAACCAATTGACACTAGTTTGAGTAGTTAAGAAGCTGGGAAATGGTTTTTCAGGAAAAAGAAACCTTGAGTCCTTGACTTGAAGTTGCACCGTAAAAAAACACATCGTAACATGAAGAGTTGATAATAGAAGTAGTCTTTAAGTTCCTCCTAAGGAATATTTCTTTCCATAAAAACTTTAAAATAGATTTCATCTTCATATCAAAGAAAAAGTGTTTGGTTTGTGGTAAAATACTGCTAAAAAGACAGAAAAACAGCATTATTATGTGTTTTACTTATCCTAGTTTTCCTATAAATTACTAATCTCTTTAAATTGTAATCTAGAAAAACAATATCTCTCGTAACCCTACAAAAACAAGGGAAAAAATGGTATAGGGAAGATGGTGCCAGTTTTGTAGTCAAATTGTATTTTGATTTTTGAAATGCTTACAAAGACATGTCATGTCTCATAATAATGTCAAATAAAAACTTATTTCACTAATACTATGTTAAAGATGTTTTAATGAATATTTCTGATAGTCTTTATTGATATAACCAGCAGATATATATACAAGAAGAAACTCCATGAATACAGAAGATCTCCTAGATCCACATATCTAGAAAAAGATAATACACTTGCTAAGATTACAAAATACTTGCTAATACTAAATAAAGTAACAAATATTCTAACACCCTCCTTCAAATTGGTGCGTGGATATCGCGCATGCCCAATTTGACAATTGAGGCAATAAACACCTTGCTAGCCACTGCTTTAGTAAAGACATCTGCTAGTTGGTCTTCAGACTTTACAAATGGAAAAGTAATAATTTCAGCTTCAAGTTTCTCTTTGATAAAATGTCTATCAATCTCCGCATGCTTCGTTCGATCATGTTAAACAGGATTATGAGCTATTTCTATATCTGATGTATTATCACAATACAGATTCATTTTCACTTTTGGTTTAAAACCCAAGTCCTTCAACAAATTTCTCAACCACAGCAACTCACAGACCCCATATGTCATATTTCTATATTCAGCTTCAACACTTGATTTTGATACTACTGGATGATGTAGTAAATGAAGTAGTCGTTAAATTGATCATTAAGGTCCTTTCAAAAATTATTTCTTTCTAGAAAACTTTTCAAGTTGCGTGTCATCTTCATATCAAAGAAGAGTTTTCTTTATGGGAATATAGTGCTAAAAAGGACGAACATAAAGATAACGTATATTGTATTGTATTAGGCTAAGTCCAATGGTGCGGAAAAACACCAAATTTCACGTAAAATGTGATCCAATGGTATGTTAAAACGTTATACCGCCAACGCTATCTTTATAAATTTCTCTATTTATATAGTCAATTTTAACGTTATAGCGTATGCTCTGTACGCAATAGCCAATGGCGGCCAACAAAAAAAAATCCAAATAAGTCTGCACACCATACCCAGTGGCGGTTAGAAATTTGATTTAATTCAAATAATAACCTACACGCCACTCCCAAAGGCGGTTAGAATTCAATTATTATTTTCCACCCGCCACTCCCAATAACGGTTAGAATTGATTCCTATTTTTTTGTTTTTTTAATAACTTAATTTATGCAATTACCATTCTATCCTACTATCTTTTTTTTTGTGTTTTGGGTGTTTTTTTTCCTGAAAGGGTAAAATGGAGAGATAATTAGCTACACGCCTGTGAGAGTGGCATACAAAAAAATTTGGTTTTTTTTTTTATCTCTTGGCCGCCACTGCTGATGGCGGGTAACAAAAGTCGATATTATATTAAATATTTTGGGCTGCACGCCAATGATACTGGCGGGTGAAAAAATAAACCATTGGATTTGATTTCACTATCCCACTAACGGTATCCACTCGCTACTGTGGTTTGGTGTTTTTTTGACTTAGCCTTATAACCTAACCAAACCATTGGAAAAATAGCATTATCCTTATAACCTAATTTTCCGAGAAAGCACACAGCCTCTTTACATTGATTTAGAAAAATAGCATAGCTCATCACCCAAGGAAAAGAAAGGTATAGCCGTACAGGGGAGACAAAAAGGCGTGACGAGAGTAGCTGTCTAACAGAGACATTTCTTTTTGCATTTACTGCATTGTCGAAATTGAAATTCGCCTTTGATTTCTGTACTGCTTTTACCCTCTTAAGTAGTGAATTGCAGATCAACCCATGTTGCTACAAGAGGATGTCTCACTACTTGCCAAAAGTTGTTAGCATTTTTTTAAAGGGAGTCTATGGCTGCACGATTGTTGAAACGCAGCAGGTGACGTATACTCTTTAAGTGTGATCTTCCAATTGAAGAGTTAAGCCACTGCAAATAACCACATATCAATTAATTACGCATATGAGCTTCAATTGCCCTTGCAACCTTAAAAACACACCTTAACGTTTCCATGGTAAACACCTGCATCTTCAAAGTTCAAACAACACATGCTCGACATCTTCAAACAGAACAATTAATCATTAGCTGCTACGGAATCAACAACCAATCCACAGTTATAATTTAAGAATTTATATCAACAAGATGCACTTACATTTGTTCTGATAATTGTAAATACAACCACAAGATCAAAACTGCCCCAAAGCCTCGACTTTTGAACACTAGTAAATATCGCAAACAAACAATTTCAAATCCTACCAAAACCGCATGAACTCGTACAAAACCATCACCTCCTCGGCTTCTTTGATGACGACTTCTTCGAAGAGTTCCCACGCTTCAGACATGCATATGTGTCAGCATCCTCTTCGCCATCATCATCACCCCCTCTTCTTTTTCTTTTGTTCCCTTGCTCTTTGACTTTCTGCAAATATCATCAATTCAAATCATTATTGGTTGTAACTAAAAAAGTTCAAAAATAATTTGTGCAGAGTAGTGAGGATCACTCATTGACGCATGCATTTCCAAACGAGACTTACCATTGGGGCACTCCTAGAATGGTGTTGAAAGATACTCCAGCAGGCTCAACAAATTTTCAAGAACTAAATCTGGTGACACTATCAACAGATCTGAACCCTAAGATGTAGCTCGCTAGAATTCACAATCAACAAGAACTGTTCATTAAATCATTGGGTTTTCATTACGACATTGGTTATTTCTAGTTCTATTTCTAGTTCAATGTTGGAACTGATTTATACTTTCCCACTAACTACGAAGAGAATAAAAAAACCACTTAAATAAATGAACTTCCTCCTCTTGAGCAGGAAACTCGGGAAGCTTTTTTCCTGAAACAAAATGACATGCAACAGAATATGCTTTAGTGATCAGTATAATCAAAACAGCTTCTAGGTGAAATGTGATTCTCCACATATAAAGACAGTCATGCATACCGATAAGCTTCTCTATCTCGATATACCACTCCAACTCATATTGATTTACTAGTGAAATAGCAACTCCAGATCGCCCTGCACGAGCAGTTCTACCCACTCGGTGAATATAATCCTGAAACACACTTTGAGAGATTAGCAGAAATAGGAACATCAAAGTATTTGAGGCGCGGATTGCTAACTAAAGATAAAGAGCAAGAATGTGCAAGTAATACGAAGCAAGACATCCTGTGTTTATCAGAGGCAGGTTTTGCAGGTTGGCCTTTTAAAGTGCCAATCTTCATCTGGTATTAAGGCCATTCAAATAAAAAGAATGAAAAAGAACTGAATGATGATGAAGAAGAAGAACCTTGAAGAGCATGAGGAATGGCCTCAATTTGAATCTTTGAGGGAGTCTTCCACCCCATACTATCACAAGCCTCAACGAGCTGCTCTTCTTCCATACTGTCAATTTCGCCCCCGCTAACTGCATAAATAAACCAGTACTAAAATCAAGACTAAATAATCACAACCCGTAAAAAAAAAATACATACTTGGATAAACGGAAAATGCAATCTCCCAATATGGATTACTGTGAACACTTTTAAGGGCTTCGTTTGAAAATTTGTGGAAAAGCTGCTGCCCGTATAAAACTAAAGCCCCCTAAAAACTGACGGAGGTTTTACCATAAAACATTGAAATATCGGTTTTGACGATATGCCGATATTCGAAATTCTTATTATTATAAAAGACAAATCACACGTGCACTTTTTACACACTTTGGTCTTGTAAAATACAGTACTCACTAGCTAATCTGCCTGTCGTATGGCCAGGCTTACTATTATCCATTGTTTTTAAGAATTTGTTTTTTTTTTCATCCCATACGTACATTTGAAATAATGAAATAATGGGTAGCTTTGTTTTTTGTTTTAACATATCCATATCCAATAACTAATACATATCATGATCCATTAACTAATCCATATCCATATCTATTAACTAATATATATCCATATCCAATAACTAATACATATCAATTAACTAATCCATTAGAATTTGTTTTTTTTTTCATCCCATGCGTACATTTGAAATAATGAAATAATGCGTAGTTTTGTTTTTTGTTTTAACATAACACATGAAAAGACAATTTTAATTTATATTAAATTAGAGAGCAGGCCAAATTCAGGGTTAGTTTGGTAAGAAGGCAAGTAATTATTTTTTAAATAGGGACTATTTTAAAAACTATGCTGATGTGGCTCATTATGAGCCTCTTGGGAGAAACGGATATTAATATAGGTAGGATAGCAGGGGATATGGTGGGAATGTGAATTCATTCACCTCTTTTTTGTTCAAAACCTTTGCCCAATACAAAGGTGAATATGGTGGTGACTATTTTCCCAAGTCAAAACGAAAGACCGAGATAGTGCTTGAGTTGTGAACTTCGGACGAGATGTTGGATTCCGTCTAGATTACAAAACTCATAAGGTGGAATCCAACATCCTGTCTCGCTATATTTCTTTTTTTCCAGATAGAATCAAACATCCCGTCCGGAGTCCTAACGGCTAGTTCACCAACGGTCAGAAAGTCATAACGGTAAAAAACGGTCAAAAATAAAAAACTTTGGTATATATACAACATTTGTTCCATTTCAACTCACACTTCCAACAATCATATTTCTTCTTCTTCAAAATCAGTTCTTCAAAAAAAAATATCAAATGGCATCTCAAGCATCTCAAACAACTCAAACAAGTGGTAGCACTCAAGCAAAAGAAAAGACTCACTTTAGCATGTTTGAAGATCAAGCTCTATGTCTTACTTGGATAAAAATTAGTGAAGACTCCATTGTTGGTGATTTCCAAAATGTAAAAGGGTTTTGGAATCGTATAACAAACGAGTTCAATCAAACATGTGGGTCGGATAGGTCTTCCGATTCAATTTGCGGTAAATGGAAATATATTTCGAAAATGATGAATAAATTTGTTGCAATTGTGAATGCGGTGGAGGCTCGGCATGCAAGTGGTACAATAATACAAAGTCAGGTAATTACAACTTCGTCAATTTGTCAATTATTGATTATCTTAGTTTTAGTCTAATTATTTCCATCTTAGTCTTAGTCTAATTATCTTAGTTTAATTATATTTCCATCTTAATCTTAGCCTAATTATCTTAGTCTAATTATTATTTCCATCTTAGTCTTAGTCTAATTATTTTAGTCTTAGTGATTATTGTTTGGGTAATAATTTACCCAGACATTCTATTGAATCTGCAAGGGAAGATATTGTATAAAGAGTGAGACTGTGCCTTTAATGGTTGCCTACGTATCCAAAATATGTTTCCAGAATCAAGTCTCCAAAAACGTAGTTCTTTGTTAAGTGAAGAGTCTTATTTATAGAAATAGAAAATAAGAGTTCTGAGAGCACAATGACTCTCACTAGATAATACTGGTTAACTAAACATGTGACCAGCTCAGGTGATTGACTGGAACTGTGGGTGGGCCCGTCCAGATGTCTAACTTAACATGTGAGTCATTCAAGTGGCTAACTAGAACTCTGAGTCGTCCAAGTGGCCAACTGGAACTGTGAGCCGTCTAGGTGGCTAAGTGGACTGTGAGCCGTCCAAGTGGCTAATTGGAATTGTGAGCCGTCCAGGTAACCAAGGGTTGGTCTTTTAGACTTAATGTAAAGACCCCAATAGAATCTATTAGTAAGGGTACTAATATGGTGGTACATACATTGCCCCCTCTTTGCCAGATGGAATTTATTCGATTTGGTAAATAAGAAAGTTACTGAAATAAGAGTTTGGTATCGCAAACGCAAACTTCATGTCTTTGAATGCACAGAGTTTGGTATCGCAAACACAAACTCCATGACTTTAAATGCACAGAGTTTGGTATCGCAAACGCAAACTCCATGACTTTGAATGCACAGAGTTTGGTATCACAAACGCAAACTCCATGACTTTGAATGCACAGAGTTTGGTATCACCAACGCAAACTCCATGACTTTGAAGCGATGATCGAAATAAATGTTAACAAACGAACTTTTATTAACTATTGATATGTTGAACAAACATGAAAAGATGTACGATGACATTTTCCAATGAACCATGAAAACTAGAAAACGAAACAATTAATTTATTGATATGGTAAGTACCAACCAGAACCTAACGATAAAAACACCTAAGATGGAGTGCATTCCATGGTTTTGGGAAAGGTGTTCCCGAAATGGTGCGAAGGAAATATGATCCTTTCGAGGCAGGATGATCAACCACAAACGGTCCTTCCCAATTTTCACATAGCTTCCCCATGTCTATGATTTTAGGTTTTTTGCATAACACCCAATCTCCTTCTTGGAAAACTTTTAAGCAAAGTTTCTTGTCATACTGTCTCTTCATTGAAGCCTGGTATAGGAGTAAACGAGCTATACTTTCTTCGCGAATTTCATCTAAATTGGCTTTAAAGTGAGCCACCATTTCATCATTACAACCCGCTTTAATTGCAGCGGTGCGAGTCGTCTCAGCAAATATTTCAGTAGGTAAGATTGCGTCCGCACCATAAGCCAAGTTAAATGGGGACAAACCGGTTGAGCATTTTGGAGTGGTTCTGTATGCCCAAAGCACAGCTGGTAGTTCTCTTGTCCATTTCCCCTTAGCTTGTTCTAGATGATGTTTAAGGATAGCTAGGATAGACTTGTTTGTTGCTTCAGCTTGTCCGTTAGCTTGAGGATGATATGGAGCAGAAAAATTATGCTGGATATGGAGACTGGCGCAGAAATTATGTATTTCGATTGCATCGAACTGCTTGCCATTATCAGATATTAACTCAATAGGGATGCCAAAACAACAAACTATATCTTTCCACAAAAAGCTCTTGACATCGAAAGCTTGAATATGCACTAAGGGTTGTACTTCCGCCCATTTAGTAAAGTAATCTGTAGCAACCAACAAGAAATGCACATTCCCTGGAGCTCTAGGGAAAGGGCCGATGATGTCTAAACCCCACTTTGCAAATGGCCATGGAGAAAAAATTAGATGTAATTCTGTGGCAAGTAGAATGCCTATATTGTAGTGCTTCTGACAAAGAACGCATGTTTGAGAAATATGTTTGGCATCTAGCTGCATACGAGGCCACTAATATCCCTGTGTCATTGCTTTATGAGCTAAATTTCGACCAGCGGCGTGATTGCCACAAATGCCTGCATGAATTTCTTGCAACACAAGTAAACCTTTTGTTTTGGTGAGGCATCTAAGCATGGGAGACAAGGGATGTCCTTTTCTATACAATTGTAGAACACCATTGGACGAAGATACTATTACAAATTTCCAAGCGTCTCGCTTGACCGTTTCAGTGAGTTTGGGGTTTGAAGGGATGATGTCGTTGCTCATAAAGGTAATTAATGGGGTTCACTAGTCTTTGGTTGGTGATTCTAACATAGGTAGATTAAAGACGTGTGGCTCCTTTGTTGATTTGTCGACATTCTGGTCACCTTGAACAATTTCTGTGGTATTTCCTTCAGTACACATTCCTCCATCTGGCAGGGAGTCAATGTTGAATTTGTTAGGCAACAAAACATCATCATTGTCATACTTTCTTTTTCTGGTATTCACAACATGGATACTTGAAGGTGATGGCTCTGAAGAAGTAGTGAAAAAATAGCACGCGTTAATGTATATGGCAAGAAGTCGCCTCAACCGACAAGTCAATACTTGGGTCTTCTTTGGAAGTCAATCGCCGTTTCTTGGGCCATCAATAGCGACTGCTGCAGAGAGGTATGCTAAGGCGTCTGCATGTCTTATGTCGTTTCGAGGTCTTTGAATGATTGAAATGACATCAAATTGACGAGCAAGCCTATGGATTAATTCTAGATATGTTGCCATCTTATCATCCCGTGCTTCAAAAGAGCCATCGAATTGACTTGCCACTAATCGAGAGTCTGTAAAAACTTGAAGCTTTCGAACTTTAAATTCTAAAGCGGTACGCATGGCATATAGGACTGCTTCATATTCTGCTGCATTGTTAGATGTTTTGAACCCAACCGAACTGAGTGCTCAATTACTGAATCACCAGGCTTAATAAAAACACACCCAATCCCAGATCTAAACTTGTTATGTGACCCATCTGTGTAGACTTTCCAGACGTCTGAAAACGGGGTAATAGATGTTGATGGGACCTCGCCTCCCCCAATTGTTGCCTCTTCACCGGATGGGCTTTCGTCTTGATTATTTTCTAGGACCATATCATCGATTGGAAAATCCGACATTAAAGATGCAAGAACATGACCTTTTTTTGAAGTGCGCGGTTAGAAAGTAATGCTATATGCACTCAAATAACTTTCCCATTCTGCCAGTCTACTCAATTCTTGTGTATTATGGAGCACTTTGCGAAGAGGGTACTAAGTGTATACCTTGACCAATCATCCTTGAAAGTACGGCTTAAGGCGTCTTGCAAAGTGAACCAAAGTGAGAGCAATTTTCTTCTTGAATATCTAGTTTCCGCCCCCGTTAGATTTTTGCTAATGAAAAAAATTGGACGGCCATCTTCGCCATCAACAAACAAAACGGCACTTACCGCCGTGTCTGTGGCCCCCAAGTAAATTCTTACAGGTTCCCCTGTAGCTGGACTGGCCAGAATGGGAAGTGAAACCAGATATTTTTTAATTGATTGAAAGGCATTTTCACATTCATCATTCCATACTGCTGAGTCTTTTAAAGTCTGAAAGAAAGGACGACATTTATCAGAATATTTAGAGATGAAACGATTTATTGCTGCCAGGCGCCCCGTGAGTTGTTGTATCTCCTTCTTTTTCTTTGGTGATGGCATATCAAGGATTGCTCTGATTTGTTCAGGGTTTGCTTCAATTCCTCTGCAAGTCATCAAATAACCTAAGAACTTCCCTGAGATCAAGCCAAAAGAGCATTTTGAAGGATTGAGCCACATATTAAACTTTTCCACTCTTGTGAATACTTCTTGTAAATCTACCAAATTATCAATGTATGCTTCCATAATCTGCCTAGCATGTCTCCAAATATAGTATTGATCATTTGCTAGTAAGTGGTGTCAGCATTCTTTAACCTGAAAGGCATCACTTGATAGCAAAAAATTCCTTGATCAGTTATGAATGATGTTAATTCCTAATCTTCACCAGACAACGGGATCTGATAGTATCCTAAAGAAGCATCCATAAATGATAGGCGTGGAAATCCGAATGTAGCATCAACAAGTTCTGACATCCGCAGAAGAGGGAATGGATGTATAGGGCATGCTTTGTTAAGATTGGTGAAGTCGATGCATACTCTCATCTTGCCATTCTTCTTCGGCACTACTACCACGTTGGACAACCATGTTAGGTATGAAACTGGGCGAATAAAATTGATAGAGAGTAAACGATCAATCTTTTCTTTAACCTTCAGCTTTCTATCAGGAGCCATACATCTAGGCTTTTGTCGTACAGGCTTAACACTTGTATCAATGTCAAGCTTGTGACAGGCAATATGTGGGTGTATACCTAGCATTTGCTCCAGAGACCAAGCAAAAATGCTCTTGTTCTTTCTGAGTAGAGTAATCATTTCCCTTTGTTCATTTTATGATAGCTCAGCTGATATGAATGTTGTTTCTCTGCTAGACTCTCCAATTTGAACTTCTAAGAGGCGGTCTATAGTCGGTGGTCCTTCACTTGATGATATGGTGGAATAGATTATTTGTGGTGCGGATTGTGCTTGAATGACTTCTTGTGAACTGCTTAAAATTGTGTTTCCATGCATATCAGATTGACGGTAATCATCTAATATTTTTTCGTGACAACGGCTAGAAGCCATCTGGTCTCCTCGTATTTTGCAAATTTTGTCTAGAGATGAAAATTTCACTGCGTGGTGGAGGGTAGAGACAACATCACCTATACAGTGGAGCCAATCCCTACCTAAAATTGCATTGTAAGAAGATTTGTAGTTCATTAAAAGAAAATCAATGTTGACTGCCTTATCCATGAGTTTGACTGGTAAAGAAACTCTTTCGACCGGAGTTGCTGTTGTTCCATCAAAACCGATTATTGGGTTGTTATCTGTGACAATCAAATTTTATGACAGTTTCATGTCATTGTAACAACCTGCAAAAATTACACTAGCAGAACTTCCAGTGTCTATCATGACACGGTGCACTCGCCATAAACCAATGTAAGCTGTGATAACAACGACATCGTAATGAGGCTGATGAACGCCAATTAGGTCTCTATCAGTAAAACACATTGAGCTAGGTTCGATGGTTTGTATGCGAGTTCCTTCAATAAAATCGAAGCTATTTATGTGATATAATTCACGTAAAAATCCCAACTTTTCTCTTTGCTCACATTTTTGTTTTGTGCGTGACATGTTATTGATTCTGGTGTGACCAGCTTTGATAACGTTGTAACCTGAGATTGACAAATTCTGTTGAGCACTTTTGGTGCTTAAGAATTCCTCTAGTTGTCCCTTCTCTACTAGCTTTTGTATCTTTCCCCGTAACGATCTGCATTGTTCAGTTTCGTGACCAAAGTCATTGTGGAAAAGACACCATAGATTTTTATCACGCCTAGACTTTGTATCTTCGGGTAAAGGCATTGGAGGGAAAAGCAGATTGCAATGTTTAATCTTGTCATAGATCGAGGCATATTTGGTATTCAGTGGAATGAGCTTCATTTCTTCACAAAAATTGTTGGTCTTTGTAAGATCCTGCTTCGGTTGTTGATTTTCCATTGTGCTTTGTTTCTGCTTGCTTTTGGTATCTGTAGATTCTTTACCTCAAAAATCTTTGTCCCTTGAAGTTCGTGCTGCCGCATCTATTTCAACATTGATGAACTGTAGCGTTCGTGTGAACAAGTCAGATTTCTGGGGAGAATCTCTTACCAGTGAGTTATATATTCTGTTAGTATAAAAACGGAGAGCTTCTTTGAATGTGTGAATGATCATCATAGCTTGCACTTCTGTGACACCTGCTTGGATTTGGCGAAATCGAACAACGAATTTTGCAAGTGTTTCATCCTTCTGTTATTTTGTGTTTAGCAAGATATTGACATCTTTAGGACGAGTCCAATTATGTTGAAATCAATCTGTGAACTGATCTGCTAACTCCTGGAAAGATTCGATAGATCTAGCTGGGATTTCTGATAGCCATCGCAAAGCTTCCCCTTTTAGTGTTGCCAAAAAAAGTTTGCACAAGAGAGCGTCATCCTTACGCCAAAGAACTAGCCTACTTTTAAACTCCATAACATGGTTGTTTGGATCACCTTATGCTTCATCGTACTTAGGCAACTCTGGCTATTTGAATCCTTCCTGATGTTCTGCATTTTGTATGCGCCAGGAAAAACGTCCAACAATGTCTTCGTTTACGGCTAAGTCTTTCCAGCGTTTTCCCGCTAGATCAGTATTATTCATTGCTTTTTTAACGATGTCTTTAATTTGCTATTCAGTATATGTTATTTCTGCATTTGTTTGGCGAAGGACGATTTGTGGTTGAACTTCTGGACCTTGTGTCACATGTGCCTGCCCCCAGTTGTTGCCCATATATGGAATTGGGTGCTCTGGATTGCGAGACCTGTGACGGAAGTTTGAAATGTCTTGGTGCACTTGAGAGTAATCTATATGATGAGTGTTATATCTATGTCGGTCTTCAAGTTGTCTTCTGCACTGATTCCTTTCATTCAAGTCAAGTCTTAGGTCGTGATTCAGATCTTACCTAAGGTCACAGCTCGATTGCCCCAAGTGAGTTCTATTGTTGGGTGGTATCATCCGATCTGACCACCGTAATGTGCTGCTATCCTAGCTTACGAGGTTTGTATTACCTCGGTAGTATGGCTGGTAGCTTGTTGGGTGTGAATCAGACTCCCTTGGGGAGATACGTTGACTGGTATGTGCCCTATGATGTTGTCCATCACGCCTGCTATTACGACCATTGACATCGGGAGTCCTCAATCACCTTAGTAAATTTGTTGAAATATTTCTTGGCTTGGATTGATTTGGTCGATTCTCAGGGACAGCATCAGTGGTTCGGAATCTTTCGCTATTGTTCTGCAAGCGGTGGAATACACTGCAATTTTCTTCAGATCTTGGGATTCTTGATGGAATAGATGAAGCAGTATCATTGTTGTATGTCTGTACTTGCTTTCCTTTATATATTTGCTTCTGCAAGTCCGCATTATGGTCCTTTTCCCTTCTAAGTTTGTTACGCAAAGCCTATAGGGTCATTTCTTCATCACTTGTGTCCATATCATTTGGATCTGCAACCATATTTATATCTGCATCTGGCGAATTTGTATCATTAAGAAGAGAAGATACTGGAGCCTGTGACCTTGGAAATTTAGATATGCGCTGTCTTGGTACTGGAAGAAACAAAGGTGGAGCTTGTTGGTTTGATGCAACTTGATCGACGCGAACTTCAGCATTTTGTTGTTTGTTTCCCTCGGATGGTTGTTTTCTTTGTCATCTTATAGACAAAATGATAATCATCATCTTCCTGAAAGAACTCATATATTTTTTCATTCCTCTGACCTTTCCAATTCCACACTCCACTTGTACGTTCATTCTCAACAATCATATTATGCATTATAATGCATGCCTTCAGTATGTCTCCAAGAACAATAACACTATGACAATGCGCAGAAGCCTTAATAATATGTCATCTTGCCTGCAAAACTCCAAACGTCCTTTCAATATCTTTTCTTGTAGCTTCTTGACGTTGACGATATACTAAAGATCTTTTCATGCTTATTTCTTGGATAACGAATGGATTGAACAAATATGCCCCATTTTGGGTAAATACCAACAGCAAGATAATATCCCATATCGTAGTCATTACCATTCACATTAAAATTAACAGTAGGAGCCTCACCTTGCTCTAATGATTCAAAAACATGAGAATGATGAAGTACGTTAATGTCATTATATGAACCTGGTAAACCAAAGAAGCAATGGCAGATCCAACAGTGTTTGTCTGCAACGGCTTCAAGTACCAAAGTTAGTTCCTTCTTATACCCTACATGTTGTCCAGTCCATCCAGTTGGACAATTCTTCCACACCCAGTGCATATAGTTGATTGATCCAACCATTCCTAGAAAACCCCTTATCGCATTTTTAGCTAATATCCTAGCCGTGTCTGCCTCAGTTGGTCGTCTCAAGTACTATTCCTCAAATGTCGTGATTATTGTAGCGCACCAACGCTACATAGATACATACAACTGCTGTGGAATCTATAATTTGAAAATACTGATCTGTTGAATCAGATGAACAACCAGTTGTTAATTGTTCAACTGTAGCTAATCCCTTTTGCAACCCAGAAGTTGCTTGCTGACCCAATCCACCCACCTTGTCTTGGAAGTAGTCGTCAAATGCTGCAACAATTTTCAACATATACATAAAAAGCTCTCTTTGCATCCTATACCTTATCCTAAACTTATGAGGAGGCCAACTACAAGGTATTGTGAAGTAATCCCTCAGTATAGCTTGTTTACGTAAATCACCACCATGTCTAAATGTATATGCTCTGCCCATCACAAATCCACCGCGTTTGTCTGTATCCACATCTTCAATGGCTGCTTGAGTCAGTAATGCCCCAGTAGTGTATAATAACTGATGCCTCCTCCTCCTCCTTCGCCTCATGATATCATTATGCTAATCTCTTACTTTTTCCATGTAATCATCTTTAGCGGAAGTACCAGAAGAAGACCCGGTAAAACCAGAAGATGAACTATTACTACTAGATCCTCCCCATAAACTTTGGTTGAATGCAATTTTATCTTTTCTAGACATTTTTTCAATTTTTTAGCTTGGTTGTGGGGAAGAAGATGATCGTTGTTTGTTTGATCTAAAAGAAAGAAGAGTAAAACGAAATATGTAAGGTAAGGTCACATGTGATAGTTAGATTTTGGTCCACTCTCCAATTGACAACACATTTTATAAAAATTTTGTTCACTCTCCAAGTGACAACACATTCTATCCAAATGTACCATTGTGATCAACACGTACCATTAATAATTCCAATGTATAGTCCACCATCAATAATTCCAATGTATGGAATGAGAGAAAGGCACAGAGGCATGGATTTTTGTTACCAGACGGGATGTTTCATTCCGTCTCGGTTTAAATGACCAGATGGGATGTTACATTCTGTCTTAGTCTACACCATATAGTATTCCTGTCAGAACAAAGCCTGAAAAAATGAATGAATTCCTGAAAAAATTCCTATCAGAACCAAGATATAGGAAATGAGTGAAATGCAACTTATAATTCCTATAAAAATTATACAATATACTTTGGAAACCTACTAACTTATAATTTGTGAATTTTTTGTGCCATAATCTCATTTGTTTTATTGACATATTCATATCCAAAACCTGCTAATATACTTTGGAAATATTAAATAAAACAAACAACAATCTTGAAAATCACCCAAGTCTAACACAGAAACTCTGTAAACAAACTAACTTATAATTTCTGAAATTTTTTTGCCATAACCTCCTTTGTTTTATTGACATATTCATATCCAAAACTCATCAATATAAACCTGCTAATAAAGAAGTCATTACAAATAACAATCCCAAACGCCATATTACAAGTAATGGCGCACAATTATTACAAACTAGAAGAAAATATCTACTGAGACCTCCTCCCCCTACGAGAAGGCTCGGTCGAATAGCTCTCCCCCCTAAGTCGTTGTCGCCTTTCTGGTTGAGGTTGAGCTTGAGCTTGAGGTGTGACACTTCCAGCATTATCCAACTCTTACACACGTCTCGAAAGCTGCAAAGTTCGATTTCCCTCTTGTTGTAAGTACTCAAAACTTTGACAAGAGGACTCCATGAACGACGCACGCATGACATAATTGAGAGAGCTGTGGTTAAGGAGCTCTGACCTTACTTCCTCATGTTTAACAAAACAAATGCATGTTACATGTTATAGTGAATAATAATAATAACAAATCATGAATAAATTTAAATCATACTAACCCCGGCTAATTGCTCAAACGTTTCTGACAAATTTGTTACCAATGCGGCATTTGTTGGTGGAATAGGTATGCTCATCTCTTGCCCCTGAGAATTAATCATGCTCCAGTGCTAAAGGTTAGACTCATTAAATATCTATGGAGTTCTTTGCGGCATCTCAATATCTTGAAACACCCTGGGCTTTCACTGTGGCAACTCCACTCCTTCTGGGAAATGAATGTCAGGCCTCAATGCTTCGGAAGTAACCCCTTCAAAATTGGTGCCCCGGTATAATGCACCTAGCAAGAGACCTCGACCAACCCTCTTCCAATACAAGTCATAGTCTCCCATAAAAATGAAAGCTGTTGCATCTGGCCAATCATTTGGGTTTGCTCTATAGTGTGCAAGAGTTGCAGAAAGAATATCAGAGGCTGTCATATCTATGGGTGGTGGGTAAGGTATAACAATCTCTCCATAAACTTGACTCCAACATCTATCCCCAAGGTACCATGCAGTTACTGACCATACAAGTATCACTTGCCCCTGAGAAAGAAACCTTGCTCTATGACACATATATGATGGTCACGGTACTTGTTTTCTCGAATATCGGAATATTAACATAATTAGGGTAAAAGTGCGAAATATGAAGGAAGAGGCCCAGGGTTGCCACAAAATTTGGGTAGCTCCTAAAAGCTCAATCTATTTACGAGTGTTATGAATATTATACGATAGATACCCATACCCCCTCTGCCTACGATGAAGCCCCCATGCTTGAATACGTGGAATCAGGTCATGAGTCTGATTCTCTTCCAACGTTTTCAACACAGGATGCATTACACAAAAATATTCGTACCACTAATACTAAATTAATAGATAAAATACAATATCAATAAATATATAAACATGTCAACATTAATAACTAGATAAATAAATGAGATGAAACAATAACTTAATAAATAAGACTTACCGGTATAAGCCAAACAAAGCCGCACAAATTGCCTTTAGCGGTTTTTGTCTCAACTGCGAGGTCTAGCTAACGGTAAAGGTATGCCAAGATGGATTGACCCCAGTCATAATCCCACATCCTCTCTATGTCTGAGACAACAGCCACACACCCGATACGTAAGAAACTATCAAAGTATCCGAATAATACCGCAGCAACAAAGTTGAAGAGGAAGGCACGTACATATTATTGGATCAACTCCTCACCAATATGATAGTCTTTCGGGTTCTCCTTTAGCCTATTCAAGTATCTCGAAGTAAACCAACTCATATTTATAGCTCCTCCCTTAAACTGCTCAGCCGATAATCTCAAGAACCCGTCTTCCTCATCATCTTCTACCAAATCAAAACCTTCAAAGAAACTCATTGCCGTAGTAAAAACCTCCAAATTTTCATCAAAAGGAACGACATCTCCATAACCAATTGGGATACCCATGAGCATCGTGAAATCAAGAGGAGTAATTCCAAGCTTACCCCATGGGAAATGAAATGTGTGGGTAGATTTCCACCACCGCTCAACTATCCCAAACAACAATGCTCGATCATTTTGTCCCAAATTTGAATTTAAAAAATTCCCAAATGGTGTGGCGGCTATAATGTTGGTAACCGTGATAAAATTAGGATCAATTTTTTTATTTCAAACAACGCCACCATGACACAGCATTTGAAAGTGCACAACACACTTTCCATAGGCGTATTGCCTATATTACATGCAATACAACAAACTATTTAACAATATAATTTTCAACTCAAAATTTTTTAATGCAATGCAACAAATTTAAACTAATTACACAACAACAAACTTAATATAAACTAACATAAATAATAATAATTAACATAAAAAAAAAAATCTAAAACTTACTTGAGACGCCGCCACTCTATTTGCTACGTGTTGGACTGATGTTGATGCTAATGGCTAGTATACCTTAAACTGGCTAGTATTGGATAGGAAGTCAGAGCCTAGACAGAAGGGTGTTTGGCAATGCATACACCAGCCCATCCTTCGCGCACGTCGTTTACGAGCAAAAGAACTACGACCATTTCCTATTCGTGATGAGTGAGACTTACACCAAATGATTAGCTGAAGTTCGCGAGGTAGAGAGTCGAAAAGGGAAGAAAAGGAAGGAGATGAAATTTTAGGTACCCATCGTTTACCGAAAAACATGTTTGCTCGTGTTGCAGAATACATTTATACCCCGTTCTGTAAAAGAGTTTTCGTGGACTAAGGTTCCGGCGCTTGCAACCACACACTTCAAAGAACTTTGGAGATCATAAGATAGAAGATGGCCCGGCTACCAAAATGGCATACCCTCTATAGAAACAGGATCGAGTACGCTAAATGAAACATCTAGTCAGTGTATACTGGATTCTAAAGAATAGTCTGTTCAACATCTGGTGAGCGTAATTCGTGGTAATGTTTTAGGCGTTGTCCATTGACTTGAAATTCACTGTTATCTTTTGGATTAAGCAAAGAGATTGCCCCATAATGTTTCACGGTGACCGACACAATGAAAGGACCGGACCATCGTGTTTTCAATTTACGGGGAAAGATGTGTAATCCGAGTTAGACAATAAAACTTTTGGCCAATTTTGAAATCCTTACGCCAAAATGTGCTTGTCGTGCACTCTTTTCATATTAGCTTTGTAGGATTTCGAGAGATCATAAGCATCACTCGAATCTCCTCCTCGGCTCATTTAATTGCGGTTTTCGCTTCTCACCGCCTACCGATGATATTGTAATCGGAGGCTTTTGATGGCCCAAAAGGCACGATGCTCAAGTTCAATTGGCGGATGACAAGGTTTTCCAAAACAATGCGGTAAGGAGACATCCCTATAGGTGTCTTAAATGTTTATTCGGTATGCCCACAAGGCATCCGATAAAGCGTAGAGACCGATCCTTTCTTGATGGGTTGACGGTTTTCTCGAGAATAGACTTTATCTCTCGTTGGAGACTTCCACTTGGCCACTTTCGTTTGTGGGTGGTATGGAGTAGCAACCTTGTGAGTAACTCCATATTTCTTCATTAAAACCCAAAAATTTTGTTACAAAATGTGTACCCCATCATCGATGATAGCTTTGGGAACACCAAAATGAGAGAAAATGTTTTCTTTTACAAATCTCACGGCGAGCTTTTATTGTCATTTGAGCGACATGCGAAAGTGCCTCAATCCATTTGGACACATAGTCTACAAATGACTAAAATGTATAGAAAACCTTGAGAAATAGGAAAGGTTCCATAAAATCAATGCTCCAAACATAAAAATTTCCACAATTAAGATAGGATTTAGGGGCATCATAATTGGTTTTTGGTAATTCGACCTAGGTGTTGACAACGAATGCAAGCTACGCATAATGTTCGTGTGCATCGCCAAAAAGGGTAGGCCGGTAAAAACCACATTGTAACACCTTGGCGCAGTTTTCTTTCCATGAAATGACCTCCGCCAAGATTGTTCATGGCAAAGGATAAAACGTCGGTGTGTTCCCAGTCGGGAATACAACGACGAATGAGTTGGTCGGAACAATACTTAAAGAGGTAGGGTTCATCCCGAAATAATATTTCTGATGGATAAAAACTTTTTATGATCGGGGCGTGACCAAAAAGGAGGGAACTTCCTCGGTAACTAGGTAGTTAACGATATCCCATTACCATGGAGATGAAAATAGAGTACAAGTATTCGATGCGGGAAGGAATCACCGATAGCTTCAGAATCACTATCGATGTCACCAACCAGCCTTGATAAATGGTCGGCTATGACATTTTCGGTTCCTTTCTTGTCTTTGATTTCGGGGTGAATTCTTGTAAGAGAAGGATCAAAGCGGAACAATCGTTGTTTTCGTCCTTTTTAGATAAGTAAGTACCGAATTGCGGCATGGTCAAGATATACTATGGTCGATGTTCCAACTAGGTAGGGCTTAAACTTATCCAAAGCATAGACAACAGCTAGGAACTCTTTCTCGGTTGTGGTATAATTACGTTGGCGTCGTTAAGAGTTTTACTAAGCGTAGTAAATGACAACGGGTTTGTCGTCACGTCGTTGGCCTAGCACGGCACCAATAGCAAAGTTGCTAAGCGTCACATATCGATTCCGAATGGTTGAGACCAATCAGGGGTTGAATGATAGGAGCGGTAGTCGAGGCGGTTTTTAGAGTATCAAAAGCTTATTTGCAATTGAAATTGAAGTCGAATAATGCATCCTTAAGCGGGAGATTGGTTAAGGGTCGAAAGCAACTTTAGAAAAATCGAATGAATTTCTGTAAAACCCCGCGTGGCCTAAAAGGCACGGATATCACTTAATGCGTGGGAAAGGTAGCGAAGAAATTTTAACAATTTTAGCTTTATCAACCTCTATCCCGTCTTTTGAAACAATATGACCTAGAACAAGTCCTTTGGTAACCATGAAATGACACTTCTCCCAGTTGAGTACCAGATTTTTCTCTTCACAACGTGTTAATACTTTAGAAAGGTTGGATAAACAGTCGTCAAAGGAATTTTCGTAAATGGAAAAGTCGTCCATGAAGACTTCCATATAACATTCCACCATATCACTAAAAATGTGAAGCATGCAGCGTTGGAAAGTGCCTGGGGCATTACAAAGACTAAAAGGCATTCGTCTGTATGCAAAGGTTCCAAAGGGACACATGAAAGTTGTCTTTTCTTGATCGGCGAGATCGATGACAATTTGGAAGTATCCAGAATAGCCATCAAGAAAACAGTAGTAGGCATGACCGGCTAAACGTTCTAGCATCTGGTCAATGAATGGGAGAGGGAAGTGATCTTTACGGGTTCTGGCATTAAGTTTGCGATAGTCAATGCAAATTCTCCATTTCAAAGGAATGCGAGTGGAGATGCACTCACCACTTTCATTTTGCACAACTTGAATGCCGGACTTTTTGGGAACAACGTGGGCGGGGACTAACCAGTCACTATCCGAGATAGGGTATATGATACCCGCGATCAAGTAAACGTAGAACTTCCTCTCACACTACTTCCTTCATGGGCGGGATTAAAGGGCATTGTGGTTCTCGTGATGTCTTTGTGTCGTCATCAAGATGTATACGATCGTGCATATGCTAGGGTCTATTCCCTTGATATCATCTAAGGACTATCCGATAAGCGAGCGGTGTTCACGAATGACATGAATCAAACGTGTCTCTTTGTGCGTAGTCAAGTGAGCAGAAATTATTATAGGGTGACTACCATCGGGATCGAGATGTGCGTACTTCAAATCGGGGGTAGAGGTTTTAAACGGAGTTGGAGGATTGGGGATCAAGGATTCGTGAGGGATCATCTCTTCAATGGAAAAGATTTAACCGGGTTCTTCCCAATTAGTTTGCACCAAGCATTAGGGTCAAATGGTAATCGACTCTAATAATGCATGGACATCCCTTATGTACGAAGTCATCGTCAAACTCGGATTATCAAAAGAAAGAAATTGGTGTATCTCGCCCGGGGAAAAGAGTTTGTGAAATAATCATGTTCCATACTATCAACCAAGCTAATCTAGCCCTCCATTATAGGATCGGAAACTGTTTCATTAATTTGAACACGTTGAGTTAAACGTAAAGGTTCGAAAAGACAATGTCATTGAACCGTCCCCGGACAATTTATGAGAGGCGTTGGCGGTTGCAAGGAAAGGGCGCCCCAAGATGATAGGGATGGAGTCACAGCTACTTCAAGATATCTAGAATGACAAAATCAATTGGATAGTAAAAATCTTGGACCTTTACTATAACGTTCTCTACTATGCCTTTTGGGTACTTGATGGGCGATCCTCGAGTTGCAGAGTCATATTGGTAGGTTTCAATTCATGAAGACCTAACCGCTTAAATAAGTAGTAGGAAGTAGGTTAACACGGCACCTAGGTCTAAAAGTGCGATGGCGGTATACTTGTCGCCTAACGGTAATACGGTTGGTCGACTGGTCCTTGTACTTTACCACACCATTGGTAGTGGTAATCGGGAAACTTCTTTCGATGAGGAACGCTTGTTGAGGTATATTCGATACGTCGTTTGGTGGTGCACATGTCCTTCAAAAACTTGGCATGCTTGGGCAAATGCTTTTAGCATCTAGGAAAGGTAAGTTTATGGTCAAATTTTTGAAGGTTTCACGGATCTCATCAAAATGTTCATCATGTTTGTTCTTTACTAAACGGGCAGGGAACGGAGCTTTTGGATGTAATCGCGTACAAGGATCAATGGTATCTTTTCCTAGG
Organism: Coptis chinensis; assembly: GCF_015680905.1. Classification (NCBI taxonomy): domain Eukaryota; kingdom Viridiplantae; phylum Streptophyta; class Magnoliopsida; order Ranunculales; family Ranunculaceae; genus Coptis; species Coptis chinensis. The sequence continues at coordinate 10,678,147 of NC_141456.1, read as the reverse complement.
GACATAGGTGTAGATTTTGATGGTACAACTTCGTCCGTTATAGGTTGCGAGGTAGGAGTTGGAAGGACGTTAGTCGTGGCTTCCGTTGATTCCTCGCCCGCGGCAATGATATATTATTGTCGATGGTTCGGCCAGAACGAAGAGTGGTAATGGCATTTACCTCACCCTGGCTTGGATTACTAGGTCCTGGTGCATTGTTGAGTTCAAAGGCAGTGTTTGTAGGCTTAGGGTTTGGAACTGCTTGCCCAGGGAACACGCCCTTTTGACTTTTATCTTGAGCTAACAGCTGAAGAGACTATTGGATAGAAGCTAGGATTTGATTATGTTGATTCATGTATGTCAGGAAAGTTTCATCCATTTTATCGGCTGTGGATTATACCAAGGGAGCAGCAGGAACTAGTTCACGGTTATTATTCACGGGTTGATTTTGGTAGCCATATCCTTGGTTAGCGGGAACAAGGTTGCGGTTGTTTTGGTATCCCATATTTGCGTTGTTGGGAAAATTACTTTGCCCTTGCTGAAATTGTGGAGGATTTCCTTGACGATAGGAATTGTAGTTCGCGGGTGGTCGATGCAGAACGTTGTTCCCTTTGAAGGAGCTTGTTGTTGGACGGGGGTGCCCAAGCTAAATTAAGTATGTTGTCGCCAAGGTGCATTAGGGATGTTGAAAGCACAAGCCTCTTCAGAAGGTTGGGGAGGACACTCGTATACCAAAGGACAATAAGAATCGGCGTGCTCAGGACTTAAGCAAAGAGGGCATGGGGAAGCGTTGGCAGCCATGACCTGTTTGGGTTTTTGTTCATTTACTTGTACCGAAAGAGCATCGACCTTTTTGTTTAGGGACTCAATTAGAGTTTTTAATTCTGGATCGGGTTTGACCTCGAACATAGACGTAACTTTGGTAGGAGTGTCTTTAGAAGATCTAGAAGAATCAGTGTTTCCCCAATGGGTGCTACGTGAGGCCTGTTTCTCAAGAAAAGTGTATGCTTCAGTAGCGCCCTTGTCCATGAAACAACCGCCGTTCATGATATCTAATGTTTCCTTTTGATGGTCAGAGAGACCATTAAAGAACGGAACGGACTAATATAGCGGTGTCGAGTTGATGATGGGGACATTCGAGAAGTAGATCAGTAAATCTGCTCCACGCTTCCGAAAAGGATTCCTGGGGGTGCTGGCGAAAGAATTGAATCTTTTGAAGCATTTCTGTAGTTTTCTTCTGAGTATAAAACTTTATCATGAATGCTTGAACAAGTTTGGCCCATGTGTCAATGGATTGCGACGCTTGTCCGGCGAGCCAAACTGAAGCTTTATCAGCTAAGGTGAAGGGAAACAACCTAAGCAAGACTTGTTCGTTGGTAACGGTCGGATGGCGGAAAGTGGTGACTACTTGTTGCATCCGACGAAGATGATTATACGGTTTTTCATGGTCTAACCCATGGTAAACAGGTAACAAACCGAAAATGTTTGGCGGAATACGAAAATCACCTACAATCGCATCGAGTTTAATGCGAGGGAAGCGTGTCCTTCTGTAGAGGCAAAATATAGAAATCGAAAGGGGTTTTCGACCGTGAGATTTTCTTCACCATAATTAAAGGAGATAATGGAAATGGAGATGTTTGACGAGGTTGATTTACGGAGGAGGAACTATGCCTAGGAGATAACATAAACAGTTGTTTCTTGTATTTTCGACGATGATATATAAGTTCTAATTCCTTATGTTTACCAGACCGTAGTCTCATACAAATATGAATTTTAATTTAGTGCTCATAAGGAACAAATAATGACTGGAGGTTTTAGAAGTTAGAAAGGAGGGAGTTGAAGCACGTCTTCCCGAGTTTATTGCTAACTTTCGGCGAGGGAAGCTAGGATAACGTGTGAATATTCCAGCAGCCAGGTTACCTGAGAGAATTGAGGGAGGTTGTTCGTGCTAGCACGTTCCTTAATTAGGCAACCTCAATTTTTTCAAGTTTCCTAGGCATTGATGGAATAGGATGATGATTTATGATGGTGTATTATGCGGGGTGTTATTAAGATGATTTAGATGAAAATTTTAATTACTATGATTTTTTTTTTATTTTTTATTTTTTTATTTTTTTTTATTATTTTAATTTACGTAATTAGTATATTATGGAGACGTGATTACGAAATATGCAATTAAAAACGATAGATGCCAAAATAGAACTAACTAATCATATACTAATTTACGCAGACATTCTACCCATGCAAATCTATATTACCTATACGTGCAACTATATGTAAGTTATATGTGAGCTAGGGGGATGTCAAGAAGGAACTCATGCAATTGAATACCGTGTACGTGAATTGATGTAACATACACATACAAAAATATTCTAAGCAGGTGGTTTGACGCTACGCATATATCAAAATATATTCGAATCATATTAATTGTGTTACGTGAATATGTAATGACAAACCACCTTTACATGCACGGAGTTCTAATGCCAACATATAAATATACGAGGTAAAACAGGTTATAGCAAATAATATCCTCGACAAAGTTTGAGGAGTTTAAGAGTTTGAAACACAAGGCCCCGCGATTCCTCGATAGCGATCGACTACTCCCGAGCTTATGCTTACTAGAAAAACGGGACCAAAGAGCCCAAAAGAGTAATCGAAAAGGAAAGTGGCACGTGCACGAAAAGCGGAGTGTTGATACTCTCGGGTTAGTCTCAAGGCGTGCTACTAATTTGGTCTCGTCCGAGACTCTTTTGTCTGTTCAAGACTTCAAATTCCTACGGAGTACTTTAGATGTGCTAATGAAAATAAACAACTTGGCTCACAGATATTTGTTAGTAGAAAAAATTACGGTAAAGAGTTAGTATTGTAACAGAAATGAAAATTAAAAAGATGAGGAGGTAGGGGGGGGAGTTTTTATGGATGTATTCCAGTTATTACGTTAAGTCCAGAGTCCTTCGGCGTGCAGCGGCGCCATTTGATAAACGCTTATTTATCCGAACGTTTGTTTTCAATTACTTGTTTTCTTAAGTCCGAGGTCCACAGTCCAAAGAGTCCAAAGACCCAAGTCCAAAGTCCAAAGTCCAACGTCCGTATAGTCTTACGTTTTAGTCAAGTTACCTTACTCACGTGGGTTTGGTAGGATAGGTCGAGTAAGGGATCATCCAAACCTTAGGGCTCGGATAGGTTCACAACTGGAATTACAACTTTTGGTGAGTAGGATTTTTAGGTTTTTTAATTGGTTTAATAAATTTTACGGTAATGCAGATAATGTAAATTACTACGGCGATTATATGTAGGTAAACAAAAATAGAGAAACAGGGAGAGAGTTAATCATGCTCATGCAAGAATCATTTTTCAACAGTTTTTATTACCAAATCACTACATCTCTAATTCGTCTCGTTTTCGGAGACGACGTCGAGTATTGATCCCTAGTGTATGCCCACATCTCTAGGTCGCATTTCACTAGCATAAGGAGTTTCAATAATACCTCATCTCTGGTATGTTATTTCAGCTCCTGGCACAATTTCACATCACCGGATTTGGGCCGAATTGGAGAGTCTGTCGACACCGTGAGGAAGTCAAGGAGGCTGTCTGGAGCATCGCTGATCCAACTTTGTACAGTCTCAGTCATTTTGGGACCGGATGTCAATTCTATGCCTAATTCCTAAGTAGTGATTCTAGAATATTAACGAGTCAATCCGGATTTTCATACAAGCAACGTAACCCTCCCCCTGAGGGGGGGGGGATTAGCTCATGGTCATAGAAGGAATAATAAAACTTGTTGTATACATTAAGTAAATAAATGCAGGACAGAAATTAAACTAGAAAAGAAATGACTGTTATTAAAGGTAAAATAACTTACAGGATTTACGCTACTGAAATGGAAATGGCAAAATGTAAGTACTGAAGAAGAAAATATAACTAGGCGTAGCTAAAGCATTAATATGCTGAAGTCCTTATAATGAAGGCGACCCCCTTCATATATATAGGCTGATACAAGAGTGATCCGTGAATCATTTAATTTAGTTTTGTTCGGTAGCTAATTTATTTGTTCAAAACTTTGAGAATCAAAGTTTTGTTTTGATATGTTTAGCTTTTTGTCCTTTTGCTTTTTAAGTTTTTGTTTCGCAGCTCATTTCAATTCAAACCACCACTGGTTTGAATTAGTGCGATAATCTTCTCTCTTGCCGGTGGTATCAAATTGAAACCATCCTTTGCCACCTGCCTATGCCGACTCATCATGCCTTCGGGCCCTTGAGAGTGTCCACTTGGTGTGTCCATTAATGGCTATTTGATTTGGCGTTTTACGACTTTTTTGTCCTTTGCAGAGTTCGTTGTTCGTCGCTATGGCAGCTTCACTAGCCAACGTCGGCACCTAGATTTATCCGATTTGAGCTTCGGAAGTTTTCGCTTCTTTATATGTGGGCCCGTTCTTACGACGATTTTGTTCTTTTGGAAATTTCGGTTCTTCTAGTCGGGGCTTTGTTTGGGCTTTCACGGGATTGAGTGGGAATTCCAAATATTCCCGTATTCTGTGATTTTGGAAGCTTCACTAGCCAACGTCGGCATCTAGATTTATCCGTTTTGAGAGCCGGAAGTTTGTCGCTTCTTTATATGTGGACCCGTTCGCGGTTTTCATTCTTTTGGAAACTTCGGCTTCCGCGGGTCGAGTGGGAAACTCCAAATATTCCCGTATTCTGTACTTCGATGCATGTTTTATCACTATATTCATTTTAATTGCGGAAACCGCAAAAGTTACGAAAATATAATTATTACATGATTATTAAACACATAATCGACCAAAATGCTATGTCTCTCGGGGTTTAATATTACAGTTTTGGGTGCTTATCAGTTACCAACCCCAACCTATTTTCCACAAACTCCACAACCACTATTCTACACGAACCCCCAATACCAAGTGCAAAACCCAATCCAACCACCGGTTGACCCCGTAATGGAGGAGATTAAGAAATTGAAAGAAGCAATGACAAAGATGAAAGGTGAAGACTTGGACCTTGATAATCTGTGTCCATATCTACATATCAGAGTACCACATGGATTCGAATTTCCAAAGATAGAGCGATATGAGGGAAATGGTTGTCCAAAGGCCCACATTCGTATGTATGCAAGTTATCTACAACCAATGGGAATCGGGCCAGAACTAATGGTTCAACTATTCGGAGGAGTCTTAAGGGTGCAGCCCACTTACTTGGTGGATGAATCTTGAAACGCAAAAAATCAAGACTTGGCCTCGAAGCGTAAACGCCAGAGCTCACTTCTCTTACAACACTGATATCCAAATGGGTCGAAGGCAACTTGAAGCTTTGAAGCAAGGTCTGAATGAAAGCTTTACCGAGTATATTACAAGATGGAGGACAAAAGCAGCCCAAATCATTGATAGGCCCACGGAGAAGGAGCAAATTAGGATGGTTATGAAGAGTTTGAACCAAGAGTATGCGACCAGGCTAAGTGCTAGTTGTCATCCGACATATCAAGCCTTAGTTGCCGCTGGTTCACAAATTGAAGATGGGTTATCATCTGGCAATATTTCTCCCATCAGTTCAATGTCTACAGGATCTAACCCGCAGAAGAAGAAGCCTCCCACTATAACGGTGAACAACAAAGAAGCCAATGTGGTTGCTACACAAGTTCAACCTCGACCACATCACATGAAATTCGGGAGGTGGCAAACAACCCTTCTTCCAATCAAATTGTATATCCTCCAAGACAATAAGGATATCAAAATAGAGGGTTCCCCAAGCCTCAGAGGCAGTTCACAGAGCTACCATGCCCATTGTCGGTCATTCTCAAGGCTTTGATCCAACAAGGCCTAGTTACACTATTGCAACCTAGACCTCCTCCAAATCCGATTCCGTACTGGTATGATACTTCAAAACACTGTGATTTTCATCAATCTCCAAGACATCCTACAAAGAAGTGTGTTGCTCTTAAACATACGATCCAGGATTTGATTGATTTGGGAAGAATTGATGTTTCATATCTTGGTACTCCGAATGTGACAACAAATCCATTGCCATACCATAATGGGGGAGTTCACACATTAGAGCCGGTCAAGACTAAAGATCCAGCTTCTTTTATTACTCCTATCAAGCAAGAGTCCAGTGTTAGCACCACAAGGCCAGTCAATCTTCATGATGCAGTTAGAGAATGCATGGGGCAAACAAAGTCTAGAGGTATCCAATTAAATGAGGTGCTGGCACCATTTCTACATACTCCACAGATTCAAAAGCCGTTCAAGTTGACTAGAGAGCATCTGGAATCCTTTATGATGCAGAGGCCCATTACGAAATGGGTAGATCCTTTGAATACATCTCAATCCACAACATCACAAGTTGGGTTAGAACCTCAAGGACCCGTGATTCGCTAGAATCCAACTCAGCAGCAGGTGATCCCAACTCCTATCACAATCCCCAAGGTACAGTTTGTGCCATCCAAGAGTCACGATACCGAGGAGGTTCTAGGGAAGAAGTTAATTGAGCCCAAGAAAAGTAAAGATGACTCAGCAATCTTACTACATCAGTTGAAGCAATTAGAACCTAGTTTGGTAGAGGAATGTGTTGAGGCTCATGGTTTGACAAGAGGAGGAAGGATATACAAGCCACTACACTTGCAGAAGGATCAGGTTTTGGCCCAACAGCTTGACCCGCCCACAGCTACTGAACCAGAGAAGCAGGATGGTAATAAAGTAATCCAACAATTGCAGAAAACCAAGTCCAACATTTCCATATGGGGTTTACTCATGACATCACCCCAACATAGGCAAGCAGTTCTTCAAGCCTTGAACCAGGCTCACGTTCCAGCTTCCATCCAGCTGAACGATTTGGCACGTACAGTCGCTTCCCTCAGGAAGACAAACTCCATAACATTTTCTGATGATGATTTGACCGCAGATGGAATAACCCACACAAAAGCATTGACTATTATGGTGCATTGCAACAACCATAAGGTGCCATTTGTACTGATTGACAACGAATCCAGTTTGAATATCTGCCCGGTCAATTCTGCGAAAGCCATTGGAATCATGCCGGAAGACTTCACTTTCACTAAGGATACAGCTGATTGGCACGTTCATGGGTTTGATAATCAGAGAAGAGAAGTCCTTGGCGAGTGCACAATTGATGTCCAAATAGGTCCAGTCACGTTCAAAGTCACATTTTTGGCTATGGACATCGAGGCTAATTACAATTTCCTTTTGGGCAGACCATGGCTACACCATGCCAGCGCAATTCCCTCTGCACTTCACAGAAAACTTAAGTTCTTATGGCAAGGGAAGATTATCTGCATCACTAGTGATTAGGATGATCTGGATTATTCAGAAGAGCATAAGGTAATACCAATGATTGAAGGAAAGTGTAACTACACTGAGGAACCATTAGGGATTGTGGAGTTTAGAGCACCCGACAAGGACCCCGTTTTGCAATGGAAATGGAAATCCCAAGATTTCGGATGTTCCGCGGAGCGTAACTATTTTCGGGACTTGGATTGGGAAAAACCTAAAACGGCATCTTAGAACCGCTGCAGACTCCTAGTCAAGATGCTCGAAAAGGGCTAGGCTATACTGAGGAGGTTGTGGAAGGACTGTCAGAATTGTTTATCAATTCTAGTGCCACCGTGAATTATCTCGGATTAGCTCTACCTGATCTAGGGACAGAGATTGATGCTATTATTGATTTTAACATGTTATGGAGCGAAGATGATGACCCAGATCCAAACTCATAAGTTACTGTTTCAGAGCCAGATATTAATTTCTATTCAGGATATCGCCAACTTAGGTTGGATCATGAGGCTAGACAGTTTAGTTGGATAAATGAGGTTGAACCGACATCCTCTTCGTCAGGTATAGACTATACTCCATCTTTTACTTTAGCCAGTTCCCCAGGGTTAGGATTTGACCTAGGAGACAAGACTGTCACACCTTATCATGTCCAATTGGACCCTCAGACCATACTTGATTTGGATGATCTGTTGAATATGGAATCTATTGTTGACCCAGTTCCAGTGGATGTTGAGAACATGCCACTTTCTGACTCCCAAACGCAATATAAGATTTGGAAAAGGTTTTTAGAGACCTTAGATTCTGATGAGGATCCATTCATTGATGGAGACTATGATGATTGGGGAACGCAAGTCATTATTGATCCAATCCCCAGCTATCATATTCCTCCGGTTGGGCCACCGGATGAATCCGATAGGGTTCAAAGGGCGTGAAACTTTTTGTTCTAACTCCTTTTGTATATAGTTATATTTCAAAAATCCAAAAAAATTCAAATATTTCCAAAATCCAAAAAAATCTTGATATTTCAAAAACCCAAAAAAATTAAAATTTTTCAAAAATACAAAAAAAAAATCAAAAAAAGTTTTCAAAATCCCACAGAATAAGATTTACCCACTTGCCTTAGTGCAGGATGATTGAATGACTTGTGCAGGTTATTATGATCCCCTCTCCCCCGACAATGATGAAGAATGGACAATGAAGCTGCTGAGTCCATTCTTTCTCGTGAGCAGTCTGAGGATTGACAGACGCTAGTCATTGTGGAGACAAAGACCATCAACCTTGGCACCACAGATGAACCACATTATGTGCAGATTGGTATAACCTTGATCCCCTCTGAGCGTTGAAGCCTGATCAAATTACTGAAGGAATCCATAGAAGTGTTGATCATATCTATGACAATCTATTGTCTTAAGGTGGTACATGATTTTAATTGTTCGTAGATGAGAGAATCACGCACCGAGAAGAAGAAATTGAGGAGGAAGAAAGTTTAGCGGTTATGTTTGAGAAGATTTTTCAAATGTCTAAGATCACCAACATCAACATCAGCATTCAACATTATGCATTTACCCTTGTGGAGAAGGCAAAGTTCACAACATCATTTGATCAACTACCCAATGCCGACCAATTAAAGAGGTACTACTTTTTACCCAACTTTGTTTATTTTAAGACGAAAAGTATAGTGGAAATCTTAGAGAGACAATGGAACAGGCTATCTTTGATCGTTTTGTTTTTAGCCTCATAAGCCCACCTAATATCATATGTTTCCGATTGAAGCCCATTTGAGCCTTAGCATATTCTTTTGTTTCCCACAATATAAGCCCATATCTTTTAGGATGCCTAATAAATCATTAGCCTACCCATACCCACTCTTATAGAACTTGTCATGGTCCAAGGACATCATTCCATCCATCTTTGATCATGAAACAATCACCCCCATGTTATTTATCCCAAGAAGATGTTGAAGAAAATCCTAGTGCAAGGGGGAAAAAAAAATCATTCGAAAAAAAAAAAAAAAAAAAAAAAACCCTGTTAGAACTCAAAATGCTTAGAGTTGCACAAAATAATCAACACTGGTCCAAAATGGAAAACCTAAACAAGGGGTAGTTTCATTTGAGATTTGGGATCCGTATCATCATCTCACTACCATTATTCCAATTACTCCTCCCTTTATATAACAAGTTCTACTCCAAAAATAAATTTTTGATCCTATCCCTTCTTTCTGAGCCCATCACCTAAGTCTGCTCTTGATCTCTAAGTCCACTATATCTCCTAGTTGAGAAGTACTTAAGGCAAAAAAAAAAAAAAGAATGGAAGGCATTGGAGGATTCACTACTAGTGATTGCGATGTATGAGGAAGTCGTCTCCAGAAGATTGGTCCTATGCTTTATGCTCTATCTGTTTTGGAAGAAAGTTTTTGGGTGTCGTTCAGTACGTTATGAAAGTCAAGCAATCAAAGGGAAAAGAATATCATCTACTTCATAGGTGCAAGTTTGATCGTACTTCTATCATATGGTCGTCCTCATGCTCATCTTCTTGTCGGTAACTCATTCCCCCGCCCTCACTTGTTATTCAATCATCTGTGGTATTTCTTATTATGTGAAAAAAAATTGTTTTGTTTTCCATGGTTTTCAAAGTTGTTTTCAAAAAAAAAAAAAAAAAAAAAATTGATTTGTTTTCGAAAACTTGGTTTGCTTTGGATGGCTTATAATGAAAAATCTAGGATTTCAAGCACGTAGACAATTCTGAAGCCAATATTCCTAACTAAACCATGTACTTTTTGTACTAACATAGTATTCAAATAATTTGGTCTGCACATCCATCATAATCTAACCACTCATGCATATTCACGCTAATATAGTTGCATTTGTTTTCATGCATATCATGTATATTTCACTCCATTGTAATATGTGTAGTGAGAAATAAATTGTCTAACCTTTGCCGAGGAAGTGTCTCCAAGTTTTATAGTTGCTAAATGCCAAGAGTACGTGAGAGCAAAGCTGTCATTGGTAAGTAAGCTTGACGTTTTTGCGTCACCAACTTCTCCTCCGTTGGACTGATCGGCTGAGTAAGGTATGGCTCATCCTCATTGTATGTGTGTATTGTGAGTTTGTTGATTTCAGACCTAATTGTTTGGTAAGGAAGGCACAAATTTGAGTCTACATATAAATAAGTGAAGCGCATGGGCATGTATGGGTTTCACGATAAAAATATTATACTTGGCTTACCTTTGGCTTGGCGGTAGGCGCATGGCATGCGTGGTGTAGAGTCAGAACTGTCCGGCGCGGCACTTTGGCTTATCTCCTTCTCTAGAAGCTGGCAAGGTATGATTTTTTCTTTTTCTTCTTTTGGTTCGTCTGTATATATATAGGTGGTTGGATGAGCCAATCTTGTTTAGAAGTCGGTGGATTTTTGTTTACAAAAAGCGATACTGTTGATTTTGTCCGTTTTTGTTTACTAAGCCGAAACAGTTCGTTTCGAGAAAAGGACAAACGTCTCATTAGATCTGGGCTACCACAAGGATATCCCTATAGGGATGAGTGTTCCGAGACCGTTGGATCTCGAAAATCAAAAACAAAAAGGAAGAGAGAGAATATGGGTTTGTTTTTTATTTTCGGACCGTTGGATCTCGGATCCAAAAGTCTCGGCTGGCGTCCCTATGAGGATATCCTCGGGGTAGACGAACTCTTTTAGAAAAGGACGGTACAAAATAAAGATTCCTTCCCTTTTTTGAAACAGCTTTTTGATAAGAGCCCAAAACTGTAGTTTTAACCCTTTAACAGTCATACTTTTGGACCAATTATGTGAGTAATAATTAAGAGTTAACACTGATCACGTATTTTTATGCATTTCAGGCTTCAAAGTCCATTATGTGCAGAAATGTGCCACTTTAGTGAGATAAAGGAGAAAAGGTCGGTTACTAAGGAGTTCCGTGATTAAAGGCCAAGATTCAAGAAGATAAAGCATTCCTAAAGCCCGGTCAAAAGCTGAAAAGTCGACGACTGAAATAAAGACAAAGACTAAGTCAAGTGAGAACTTCCGAAAGCCGTATCTTTGGACTCAGACCTCAGAATTAGGCCTACCTTATGTCAAAACGACCGGCTCGGAAAGAGCTTTTCAATGGTCTAAGCCTTGACCCAATCAGAGGATCAGAAGTGGACGAAAAGTCTGTGGAAGCCAACTGCAGTTGAAGAGGCCTTTTTGGACTGAAAGAATTGGGTTTTGGGCCTGATTCTCTGGCCCAAAACATGGCTCCAAGCCCATGCACGATTTTTGGATCTGAAAGTATAAAAACCAAAGCTTAGCTCTTTGTTAAGGGTAGCTAGTTAGACCTAAAATAATATAGATAATTCTAGATCTGTTTTCATTAATTAAATTAAGCTTTAGTTCCATTTTCAATTCTTGTTTTAGATTAAGTTCTTGAATCATTGTTCTTGATTAATTAGATAAATAAAATAGTTGTTTTATCAATTTCGAATTGTGTTATTTCAATCTATTAGATCTAGTTTTAATTATTGTTGGTTACCTTCTCTTAGTTGTTAATTAGAATTTAATCATTGTTTAGTTTAGATTAGTAATTTTCGAATCATGATAATATGTTTAGTTTAGATTCATATGGGAATGATTGCAGAATGATTCAAGGCTAAAACCTCCATTAGAGGGGTTGATGAAGCCTTGATGAAAACTTGGTGGTATAGTGTAGAAACATTGTAGAATCTATTCCAATCTAGAAGGTCGTGATTCGCCATGAGAATGGGTGGACGACCTCACATGCTAGTTAGTACTCGATAGAAATGCCATGAACACTAGGGATTAGAACTCGAATTTCTTGCCGTAAGAACGTAAGAATCGAGATACAAGAATCTATGTTAGGCTATTAAGTTGGATTCGAGGTGGATTCAATTCCCCTCTAATCCTTTATCTAGATTCAAAACAATCGTATTTCCATAGCATTCGTAGTTTAAAATTCAAGTAATCAATTTCAGTAAGTATAGTAGTATATCACCTTCGTAAAACTCTCATTGACTTAAGACTGATTAATTAGATTAGAAAACAATTCTATGCTAGAGCACTAGGAGTGGAACGAATTTGTTACTCCACTCTATGTTCATAGACTTGAGAGTAGGAAACTTTGATAACATAGCATCATAATCTAGTTTTAGTTTACTTACGTTTTGGGATCATCGTTCATTTCGTAGGTAAGCTATTCAATTGTATGTTTTATCACTTTTCTAGATCAAATGATTCGGTGCAAGCACCAGAATTGGAAGTCAGTGCCCCTTATCTTTTTTATCATTCGGTCCTGTTCAACCCGGTTAGACCAGTTTGACCCAGTTAGACCGGTTGGACCATTTTGACCCGGTTTTCACCAGTTTGACTCGGGTTTGACAGTTTGACTAGTTTGACTGTTGACCAAGTTTGACAAAAAAAAAATTCTAAAAACTTTTCAAAAATAAATAAATAAAAAATGATGAATATTAGTACCATGAGGTTCTTACCCTCCAGTATGAGAAAATGTTTATTAAGTTTTTGTTTTTATCGCCATATTGGCAACCACTTGATCATTAATATCATTTTGGTAACTCCATTTGTGCAACATTAAAATTGTTCGCGAGAACAATATCAGTTTTTACTGACAGCCTCACGGATGGATCAGCCTGAACTCATAGTGACAGTCTTTTCCAATCCGAATACTTGAACATAATTGATTGATTGATTGATTGAACTTGAATATCATCATCCCCAGCATCCATATTTCATCTCCAGCACATCACTTATCTTCCCCTGCAATGTTCTTCTGTGTCTTCTTCCTTCATCTTTAGAATCTCCCATCCCCAGTGGATCTTCTTGTTCTCCTCGGTGAGCTTTTCTTTTCGTCAGTGTTTGGTTATCACCATTATATAAGAATCTTTAATTTAAGTCAAAATCATGAATGAATTGATCTATCCATTTAATTTCACCAGTTTTCCAAAATAAATTTGAAAATATTAGATTTAAAAAAAAAAAATTGTCCCTTGATTTCAAAAAGTTGTTCATCCTTATCCATCACCATTTTTGGCCTAAGCGCGCTACTAAAAAAAATGCTTATAAGCTCAGCTAAAAGGTGAGATGTTAGAGTTTTTACCTCAGTTTTCTAGAAAAAAACAACTGAGGTAAAATCCACTGAGATAATAGAGTTCTATAAAACTGAGATAATAAGTTACTAAATTATCTCAGAAATCTGACGTCTTATCTAAATATATTATCTCGGTTTTCTAAATAAAACCGATATTATATAGAATAAAACCAAGATAAATTGTTGATTGAAACCAATTAGTATAGAAGAAAACTGAGCTGTTTATTTTATTGAAACCGAGATAATATAAAAAAATAACCGTGATAAATTCTTTTAGAAAGGCCGGGAGATTGTTGGACAACCTTTTATCTCACCCTTTGAATTGTCATTTTTTGCTGGTATTGCTCATGACAATTAACCAGCAAATAAAAACCTGTCCCAAACCACCACATTCTTTTTCATATTCATAAACATCACCACCAATTAACAAAAGCAACCCAACATAAGTAAATTCTTTGAAGAATTTATTTCATTAAGATAAGAAAGAACAATGTCAAACATGATCTTAACTTTAGTAAGTGGAGACGAATATCCAAGATGGTCCTGATCCATAAGAGAAACATCATTTCTAACAAACTCATCCTGTGCTAACTTCTGAAAGAATGACCAATGTTTAGGATCATGGTTTTCCATGTTCATGCTCAATCCAATTCCAACACTGTACAATGAACTAATGCTAGAGGAGTCTTCAGTCAATCTTTCCTTTGAAAATATATCTGACAGGAAATCCTAAGGGAATCAGTCATTGATGTCAATAAGAATATCTCCACGCTCTGGAGCGGAACTGTTGCATTGATGTCAATAAGAATATCTCCACACTCTGGAGTAGAACGCTTGGCAACCGAGGACTCAACTTGAAGTGCAACTTTAGTGGAGGCCCCTACCTGAACATAATTATTTGATTGCTCAAGGACATCATTACTATGTGTGCCACTGGAAGCTATCTCACCCCAATGAAGCTCTGGTAGGATAGATACAGGGTCCTCACATTGCTTAGAAATTACTTCTAAGCAATAGAACCACACAATAAAAGAGAATATAAACAAAAGAAGAAGGGCAAAAAAAAAAGGGTTGAACAAGTATAAAAATGTTGTAGCAGTGACCTTACCAAAAACTTTGCCAAACTGTGTCCCTTTACTTATAGAATCTCCATCTTTCTTAAACCACTCGACCTAAGAGCGAAAAACGTTATTAATAAATAGACGCTTTTGTGCATTTAAAATAAATATAATAGAGATAGGAATTGAATAAACGACTCCCTACATACCTCCAATGAAGGATCGACCTCGTTAAATATCATCTCTGCAAGAGAAATTCCGACAATGATGTCGTCCTCCTTGGCGAAGAAATGTGCTTCTACTTTCATATCAATTGGAACGGTGGCCAAACAAGTGACGTCCCCTAGAAGCAACCCGATAAATAGAACACATAAATTAATGGCACTAAAGATCACATATCAGAATCCAATAAAAAACCAACAATTTTTAGATTTGAATAGTTTTTATCAACATTTAAAACATTTAAGGAAAGGACATATATATAATATGGTACAACATGAGTGGGGTTTGTGCTAAAAAATGAAGTATAAAAAAAAAAAGTGAAGCAGAAGTGAATTATTAGAGAAAGGAGAGTACCTCGATTGCCAGCGTCTTCGGAAAGGGCAAGCTTGATAAGGGCATTGAAGTGATTTACTAATATAGCTGCGCTTTTCCCATTACAATAACTAGCTTTATCCACACAACAATAACAAAAGGTTCTAACTAGGTGTGTTAACACGTAATTGATGGTCATACAACAATAAAAGAAAATTCTAACTAGTTATTGACCAACCTTTGAGCTTTAACTGGGAATCGGGTGGCGAGAAAGCAATAGAGACAAACAATACTTTTGCCTTATGATAATCACTTGTTACAGGAGCAAATGTTGCATTCCTTTCTCTCAATCGCATCCTCTTGAAAAACTGAATCATAGTTCTCATAAGTCCTTTGCCTAGTGATGTTACCTGTGCCTTTAGTGCTAGATCATGTTTCTGATGTGACCTGAACTACACTTGATGAATTTGATATATCATGTTTTCCTTTACCTCGGAACCCAAAGATACAAATTAGAAGCGGTCATTATCAATCATTTATCTTACAATTCTAGAATTGTTTTGGAACTCCCAGGAAATGATTTACAAAACGCCCAGGAATGATTTAAGAAGCTCTTACTTCATTTCTAGAAATATTCCTCAAAATAGGTCCGTGCACCTGGAAAGAGGGCACGGTAGGCTTTCTAGCCAACTTGTAAAAGTAAAAACATTCCCTACATTCATCCAAATCACACGTAACTTGATTATTTAGAAACTAGGTTATGTAGACTTACTTTTTTAGGTAGAACTCAAAGTTCCAATCTCAGCTCATCTAGAAGAAAACTTAGGTCGAAAACGGTAAAAATCTTGATTTTCAGCAAACTAGATTTCTGACGGGCTATCTTCGGAATAGTACAACTCTTTCCACAGATATCCGAAAGCAGCGAGGCTTTTTGCATTATAAATATAACACACAGACCTTACTTCTTTATGTTTTACGAAAATTCTCAATCTCATTCTAAATATGCTACAAATAGGCTCGAACACAGTGCGCAGAAACTGATTTCTGACGCACTGTTTTCTGCCAACCAAACTTTTAGGCATCGTAACTATCTCCACAGGCCTCGGAATGCACCGAGACCAACTGGGTTGGAAAGAAGACACACGGGTCTTACTTTTTCATATTTTAGTATGGGTTTGAATCTCAGCCAAACTAGGTGAAAACGTGGCTCCAAAACTGACGCAGATCCTGATTTTCAGAAGACATATTTCTGATGGTGTACTTTATCGACTTCCTAACCTTTCACACTCGCAATCAAATGAAGAACGACTTATTGTTATAAAAAGCATACCCAAGAAACATGGTTTTTTATGTTTTGAGGAAAATCTAACATAAACTCGAAGTATACAAACATTAGCTCCAAACAGGACACAAGTATTAATGTTCCAGTTTTTTTGTTTCATGAATGATTCAAAATGTTCAAAACTTTAAAAATGGATACAAGTCACAAATACAACTAAAATTATATTATCTGATATTTCAAGATGTAAGTCTAACATTTCCCACATGATTTTAATGATACTAGGCAATCCAACACAGTGTGCCAACTCATGACCAAATTATATACACTTGATAAACACCACCTGAACAACATTATATACACACCAAAATTTATGTGCTGAATAATACAAAAAGGTGAGGGATCAACATCAACTATAGCACAAACGTTAAGCAAACCATATAGTTAGACAATCATACCACATACTCAAACAATTAAATTAACTAAGCAATAATCAATTGGTTCAAATATCTCCTCCACATAGTCCATGATTTAGTAACTATGTATATTCATAAAAGCAAATCAAAGAAAAATAATGGTATAGGTAAACCCAAACTTTCAATTCCAAAATCCATAAGAAATTGGTAGAATGATTACTCACCGATTAGCAAATTCCCAACTCCAAGAATCGACTTCGAGCTACCGAGCTCCAAGTTTTGACGTCAAAATTCGATGATTTTCCGCTTCCACCTCCTCATCTTTTCTTTCCTTATAATATTTTCTCCTTTTTTCTGACTCTACTTCTTCTCCCTCTTTCTAATTGGAAAAGATACTTGGTTCTGTACTAACTAGTGGCCAGCCCAAGATTAGATATTCGGTTTCTAAAAAACCCAATCCATAATAGTAAAGTAAAAAATTAAATTTTCATACCTGGAAGAAGTGGGAATTGTTTTTGAGTTGGAGACGGCAATACAGATGAAGAGAGAGTTGAATTGGAGAGGGCAATATAGATGAAAAGGGAGTTGAGTTGGAGAGTGGAGAAGCGAGATGCTTGGGAGGCTGGGAGCACAATGGGGCGCGCGGTTGCCATCCTAAGTTCGTGCGAGAGAGTGTGAAGAGTGGGCGAGAAGAGGGGTGGTTGCCATTATCAAATTGTGTCCTCCTTTTTTGCGATTTCTGTTTTCTATTAATCTATTTTGCCTATCTATTCCGAGATATTTGGTTTACCATCAATTATATCAGTTGAATGCCGAGATATTTAGTACAATTTCAATTATTTCGATTGAGTGCGAGATAACTGAAATTTCCTATTATATCAGTGCCACACCATGCGAGATAATTATATTTTGGTTTATCTCGGATATATAAGAATCGAGATAACATAATTCTACTCATAGCTAATAACTAGTTTATGGGACATATTATCTCACTTATCAGCATAACTGAGATATTGATAATTTCATAACCGAGATAAAAAACCCCTTTTTTAGTAGTGGCGCCACTATCCTAGTACACACTGATGTAATGTAAGGCGTAAAATACACGCATTAGAAGGTGTGATACTTTGGTTGAGTACTGAAAAAATGTAATTCGTAAAACACACATTTGTAAGGTACGATACTATCCTCTCTTGAGTGACAACCATTTTCAACTGTGCTTTCACAAACAACTTGAAAAAAATTAAGGATTTCAAATATAGGGAAAAGCCCTATTTCAAAAAATATTTTTCAAATGAATTTTCAAAAATTGCATGAGATCTTTTGGCTGGAGCTTGGCAAAAATGGTTTGTTTCCATGGCTTTGCCGTTCAGTTGCAAGCAACCTCCGCCAAAGAGGGGCAAATCAGAGACACCCCATTTTGCACCCAGGCATAATTCATTCACGATTTTGCCTTGAATTAAATTTGATCATATAAGGTGATTTGCTTTCTAGAGTCTTCATTTCTATATCAAACTTCTTTCTTTTCATCTTCTTTTAGCGTCTTTAGACTCTCCTCATCATGTTCTAGCTATGGCTGAAGTTTCGTTGCTTTCTGAGTTTTGAGCTGAAAATGACCAAAATGCCCCTGTAACCCTTTGGAGCCAAAATCTCGTTTTTCCATTCTTTCTTTGGATGAGATTATTTCATATTTGAATCCCCCTTGAAAAATCCTTCGAAATGAGTACAAGCTTGCCTAGGTTCCTTTTGGATTTCAGAAACCATAATCTTGCCTTATCCCGTTTTAGCTCGTTGTGCGCGCTGTTCAGTGTAATATATTATTGGAGTAAGATTTCAACACAAGGGTATTTTTAAGAGTTCATGAACCTTCCTAATGGATTCATGAACAACTTTTATGAAGAAAGGTTTGCCTAATTTTGACCCGGTCAAAGGGAATTTGCAGCATTGAAAATATGGTCAAAATGGGATTTTTTGTGGATTTTGGACTTGTGCTCGTGGGCTGTGGATCCAGCTCGAGTTGGACCTTTTCATTAGGTTTCCTAGCCCATTTTCAAGCCTCCAAAAACCTAGAGAACCTTCCTTTTTTGTTTGATTTGATTTGATCCCTAAAATCAAGAATATTCTAGAGAATATGTCATTTTGGAGTTATGTTTGGAAACCCTGGATTATGGGCTCATTAAGGACGTGTAGGGTTTGATTATTTGCCCTAATCCATCTAAAAGATCTAAAAACCAAGGGCCAAGATCGCACCCCTTATCCCACCTTTTGAATCAAGGGCCAGATTTAGGAGGTGCATCCAGAAAGATATCAAGCCATTGGATTTTTCTTCATCAACACTCAGCCATTGGATCAAACTCATTACCATATTTGAATCTACGCCCAAAAGCTATAAATATGGGTCTCATTCACCCACAAAAAATAATCTGGAGCTAGGAATTCGGAGTTAATAATCTGGATCTAACTATTCAGAGCTAATAGCCTAGTAGTTTTCTTTTCTTGAGTGTTTTTTTTTTTTTTTCCTTTTCTAGTTCATCATTCTAGAGTAGAATTTCTTTAGTTTAATCTGGAGTTGAAGGTAAAATTTCGACTTCGAGGTTTTTCTAATGAAGTTCTTCGTATTCTTCGTCTTTAGTCTTCTTTTCCCCTCTTTCGATCTTGAGTAGAAGCTTCTTTCTACCAAAAGTTGTTTTTTTCTCAAATCACCTGTTTCAATCCAAAAATTATAGTTGTCAATTCCAGATCAAGTTTATCATCATCATTCATCAACAATCAATCAAGATCATCAATCAATCAATCTACAATCAAGTATGAGGCAACATTCCAAACAAGGTGACATCTTTCTTTTCTCTTTTATTTTAATTAGTATTGCATATTAGAATTTTTTTTTTTTTAGTTTTATTATAGCATATAGTTATTAGTTTTTTTTTTAATAATTTAGTGAAAATCATCCAACTTGGTAGATTAATGTTTCAAGCTTTCTTCGTTTGCCTATCTTAATACATTACACCTCAATAGAAGTAAGGCTGGTTTTACCAGGTGAGCGTGGGTGCCTAACACCTTCCCACATCATACCTTGACTCCTGAACCTAATAATCATCTAGTTTTGAGGGCTAGTCCTTCACATAGGTTTTACTCAACTTTTCCTTAATAAAGTTAGTGACGACTCTAAAATCAATTGCATAGACCTAGGTACACATTTTTGTGTGTACAGACCTGTTAGTGTTATGATGGGTATTCCTTGAATGTGGCAGGAATGACCTAAGGTATACCTGTTAGTGTTATGATGGGTATTCTTTGAATGTCATAGGAATGACCCAAGGTATTCATTGAATGTGTCATGAATGACCTGATATTTTGTTATGCCTAAAAGAGGCTTTGTGTATGTGTATGGAAAGCCCAGAGATGGTTGTGATTCACAAGTTACGAGTTTATAAGATGAAAGTATGTTTCCTGGAGGCGATATCCCACTTGGGACATATGTCTTGTAGCGGTACTCGGTGTGAGTGAGGCACATGGATATATGTGATTTGGCAAATGTGTATAGTGCAAATCGTGGAGTAGGAACTAAAGGTTGGGCTGTGTCTTTTAATAAATGAGTTAACGAGATAATTAATAAGCAAAGTAAAATATTGATTTTACGTGTGCTAGAGTTATGGCATATGATGTATATGATTTCTTATGAGAAATGTTTATGTGGTTTGTGTGAGTGGATACTCACAGGGATGAATGTACTCCCTGGTTGTAACTTTTTCCCCGTTCTCATAAGTAGACGAGTGATATTAAAATAAAACATTGGTTTTACATGTGACTGAGTTATTGCATATGAATATTTATGTATTATGATGTACATGGTTTTTTACAAAGAAATATATACGTGGTTGGTGTGAGTTGATACTCACGAGGGATGAATGTACTCCCTAGTTGTGATATATTTTCTCGTTCTCATAAGTAGACGAGTGGTTTTTAAGAAAAATATTGGCTTTAAGTATGAGCGAGTTGTTGGATATGATTGGTGATATATTATGATATGATGCATAAATTTTTTTATGAAGGAATGTGAATATAGGTGGTATGATATGAATGTTAGTTAATATTGACGATATATTATGCTAGATTATATATACCCATGATAGTTGCAGTGAGAGTGAAATAGATGTATACTATAAATGATTACGTTTGGGAAATCTAACTTTGTTTTGCAGGAGGGTTGGACTTATTAACTTTTTATGCAGAGACGTTCTACCCTAAGACGACGTGCTGGCTTAAAGGTAAAGTGTATCAAACTCATATTTAAATAAGTTATCATATGTGTATGTAATAAGTTGAATGTAAGTGGAAATTATATTGTGAGTTATTTTGGAAAGTGAGCATGATGAATACTATTATCTGAGATTTCTTGGAAATGTATATTGGGGGTTGAAATTTTACTTCGGAAGAAACTGCATGCCGTTTTGAGAATATATAACTAACTTGTCTTCCAAGTTGAAATGATTGAATAATATATTTCTTTATTCGAAAGATATGAACGTATTGTTATTTTATATTTAGTCTTACTCATACCAGCAAATTCAATTTGTTGACCCATGTTTGCTTTGTTTTGCAATGTGGGTGTGTTCTTGGAAACATAGATGGTGGAGTGCAGTGGATGAGGACACGTGATTTGGAGTTACTCTTGGAGTCTTCTGGTTTAAGTTTTTCTTAAATGTACTGTTTTGTTTTGAGACAGATGTAATAGAGTTGGTTAGTTTCTTTATAGTTTAATAATGTGTTGAGGAGTTGTTCCTTTTAGTTTTCTTTTGATTTTAGTTTTTTTTTTATATCGTGTTTGATAATAGGGTATTGGGTTTTGTTTCACCCCGGGTTTCCAGATGATTGAATATTATTGCTTTAAATATTGTCTGGAAATTTGGGGTGTGACAAATAACATAGCTCATCACCCTCAAGAAACAAGAGAAAGAAAGGTATAGCCGTATAGGGGAGACAATGCCAATTATAGTCAAATTGTATTTTAAAATGTTTAGGAAGAAATTTCTATCTCCACCATATTAAAAAAATTGCAACATATTTGAAAATACCATATTGATCATATAGTCTTCACATATAAACTAACAAGTTTAAATACTAATATACAAAACTCCTTGGATTTAAAGGGAAAAAAATTATCTCATCTTTCATCAATAGCCCAAATTGTCTGAACCATCTGGGGGATGATTATAGTGCTTCATAAAAGGTAACCTGGAGATCAAAATAATATTTTGAGCACTCTCAACTCAAAGCAAGCACTAACAATAACTGCGTAAAAATGACCTCCAAACTGAGAACTTCAACAAAGGGTAAAGATTTTGACTTCGATACAGAGGGAGCAAATTGTATCTTTACTAAAAAGAGAGCTATCTGATGACATATTAAGTGGATACGTTAATATGGAAAAATATTAAGTGGTAGGATACGTTAAATTGTTTTGGACGCTTCTAATTCCAACACTCCATAAATCGCCTTTGAAGGAAAAAAAAGAAACTACAATCCCCCAAATGATGTTGTTATGGTATAACTCTCCCACATTTTGCTTTACCCCAAGCATTACCGTATATATATCAATAGCCAGAAATCTAGGTGCAATCCACTAGGTTCGGAAAACAACTAAATTACAGTAATACTACCAATCCATGTCTGTTACTCACTAAACATTAATTTGGGTGGAGGCTGTGAGATCTCATTTATTGCATCTCTTCATCACTTACGTGATACTAAAATTCAACAGAACTGAAAATTTACTAGGTTCATCCGGAGTCCAGTTTAGCATCTATGGTCCATCCAATTGCCATTTTTTAGTAAGAAACATTTGCCTTCATTAGAAACACAAATGGAAAGTCCCTTCCAAGTGTAGACCAAGATATCGTGAGATGTGCGGAGAGCAATCACGATTTCAAGATATCGCCCACCGGGATAACTGGTTATTAGTAAAGAGTCATGTATTGGGCACCACTAGAATTGGATTGGGCAGCCTCCAACCCAAGCCCAAACATCAAAGCAAAAAAAGCCCAGTACACCCCCACCTAAATCGCGAAAACCTACTCTAACCGGTCATCTCTCTCGCGATTTCTCTCCACAAACCCTTTTGCAATTTTCTCACAATCATCCTTCAATCATCACAATTTTTTTTTTTGGGGTGCCCAATCCACCGGTATCATCTCTCTCAGCCAAACTTCGAGCTTTGTAACCTCAAAAACTTAAAACCAAACTCAACCAAACCTTTGTTTTCTTGTAGTTTTAATTCGAGTTTCATTTGGATTCAATGACAGCATTTGGATATTGGATCTGCATTTGGACACTTTCTTCTCAAGAAACTGTAAGCTCTTATTTTTTTTCTTGAGTAGGTTGTTTGGAGTTTGTTTTTGGTTTTTGGTTTCAGTTTATAGTTTAGTTGTAATGTAGTTATTGGTTTCCTACTTTGTGTTCTTATTACATGTATTGAAATGGAAAATTGGATTGCTGCATTATTTTTCCACAATTGAATGCAATGTTAAAGAATGTAAATATGTATAGTAAAGAAAAAAAAATTATGCATTAATCAAGATTTCTAAAGGAAGATTTTAAACTAGTGGTTTGCAACCTTATTGATGTTATTTTTTTTTCAAGAAAATGGTAGTTAGATGGAAGAAGAAGAGTCCATTTTACAAGTAGACTGTAAAAAGAACATCGTAATAAAAGAACATCGTAGACTGTTATTACTTATTCTAGAACATCGTAATATATGGAACTAATATTATCATCTTATTGTTAATTTTTAGATGTTTTCTGCCTATTTGCGAATACTATGCCTATTTGAGTTATATATATTGTACATGATGAATTTTGCATACCAGAAACTAAATTTTTGTTTCAAGTTCACATAACATTATATGCTAGTTTTGCCTTCCAAATTTTTGTTCCCAAATGATTGTTGGTTTTTAAAGAGGAATATATGAATAGAGAATTCTATTGTGTTCAATATGGGTCTGTGGAGGGTGATAGTTGAAGCAAGTGATACTCTGTTGTCTGTTAGTTGTATTGGCGAAGAGAAGCAATTAGATCTATTTTCATTGATAGAAGTAGAAGAAACGTAAATGAAAAGCTTGATGCTCTTTTTTGGGATTAGGGTATACTGGGGCTTAAGAAATGCAATACTATCAGTTCAGGGTTGTTATTTAATTTGGTCGGGAAAGGAGGAGTTAATTTTCTTGGAATATGGGAAGAGTACTCAAAAACAAAACTTCTCAACAACACAAAGATAATAGTGATGTACTTTTTAGTAGATGAAACTTATAAGTCATAGTCCCCTCTGTAAGGCTACCATTTTGGGGTCATGTGTGTCTCCTTGAAGCCTTTATTGGCATAGAAAGGGTACATATTAATTTGGGGAGATATAAAGCGGCCTAGTAGGAGTTTTACATTAGAGAGACATACTCAAGAAATGACTTTTACATGAGAGCATCAATACGACAAGAAATCCCTAGTTTTAATTAACTTTATCTAACTTAGGTTTGGCTTTAGCCTTTAGGTACATATTACATGAAATATTGGGAGGTTTTCCTTATTTATAAACATTCTACAGAATAGGGTACGTCACCTTGCCGATGAGGATAGTAGTTGGAAGGAGGATGAGGCATATGATGGGAAACGTTGGAGTTGTGGTGGATTGTAGAGGAAGTGGAAGATAATATAACGAAGTTTTGGAGATAATATGCTAAGCTATTCCAGGTAATTGGTTGTTGATCCTTAAAGAGGAATTCGATGAAAAGAGAGATTCTAATCTATGTATTAAGCATGAGGTGCTCTGTGTTCTGTTACTTGGCTATGTTTTTGTAAATTGAAGAACTCAATGTAAGCTTACTTGTACATGTTGCTTTGGCTTAAGGCAAGTAAATTTCTACCTTCAATTTTCTTAATAATTGGTGGAGTTTGAAATTGGTTTGAGTAGAAATAATATATATGTGCGTGCTGTGATTTGTGTCAGGATATATCCCTTGCACTTGAATTTCGTTTGTAACATGTACATATATTTACCTAGGGTGTTATAGTTGAACTGATTTTCCCTATCTAGGGTGTTATAGTTGAACTAATTTTCCCTGTCAATGTATGCATTTATCTAGGTCATTCACCCGAGTGTTGTAGTCATCTTATGCTAGTGTTTTGGAACTGTAATAGTTACTAATACTTGTTTTATTTTTCTTTGCAGCAATGGGTCCTTAATCAAAGAATGTCATGAATGTAGCGAAACTACATTCAAGGGTGTAAAAAAGTTGTTTAGTGGCGGCGGTTCCTCTTCGGGTCGCGGTGACGCGCCTAAGCCTGTGAAGAATAGAGAAAAGGGGTCGAAAACAACGGCTTTAGTCCGTAGAGATGATAGAAAATCAGATGATGATCCTACGAATGTAGGTGATGTAGAATGAGAGAAGAAGAGAAAAAGGAGTGCGGGCACCTCGGCCTCAGTGCGTAGAGGGGACCACAATGAGGTTGTTCCGAGTAATGTAGAGAGTGAGATTGAGAGTGAGAGTGGAACTGAGATTAATGTAGATAAAGATTTAGATGATGTAGATAAAGATTTAGATGTAGATGTAAATATAAATGTAGCAATGGATCATGGGAAGAGTATAATTAATGATGATGGGGATGATGATGGTGAGGATGGAGATGAAGAGGGTGATGAAGAGGAGGAGGATGATGATTTGGAAGAAGAAGAATTGATGGAAGTTGAAGCACCGGTCGAAGTCCAAGCACCTCCAGTGGTAGACTATGTGAGAA
This sequence comes from Coptis chinensis, assembly GCF_015680905.1. NCBI lineage: Eukaryota > Viridiplantae > Streptophyta > Magnoliopsida > Ranunculales > Ranunculaceae > Coptis > Coptis chinensis. The sequence continues at coordinate 10,652,688 of NC_141456.1, read as the reverse complement.
AATCCAAGGATGATTTGGAGTACACATAAGGTGTATATGGTGGTGGCCTTACTGAGTCAGAGCTTTTGTATGACTATTCGATGCATGTGGCTCGTGATGTTTGGGAATATAAGGTATTATCATAGACTTAGTATCTTGATTTTCCTTTGTCTTTACAAAACCTTTTTTCTTCTCCTCATTGAGTCTTTGTTATTTCAGGCGGAGCTCGGAGTGTTGAAGTGTGTTCCGCATCTATCCAAGTTAAGCCAATGGGATCTCAAGAATGAGGTCAAAAGATCTCCTAGATTTGAAAATCAGCTTAAGAGGATTGGGTTTTATGATCTGGTATTTGGGTGTTACAAACATCAAGATCTGGCGTTGGTCTTTGTGTTTGTGGAGAGGTGGCATCCAGAGACCAGCACCTTCCATATGTCGTTTGGGGAGATGACTGTGACTTTGGATAATGTCTCCCAAATCCTAGGCATCGCAATTAGAGGCAGAGTAGTGAGAGAGAATACGGAGTTGACCCGTTCACAATCGGAGAGTCTCCTACACCATGCTCTGGGTGTCTTGGAGCTTGTGATTAAAGCGGAGATGGACGCGGGCCAATTCATTTTGAAGGTAAGGCTAGAATTCCTGTGGAGCCAGTTTGCTGGGAAGGTCCGCGATAAAGATGAAGGTGTAAAGGGGAAGGTGTCGACTTTGACAGAGGTACAGAGGGCTATAAGAGCTTATCTACTATTTTTCTTTGGATGTACCATCTTCACCGACAAGTCTGGGATTAGAGTGCCTGTTTATTATTTGACCAAGTTGCTGAAATTCAAAGAGATCGGCGAGTATGCGTGGGGTGCAGTAATTTTGGCCTTTCTGTATAGACAACTTGGGACTGCCACGTGTGTGAAGGTGAAAGGTGTTTCGGGCTTCCTGACTCTTCTACAGGTAAAACTTAAATATTTTGTAGATTCTTTTTAATGTTAATTATATTATTCTATTAGTATGTTAACTGTGTGTGTATATATCTAGGCATGGATCAATGAGTACTTCCCGCTATTCAGGCCAATCCCAAACTTGGAGTATCGGTGGTCGGGTCGTGGTGGCGTGTTCTTAGACATGCGGTTAAATAAGGCCAGGTAATATGAGAACCCATGTCATGCATTGCAGTATTACCAAACGACAATTGATGATATGACGGTGTTCAATGTAAGTATTTCAGTTTTTTCAAAAAAAAATTTAGTAATTGATTATTTGAGTATGTGATTAATAACATATTTTATTTTGTTTAAGGTTGATTGGTGTCCATACAAAAATGTCAGAGCTATACGCCCAGTCGATGAAATTGCCTTTTTTGAGGGAGTGGTCTGCTTTTTTGACGTTGTGGAGATTTACTGCGTTGCAAGGGTCATGCGTCAGTTGGGTCATGTGCAGTTTATACCTGCAGCTCCTCCAACACCAAATTACGACTGTGATCAGAGCCGGACGCTGGTATGAAGTGAAATGGACATTGACAACCGTTGGGCCTCAGATATTGGGAGTCGCGGGCGTAATCCGTGATCCAACCCAATAATCGAGGACCCGTCTGTACTTATCCATAGGAGTGTTATTCAGAGTACATGGAGTGGTATGTGAGGCATTCTCACATTCAATTGATAAATCGCGACCAACTTCCTATCCATTTCTCCCTGGAGACACTTCCATCTTTTGCACCGATTGTGAGTATTGTGATTTTCTAATTGTGTTTTGGTTACGGTCTTTTAAAACAGTAATTAATAATTGTTTTGTATTCTTATTTCGATAGAACAACATCATCGATGAAATGAGTCAATTGCTAGATAGAGGTCTGCAATTGGGTGGGAATAATATTCCTGAAGAAGCAATGTCCTCGTTCGAGGAGGCGTACAACTTGACTAGGTGCAAGTATATATAGTGGTGGGCAGTACAGACATAACTAATTTTTTAGTGCGGCTTCCTCCGATGTTGATGTTGAGTGTGTACTTTTGAATTTGATGTATTTTGAAGTCGAAATTAATGTATTCGATTTGAATTTGATGTGGAAATTGATGTATTTGAATTTTTGTTTTGTTAAACAGGAAGAAGTAAGGTCGGAGCTCCTTAACTACAGCTCTCTCAGTTATGCCATGCGTGCATCGTTCATGGAGTCCTCTCATCAGAGTTGGAGAATGCTGGAAGTGCCACACCTAATCTAGTTTAGTCCACTCATCAGAGTTGGAGAATGTTTGTAATAACTGTCTAGTTTAATTAGTCATCTCGTCTCGTCTAGTTTGTAATAACTGTGCGCCATTACTTATAATATGGCGTTTGGGATTGTTGTTTGTAACGACTTCTTTATTAGCAAGTTTATATTGATAAGTTTTGGATATAAATATATCAATAAAACAAAGAAGGTTATGGAAAAAGAAATTCAGGAATTATAAGTTAGGTTTTTTTACAGAGTTTATGTATTTGAATTTGATTGCGTATTCGAATTGAATTTGAAGTGGAATTTGATGTTTTGAAATGAATTTGAAAGTGTATATGAATTTGATGTATTGGTATATGAATTTGATGTTTTGAAAGTGAAATTTGTTTGTTTTTTGGATATGAAAGTGTTGTAAAAACAAAATAAAAATCGAAAAAAAATTTCTCCAAACGACCCAGCCATGTCTTTTGGTATAAAGTCCAAACGACCCAGCCACATTGTTTTGGTATAAATGCCAAACAACCAGCTCAGACCGTTTGGTGTAAAAATAGAGAACTCTGTCTCAAACGACTTCCCACATCGTTTGGTGTAAAGGTCAAACGACCAGCCCACATAGTTTGGTATAAGGCCCAAACGATCAGCCCACATCATTTGGTATAAAGGCCAAATGACCAGCTCAAACCGTTTGGTGTAAAAATAGAGAGCTCTGTCTCAAACGACTAGCTCAGACCGTTTAGTGTAAAGGTCAAACGACCAACCCACATCGTTTGGTTCAAATGTGAAACGATTTGACCATGTCGTTTGGGGTAAAATCAAGTAAAATCAAATCAAATTACACTTATTCCAAATTACATCAAAATATCATATTTCCAAATCAAATCAAATCAAATCAAATTACACTTATTCCAAATCACTCGATTGCCATCCTAATCAACTTAGTCGATCACTCGATTTCCAAATCAAATCAAATAAAAGCCCTAACATTATTTCCAAATAATATAAAAATCAAATCAAATTACACTTGTTCTAAATTACACAAAAATAACATGTCAAAAAGAATTTACAAATTACATCAAAATATCATATCGATAACGGACTCATTTTTCCATATTAGATTGGGGATGTTCAATGCATTAAATTGCAATTGCCTTCCTGTGAATGTCAAATTCTAACTTTTAGCAATATCATATCGACCTCTAAGACAATTGCGCATTACTGGAGGAACCGGACAATCTTCAACAAGTTCAATATTGACAAAATGATTTCCACCAACATGTACGCTACCCAACACTTTTTTCACTCTCTCAGGATTTGCTTGGGTTCTCAGTGGCATGATACGGAAGCACTGATGAGCTCCTAAATACAGGAGGACAACATTAAATCTTGAAGCAATAAGGTATCCAGCAAAGGGCATGCTCATCCGCTTATTTAAGGGTGTGTAACCTTCTTCATGTAGGATTTCCTTCATCGCATAAACAACCTCACTTTGACTGTACAAAGTACAATAAAGGGGGATGTTGTCAATAAGCTCTTCGTACAAGTCCTTTCTCATCTGCAGCCATTCTTCTTGACTTCTTCCTAATGCGATGCAGAAAGCTCTATAACTGCAGTTGCCATCGCCAACTGATAAGTGCTCAAAAAGTGCTATTTAACCCTCGATTATGTCTCTTGTTTAGTCATCTTAATGGACTAATAGTGTTTGTAAGTTATATTTTATGATTCTACAGGTCAAAGAGAGAGTTTTGTGGAATATTAGAGAAAAAGGGGTAAAACGGAGCAATTCGGAACATTAAGGATCACATGGGAAGCCCGTGGACAATCATGGAGAAGGCCAAGGAACTGGAGCTATTAAAGATGCGACTTGGACCTATTTCAAAGCCTATTTGGAAGCCCAAGGCCAAAGGATTCGTTGCTTGGACCAAAGCCCGCAAAAGATGATAGAAGGATAGAGCAGAAGAGACAAAATCGGCTAAAGCGTCTGGGACGCATAGATCGAAGCGCCCGGATGCTTTTGTTTTGCGTCGAGACGATGAATAGTGCATCCGTGACGCATGAAATCATTAATCGTAGCCAATTCCTTCTCAGTTTTGGAGACAAAGTTAGACTCTGAAAGAAGTCTATTTGTATTAGGAAACAAATGACGGTTTGGAATGCTTCTAGAGCTCATTGTAGCCTCTATAAATAGAGGACCTAAGTGCCTCATGTAATTTGCCAATTCACTTATACTCTTGTCTCCAGAACTTGAGGCAGAGAGAGATTAATAATAAAAGATTGGTTTTAACTAGCTGAGTCTTAATAAATTAGTCTTTCTAGTCTTATGTTCTTCGACTCTTCTTCTTCTCATTCTTCGTGTTCTTCCTTCTATATGGAAGGCTCATATTCTCCTTCAAGGGAGGAGATGAAGCCAGTGCTTAAGGTTTAATTATTCTTCTGGTTCATGGTGTTCTTCAATCAGGTTAGTTCTTTATGTTTTTAGTTATTAGTTCCATTGCCCACACCAGGGGATGGAAGTATAGAATAGGGTTTATGTTTTGCAATATTAATATCATGCTAGTGTTTTTTACTTTTCTTCTAGTAGTATAATTCTTTAGAGTTATGGAAGTATTCTTTGTGTTGCCTTAGAAGGGGTAGCTAAGGGAGTGGCTGCCTAAGGGAAGTATTCTTTGTGTTTGCCTTAAGTGGTGATTCATTGAATGGCCGCCCTATTAGGAAGTACTCCTTGATGTTGCTCTTGGTAATACATTGAATGGCTGCCCAAGCTTACATAAAAGGAAATAAGATATTAATAGCATAAACATAGGAACAACCTTAAGTAGAGTCAATTGTTAACGATGTTTCGTCCAAGAGGGCATCGGCACTCGCTCGATTGCCTAATTGTAGTCTACTTGTAAGAACAACCATGAAGCAGAAGGTCATAGATTAAAAGTATTGGTGGATTCTAATCTCTTAAATTCCCTCTCTTATAAATTCTCAATAGTTTAGTTTAGTTTAGCATTAGAATCTAAAATCTCTACAATCATAGTTTTTAATCCCTTAAACCCCCTTTCCAGTCCTGTCCTTCACATAACATACACTTAAAAGTGGAACGATACCCTACTCATCCTTTACTTATTGAGGGATAATTAGGTTTTGATACGCTTCTGTTTTGTTCAATGACCATACACCATCTACATACACAAAAAGAGGCTGGTCAAATGGCGCCGCTGCCGTTTTAAGTTGTTTATGTTTACGTTTTCTTTCAAGATTAGAATTTTGGATCTTTAGGTAATTTTAGCCGCATCATCCATCCTTTTAAGAAAGAAAGAAGCTTGAAGGACATCTCGAAGACAAGATCTACCATCCAGGTTAGTCGAATCTTCATTCTATTTATTTTTCTTAGTATAGTTGCATCGTAGTTTAGTTTTATTGCTTTCTTAGTATAATTGGATCATAGTTTACTTTTATTGCTTTCTAATATAATTGCATTTAGGACCTTTTCAACAATTGAAGTTGTAAGCCAACACTGCGACACATCAAACTCTAGTGTTTCTTGTCTGAATCTTGACAAACGGACTATCGTCTGTGGGCAGTGGTACTTAAGCAATCCAAGTGATTCACCATAACCCTAGAAGAGACAGCTTTAGACAACGGGCGAGATACTAGCTGCAAAGCCCAACCCAGTTGAAGGAAAATAGTTTTACATTTTAGTATAACTTAGAATAATTGCATACTATTCAAGCATAGTAGGATAGTTTTTCATTATTTTCGCATAGCATTTTCTAGTGTATGCCCCGTCGTCCATATCATCGTCCAGTAAGAACATAACAGTGGACAAGGTTTAACAACCGACTCACAAGAATACTAGACGAGATTGATACAATGGCCTCACGCAATGATAGAGGTGTTTTGGACACCAATAATCCTGAAGCTATCCCACCTATGTCTTGCTGAACCTGTTACTCTATCTAATTTAAGTTTTTTGCATGAGGAAGCCAAGCGTCGTAAGCTTGACTCCTTAGGATCTCATTAGTATAAGTGCCACCGATAGCCGGGCCCTCAAATTTTCAGAACTTTATCCTTTACTAAGAGGAGTTGCAAGCGCCGGAGTCAAAGTCTCATAACTCTAGTAGACCGAGTATAAAATGTCTACAAGAAGTAACCATGTTGTTGAGAGATCAGTTTTGAGGTGGGAATACTAGTCTTGAGGATCTGACTATAAAGGACTCAAAAGTCTTGAGGATCTGACTATAAAGGATTCAAAAGTCTTGAGAATCTGATTTTAAAAGACTCACATTATGTCTTGAGGATCTGACATAAAAAGACTTAAAAATTTGTTTCTTGAACTAATTCTGATATTCTCCATCAATGGTAATATCCTACCTTTTTCTCATCCATTTCATTTACTTCTTTATACATTGAGGTCAATGCATGCATAAGTAGGGGGAAGGCGTACTTGATAAATGAATTTCGAAAATTAGTTTTCAAAAACAAAAATATTTTTGTTTCTATATCATTAGCATGAGAAAAATGAATTTTAATGATGAGTCTGGGATATAGATTCTATACTGCTTAGTGTTGAGTATGATAGATAGTTGATATTATTGATTTCAATACCACTTAGACTATTTATTATGCTCGGACATAGTTCTTGTTGATAGAATTCTTTATCAAGGCACCACCATAATACTTGATCAGTTTTGTGTACTTTTGTTAGAAGAGAGATTTAAACCCCTAGTAAACTGGAAGTAGAATTTTTAGACTTAGCCCGTGAGACTTGAGCTTTATACCCATTCTTTGGAGAGTTCTTACGAAAAATCCGAGTCTTAGTAACTTAACATCTTTCAATTCTTTATGTCGTTGTAATATAGTCTCATTATTTGTTGATTTGGTTAATCACGAAGTGACATCAACTGGGGAGATAGCCATTAGGTCTTGTAGTCTATTCAAAACAGAGTATCATAATGATAAGTCAAGTAGTGAACCCATTCAGCCTTTATCCCACCTAGTAGGACCATCATGTTAAACCCTTTTGAGCCTTACAATAAGCCATTTTCTTTCATAAAACCATTTACCTGTTACCCAACTCCAGACAAGGAGTATAGCCAAAATCTTTATCAGCCATACCCATATGTTTCTGAGAATACGAGGGGCACAAAGAGAAAGAAATAGCACAAAAGGAAGATTACAAGGAAATACCAGAGAGATACAATGAAGACCATCATTCTGTTCTAAGTGAAAGAAGCTAGTGGAAAACAAGCATATCCAGTACTAATCAAGGATATACCATTGAGTTTAAAAAAAAAAAAAAAAAGAGTTGAACAGAATGGATGGAAAAGCTAAGACAAAGGAAGAATTTTATCTGCAATACAGAATTTGATGAAATCTTCCAAAGAATGAAGCAAAACCTTTAGTGTTTTTCATAAACAACCTTAGAATCCTTTTTACCTTTCCTTCATAAACCAATACCCAAGCCAAGTTACAACCCATGACTTATCACTACAGTATGATACGAAGTCTAGAATAGGTGAGAGGATGCTAAAGTGAAGGACCCGACACTTCATATGTGATTGACATTCTTTCCATGAGACTACTTTTATTCAGAAGTCTGTTTTTCAAGGTAGTATGTGGGATGTTCAGATGCATTATTCTTTTCCCCACATACATGAGGTAAAATAGTAGACCATCTTCTGAGAGATTTTTTTCTGAGAGTATGATCGGTGAGGATTGAAAGTTGAGATTATCTACCTATGGTAAACTAGGGATTATTTTTCTTGGATAGGAGAGTATAGGAGATTGACTAAGTACACACATAAGCCTTGATTAAGAATTTTGTCAATTTTTACTATCTCCCATCATAATTTATGAGTCTTTGCAGAATGTAGTTAGCAATGGAGACCGGCCTCATTGGAGTAAGCACTAAGTGGGTAAGGAATTTCTCTCTCTGAAAAATAATATCATTCTTGAACATGCTATTAATTGATTTTGTGGGTATATCACCTGAAAACCCTCACGAGACTATAACTTGTCTTTTTTGGGGAACTTAAAGGTTTAAAACCTTGTTGCATATGGTAAATGCAATCGTGATGCCTGCAAAAATGAGTTAGGATTTTATTTTTGTTATTAGGATGTGATTTTCATCACTTATCTATTTTTTTATCTTATTTGCTAAAAGACTAGCAAAAGGCTAGTTGGGAGTTGTGATAAGTGCTCAAAAAGTGCTATTTAACCCTCGATTATGCCTCTTGTTTAGCCATCTTAGTGGACTAATAGTGTTTGTAAGTTATGTTTTATAATTTTACAGGTCAAAGAGAGAGTTTTGTGGAATATTAGAGAAAAAGGGGTAAAACGGAGTAATTCAGAGTATTAAGGATCACATGTGAAGCCCGTGGACAATCATGGAGAAGGCCAAGGAATTGGAGCTATTAAAAATGTGACTTGGACCTATTTTAAAACCTATTTGGAAGCCCAAGGACAAATGATTTTTGCTTAGACCAAAGCCCGCGAAAGAGGATAGAAGGATAGAGCAGAAGAGACAAAATCGGCTAATGCGTCTGGGACGCATGGATCGAGCGTCCAGACGCATTGCTTGCGTTTGAGATGCATGAATACTGCGTCTAGACGCATGAATCGACACTGTAGTCAATTCCTTCTCAGTTTTGGAGACGAAGTTGGACTCTAAAAAAAGTCTATTTGTATTAATTAGGAAACAAATGACAGTTTGGAATGCTTCTAGAGCTCATTGTAACCTCTATAAATAGAGGACCTAAGTGCCTCATGTAATTTGCCAATTCACTTATACTCTTGTCTCCAGAACTTAAGGCAGAGAGAGATTAATAATAAAATATCGGTTTTAACTAGCTGAGTCTTAATAAATTAGTCTTTCTAGTCTTATGTTCTTCGACTCTTCTTCTTCTCGTTCTTCGTGTTCTTCCTTCTATATGGAAGGCTAATCTTCTCCTTCAAGGGAGGAGATGAAGCTAGTGCTTAAGGTTTAATGATTCTTCTGGTTCATGGTGTTCTTCAATCAGGTTAATTCTTTATGTTTTTAGTTATTAGTTCCATTGCCCACACCAGGGGATGGAAGTATAGAATAGGGTTTATGTTTTGCAATATTAATATCATGCTAGTGTTCTTTACTTTTCTTCTAGTAGTATAATTCTTTAGAGTTAGGAAAGTATTCTTTGTGTTGCCTTAGAAGGGTTAGCTAAGGGAGTGGCTGCCTAGGGGAAGTATTCTTTGTGTTTGCCTTAAGTGGTGATTCATTGAATGGCCGCCCTATTAGGAAGTACTCCTTGATGTTGCTCTTGGTAATACATTGAATGGTTACCTAAGCTTACATAAAATGAAAGAAGATATTAATAGCATAAACATAGGAACAACCTTAAGTAGAGTTAATTGTTAACGATGTTTCATCCAAGAGGGCATCGGCACTCGCTCGAATGCCTAATTGTAGTCTACTTGTAAGAACAACCATGAAACAGAATGTCATAGATTAAAAGTATTGATGGATTCTAATCTCTTGAATTCTCTCTCTTATAAATTCTTAATAGTTTAGTTTAGTTTAATTTATTTTAGTTTAGCATTAGAATCTAAAATCTCTACAATCATAGTTTTTAATCCCTTAAACCCCTTTCCAGTCCTGTCCTTCACATAACATACACTTAAAAGTGGAACGATACCCTACTCATCCTTTACTTATTGAGGGATAATTAGGTTTTGATACGCTTCTATTTTGTTCAACGACCATACACCATCTACATACACAAAAAGAGGTTGGTCACCAACAGGGTTATCGACTCTAACAATGTATTTATGCATTTCTTTAGGAATATCCAACCCGTAATCCTTAGGACCCCTCATCTTTCCAAAGTCTAATCCATCTTTCACATTTTGTGGTGTGGCTATTTTTGGAGAAGCCTTATTTCTTGGTGTGGTTGTTTTTGGTGTTTTTGGAGAAGGCTTATTTCTTGGTGTTTTTGGTGTTTTTGGAGAAGCCTTATTTTTTGGTGTGGTGTGGGTGTTTTGGGTTGGTATTTTTGGAGAAGGCTTCTTTCTTGGTGTGGTGTGGGTGTTTTGGGTGGGCATAGTGTTTGGTTGTGACGAGACCCACTATTCATGGTCATGTTGATAATGTTCAAAATGAGATGGATCTCACTTTGAAGAGTTCTCATCTCCAGTTGGAAGCTTTCTGCTATAGGTACCTTTCACCCGACCTTTGGTTTTTGCTTCCTCACGAGGCGGTACTAGCCATATACTTTTTGGTACGGCAATCTCCATAAGCTTCCTAATCATAACCCTCTGCTCTTCTTCAGAAACCATTGCAAACTTTTTCATGAACAAGTCCATCGAAGGTGTAACATCGGGACCAACACCCACTGACACATTGGGAGAAACAGACAATGTTTTCCAAAAGGGGTCAATAGCAGTCAAAAGGATGGACCGCTCTTGCTCTTCAAACTCAATTAATTCATGAGCACATGGCAGTCCATAGCTCATGTGCAAATAGCACCAACACCTGATCTTTCCATCTTTAACACGCTTTACGCGGGTATCAATTTCTTCAAATAGCAAGTCCAAACACTTGCGTGAGACAAGGCCTCTGAGTTCACGATACAAAGGAATGCGGTGGTGGTGCTAAGTTACAATCATACTTCTCTCGAAGGTAGCTCTAATTTCAGACATCTGGATCTCTAGAATCAGGTATATTAAGCTAAACATACTCAAAAAATCATGACAGTTTGCATTTCCTAGTACACGCTTAGTGCTGTCAAATGGGCCGGGCCGGGCCTCAAAACTTACAACCCTCATGAATTGAGGGCCGGGCCAAAACGGGCAAATAGAAAATGTATTAATCCCTTGCCCGCCCTTCAGCCCATTATAGAGGGCTGAGGACCGGGTTAGAAAGTCGGGCTGAGGGCCGGGTTAGAGATCTTTTTTTCCTCATTGTAATCTTTGGAGCAGACTAGCAGTCTTCATTCAATGTTGAAATACTGATTTTATCCCATACTACAATACAAACGCTTAGACCCAAAATAGAGTATTGATTTCTGGTTACAAATACATGTTTAATGTTTGGGATCCAACCATACAAAATGAGGAACAAATACATAATTCTAAGTCTTAAGTGGTTTATGGTGTAGGAACCGTTACTTCAAAATGACTATTTTTACAAACCGCGAGAAGCACGCGCAGCGGAATCAATGGGTTCTCACGATTTGGATAGAGAACATACCTTTGAATCCGATTTAGATAACTCTGAGAATCCAAGCTTTATCAAATCCGAAATCAACAATCAACCCCTTGATCTTCTGTTGTATTCCTTTATAATAGATTGGACGTTGTGTGGACAACGATCTACCAATCCCCTTCTTTCTCTCAAGATCATAAACGAATTCAGATCTACTTTTCTTGCATCTTTTTCAGAACCAGTGAATAGTGAATTTCGGCTAGAGAGAAAGTGTATTCTATTTATAGGCTACAACAGGGACTATGAGGAGAAATTAGGGTTGGGCCTTGCTAAGCACCCAAAACTGTAATATTAAACCCCGAGAGACATAGCATTTTGGTCGATTATGTGTTTAATAATCATGTAATAATTATATTTTCGTGACTTTTGCGGGTTTCGCAATTAAAATAAATATAGTGATAAAACATGCATCGGCACGGAATACGGGAATATTTGAAGTTTCCCACTCAACCCTCGTGGAAGCCCAACAAAGCCCGACTATAGCGAAGTTTCTAAAAGAACAAAACAAAGCGTAACGGATCCACATATAAAGAAGCAAAGAAACTTCAAGCTCAAATCGGATAAATCTAGATGCCGACGTTGGCTAGTGAAGCTGCCATAAATAATTCAGCGCTTAATTTAACTCGCGGTAAGGACAAAAGTCGAAAACGCCAAAAATCGGGCGCCTTAATCGACACACTAAGTGGACCCACTCTGCGCAGCCCGTAAGGCATGACGAAAAATATAGCAGGTGGCAAAGGATGGTTTCAATTTGGTACCACCTGGCAAGAGAGAAGACACGTACCAATTCAAACCAGATGGTTTGAATTGAAATGAGCTACAAAACAAAAACTTAAAAAGCAAAAAGACAAAAAGCTAAACATATCAAAACAAAACTTTGATTCTCAAAGTTTTGAACAAATAAATTAGCTACCGAACAAAACTGAATTAAATGGTTCACAAGCCATCCAACCTATATATATGAGGGGGTCGCCTTCATTATTTCCCCTTCAGCATATTCATGCTTTAGCTTCCGCCTAGTTAGTTTATTTCTTCAAGATTTTACATTCTCGTCATTTCCATTCCAAAGAAATTTTTAAATAATCGTAAGTTATTTTACCCTTAATAACAGTCATTTCTTTTCTAGTTTAATTCCTATCCTGCATTTATTTACTTAATATATACATCAAGTTTTATTATTCCTTCTATGACAATCAGCTAATCCCCCCCCCCATCAGGAGGAGGGTTATGCTGCTCGTGTAAATATCCGGATTGACTCTTTAATATTCTAGAATCACTACTTAGGAATTAGGCATAGAATTGACATCCGGTCCCAAAATGGCTGAGACTGTACCAATTTGGAGTGTTGATGCTCGTATCAGCCTCGCGCGACCTAAAATGTCTCAAGACGACGATTCTTCTCGGTGTCGCATACCCCAATTTGTCCAAATTGATGTGAATTCAAGCCAGGAGCTGAAATAATATACCAGAGATGAGATATTATTGAAACTCCTTATGCTAGTGAAATGCGACCTAGAGATGTGGGCATGCACTAGGGATCAATACTCGACGTCGTCTCCGAAAATGAGACAAATTAGAGATGTAGTGATGTGGTAATATAAACTGTTGAAAAATGATTCTTGCATGAGCATGATTAACTCTTTCCCTGTTTCTCCATCTTTGTTTACCTACATATAATCGCCGTAGTAATTTACATTATTTGCATTACTGTTAATTTAATTAAAACCAACTAAAAAGAAACCTAAAAATCCTACTCACCAAAAGTTGTAATTCCGGTTGTGAACCTATCCGAGCCCTAAGATTTGGACGATCCCTTACTCGACCTATCCTACCAAACCCACGTGAGTAAGGTAACTTGACTAAAACGGACGACTATACGGACGTTGGACTTTGGACTTTGGACTTGGGTCTTTGGACTTCCGACTTTGGACTGTGGACCTCGGACTTAAGAAATAAGTAACTGAAATCAATAAACGTGTGTAAAGAGAGCGTTTTATCAGGCCTCCTGACAGGCTTGGGCTTCCCATGTTCGCCCCGAACACACGGCCCAAGTCCGTCAACAAATGGCTTATTCCACTAAAGGCCATTGTTGCACTACCGCCTCTAATCCCAAATTACGCGGTCAAGATTTATGGGCTCCATATTATATGCTCGTTGATCTCCCCGTGTTTAAGATATCGAATGTCCGTTGATTAAGTCAAGTTACTGACAACTATATTAATCAACTTCTTATGTCCTTGAGTAGTACCACTCAACCTCATTGTCATGTCGGAATAAATCCACCTGCAGGGTTTACATGACAATCTTTTTGAGCTCCTCAAGGGGACATCATCAACTCGACTTCTTGCGGGACACAGATTCCTTCTATAATCAACAGCACACCTTAGATACAATGTCATTACCCAATCCATCAAGTTGTTGATTCACCAATGAATCTCACTCATTGATGATTTAAAGCAATATACAATGCATGTAAGTGCCTGTTATTATATCCGGATTAGGAGGACAAGCATCCATAATAACAGAGGCGTTTGTTTTCATATATAGTCAGTATAAGGAGAAACAACCTCACTTGGTCATATTCAATACACACAAAGTGTACTAGTGTAATCCTATAGTCAAGATAGACTAATACCAGATTATACTACAACCGTACTAATGGTTTGTCCAAATCCATCTAGGTTGTGAACGATTACTTATACTTTATAAGGTATTGATGATATGATCTTCTGTGTGTTCACACCATATCATCTACAACATAAAGTATTAGACACATGCATATAACTAATAACATATATAATATGCATAACATTTGCCCATATGATTCTCATTCAAAATATAAAGAATTAGAGTTAATATAAAAGTAATGTTTTTAGTATATAACCCTATCATATGGCCCATCCACTGTCATGACTGGCCAGTGGGAACCCATTCTATCAATAACAAAGAACCTGAACCACCTATAGATCGACCTAAGACAATATAAACTTGTTATATATCTTATGAAAATTGAGACATCCTTTTTCTGATAAGATCAGGAAAATGAACGAATCTATATAATTAAAATGAAATGAAAATATAGTTGTGGACTTTACCCAATTTCTAAAAGGGTAGATACTATAACCCTAAGGGTATTTTAAGTAAAACAAAACTTTGATATGGTAATAAGGTAATTATAGATGAGGGCTTACTGCGGGCCTGAATGAGGGCCTAATTAGGGTCAGGTTGTGGGCCGGGCTTAAGGTTTGAACTCTAGGCTTTTACCCTCCCCTCAAATCAATGCGTGCTGATAACCATAAAAAGATAGTCTTACTAACGAATAAAGCGATGAAACTCTAAACGCAAGTAAAACTATAAACTATTCTGTTACTAGACTTATCAAAGATATTTGTTTTCTACTCTCGAATCTATTGACGTAAAGTTGGAATAGAAGATTCGTTCCACTCCTAGTCCTTTAGCATTAAAGTTTTCTACAATTGATGGTCTATCCAAAGTCAATGAGAGATTTATTGAGGGAATTTATACTACTACGATGTGAATTCAAATAACACTGCATTTAATAACGGAATGACAGAATGCTAAGAGTTGAATCTAGATAAAGAATTAGGGGAATTTGATTCCACCTTGAATCAAACTTAATAAACTAGCATAGACTTGTTGTAAACCAATTCTTACGTTCTCACGGTAAGAATCGGTCGCTTTAATCCTAATTATACATGGCATTTCTACCAATTCATAACTAGCATGTGAGGTCGTCCACCCATTCTCATGGCGAATCAACGACCTTCTAGAGTGGAATAGATTCTTACAACAATTCTATATTACACAATCAAGTTTTCATCAAGGCTTCATCAAACCCCTCTAATGGAGGTTTAGCCTTGATTCATCAAACTATCATTTCCCATTGAATTAAAACTAAACATAATATAAAGATTTGAACTTTACTAATTTTAACTAACAATACTTCAAATCTAATTAATAACTAAGAATTGAATAACAACAAGAATTGAAATTAGATCTACAAATTTAATAGACAAAATCGAAATGATCAAGAACTACTATTTTATTGATCTAATTAATGAAGAACAATCATTCCAATAACTAATCTAAAACAATGTATGAAACTAATTAATTAACTAATTGAAATTCCAAAAAAACTAGATCTACAAGCTATTTTAATGGCTACTTTCTATTCTAAACTATCTAACTATATCTTTCTTAAGAGCTAAGTATTGTTTTATGTAAAGAAGGAGACCAGATCTACAATTTCGTGTATGGGATGAGGTCTCATGTTTTGGGCCGGAAAATCAAGCCCAAAGCCCAATTTCTTCAGTCTATAGAGCCCATTTCAGCTGGCTTTGACTTCAACAGACTTTTCATCCACTTCTGTTCCTCTGATTGGGTCAAGGCTTAGACCATTGGAAAGCTCTTTCTGAACCGGTCGTTTTGACGTAAGGTGGGCCCAAATCCGAGGCTTGAGTCCAAAGATATGGTTTTCGGAATTTCTACTGACTTGTGCACTGTTTCTGCCTGTGTTTGACTTTTCAGCTTTTGACCGGGATTCATAAAGGCTTTGTCTCCTTGAATCTTGGCCTTTATCACAGAGCTTCTTAGCAACCAACTCTTTGCTCCTTTATATCGCCAAAGTGGCATATTTCTGCACATAATTGAGTTCCATGCCTGAAATACATAAAAACACGTAATTAGCATTAACTCTTATTTATTAATCGCATAATTGGTCTAAAAGTAGTATTATTAAGGGGTTAAAACTACAGTTTTGGGCTCTTATCAAACCACCCCCAAACAGCATTTTGCTTGTCCTCAAGCAAATATGAGAAATTAGCATAAGTAACCAAAAATGGAGTTCTAACTAATCGAGTTTCGCCGAGTGCGATTGTATTGACCATATGCAATAAGGCCTTAAACCACTAGGAATTCCCTAGTGGACGAGTTATAGCCTCGTGAGAGTTTCCCAGTGAAGGTACTCACAAACTTCATTTATACTACAACGACTCAGAAATAAAACTATTGTTTCCTTATCTATGTCTCAATTATCTATATATCTCACTAGCAATGAATACAGAATAATCAAGTCGAAACCTAAGCTAATATATGCATAATAATCTATCATCTATGAATAAACATATTTACAATGAGTAATACTATGAGATGAACTAGCAGGTCCGTTTCTGAAAACTCGGAATAACGTCCTTAAGTAGGTCCTCATATAAATGTCAAGACAAAAACCACTCTTATTTTTCCGCTCAAGTTTCAGTACTCCAGTGTGCAGTGGGCACACTTTACCTTACAATCTTTATGACACACAAGGAATCCAGAGTCGATCAAACACATCTGCCACTTACTATCACACTAACCTATTCCTAATTGAGCTAGAGGTCTTTATTAGGTGTTGCGGGGATTAGGAGATGGTTTTAAGAAGGAAGGAAATGGATATTCAAAAAGGACAAGTCTGAGATAATAGAGTCTTCATTTTATGTAACTAGAGAAGGCCTTGTTCCTTACTTTTGCTTCTACACTTTGTTTCCATCCTTAGCCATATTTTTCTTTTCTTTGGCTTTTGACTCCTTTGATTCTATTTTTTTTTTTTTTTTTGGAGTTCTAACTCTTTATTTTCTTTTATTTATTTATTTATTTATTTTTATTTGGATGGAAACTTCCTTTTCTTATCCAAGTTTAATTAACTAATTCTTGATTTCAAAAGTTCTTCTCTTTTCTATTCTTCATCTCTATTCTCAGACTTATTCAAAGAATTGGGTAGGTTGATTTTTTATTTTGTTTTGTTTTGTAATAGGGTAAAGGATTTGTGGTTTATGAAAGGCTAAAGAAAGGCTCAGAGGGGCGACTAGCGGAAAATAATTCATAGGTTTGAATTTCTGGCTATATCGATCCAAAGAGGGCCTAAATTCTTGCTTAGGATATGATATAGTGATCAAATAAGTGGACGTGTGATTTTTCTATCCGGATTTTACTTCTCCCTTGTGTCATTTCTCAAATGTTCACTGATATAAGGCTTTAGGCTATATTATCACAGGATTTGTAGAATAAGTACTATATCCTATATTTCAGAAACTTACTGCCAACAATCATAGATATTTATGTAATATATTTATAGATAGATGCAAGGATTATTACCTACATATTAGCTTAAGTTTCTAAAAACTATTCTAATGCAAAAGCTACGTGAGACTTCTAGATTATTGAGAGCATAGAGAAAAAAACAATACCAATATTCCTAAGTGTATAGCATACTTTTTATTTATATTTTTAAAATTTTTTTATTTTTTTTTTAGCTAGAAAACAAGTACATATTATACATATCTATATCCTAATAGATGCCTTAATTACACGTGTTTCTATGCCCCCAAACAAGAAGCATGCTTTGTCCTCAAAGTATTTTAAATAAATAGGATAGGAAAATACCATTGAAATGCGTGAAATTTCGGAACATCTGCAAAATAAGGTTATAACATACTAATATAGAAAAGAAAACTGACGCAACTCTATAAGAGTTCCACCCGTTATGGGGTTAATGAGAAATATATTGCTTGGGACATAAGCTGACACTAACTGAAACTAACACTTACCTGCACTCCCGTTTAAACATTTTCCTCCTCATTTCCCTCTTCAAAGAGATGAGGTTCCTTTCAAGATCCCCGCCATGCCATGATAACTTGCCAAGCCTGCCGCCGTGTGTCATCAACTTGTGCTAACATGTCTAGTGTTACTATGTCTGATGGGGTGTAAGGAGCAACCAAATGAGGTTGCACCTGCCATCCCGGCCAAGTCGTTACCCGAAATGAGCGAACCACCCAATTGGTGGGTCTCATGACTTCAACCCTTTTCCAATCCGTGAACTGGGTACATAATTCTGGTAGACAACTGAGCAGGATGCGGCAAACCAAAACAGGCATAAGAAGATACTTATGGCGCATGCTTTGGGCTCGCTTAAGACTAGCCACTAATACTTGGGGAATGTCATATCGGTGAGGTCCCTCAGCTAAAGCAAGGAAAACGTCACCAGCGGTACTATTTGCAGAAGTAAACTGCCACTCCCCTAGAATATTCATGAGGATGAATAACATGGTGGTACTTACATTTAGGGACAGGCTACCAAAGGCTATGTTGTAACACCCTTGGTCCATTATACAAAATACCCCTCCCCCATAATACTCATGGAAATTTGTATAGTCATAGAGGTATGAATTATCGGTCATATATCCCCACGTGTGAATAGAATTAGGTATTGGTATTCCTGAAACTAATGCTACCACATACTTATTGAATTCTAGGGGTGTGTCATCAACCGTGACAGACAATTCTTATTCTCCATCCTGGTTACAATAGAACTTAACATTATTGTAGAAAAATTCAGTAAGCTTAGGAGAATACGAGTCGTCTTCACTTAACAGAAGATGCCTCCATCCGAGCTGCATGATCCTCTCGCAGAACCAATGTCCATAAGACTCGCTCCCCAACAAGTGTTTGAAAGACTGCTTCGGTATTACTATAGGAGAAGTCATAACAAAACTACTCTCTAGAACAGCTGCAACTATCCCGAACAACCCTCGAAAACCGAAATTTTGGTGCCCATTGTGGGGTCGGCGCAGTGGCTTCAAGGTATGCCTGGGATGGGCGCGGGTGCGCTCTGTTGAATTTCGAATTCCAGGCACTTGGGCGCAGGGTGCGCTCACTTTTAGCCTGAGATGGGCGCGGGGTGCGCTCAGGATGAAAACTGGAAATCCAGTGTTTTGGGCGTAGGTGGCGCTCAGGTTTGGGCTAGAGAGGGCGCAGGTCGCACTCAGGGTAGAATTTGTCTGATAGTGCTGAGGGAGCAGGTGGCGCTCCACTGGGGCGCAGATGCGCTCGGGGAGCTGTTAGGACAAAATGCGAAGGAAAAATAAGGTAAAGTGGGAATGAAACATGAGAGATGAATGTGAGATGTAGTTGGGGTTGTGAGTGTAGAATGAATGCAGATTTTTATAGGATTTAAATTGCTAAAATGAATCGGGAAATTACCAAAAAGTTTTAAGGCAATTGCAGAAATAATAAAATTTCCAAAACCGAAAACGGAAACAACCCATATTCTCTATTCCAAAACAAACCTAATATCTTTTAGGTTGAATTTAGGTTAGATACTGCCTAATTTATTGAGATTTCATCCTAACACAATATCTATTTATAGCGATGCCCATATCGGCAATATTCTCAACCCTTACTCCAAAACAACTTCTTAAAATAGATGATCATATAACAAATTATGCTAGGCTAAATAATACCACCCCCAAACAATTCAGGAAGGTGGAATTAATGATAAAAACAACGCATAATTTGAAATTAACCAACTTATATTAAAAATGAATTCAAATAACATACGACAACCAAATTCAAATTTAATTACTGAACTAATCTTTTTACATCCGTACTAAATAAAAACAAATACAGTAAAACAAATCAACTCATTAGATCCCTAAACCACTCGATGCTAGTAGTGGAATGCACTCGAGAAGCAAATGGCCCTTGGGCTTCCGATGGGCCAGAGCCATCCGTCTTGCGGCGACGAATTTCGTGCCTCACGATCGCTCCTCCAAAGAAGAACCCCCGGGGGGGGAAGCGGCAAGCATGTCATTCGAACCGGCGCCGAAGCTTCCATCTCAGCCCCTCGTCTGTTCCCCACCGCTCATCTTCGCTACGGCACGAAGTCTCGGTTATGATGCATGGTAGCCGCCCGAGTTTGGAGGTCTTCACAAATAGTATTGAGAGAACGATGCCACGGTGAATCACAGCCACGCGTTCTACATCCGACCTACACCTCTCCAAGGCATCGACATCAAAACATGTCGCGGTCATCCTCATCCTCCGAAGTCGGTCTCGACTACCCTCTCTTCAGGCAACCTCCAAACTCTTTGGATACACTCTGTATAAATATGATGATTTCGGTGCTCCTTCAGGCAAATCCTATCAGACCTCAGAGTCGCTCTCAAGGTTATCATGATCTTCGTCATCAAAATAGGGAGAGGTGCAATACTCTTTCCAACTCCCATAATCATGTTACGCAAAAACTCCAAAATACAGAACTCGTACATCTGCTCCTAGAGTATCCATAGAATGTGAAGGTAGTTCAGACCGATATCACTGACTTTCTCCTTCCCTATGACATTCCTACCAATCCACTGAGCTACAGCCAGCTGGTTGGTTCAGAGAGACGACTGGCGAACACAATGTGACCTCGCATTGTAGTTCCCTTCCTTCCAAAAGATCTGCGTTCATCAAAGGTTCTACAAAGAAGAACCGGGAATCCTGTAATGTGGCATCGAGATGGTGTCTAGGTAGAATGCCTAAAATCTCAGCCAACAACCCAGTAGTAACCTCTCTCCTCCTCCCAGCCACCTTAACAAAAATTCGATTCCCATTCAACTCCCTCGTCCTATAAAACTCTCAGACCAAATCTTCGTGGTAAAAATCATCTGTCGAGTACCACAAACCACTCCAATCTCTCCTAACCATCTCGTCACCGTAAAACGGCGCGAAGTGGTCGGTGATAAGCACCCAAAACTGTAATATTAAACCCCGAGAGACATAGCATTTTGGTCGATTATGTGTTTCATAATCATGTAATAATTATATTTTCGTACTTTTGCAGGATTCCGCAATTAAAATAATTATAGTGATAAAACATGCATCGAAGTACGGGAATACGGGAATAATTAAAGTTTCCCACTCAACCCCCGTGAAGCCCAACAAAGCCTGACTAGAGCCGAAGTTTCCAAAAGAACGTAACCGGTCGCGTAACGGGTCCACATATAAAAAGCGACCAACTTCAAGCTCAAAACGGATAAATCTAGATGCCGACGTTGGCTAGTGAAGCTGCCATAGCTTAATTCGGCGAATTTAACTCAAGCAAAGGACAAAAAGTCATAAAACGCCAAAATCAAGGCCGCTTAATCGACACACTCTCATGGGCCCGTAAGGCATGACGAGTCAGCATAGGCAGGTGGCAAAGAATGGTTTCAATTTGGTACCACCTGTCATGAGAGAAGACACGTACCTGTTCAAAGATGGAAATGAAATTGAACAAAGGGACAAATACAAGGCACAAACGGACGAAACATTAAATGAAGTTTTGTTTCGTAAACAAAACTTTGGTTTAAAGGAAGTCACGTGGAAACAAAACTTTGAATATCAAAGTTTTGAATGTCTCAAATGGAGAAACAGCCAAAACTCAATTAAATCATTCTCCAGTCCCCAGCCTATATATATGAAGGGGTCGCCTTCATTATTACCCCTTCAGCATATTAATGCTTTAGCTACGCCTAGTTAGATTTTCTTCTTCAGTACTTACATTTTGCCATTTCCATTTCAGCAACTTAAATATTGTAAGTTATTTTTACCTTAATAACAATCATTTCATTTTTTTTCTAGTTTAATTCTTGTCCCGCATTTATTTACTTAATGTATACAAAGAAGTTTTATTATTCCTTCTATGACCATGAGCTAATCCCCCCGTGGGAGGGTTATCTTCGCCGTGTGAAAACCGGATTAACTCGTTAATATTCTAGAATCACTACTTAGGAATTAGGCATAGAATTGACATCCGGTCCCAAAATGACCGAGGATCTGCACAAAGTTGGATTTCGATGCTCCAGACAGCCCTCGCTGGCTTAACCCAAAATGTCTCGCGACTCCACAGTGTCGTCGCCGACTCTCCAATTCGCCTAGCCGATGTGAAATTGTGCGCTGTGAGCTGAAATAATATACCAGAGATGAGGTATTATTGAAACTCCTTATGCTAGTGAAATGCGACCTAGAGATGTGGGCATGCACTAGGGATCAATACTCGACATCGTCTCTGAAAACGAGACGAACTAGAGATGTAGTGATTTGGTAATAAAAACTGTTGAAAAATGATTCTTGCATGAGCATGATTTACTCTCTCCCTGTTTCTCCATCTTTGTTTACCTACATATAATCGCCGTAGTAATTTACATTATTTGCATTACCGTTAATTTAATTAAAACCAACTAAAAGAAACCAAAAAAATCCTACTCACCAAAAGTTGTAATTCCAGTTGTGAACCTATCCGAGCCCTAAGGTTTGGACGATCCCTTACTCGACCTATCCTACCAATCCCACGTGAGTAAGGTAACTTGAATAAAACGTACGACTATACGGACGTTGGACTTGGGTCTTTGGACTTTGGACTTTGGACTGTGGACCTCGGACTTAAGAAAATAAGTAACTGAAAACCAATAAACGTTCGAGTAAATACGCGTTTATCAGTCGGCAGTAAAAGCGTGCTCCGCCAATATCCGACGTCTTTGAGTCATTGGAGTTTTTATAAGATGTGTGGGTTTGAATAAGGTAGGGGGACTTGTTTTGAAACACCCTAACTAAAAATAATGGCTGGAGGCGCGGTGGTGGTGGTGGCAGTTGAAATTTTTGAATTTTCAGTGGTTTTTGGTTATTTAAGTTGGTGGAGGTGGTGGTGGTTGTAGTTAGGAGGAGATTTGGGGTGGGTTTTAACTTTGGGCGTGGGTGTATTTAGGTTTCTTATTTTTTTTTATTTAGGTTAAATTTTTGAAGCTTTGTTGTTTGGTAATGGCGGTTTAGAGAATGGAACACGACTGTTGGTGGAAGAAGGAGACGCACGTGCGCTACACGTGCGCGTGAGGTTGGGCCCAAGCCCACTTGATTTTCCGATTTTGTTTTTCGATATTTCACGCAACTTCAAACTTAAATTGCCGCTTCGTTACCTGGCCGATTTTTGCGAATGAGGTATGGAAATGATCAAGAGAGAATTTCCAATCTAATGATCCATAAAACGCTCTAGTCTGACCGTTGGTGACATATAAGAAGATGGAAAACACCTCGAAGTGCGTGCATGACGTAAGTTATGCGAACGAATGAAATCTAATTTCATAGATAATGTCAACCCGGATCGGAATACGATTAAACGGCCTAAACAACACAAATGCACAGTTGAACAATCCAGGTGGGAAACTGGACACCCCACCCCCAAACAAATTTTTGACAACAGAGTTTAGATTTTTTTTTTTTTTTTTTTTTTTAAATGGGTCTTTTAAAGTCAGATTCCTGAGACTTCTTAACTTACTATGTTTGTGATTTTAACAATTTTTTATTTTTTATGAATAAAATTTAATGTAAAAAAAACAAGAAGGCAATAAAAGCATAATTCACACCAGAGAAGGATATGACTCAAAAACCGAGAAAACATGCAAGAGTGGAAAAGGTGAATTATGTTAACCATGGACTTAGGATCCGGTACTTATAGCCACACACTCCATAGGGAGGGCCCGGTTACCTGAGTAGTGCACTTACCAATATATGGAAATGAAATGAAGTACACCAATGAAAAAGGTCAGTCCTCGTAGACAGGGCCCTGTAAAAGGACTTCCTCTACATCAGGAGACAATAGCTCATGGAAATGTTTTAACCGTTGGCCATTAACTTGAAAGGTACTGTTGTCCTTGGGATTTACCAAGGTGATTGCCCCGTAAGGGGTGACTTCAGTAACCAGAAAAGGACCAGACCAACGGGTTTTTAATTTACTTGGAAAAATATGTAGACGGGATTTGTACAGTAAGACCTTTTGACCTACCACAAACTCTTTGCGCAAGATTTGCTTATCATGAACACGTTTCATGTTAGCTTTATAATCCTTTGCTAGATCATAAGAGTCACTACAGATTTCTTCAAACTCATTCAATTGCAACTTGCGCTTGACACCCGCCTTATCAAAATTGAAGTTCAGGCTTTTTATAGCCCACATAGCACGGTGCTCCAATTCAACGGGCAAATGACAAGGTTTCCCAAATACAAGTCTAAAGGGGGACATACCTATAGGAGTTTTGAAAGCAGTCCTATACGCCCATAAGGCATCAGATAGACGCTTCGACCAGTCTTTCCTATCAGGATTTACAGTTGTTTCTAAGATCTTTTTGATTTTCCTATTAGAAACATCCACTTGTCCACTAGTTTGTGGATGATGTGGAGTTGCTACCTTATGTGTAACTTCATACTTCTTTACTAGTGATACAACAACTTTGTTGCAAAAATATGTTCCGCCATCACTAATGATGGCCTTGGGAATGTCAAATCGACATAAAATATACTCTTTTACGAAAAACACAACTGTCTTATGGTCATTGCTACGGCAAGCCATGGCCTCTATCCATTTAGACACGTAGTCCACGACAACTAGAATATAAATGAAACCGTGGTAAACTGGAAAGGGACCCATGAAATCAATGCCCCATACGTCAAAAATTTCTACCACCATGATTGGATTCAATGGCATCATATTACGCCGCGGATTAAGCCTAAGTTGTTGGCAACGAATGCACGCTTTGCAATGCACTTGGGCATCTTTAAAGAGAGTAGGCCAATAAAACCCACATTATAATATTTTAGCAGCTGTTTTCATACCACTGAAATGGCCACCACAACCTTTTTCATGGCAGAATGAGAGTACCTCATTATATTCCCACTGGGGAATACAACGATGAATAATCTGATCCGCACAATACTTAAAAAGGTAGGGCTCATCCCAGTAGTATAGCTTAACTCTGGCCAAAAACTTTTTACGTTCATTTCTTGACCAGTCGTAAAGAATAACATCAAACGCTAAATAGTTCACGATGTCAGCATACCATGGTGCATAAAATATAGCATACAGATGCTTATCCGAAAAAGAGTCCGGTATGGACTCAGAATCACTATCATCGTCGTTTGTAAGTCTAGATAAGTGGTTGGCAACTACGTTTTCGACCCCTCATTTGTCCTTTATTTCTAATGTGAATTCTTGCAGGAGAAGAATCCATCGGATCAATCTCTGCTTAGCATCCTTCTTAGCGAGAAGGTACCTAAGGGCTGCATGGTCCATGTAAACTAGAGTCTTAGAACCAACCAAATAAGGATAAAACTTATCTAAAGCATAAACGACAGCTAAGAATTCTTTTTCAGTAGTTGTATAATTCCTTTGAGCATCATTTAGAGTTTTACTAGCATAATAAATAACAGTGGATTTATTATCAAGTTTTCGTCCCCAAGACAAAGCACCAACCGCGATAATCACTAGCATCACACATGAGTTCGAAAGGTTTAGACCAATCGGGAGGCTGTATAATGGGTTCGGAAGTTAAGGCGGCTTTCAAAGTTTCAAAAGTTTGTTTACAGTTAAAATTAAAATCAAAGATGGCCTCCTTTAAAAGTAGATTAGTTAAGGGTCTAGCTATTTTCGAAAATTCTTTGATAAAACGCCTATAAAAACCTGCATGGCCTAGAAAGGCTCTAATATCACGGACAGTCCGTGGTATAGGTAAAGTTGCTATCTTATCTAGTTTGGCCTTATCTACTTCGATGCCATCACTAGATACGATGTGACCTAGTACTATGCCTTTTTTCACCATGAAGTGACATTTTTCCCAATTTAAAACGAGACTCTTCTCTTCATATCGCGTTAAAACTTTAGACAGGTTAGACAGGCATTCAGTGAAAGAGTCTCCATAGATGGAAAAATCATCTATGAACACTTCCATGAAACGCTCTACCATGTCACTAAAAATATGAAGCATACACCGCTGGAAGGTACCAGGAGCATTACAAATGCCAAAAGGCATTCGTTTATAGGCGTATGTTCCAAAAAGACATGTGAAGGTAGTTTTTTCTTGGCCATCAATATCAATAATAATTTGGAAATAGCCAGAGTAGCCATCCAAAAAACAATAAAAAACATGACCAACTAAACGTTCAAGCATCTGATCTATAAAGGGTAAAGGAAAATGATCCTTTCGTGTCATAGCATTTAAACGTCTGTAATCAATACAGATCCTCCATTTCATAGGGTCATGCGTGGCAACATATTCACCCTTAGCGTTACGTACCATGGTAATCCCTAATTTTTTGGAACTACATGAATGGGACTAACCCATTCGCTATCAGAGATTGGGTATATGATACCAGCATTAAGTAACCATAAGACTTCTTCCCTGACCACTTCTTTCATGGCAGGGTTTAAACGACGCTGAGGTTCGCGGGAAGTCTTTGCATTATCCTCTAAATGGATACGATGAGTGCACACATTAGGGTCAATTCTTTTAATGTCGGCTAGGGACCAACCAATCGCAGAACGATGTTCCCTAATCACCCTGATTAACCGTGTCTCTTCCTCCTTAGATAACAGAGAAGATATAATTACCGGATGACTACCATCTGGATCAAGTTGAATATACTTTAACTCAAGAGGAAGAGGTTTAAGCACCGGGGTGGGAGGAATATCGATAAATGCTTCTGGAGGGTCCTCATCTTGAGTAATGAATACTTGCTTAGGCAAAGACGATTCAAACTCAGATATGGAGCAACCGAAGGGTCTACGATTTGTGTAGACTTGAAGATGGTGTTGACTTCCTCTATGTAGGAGTCATCAACAAAATCTAAACTTCCAAAAGAAAGGAATTTATGCATATGGTTTTCTGAAAACATGTTATTAAAGTAATCTTGAGCTAAGCTCTCGATCATGCTAACCTCTCCATCTATAGACGAATCTAGTAACTATTTCATTAGTTTAAAAACATTTACCTCAACCGAAAGATGGCCCAAAGACAAGGACATCGACCCATCGCGGCAGTTTATAAGCGCGTTGGTAGTCGCCAAGAAGGGACGCCCTAAAATGATCGGAACAGAGTCGTTAGCGAATTACGTCAGATCGAGGATAACAAAATCAGCAGGATAGTAGAAATCCTAGACCTTAACAAGCACATTTTCAACCACACCCTTAGGGTACTTAATTGATCGATCTACTAATTGCAACGTCATTTTAGTAGGTTGCATCTTTTGTAGACCTATTTGTTTGTATAGATAATACGGGAGTAAGTTAACACTCACCCCCAAGTCTAGTAAAGCGGTCGTCGTGTGGGAATCTCCTAAGGTGTATTGTACAGTAGGACGACCAGGGTCCTTGTACTTAACGATTCCATTGTGTTCCATTAAAGTTAGAAATTGTTCAGTTAAAAAAGCGTCTTTAGGAATATTTGTCTTACGCCTAGTAGTGCACAACTCTTTAAGAAACTTAGCATGGTGAGGTAATTTTTTTATCGCTTCAAGAAAAGGAAGGTTTATCGTTAGACTTTTGAAAACTTTCCTAATCTCATCGAAATTCGTATCCTTAGTTAACATTGCTAATCTCTGGGGAAACGGTAGTTTATCTCTATATTTAGCGTACTGATCAACAGGATGTTTAACCTTGGCTTTTTGTTTCTTAGGTTGTGGTTTAACTGGTACCTCTACAGGGGTAGGCTCTTCAGTTTCTATTACAGTATCTAGTACAATCTGCAGTGTAGGGACAACTGGTGAGGTAACTATAGGCATAGTTACTTTGTTATCAACCACTCTCCCAGAACGGAGAGTGGAGATGGCATTTAGCTCACCTACATTCTTATTTTCTGTACTAGTATTACCATTTACCTCAAAGGCTGTGTTTGGTGTTTTCGGATTAGGTATCGCTTGTCCTAGAAATACACCTTTAGGTTGTACTTTCTCTTGAGCTAGCTGTTGTAAGGAAAGTTGGATGGCTTGTAAAATCTATTGTTGAGATTGCATAAAGGTATCGAAATGATCTGGTTGTGGAAGAGTGTTAGCT
Source organism: Coptis chinensis (assembly GCF_015680905.1). NCBI lineage: Eukaryota > Viridiplantae > Streptophyta > Magnoliopsida > Ranunculales > Ranunculaceae > Coptis > Coptis chinensis. The sequence continues at coordinate 10,624,611 of NC_141456.1, read as the reverse complement.
TTAGGTTGTGTGACAGGAACTATGTCACGTTGATTATTAATGGGTGGATTTTGGTAGTTATTATTTACCGGAACGATACCTCTATTAGCATTATAATTATTATTGTTATAATTATTATAATTACCCTGACCTTGTGCTTGACCTTGTCGTGGTTGCGCTTGGTTGTTATAATCATTATAATTACCCTGACCTTGTCCTTGTCGTGGTGGACCTTGGTTATAATTGTTTGCTTGCCTAACATTTTGATTATTAAACCCTGGAGGTGTTACTTGTTGATTATTTCTCCAACTGAAGTTGGGATGTTGTCTCCAAGGGGCGTTAGGAATAGGAAAACTATTAATCGAGCAAACATTATCTTGTTGTGACTGTTGTTGCTCATAGGCGAAAGGACAATAGGAGTCGGGATGCTCTGGACTGAAACAGAAATTACATGGATTGGAGTTGACATTCATAACGGGGATAGGCGATTGTTGAATAGAAATAACCTCTACCTTTTTAGTTAGAGATTCGATTAAAATTTTAAGTTCCGGATCGGGTTTCATCTCAAACATACCGGGCGGACTTTCGTTGTTGTAGAAGAACTAGCGTTAGGGAGGTCACTACCCCCGCTTATTATTATTACGCTTTAGTCCGATCTTCTAAAAATTTATAATAGGCTCCAAAAGAAACTACCCCCATTCATTATGTAGGACTTCTTTATGGTTGTGTAGAAGTCCCTTGAAAAGGCAACGAACTAACGTGTTTTCGCGAGGTTATGATGTGGACACTCTATAAGTAGATCGGTGAAACGATTCCAAGTAAAAATGATTCATGAGAAATGAAAGAAATGAATCTTGGAAAGCATTTCATCGGTCTTCAGTGGTGGGTAAAAATGTTCCATGAATAGTTGAACAAGTTTAGCCCACGAGTCCACAGAATTAGGCGCTTGGGCAGTTAACCAAAGACGCCTTTATCGGGCTAAGGTGAAGGGAAATACCCTCAGTTTAATTTGTTCAGCACCTACCGTAGGATGGTGAAATGTAGTAAGGACTTGGTCAATCCTACGCATGTGCTGATAAGGTTTTTCATGGTCTAACCCATGAAAAACGGGTAACAAATTAAATATATTTGGGGAAATTTGGAAATCCCCCACTGGGTCTGATAGAACAATGCAAGATTTAGGGCTATCGTTCAAGGCTTTGTAAAAGTCCGAGAGAGGAGACTCTCTTTCTTCAGCCATTACTTCAGGTGTTGTGTGTGGTATGCTAGCTAGAGGTGTAGTAAGCGGTATACTAGAAAGACATGTTTGTTGCCGTTGTCGGTTAATTACGTTAGGTGTTTTTCTTCGGCCTGGCCTTAATCTCATGCAAGACTAAGACTAATCTTAATGAAACACAACAACACTCAAACAATCCTGATATGCTAGTATGAACCTCTAACAGAAAATGCGAGGTGTTGAAGAAAAAAGTACCTGGAAGCCTCCTTGCTTCGCTTATGAATAGCTTCTTGTTTACGCGTGCTCAGTGTATATAACAAGTTAGAACACTGAAAATCTTGAAGAAAAGGAAGTTTGAATCAAACCTGTGGAAATCAGGCAGTTTTAGCAGAGGGCACGGGCCGCTTTTAATAGGCCTAGGCAGGGGTCGCCAGTCAATTTGGAGTTCCGATGAGTGGGGTAAGTCAAGTCGCTCCAAGTTAGCCTTGATCGGGCGCAGGTCACGCTCAGGCAAAAAGTGGAATTCCAGGCGTGTGGGCGCAGGGTGCACTCCAATTTGGCTTGCCCAGGGCGCAGGTCGCGCTCAAGCTTGAAGTGGAATTCCAGGCGTATGGGAGCAAGGTGTGCTCCAATTTGGCTTGCCCAAGGCGCAGGTCGCGCTCCGAGTAATTTTCAGAGGAAAATTTCAGTGCTGAAATGGACAACCACAGTGAGAATCAAACAAGGGTGGGTGGGTTATGGGACTTTGAAAAACTATCAATTCTAAAGAAAACAATACTAAAGAGTACTAAGATGGCAGCGGCGCCATTTGATGACCATAAAAAGATAGTCTTACTAACGAATAAAGCGATGAAACTCTAAACGCAAGTAAAACTATAAACTATTCTGTTACTAGACTTATCAAAGATATTTGTTTTCTACTCTCGAATCTATTGACGTAGAGTTGGAATAGAAGGTTCGTTCCACTCCTAGTCCTTTAGCATTAAAGTTTTCAACAATTAATGGTCTATCCAAAGTCAATGAGAGATTTATGAGAGAATTTATACTACGATGTGAATTCAAATAACAAGGTACGAATAACGGAATGACATAATGCTAAGAGTTGAATCTAGATAAAGAATTAGGGGAATTTGATTCCACCTTGAATCCAACTTAATAAACTCGCATAGACGTGTTGTAAACCAATTCTTACGTTCTCACGGTAAGAATCGGTCGTTCTAATCCCTAATTATACATGGCATTTCTACCAATTCATAACTAGCATGTGAGATCGTCCACCCATTCTCATGGCGAATCAACAACCTTCTAGAGTGGAATAGATTCTTACAACGATTCTATATTACACAATCAAGTTTTCATCAAGGCTTCATAAAACCCCTCTAATGGAGGTTTAGCCTTGATTCATCAAACTATCATTTCCCATTTAATTAAAACTAGACATAATATAAAGATTTGAACTTTACTAATTTTAACTAACAATACTTCAAATCTAATTAATAACTAAGAATTGAATAACAACAAGAATTGAAATTAGATCTACAAATTTAACTGACAAAATCAAAATGATCAAGAACTACTATTTTATTTATCTAATTAATGAAGAACAATTATTCCAATAACTAATCTAAAACAATGTATGAAACTAATTAATTAACTAATTGAAATTCCAAAAAAAACTAGATCTACAAGCTATTTTAATGGCTACTTTCTATTCTAAGCTATCTAACTATATCTTTCTTAAGAGCTAAGTCTTGTTTTATGTAAAGGAGACCAGATCCACAATTTCATGCATGGGCTGAGGTCTCATGTTTTGGGCCGGAAAATCAAGCCCAAAGCCCAATTTCTTCAGTCCACAGAGCCCGTTTCAGCTGGTTTTGACTTTAGCAGAATTTTTGTCCACTTTTGCTCCTCTGATTGGTTCAAGGCTTAGACCATTGGAAAGCTCTTTCCGAGCCGGTTGTTTTGACATAAGGTAGGCCCAAATCCGAGGCTTGAGTCCAAAGATATGGTCTTCGGAAGTTCTGCTACCTTGACCGGGCTTCATAAAGGCTTTGTCTCCTTGAATCTTGGCCTATATTACAGAACTTCTTAGCAACCAACCCTTTGCTCCTTTATATCACAAAAGTGACACATTTCTGCACATAATTGAGTTCCATGCCTGAAATACATAAAAGCACGTAATTAGCATTAACTCTTATTTATTACTTGCATAATTGGTCTAAAAGTAGTATTATTAAGGGGTTAAAACTACAGTTTTGGGCTCTTATCACGTGCCTTATTTTGAGGGATTTTTCAACCCATGGGCCGGGTCAGGCGGAGGGCTTGATGGCTGTTTTGACAGCACTATACACGCTTCACCTGAGCATGAGACCCTTCAACTCTATTGGTCGTTGTACTCCCAAAGTGAATATGTTGGTCAGTCCAACAACATACGAATCGATCCCTGTGAGGAAACCAAGTCTCTCGCAAATAACTAACCAAATTGGAGTACTCAACCCTGTAATATTTTTCCAAAACATCTCATCTACGCTGGAAAATAACATCTATCTTCGATTTGACTACAGTGTTCCACGAGAACTGGGCCTTCTCTACAAGTTCTGTAGTTGGAAAAATATCATAACATTTTGAAAGAACGCACGTAGTGATATGCCATCTACATAAATACTTGTGTGCGTTAGGGAAAACTTTGTCAGTGGCACTCATCAGGGCCAAGTCCCTGTCAGACACGATCACGGATGGGCTTATGTCACCAAGCAAGCCACTAAAATAACGCAGGGCCCACTCATAGTCGACTGTTGTTTCAGACTGAAGCAGCACCAGACACACGGTGAATGACTTCCACGTTGAACTCACCCCAACTAACTATACGAAAGGCCACCAATATCTGTTAGTTTTGTAGGTAGCGTCTAACATGAAAACTGTTGGAAAAGTCCGAGCCAACTTAACACCTTCTGGATGGGCCCATAACAACCCCGTTATCTCCTCGGTATTCTCATCCTGTCTCAACTCTTCAAAATAATATTCTTTTGCTAACAACTCACGCAATCTCTGCAATTGTGTGAGACCGTTCATATCAAATTTCCTCACCTTCTGCCTTGCAGTGTAAACTTGGGATATACTAGATATGTTTTCATGATACCTATTCTTGATGGAATCCAAAATTTGGTTAGGCTTTATTTCACACTTACTCATCTTTGACAAGTACTCGAACTCTGGAACAGTCAGACAAGTAACAAATGCATGTCCTTCAAGGGTCTTCGCCAATATATGGTTGTGAATACCATTTCTAACTTCTATTTTCCAACTATCAACAGTGCCACGTTGGAAAACACCTTTTAACTTAAATAGACATCCCGATTTCTTGGTTCCCAACCTTATCTTATTAGCCCTCCCTTCACCTTCCTTCTTGTGTGACCGATGCACACCCGAGCACTCGCAAGCCAAATTCAATCTTGCTACTCGGTTTCTTGATTTACACAAATTCTTGTTGTTTAGAACCTGTAAATCAATAAATATATATTTCAAACCTGCAACAATTAAAAAGAATAGTGACAAGTTAGAATCGAACCACACCTTGAAATTGAGAAATTAGAGCGAAGAGAATTAATAAACCAATAACTAACTAGGCATGTGAGCTTTAAAACAATTTTTGGATTTTTGATTTTATCAAACTAATTTAATCTAAGAATGAAAATTTTCTTCTATTTTATCAACTAATTAAACTAAATTTTACCGGTTTTGAAGAATTCAATTAATGAGAAATCCTAATGGTGAATGACTGCACCCCTATTTTTAAAGAATAGATTATTTCAATATTTCCAAATATTTATTCTCATTTCTATTTTATAAATTTCATCAAATAAACTCCAACGCTAATTGCAAGTTTAATGGATGATTTTCACTATATGCATTTTATGGACGCTAGTTATATTTTTTTAATCAAATATCTTCAAGCATTATAGGAAGCTATCTAAGCATGACAAATCAACTCAAATAAATTAAAGTAGTATACGTCATCAAGGATAGGCAACTAAAACGTTATTGAACAAGCTTTAATAAAAATAATAATGATGAAAAAAACTAACAATGAGAAATACCCCAATTATTATGGTGATAGAACTCGTGTACATTTCGTTTCAATATTATTAATTCATATAAAGAAAATCACTGGATACGTTAAAGATTATACTAGAGAATAAAAATTGGAAATACAAGAAAATAAGCCTACATCCTCATGATAGGGGATTCATCTTCCACCATTAGCGTAGAGATTTTACCCCATCATGAGTTTAGAACACATAAAAAGATAAGAAGTATATACCACCATTTCACTTGAAACTTGAATTATTGTATTGATTGTTGATCGAGAACAAGAGAAACTAATACACGCTCAAAACTCTCTCCCTTAAAACAAAAATGAACTAACTAAAAAACTAGCTTGATGTATTTTTCTCTCAAGTCTGGATGTCTTCAATGTCAATTCTCTTATCTATTTATAGCTTCTACAAAGAATATCTTGGTGTATAATATCTTCACATGAAATGGAAACAATCTTTGTGATATGGGAAGAGAATATAAGATAAAGAAATTTTGGAAATAGAATATAGAAGAGATATTATCAAGGCATGATGAGGGAAGGAAATATAAATTGGTAATCAAATAAAGGATAAAATGGAATGATATGGTTTTAAATTAGGAATGGAGTGATTAGCAAGAATATGGAGAATATGGTGGCAAAAATATAAGGTATTAAGGAATAATTTGATATGATAAAATCAAAGGAATAAATGATTAATGGAAATGGGGATATTTAATGGGGTAAAAATGGTAAGGATATATAGTAGTAGTTGTGATTATTCTTTCTTGATTTCCTTCCATAATTATCAATTCTCTAACATTTCCTTCCATTCTTGATAGCAGAATTTATTCCATGAGCTCTCACTTATTGATTCTTTAAATGATCATTTTTGGCTCATGGGCTCGGGCTTTGACCAACATCTTTATTTCCTACAAAAAAACTATATTAAACCAAATTAATAAAACATATTTTACATGGGACTTTTCCAAAGACATGCATATATATGCAAATAAACCTTTATGACAAAAAAAATGTGCATAATGCCATGGAATAAAGCAAATGTATGGTTTTACATTAAAAATATGCAATTAAGCATAATTGATATTATAAAGTGCCTATAAAACTATATATAAAATATACAATTTTAGGCACTTATCAAACACCCCCAAACCTACATTTTGCTAGTCCTCGAGCAAAACAAAACAAAAGAAAATCCTAACTCACTTTCGCAGGAATCGCGGCTACACTTAGCTTGTGCAACAAGCCGTTAAACCTTAAGGTTACCCCTCGAGGACGAGTTTTGTCTCGTGAGGGTTTGCAGAGAATATACCCACAAAATTCTGGTGTTCTAAATTAGACTACAAAGTCTCGATTATCCAGGTTATCACCCTAAGTTATCTCAGCAAAGTCTTTTAATCTCTTTTGGCAATAAACTTCAATTTTCATGACACCAAAGTTAAAAAAAAAACAATAAACACAAGCATTAAGCAATATAAGCACTGTGCTATGAAAAGATGCAATGCTATGCACGAGTAACTTCACTTCTAGTATCTTTAGAAAGAATCATTAACTTGGGTTCTCACTGGCTGTGTCATAGACATGTATCACTCATATTATTACACTCCAAGTCAAGGTCTCTCTAGTGTGCGAGGGCACACTCAATCCTTACACTCTTAATGACTAACCAAAGAAGCCGAGGTCGATCATCACATTTTCTTCTTACTTTCACACCACACTTAGCCTAGGAAGCTAGAGGTCTTAAATGGGTTGCAATGGGGCTTAGGTAGGGGTTAACAAGAAAAGGAATGGATATTTCAAAGAGCTATTACTTGAGAGAATAAGGTCATCACAACTACTTAGAGAAACTTCGAACTTTAGTGCTTCTTCAATTCAAATTGTAACTTTCAAGGAGGCCCAAGATTTTTTTTTTTTTTTTAAGGTGGGCACATCTTCTTGCCATTTTGATTGACTTATGGCAAGGTCTTGAAACTCTGACTTTTCTATTAAGGAAGCAACTGACTTTGAGTACACTTTATTTATTTTCTTCACAGTCATCCTAACTCTCAAGTAACAACTTAGGTAGGCTATATTATGTGTTAAAAGTTATGGGTTAAGGAGTTTGGTTCACAAGAAAAAGGCTTAAAGAGCAAGGCTTCAAAAGGGCTTATAAGGAAATGATATATATATATATATATATATATATATATATATATATATATATATATATATATATATATATATATATATATATAGGTGTGGGATATACCAGGCTCAAATGGTCAAAGAATGCCTAAATTCTACGTAGGTGTCCATGTGGTGATCTAGCAAGAAGAAGTGTGCATCTCTCTACTCGAAAAAGCTTCATCCATGGTGTCATCACTCGAGAAAATCCACACATAATATAGGCTTTTGGCTCAGACTCACAGGTTTTGTCTAGTTAATTCATCTGACTCTTGGATTCCAGAAGTTCATTACTCATAAAATGCAATGCAAAATTCATGCAAAGATCCTCAAGAACTAATGCAAGGTCTATTACACTCTAATTAACTCAGATTTTTAAGACTCAAGTCAAAGTATGTAGCTAAATTGAGACTTCTAGACCTATTTCATCATCGAAAGGGTATCAAACCTTTATTATCATAAAAATCCCATAATTGAAATCTAGAACACCATTTTTTATTTTATTTTTTATTTTTTACAAAAATCATAAACATCAAAGAGAAAATTTTAAATTTCAACACCCCAAACCTAAATGAAACATTGTCCCCAATGTTGAAAACTAAGCCACCAAAATGACAATAATGATGTTAAGGACAAAATGAACGTAAGCTTGGAAAGAGATAAATTAAAACATTTTACCTTGTTTGATGCTTATTTACTACACTACACTAGATCTATTGAAAAAAGACATTACAAATGCGTTGTTTTTTAAAAAAAAAAAGACACTTTTGGGTGTCGTATGGTGACCCTTTTTTTTGCAGTCGTTTTTTTTCTACGACACTTGACATGTGTCGTTTTTCATTTTTTTAAAAAAAAGAGCCGAATCAGGACCAAAAAAGTCCCTAGCCCAATATCTACTGAATCATGGCCAAAAGAAACCCACCCAGTACAGGTTAATTGGATCCATTCTTACTTGGCCCAAAATCTCTTCAGAAACACAACCATACCCAAATATAACCATTCTCAAAATAACGAGAAGCCCAAACTACATAACCAAACACCATAATTCAAAGTCAACTAGCTACTTCTCCAATTCAAAAAATTATCCATAATTAACCAACGGCCTCGTATGAATTGACTCAAACCCTCTTGGACGTGATAGGCGTGATATCTTTGGTTGCCGAGACACAACTTCCCATTCATTTCCTCTCGTGGGAGTTTCCTGTGTATCCTTATCTTCTTCCATGTTTCAAATCTAGTGTTTCCCTACACATGATTCAAACCTTAAATAAGCTCATTTGCACCAAACAAGTCAACAACGCAAATATCTGAACTTAAAATAGAGATAACCCAAACAAGGATTGTGTTTAAAAGCAAATAAAGATGTGCTCAATGCTAAACTTAATTTTCCATGCCACTAGATCTGTGAAACAACTAATTATATGACCAACTCATCCGTCCACAGCTAGAAAGCTCTCCTAAACAAACTTTAATATCTTAGAACAACAAATTTTGGACATGCACATATTCAAACCCTTCAGGTAGACACATATCAATTATTATCAACAGACAACAATCTCACAACATAAACTCAAATTTATAATATTAAATAATCTGAGCAAACTATTAAAAAACCTAAATCATCGATTAATTATGCTAAACAATTTCCATTTAAACACGCATATACAGATCTAAAATCAGATAAAAAAATCGATATTTCTACGGTTATTATTATTTCATGTAAAAGGATGTGTAAGTTTCGATCGAATTATTACCGAAAAAATATCATACCAGTAAAGCTCAAGATACTGTACGAAATAGATATGCAAAACCAAATTCAGAACCATAATGACTTAGTTATTCCTCCTTATCAGGGTCATCATCTCTTCTAAGATTAGCAAAATCCACTTAAACTTGTTGGAAGGTAGATGGGCTCCTGTAGCATTATTGGAAACAATATTCATTACCTACTGAAAAATATTCATTACCGTACCACACAAGCTATAGTTACTCAATCCTGTGTTCATACCAGATATCCTAATATCGGTTCTGCATGACGTGTGAAGGGGGAATCAAAAAATTGTCAACAGAAAAATAGAAGATGGAGGAGAGAGTTTAGTGAGAGATCAGTAAGAATTGAACATGTAAGTAAAGCAAGTTTTGCATGTCTAATTTTTATCTTAGTAGTTTTTTATGCTTCAAAAGAACAGTTAAGACTATAGTAGTTTCATAAAAATGAGTTACCTGCTCCCAGCTGCAACCCCTGCATGTTGAGGTCTCTTTCTAGTGACCCTACATAGATGTGCTCCAAATAAATCAGCAGTTCTCTCTTCAGCAAATAAGATTGATTCTCTTAAATGCGAATCTGGTCCTTCTAAAAAGCCACTCAGAAAAGTTTTTTTCTCAGACATGATATCGCCTTTTCTCATTTCGTCAATGAACCTCAAATCCCTTTCACTTAATCTCGAGGAACAGATCAAAGACACATGTCAACAAAGCTGCATGGAAACAAAATGAAAACGGAAGTAAAATTATCATAGCTATATATATATGTAAAAATGATAGGAACATGTCAATTATCATAGCTATACATTAAACAGGAAGTATCCTTATTATGTAAAAATGATAGGAACAATGATAAAACAGGAAGTATCCTTATTATGTAAAAATGATATAAAAATGGGATAGAAATGAAACAGTAATATAAATATCATAGCTATATATATAGGTAAAATTATCCATAATTATACATGTCAATTATCAAAGAAGAGATGAGTACCAACAAAAAGATTTACTGGTATCAAACTTAGTGTGGTGCATACCGTTTCGATATTGTCCTCCCTTAGCTTGGGACGCTGACAAGATGCTCTTAAAAATCCAGGATATTATACAGTACAATCTAGAGTGTATCTATGTACCTCTAATAATAGGCACTGCAAGAAAATCATACACAACAGCTTGTTCAGATCCCTGGTAGAATACTCTATCGAACCAGAATGTGAATCATCTTCCTTCTCATCCTGAAATCAATCAATCAATCCAATAGTAACAAGTATACAAAAAGCTATTCACAAAAACTGTTTGAATTAAATAATTAAGAGGAATTGAGTGGAAAAACAACCTTGTAAATGAAAGTTTCAGAATCTAAGCTTTTTATGCAAAGGTTATCACCATTTTCTCCTTTCTCTTTCAAATTTAACGGTCTAAATTTAGTACAAACAACCACTTTCGGCATCTCTGTTACTTGAATCAATCACCTAAACACATAAACAACGAATATTCATTATAAAAAGAACTGTACTAATTAGATCTCCATTTTTCACTTTGAAGGAAGAAAAAAAATTAAACAAAAGAATAAATACCAAAAACAGAAATGAGATGATACAACAAACCTGCTGTTTTACAGGTGATGAGAAAAAAACTTTCAAGAATCAAGACAACGCTCTCCTGCTGCAGTCTATATACAAAATAGTTGTGTGTTTTCAAGTATCTCCGGAAGTAGATCTTAAACAAGCACGAAGTGTATTAACAAGCTTAATTCGAAGTTAGATTAATTGTATTGGAGCATTGGAATTCAATTTCCAAATTTCGAGAAGCTCCAAAATTCCTAAACACACACCGAAAGTTCAGGCTAAAATTAGTTAATTTTTTTTTTTCCGAGGAACCTAAAACTTACAATACAACAAACAACCGACAAAATGCAATTGAATTATAACTAATCGATACTTTTGTAACCATTACTAGTCATTTCCACCATAACATTAATGTTTTCTAATAAGGAGACAACACATTTCAAGTCATTTCAAGCTTTATTTCATATCTTCACATCACAAAAAACCAATACCAATCAATAATAAGCTAAAAACATATCCAAAATAAACATTTAACATTTATACAAAAATTTAGGGCTATGATAGCAAGGTTTGTTTACTTACTGATGATATTAAAACAATGATCAAACAGCTGAAAGTGAACAATCTGTAATGATTAAGAAGTGATCGATATCAATCAAAACATCAATTGAAGTGATCAAAATTAAAACTTATCATTTATTTGGGATCGAAATCAAAAGATCAATTTAAGTGATCAAAATTACCTGAAGAGAGATGGTATGTGATTGAGAAGAGAGTGATTTGAGAGCGATTTGAGATTCGAGAATGATTTGCAATTCGAGAGAGATTTGAGAGCGAGGGTTTGAGAGATGGTAAGTGAAAAGTGATTTTTTTTTCTTTTTGTCCTCTCCTGCTTTTTATCTATGGGTTCTGATCCGACGCCTCACGGGGACTTCAACGACACACGTGGTGCGTGCTCATAACAGACTAAAGAACGGCGTCGGTAGTCTTGTCTTTTTTTCGAATATCTGGTGTGGTGCTAATCACATTTCCTGCCAATAAAATAAGAATGAAAGCACAAAGAAATGCAACTATACTACAACGACTATATATACAAGTGAACCCCCAAACCTAGAGTTTGGAATAGGTACAATACTTTGGGTTGCCTCCCAAAAAGCGCTAAGGTTTACGTCGTCAGCCCAACGCAGCGGTGATCGAAGAGATGATCAATCCTGATAAACAAGATCTTCCAGAAGTACTTTCTCTACTTTTGGGGAATGTAACTCCAAAAATGGCTTCAAACGTTGACCATTGACTTTAAAAGTACTACCATCTTTTGGGTTCTCAACTGTGATTGCTCCATAAGGAGTGACATGTGTGACTATGAAAGGACCAAACCAATGAGTTTTCAATTTCCTAGGGAACAAATGAAGACGGAAATTATAAAGTAAAACTTTTTGACCGACCAAAAATTCTTTCCTCATGATTTGGTTATCGTGTACCCTCTTCATATTGGTTTTGTACTTTTTAGAGAGGTCATATGCATCATTCCTAAGTTCCTCGAGCTCATTCAATTGCAACTTCCTATGGTCACAAGCCTTGACAAGGTCAAAATTAAGGCTTTTTACGGCCCAACAGGCTTTATACTCTAACTCTACAGGCAAATGACAAGGCTTACCAAAGACTAGGCGATAAGGTGAGATACCAATGGGTGTTTTGAAAGCAGTTCTATAGGTACAAAGTGAATCAGGGAGTCTTAAACTCCAATCTTTCCTATCTGGTCAGATCGTCTTTTCAAGGATTTGCTTAATTTCCTTATTGGATACCTCAGCTTGACCATTGGTCTGGGGGTGGTAAGGTAAGGCAACCTTGTCAGTAACCCCATATTTCTTCATTAACCTTTCAAAAGCCTTATTGCAAAAGTGTTTTCCCTCGTCACTAATGATAGCGCGAGGAGTACTAAATATAGCAAAAATGTGTTCCCTTAGAAAATTGACAACAACTCTATGGTTATTGGTCCTACATGCAATAGCCTCAATCCACTTTGAGACATAGTCAACTGCTACTAAAATGTACTCAAAGCCATGGGAGTTAGGAAAAGGTCCCATAAAGTCAATACTCCACACATCAAAAACTTCCACAATCAGAATAGGGGTAAGAGGCATCATGTGTCTATGAGACATATGCCCTAGGTGTTGACATTTACTACAAGCATGACAGTAAGTATGGGCATCACGAAACAATGTAGGCCAATAAAATCCGTATCGCAACACTTTTGCAGCGGTCTTTTTGGAGCCAAAATGGCCACCACATGCATGATCATGACAAAATGAGAGAATAGCTCTATGTTCCCACTCAGGAATGCATCTACGTACTATCTGGTTTGGACAACACTTAAAGAGGTAGGGGTCATCCCAAACAAAATATTTGGTAGTGGCCAAAAACTTAGATTTATCGTGCTTATTCCAATGATTGGGTAATTGAGTGGTGACAAGGAAGTTCACTATGTCAGCATACCATGGGGCCTGAGCAACAGCCATCAAGTGCTCATCAGGAAAACTCTCATAAATAGGCCAGTTTTCAATGGCCTCAGTCACTAGCCTAGACAAATGATCGGCAACTACATTTTCAGTTCCTTTTTTATCTCGAATCTCAAGATCAAACTCCTGTAGCAACAAGATCTATCAGATCAATCATGGTTTGGCATCCTTCTTAGAAAGAAGATGCCTTAAAGCCACATGATCAGAGTAAATAATCACTTTGGAACCAATCAAATAGTGTTGAAACTTATCAAAAGCAAAAACAATTGCCAACAACTCTTTCTTAGTGGTTGAGTAGTTAAGTTGGGCATCATTGAGAGTTCTACTAGCATAATAGATTACATGAGGGAGTTTATCAACCTTTTGACCTAAGACTGCACCAACTGCGTAATCAAAAGCGTCACACATCAACTCAAAAGGGAGTGACCAGTTAGGTGGTCGGATAATGGGTATAGTGGTCAAAGCATTTTTCAGATAGTCAAAAGCTTTAATATAGGCCTCAGTGAAATCAAAAGGAGCATCCTTAGGAAATAAGTTACTCAGAGACTGAGTGATTTGACTAAAGTCCTTTATGAACCGACGATAAAAACTCGCATGCCCTAGAAAAGATCTAACATCTTTAATAGACTTCGGAATGGGTAGAGTAGAAATCACATCAACTTTAGACTTGTCAACTTGAATACCCTCACTAGAAACAATGTGACCCAAGACAATGCCTTTATTCACCATGAAGTGGCATTTCTCCCAATTGAGGACTAAGTTTTTCTCCTCACATCTTTCTAAGACAAGACTCAGATGGTTCAAGCAATCATCAAAAGAAGAACCAAAGACAGAGAAGTCATCCATGAAAACTTCTAAAAACCTCTCTACCATGTCTGAAAAGATACTAACCATACACCTTTGAAAAGTCGCAGGTGCATTACAAATCCCGAAAGGCATGCGTCGATAAGCAAACGTACCAAAAAAATAGGTAAAGGTAGTCTTTTCTTGGTCTTCTGGGGCTATAACAATCTAAAAGTAACCAGAGAAACCATCTAAGAAACAATAAAAAGCATGACCTGCTAATATATCCAGCATCTGATCAATAAACGGGAGAGGGAAATTATCTTTTCTTGTTTGTGCATTAAGTTTCCTAAAATCTATGCACATTCTCCATCCGGTCTGAACTCTGGTTGGGACTAACTCATTTTCATCATTTGGGACAACAATTATCCCGTATTTCTTGGGTACAACTTGTACAGGGCTAATCCACTGGCTATCTGAGATGGGGTAGATGATACCTGCATCTAGGAGCTTCAAAACTTCAGCTCGGACCACTTCTTTCATGTGTGGGTTCAATCTCCTCTGGGGTTCTCTAGAAGTTTTAGCATTATCTTCCAAGTGAATTTTATGTTGAACCAATAAAGGATTAATACCTTTGATATCACTGAGGGACCAACCAATGGCAGACTTATGCTTTTTCAAAACTTCAACTAACAAGATCTCTTGTTCATCTAATAGATCAAAGGCAACAATAACAGGGTATGTCTCATTGGGTCCTAAGAAAATATATTTGAGTTCAGCTGGCAAAGGTTTAAGTTCTAGGCTTGCTGGTGAAGGAGTAGAATCAACCTTGGGCTCACTACTAGGCTCAACCTTAGAATCAACACTAGAAATTGTTTTTGGAATAGGAGGGTGGAGTGGTTCTACCTTAGCTTTCCAATTTTCGGTATCTAGGATAGGTGTCGAGTCTAATAACTCATTCACAATACTAATGGATCCATCTATGTCAAAGTCATAAGCAAAATAGGTTAAACATGCTTCTAATGGGTCTTCCACTTGTGGAGTAGGGATCAAACTATTGAGGAGAAAAACTTCACCAATATCCTCATCATCACTGTGTTTCTTCATAAGGTAGAAAACATTCACATCTATAGACATATTCCCAAAAGACATCTTCATCTCACCATTTCTACAGTTTATCAAGGCATTGGCTGTGGCTAGAAATGGTCGGCCTAAAATGATAGGAATTCTATTATCTATTGACTCATGAATGTCCAAAACTATGAAGTCTATAGGGTAATACCACGCAGAATCTTAACAGATCAGTCTGCTAATTGCAAGGTGACTCTTGGGGGATTTAAATCTTGTAAGCCCAACTCCTGATAAACAGAATAAAGTAACAGGTTGACACTAGAACTAAGATCTAATAGAGTATTGCCCTTGAACTTGTCTCCAATGTGGCAAGAGACTGTAAGGCTCCCAGGATCCTTAAGTTTAACTGTGGTTTTCTAATGGATTAAGGATGTGGCTTGAGTAGCAAGAAAGGCTTGCTTAGGGACATGGGTGTTCCTCTTAATAGTGCACAAGTCTTTCACAAATTTCGTGTAGGATGGGATCTGCTGAATTGCGCTGAGAAAGGGAATATTAATGCTCACATTTTTGAAAACCTCCATAATCTCAGAAAACTGTTTATCTTTCTTATTTTGAGTAGGATGCTCTGGGAAAGGGGTTTTTGGCACGACAATTCTAATCTGGGAATCTGGCTTAGTCTGGGAGTCATCTAGCTTTTGTTGTGGAGTCTTGGAACTCAGGATTACAGTTGACTCAGTTTCTTGACTAGGTGAGGCTAGAGTAATGGACTCACTTGGCATCCTAACCTGATTGTCAATTTGTCTCCCTGATCTTAGTGTGGTGACTGCTTTCATCTCCCTAGGAAAAGTATTGTCTTGGGAACTTGAAACTTCAAAGGCATTTTCCTTGGTGTTCCCCTTTGGGTTAGCCAATGGTTGACTTGGGAACGTTCCTTTCTCTCTGGCGGCTACAAGGTTAATGAGTTGACTAATCTGGTTAGACTGTTGGCTCACTTGTTGTTCAAGCTTATGGAAGGCTTCTTTCTATAGTTGTCTTTGTGGTTGTTGGGATGGAACATACTGGGAACTAGAAGATGGGTTGTACTAGTTGTACTGGGCTGGGTTCATCTGCTGGTTCATGGGGAATTGGTTATGTTGCCTACCCTGGTTGCTACTAGAAAAGCCTGGTGGACCTAATTGTTGGTTTTGAGGAAAATCTTGTCTCCAAGAGAAGTTAGGGTGGTTTCTCCAATCCTTGTTTTATGTTGAACTAAAAGCTTTTCGGGGTGTTCTCATAAAATCATTAAAGGCACACACTTGTTCCATGGTGGACTCAGGTTGTTGAACAAAGATGGGACATGAATGGGCAGTATGGTCTGGACCTGAACAAATTGTGCACGAAAAAGTGTTTGGTTCATTGCGCACACTCATCACGGAACTAAAAGCAGACGACACTTGTTGACTCTGGGCCTTATTGGATGTTAAGGCAAAAGCAGCAAATTGCTTAGTCAAATTGTTTAGACTATCCAACATAGTTTTTAGCTCATCGGGGTCTCTCTTCACTTCGTACATACTAGGGGTGGGCAATGGGCCGGGTCGGGCTAGCTCGGCCCTAAACATTTAAAGCCTTTCAATTATTAGGGCCGGGCCAGCCCGGCCCTAAAGTCCCCATAGGGCCGGGTCGGGCCGAATTATAAGTCTAAATTTCAAGCCCTGACCCAACCCTAAGCCCTCTTTAATAGTTTAGGGCCGGGTCGGGCCGGGCCTATATATTTTCTTCTTTTTACTGCATCAGTTTTAAAACTCATTTATATTACCAAAAAATTTTAAAGATTTGCAAACTCAAAGTCCCACCACTTTGAAATTTGAATAACAACCAATCTAGTAATAATTCTTGATAAGTCCAACAATTTAAAATGCATATCCACAATCTAATAAACTGAAGTACATAGTGACTCATATTTATATTTCAAAATTACAGTTAAAATGTACAAGACACATTTTGGAATGAGCTTTCACTGACATAAATCCGTTATTTCTTGTACTCAAATCTCACCAAAATTACATTTAACATTGAAGAACACAAAGACAAATAAGAATATGGAATGAGTTTTTACTGACGTCAACCTATTTTTCATTAGACTAGTGCCCAGTGCTCATTATTGTTCTTGGTGACTAGGTTAGATGGGGAGTTGTGAGGTGTACGTGAGTTGTGAGATAGAAACAATTAGGTTTACAAGTTTTTATGATATAAGACAAGTTATTAGAAGTACCCATACGGTAAATGATAAATTACAAAGAACAGTGTTATTTTAATTGAAAATATGTAACAAGGAGTTGGATAGTTTTAGTTGTGTATTTTATAGTGAAATTATAACTAGGGCTTGGTTATGGCTTAGTTAGGATCGGGCCTATTATTCAGAACCTTAGCCCTGACCCTGCCTTAGAAGGCATTAGGGTCGGGTCGGCCCTACCCTAAACTCTGTGAAGGCTTTAGTTGTGAGGGCTTTATAGGGCTTAGGGTCGGGTCGATCAGGGCCGGGTTAGGGTTGTTAGGGCCAAATTCCCACCCCTAGTACACACCTCCTCTCTTTGGTTCACTAGTTTGTATCTCGTAGATAGGGGTGGTACTAGTACTAATACCCCACTGTTGTGAATCCTCAGCTAAGTCTTTGAGGAATGTGAATGCCTCTAATCCGGTCAAGTAAGTGAACTTGCCTTTGTGCATGGATTGGATCTTTTGGCGTTGATCTTGCAAAAGTCCTTTAGTGAAAAATTGGACTAATTGCCACTTTTCATAACCAGGGTGGGGACACTTCAAAAGGAGAGTGTAGAAGCAGTCCCAACACTCATAGTAATGCTCGTTCTCAACTTGCTTAAAATTCATTATCGCCGCTCTCATCGCATTAGTTTTCGAAATGGGATAAAATTGTCCCATGTCTTAGATAAGTTGCACGCAAACATTGAACGTTGAGACTTTGACACCCAAAGGGCGTGCATATTTGCTAGTATAAATAACTCTTTGTAACTTTTTTTTTTGGTAACAAAATAACTCTTTGTAATTGTTATCCCAACTTTTATTTTGCAATGGATATTCTTCGGTGTAAACCCAACGTCCCAACCAACTGACCCATATACACTAAAGTCTGAAATGTTCTAAAAAACCTTCTTTCTGCAATTTCTAAGTTCATGATTGTCAATTTGACATTATCTATTTAATGGCGACTGAAACTGAGAGGATCTATCTCACTTATGGAGTGTCATCAGCGGTGTCGGTCCCCTTTCCAGCCAATTAATTTTTGATAGTCCTGATTATATTACAAATTTTTTCGAAGTGGCATGTTGCCATTTATTAGAATATAGATGGTGGAAACTTTTGGAATTTTGGATCTAGTAAAAGTCAACAAAAAGTACAAGACTGGTCAAACACATCTATCATCTATATATAATTATGAACAATTAGAAGGGGGGTATTGGACTAATGGTACACAATCTTCAAAAACTAAATACACAAAAGCTAAGGGTCATTTTCAGATGCAAACTAAAAATCATGCACTTATCTTTCACAGCTTCACTCCCATATTCTTTGAACTTGTACTATTCCTACTTCCTACTTGCAGGAGGATGGCACCTTTCCTTCACTGTAACATTGATTACACAAGCTAAAATATAATGAGATTTCATCTCCTTGAAGCGTGACCCAATAACGGGATAATGGCACACAGAGCAGGCCGGCATGATGACCATGCCGAGTCCTATCCCCTATTTCAAGCTTCACCATAGTGGTCATGATTCCAAAACCCCAATCCGAATCATCAAACATCACAATGAACTCAATGATGAAATGGTCGATACATTGGCTTCTCCATGTATCTCTAACATTCCACTGGTTCCATGAGATGGGATGTAAACCCTCAACAACTTAATGTATGCCAATGCATCAGCTCTCCGAACCTGCGAAATGCTTTCATTCACAGACCGCCACAAGAGAGCATCAAAAGCAATTCTTTTGCGTTTATCGGGAGGGCAAGAACAACAAAGAACATGCCCAAATCCACTCTACCCGAACCCGAGGCATCCAAGACAGACAAAATCTTCTCATTGATTTTTTTTGGTTGGGGGGGGGGGGGATTGGCCGAATATGTGTGTGTGTGTGTGTGTGTTTTGTTTTTGCCCCTATTGGAAATCCCCAAATTAATTTGGAAGATGTTATTGGATTAAAGCAGTTATTGGAGTATGACAAAAACTTTAATTAGTTATGGGGTATGAGAGTGTTTATTTGGGTGTGTCCAAGATCACCCTAATCATATGCATAAATTAAGTTCGCTGAAGAAAGTCTTTTGTTTATGTTTTTATATTTTGTAACAACCATGAACTCTTACATATAATACATTAGCGGAAAAAAATATTTTACATATAATTTTATGTCCTTCAACTCAATACTGAAATTTATATATTTGGGGAAGTATTTACAACCGTAAAAGCAGAAGCAACATATTTTCAATGCAACTTTTGTTTTTCGAGTACAAACACGGCATATATACACCACACCGTGAGTTTATTTATATCAAACTAGGGACACATACGGTTGTGTAATTGCAACAATGGCAGCAACCATAATGGCATCCACCACGGCCTCCTCCACCGTTGTAACCACCCCCTCCACTGTTTTAATTACCGTGTCCAACGGGGGGACGCCCTCCGTATCCACCACCGTATCCACCCCATCCACCGTATCCACCACCACCCCCTCCGGGGTATCCACCCCATCCACCGTATCCACCACCACCCCCTCCGGGGTATCCACCCCCTCCACCGTATCCACCACCACCCCCTCCGGGGTATCCACCCCCTCCGGAGTATCCACCCCCTCTACCGTATCCACCCCCACCTCCGGGGTATCCACCATACTTAGCATCCTCCAAACTCTCATTGTTCTCTACCAACGAAATAGCACAGGAGTTGTTAATGAGAATGATTAATGCATTACTTAATTAATATAAAATCTTAAATAAATAATGTATGTACTACAATGAAATTATGAGAATGAACATATAACTTAATTAGGCGTTACTACATATACTACTAGAAGGTGGCATTTAAGGTATGCTAAGAGCTAGGCAATGCTAATAGGCCGGCCTCAAGCACTATGTCTTTCAGTGTGGTATGTATTGTGGTTCTTGGTCGTAAGTAACTTTCGAAGTTACTACTGTTTTGCAAACGTATCTTGCAACTAGATTATTGCTACTGTTCCTAGCTTGTAGACATATTTTAACATCATGGAAATTTCAAAAACTAGGTACAAGAAAGAAGGTAATTAGTTTTATTAATACATTACGTATTTAATGTCAGACTCACCAACTTCAGCAGTTTGACTATCGGTCACGCTACTTTAGAAGAAATAACCAGAAGAGCAATAGCTAGGAGGAATCCCATAACAAAAAAGGTTTTTAAATGAGACATTTTTCTTGAAATGTTGAAAGACAACAGACACTTCAGAGGATGAGCTGAGTATGTGTATGTAGTGTGCTTCTAATTTATAGAGGATTGAATAGGAGATGAATGACGCACCATGTGGGGATGTTGGAATTAATACATCATCCACTTGTGTAATATAATTTATATCTTGTGGGTCTCCCTTGTTGAGAATTGCATGCAAAGCCAATTCAATCTGAACCGAATACTCAAGACCATATAAGGCCAAGTCCAATGGTACTTATCCCACCAAATATGATTAAAATTGTGATCCAATATAATATATGGTGCGACAAAACACTAACCCATCAATATTATTGCTATCAAATTTACTTTTCTATCCATGAGGAGGACAGAGAGGGGCAAAATAGAGAGTTGGGAATTTAATTTAATCAGAAAATGTCAATTTCCCCATACTCTTTTGTTGATGGCCTCTTTTGTTGATGGCAGCTAGGATAGTTGTCAAATTTAAAGTGTTTTTTTACACGCCTATACGAGTGGCGGGTGGGAGAAAATTCAGCTAATTGTATCTACTATTCTATTGTGATTTTGTGTTTTGGCGCACCAAACCATTAGACTCACAATGGATGTGCGTGATAATCTTGAAATCTATGATTAAGTAGTGAAGTTGTCATGATCAGATAGATTGAAATGGATTCTGATTGAATAGGGATATGCTGGTTATATCTTGCCGACATGGATCAATTAAAGTAATCCAGAAAAGCAGTAGACATGTTTTTTCTCCGGCCTGGGCTACCCCGGGGATATCCTCATAGGGATTAGGGTCCGCGGACCGTTGGATGTGTGATCTAACGGTTTGAAAATCAAAAGCAAAAAGGATGAGAGAGAAACTGAGATGATTTTGTATTTTTAAACCGTTGGATCACACATCCAACGGTCGCGGACCTCATCCCTATGAGGATATCCTCGGGGTAGACGAACTCCCCCTTTATTAATTTTGTCTCTTTGTGAAATTTGTTTTTTTGCCGGTTTCCAGTTCTACAGTGGGCACATGGCAACAAATAAAAGGGAGGGTGTGAGTTGGGGGCCCTTCAACTTCCATGGTGTAGGATGTTTTGAATTTTGATTGTATATAGCCCTGAAATTGGGTTATGTACGTTGTTTTGACTTGTGGTCGTTTGTAGCCCTGAAATTTAATTTAGTTATATATCTTTCTCTGATCGAGTAAGAACAAGAGAGGGGGAGAATTTGAGGGGCCTTCATTCATTCTAGGCTGACAACTACTTCGTTGGCAGCTTTTGGCCGCCATCTTTGACTTGATGTACTTTCTACGTTTGGTATGGCTGTTTTGTTTATTTTTACCATTGCAAGTGTAGGCTTTCTTTACTTTACTTTTCTTAACGCTTTCAAACCAAAGCCCAAATAATAAAGATAAAAAACAACTGCCTACCATAAATGGAGGACATGGACTTAAAATTTACATCATTTAGTGAGATTGTAAGGATGAGATTGGGCATACTTTATATTTCCAGAAAATGATGCTAGTACAAAAATCTACAAATATGACAATATTCTCAGCACTGAGCGCAATTGTATTAAACAAAAAACAAGTTATAAATGCTTTTCAGGAATGAAAAGCGATTCTGATTCTGATTCTTGTTGATCAAATTGACAAAGGTTTTGCATAATGAAATTTACGCGCGCTTGGCAAGGGCATAACTCAAGAATACATACACAGAGTACATGGAAGTTCAACATGAACATATTGATGTGGAGTGAATATAGGAGCATGTTCTGCTATTAAGGAGTATCAATAGAATAAGAGGACGCTTATTTCGAAAACCCCTATTATGAGACACAGACACAAACACACACACACACACACAAAAGAGAGAGAGAGAGAGAGTCATACGCAGGAACCATTTGACACTAGTTTGAGTAGTTAATAAGCTGTGAAATGGTTTTTCAGGAAAAAGAAACCTTGAGTCCTTGACTTGAAGTTGCACCGTAAAAAAACACATCGTAACATGAAGAGTTGATAATAGAAGTAATCTTTAAGTTCCTCCCAAGGAATATTTCTTTCCAGAAAAACTTTAAAATCGATTTCATCTTCATATCAAAGAAAAAGTGTTTGGTTCGTGGTAAAATGTTGCTAAAAAGACAGAAAAATAGCATTATTATGTGTTTTACTTATCCTAGTTTTCCTATAAATTACTAATCTCTTTAAATTGTAATCTAGAAAAACAATATATCTCGTCACCCTACAAAAACAAGGGAAAGAATGGTATAGGGAAGATGGTGCCAGTTTTGTAGTCAAATTGTATTTTGATTTTTGAAATGTTTACAAAGACATGTCATATCTCATAAAAATGTCAAATAAAAACTTATTTCACTGATACTATGTCAAAGATGTTTTAATGAATATTTCTGATAGTCTTTATTGATATAACCAGCAGATCTAATATAACAAGGGAGGGAAGTTTTATGACCAACGGCTGGGATTCAATATGAGGGGTATAAATCGAGAGTCAAAACTCAAGACACGTGGAAAAGAATTAATGAAGTAATTAAATCTAACGTGGATTAGGAATTAATGAGGTATTATTAATTAGATTATTAATTGTGAAATTAAAAACCCTTCGTTTATTTGTGGTGAAAACCCTTCGTTTTTACTTTTGTTCTCTCTCCCAGAAGCCCACAATGGAAGATAGAGGCAGAGCGAGAAAGAATTATAAGCAACCCTAAGTCTATCATGCCAGCAACATTTGTTTCCTTCAAAAGCCGGTGGGGTGCTGTTGTTTCTGCACAAACTCAATAATCCGAGATCCCACTATGTGGTTAACAGAATGGGCTCGAACAGCGAGATGTATATTGGCACAACCTTTGCAGTTCCTTTTGTTACACTTACAATTGGAGGTTGATTATAGATGTTGCATTCTTCTTCCTTACCTTCTTTTTCATGATCCCAATAGCATTTGTACAGTCCCTTACAAACATCACAGAATTGAGAAGGGCAGCTCTCCATTTCAAACCCGTAATTGAAGCGTGAGTTTGTTCTACACCTATTCACATGATAGCAGTCCCTTCTTTATGTTAACGTTTGATTTTATTGTCTTAGTTTAATCTTCGCGGGTTTTGTTTTCTTTTATGGGTCTTTTGGTGGGGTCAGGTACATGAGTGTACTTTGCAATAAGTTCTATAAAATACTCTACTTCTGTTTGATTATGATAACAGTTATCAATAAGATGATTTCCATAAGAAGTAGAAATATGATGGTTACTTGATTCTTTTTGTATTCATGATACGTCTTTGTTATTGTTTACATTGGGAAGTTATGAAGTCTTGATCATGGTAAATGGTTAATGGCATCAACCTTCGAGACATCCTTCATTAATTATTTTCACCATTCAACTCATTTTTCAGCCATGATTGAGGGAATCAAGTCACTTGATGAACTTGGCTATTATATAATGTCCACCCCAGTTCATTTGTTATTCAAATTTACTAAGTTTTGGTCCTGAAACTACTCTTTACATCCAAGGTAGGCTTACCACAAAGCACAAGTGGACACCCTACCCAAAAATCAAAAGTCGATAAGATGAAAATAAGATGTGTTGTATGCCATACAAGTTATGCCGATTAGCAAGACAAGAAAAAGCAAAAAGCTTTTAAGCATCAGTATTCTAATGTGACAAACACAACTGGAAAGTTTTTCTTGGCATATAAGTTTTCATTCATGCACAGGTTTTAAGGATATCCAATTTAGTATGTGTTGCATTGTTTATAGATTTCAAGTTTAAGTTTTTACTTGAAGCCTAGGTACTTTAAATGTGGTGTTATGCAGTGTAGCTTCTTGAACCTGTTGCACATTGTAAGAGTTAGAAAGTTGTCTTATAGAGGACCTACTGTGGTTACTAATACACTTCATGCCATGTCGATTTTGTTGCAAAGTCTAGGATTTTTAACAATGTATTAGGATTTTTTACGCTCCTAATTTGCTTCTTTGTTTCTTTAGGGACTCCTTTGGCAAACTTCGAGTATTGATCATGAACTGATAAGGAAAGAAACAAAGGTAGGGTTGTCGGCAGTTTGTGTAAGCAAATTTTTTTATTATTGGCTTGGTGCTTTTTCTCAAACATTTTTTTTTTCAACATGTGTTGTGAAATTTGTTCTAATTTTGCTCCTACAAGAACATCTATTGTGAAATTGTCATTGCACCCCATCTGTTGGTAGAGAACAACTCGAATTTATATTCTATTCGTAAGTCTCTATTTATCATGTTTTGGCCGAACTACTTATCCGAGACACAGAAGGGGATCTTTTGATTCACATGAAGACGTATGTTTCACTGATTTTTTTCTTCTTGATTTACTACTTTAATTTGATACACCTAATTAGTTATAAGTTTAGAGCCAAGGAACAAAGCTTATTCAATGACCAGCTGTCCAGAGCATTAGTCTTTTACCTAAGATATATTATTTTTTTGTATCACAAATTTAATGAGTTTATATAACGAATGTCCAGGATTGATTGTGGTGCATTTGCCAAGTATTTTTTTTAACAGTTCATTTGTTACGACTATATAACTTTTGTGGTTTATTGTCTCTATGTATTTTTGCTTTTTCTTTTTTCTTCTTGGATCAAATTTTCCTTTACATCTTTTGGCAAATTGTTATGGTTTGGGTTTAAAGAACTATATCTTTGGGGTTGGTTATCTTATTATAGCAGTTGCGTTTGCATATTGAATAAGTTTGTATACTTCAGTGTCCTTTCTTCTAGCTGAATGTTTAAGAAAATAGCTACTTTTAGTTGGGCATTTATGACTTCTTAAAGAAAATAGCTAATGCCTCTTCCATTTGAATATAAAATGGAAAAAAAAAAATCAAAATAACCAAATAACTGACATCTATCAACTTGAACCCTAGGTCTGCCGCTGACTGAACTGCAGTGGAAGACAAACTACAGATAGGGATGAGCCTTGCACTTCTATCACAATTGGCTTTCTGGTAAATATTTTCTCCTAGCTTTTTTGTTCGTTTTGGTTATCAAATTTTATTGGATGTCGTAGAATTAATTTAATGCAATTTCTATTATACTTATTTGGTTTGTGAGGCACAATAGTTTTCTTACAATTTTGTGCAAAATTAGAGTCATGGAGAATGACTTGAAATTGAAATTTAGGTTCCCAATTGCATACACGAACTTGCCCAACCAGGATGAAGATATGGTTACTTACAAGAGATAAGAAAGAGACTACAATCTATATAGGGTACGAATTGTTTTCTTGCAGAGTTCATTTCTAATTGTTATTTGTGTGGTACTACACTTACCTTCAGAAAGAGCTAAACACGCTTCACTTTTCTTTGCTCAAATCCAATGGCTAAACGGTTGGAAATTGTCGTTACTTAATAATAAATGTATATTCATAGTGGCATATATGATGTTTTAATTTTTTTTTTAAAATATGTTTGTGATTGACAGATTCATGTTGCATTTTTTTTTTACTCTCTAAATAACTTTTTTATTGATAAATAGAAGAGGACCGACAAAAAAAACTGAGGGAGAGACAAAGAAAAATAATAGGAAAATATTGTGGAGAAGTTTTGAAGGTAAATATTGTCGTGAAGGTGTATAATTTGGGTTGTTCATATAGGGATAAGTTTGTTGGACTTGGCTCTTTTATCAATTTATTTATCCTGCAGACCTAGGGTGATAAATCATAAAAATTGAAAATAATGTTGATTGGTTATGCAAGTTCATCCATCAAGACCGCAAGTAAAACATGAAATTGAAAGTTCGCAAAAGTGATTATCTCTTTTAAACTGCCTAGAGATTTGTCAAGATAATAAAATGCTTTAGAATCCTTAACTGTTAATTTTCCTTGCTTAATCTCTTTTCTTTTAGGTATTTTTCAGAACTTATTTGGCAGGTGAGGTGGTATTGAACATGGACAGGGAATGATACAATATTGTCATGTTTTTATCATTCATTTGTTTATTTTTATGGAATCATAAGGTGTGGCTTTGAATATTATGGTTACCGTATATAACCTTAGTCACACAAACCGTGCACTACCCCCCTCGCTCCCGATCTCAAACCGCGCTCTCGCGCTCTAAGAGCAAAACCTCCATAAAACCGCGCTCCGTAATTTGCAAAACCGCGCTCCGTAATTTCCAAAACCGCGCTCTCTATTTTAGTGCAAAACTGTGTCAAATTTCCTCCACAAACATGTCTATGCAGTCTTGAAATGATGGATTCAACACAAAGGATAAAAGAAATGAAATAGAATTTGTTGATTACCAGGGAAAAAGAAAAACATGAACCCCATTGTTTTAAGGTAGATAGATTTCACATAAAACTAAAATTCAAGCTTTGACAGAGTTGTAGGTCCTTGAAACTGTGAATGACTTTGAGTTAAATCCTTTCATAGAATGATTTGATAAACAAATCAAAGACGAAATTGTTTAATGGTTAAGAAATGGTTTGAGCTAAAAGAATGGTTTAGAAAGTTATTTTGGTTTCAGTGGACTATGTTTTGGTTTCTGGTTTTGGATATTGCCTTTTAAGTTTCAATACAATTATTTTTGATTGGTAACATACAACATGGCATCCTTAACTAATGTGCCCAATTGCCCATCCACACTTTTAAGATTAAATTATATGTTTATTTTCTTTTTTTGTAACTATATTTCATTTTATTTTAAATATCTAAGTTTTATTTTGTTTGAATAATTTTTTTTACTACTTTGTTTTACAAATATGTGTATTATTTATATGTTATATACGCCGCTCTCAAGGCGCTCTGAAACACAGAGCTTTTCAAGTTAGGCGCTCTTACGCTCCCGCTTCCGCTCTCGCTCTCGCTCCCGCTCAACGTTCTGGTGACTAAGTATATAACACATTGCTTCTTTTAGTATTGGTTATGCTGCTTCTTGAAATGATCATAGTTTTATGTGGCTCACCAATCACAACCTGTGCAATACCAAATCCCAGGTAATTATATTCTTCATGACTACTCTACTATCTTCTCTATTTTAACATTTATTTTAGGGAGTTTTGATCTCGAGATGATGATTTATTCGCTATTCGATTCAATCCCCGATCCTACCTACTGTATGTCAGTTGGGATATTCTCCAAAAAAATTAATCACCCATTTGTGAGTCTGTGCAATGTGGTTAAGGACCATCCATATAGCCGATTTGTGAGTCTTTCAATTGCAACTATTTGAACTTTGAAGTATTTGAAGGTATGTAGGAACTGCTTCGTCAGCCTTGACTGTCTCTGTGTATTATCTTACCATTATTTGGATTTTTTATAGTTGAACGGTAAATATTAAACACCATCCTTAGTAGGTTTTCTGTATAACATACATTATTAGTGTTGCATTAATGAAATTAGAATTTTTGAAAAATTATGTGTCAATGAATTTCTTGTATGCACTGTCTTGGGTATTCTTTTTTTTTTCAATTATAATGCTTTAATGGTTTTTAATCAGCATCCTGAGGACTAATAAATTATAATGTACAAGAGATTCCAGCTGCGACCAAAACTTGGAATTCTTCATACAAATAGGCCTGCTTAGATGGAAAACCTCATGGTTTTTTTTGTTCGCAAAAGTTCTTCACCTCTTGGTGCACATTTGGTAAGTTAGCAACTTATCAGTTTTTTAAGACAGTTTATGTTCAAGCTAAGCTCGGAGTGATAGTAATAAACGATATGTGAATCATAGGTAAGCTTATGATAGGAGATTTGCAGAGCTCAACATCGGAACGTGAATCTTTGAATGGTGTTGGTATAACATGTGGAACTGGGATGCTTCAAAGAACAATGGAACTTTCACGGCGTCCGCCTTAACAAATTGAAATCAAAGTTCTATGTAACCCAGGTCATGGAGGTGCTAGGATAGTCTGCCTAGGCCATGATGCTAACTTAATTGGTATCATGGTATAATCACATTGTGCCCTACTTTTGAGAAGCATTGTATAAAGTTTTTAATAGTCACTTTTTGAATGAAATTGTATCAAATAGTCGTCATAGTAATTGATTTATAGTTAATGTGTAAATGTAGTCATAGTAATTGTTAAATAGTTTGGTCACAATGACATTTCTTTTTCCCTAAAAATCAATACTAAATTGCTAATCACATGGTTCAAAAAATGGTTGAATAATATTTGATATTTATCGTTGTCATGTCCAGCACTTACAACCAGTTCTTGAAGAGATGAATGGCATATTTGCATATACGAAAACATGTACATCTTGCGATTATCAATTTTTTTTTTCCATCACAATAAATAATAAATGCATGTGGAATTTTAAATGACATTGTCGATGATGCTTCTTTATGGAATCAGTGCCGAAGGCACGAGCATTAACTAGTATATATACAAGAAGAAGCTCCATGAATACAGAAGATCTCCTAGATTCACATATCTAGGAAAAAATAATACACTTACTAAGATTACAAGATACTTGCTAATACTAAATAAAGTAATAAATATTCCAACACCCTCCCTCAAGTTGGTGCGTGGATATCGCACGTGCCCAACTTGACAAGAGAGTCAATAAACACCTTGCTAGCCACTGCTTTAGTAAGGACATCTGCTAGTTGGTCTTCAAACTTTACAAATGGAAAAGTAATAATTCCAGCTTCAAGTTTCTCTTTGATAAAATGTCTATCAATCTCCGCATGCTTTGTTCGATCATGTTTAACAGGATTATGAGCTATTTCTATAGCTGATGTATTGTGACAATACATATTCATTTTCACTTTTGGTTTAAAACCTAAGTCCTTCAACAAATTTCTCAACCACAACAACTCACATACCCTATATGCCATACCTCTATATTCAGCTTCAGCACTTGATCTTGATACTACTGGATGATGTAGTAAATGAAGTAGTCGTTAAATTGATCATTAAGGTCCTTTCAAAAATTATTTCCTTTTAGAAAACTTTCCAAGTTGCGTGTCATCTTCATATCAAAGAAGAGTTTTCTTTATGGGAATATAATGCTAAAAAGGACGAACAGAAAGATAACTTATATTGTATTGTATTATAACCTAATTTTCAGAGAAAGCACACACCCTCAAGAAACAAGGGAAAGAAAGGTATAGTCCTATAGGGATACAAAAAAGCGTGACGAGAGTAGCTGTCTAACAGAGACATTTCTTTTTGCATTTACTGCATTGTCGAAATTGAAATTCGCCTTGATTTCTGTATTGCATTTACTGTGTCGAAATTGAAATTCGCCTTGATTTCTGTACTGCTTTTACCCTCTTAAGTAGTGAATTGCAGATCAACCCATGTTGCTACAAGAGGATGTCTCACTACTTGCCAAAAGTTATTAGCATTTTTTAAAGGGAGTCTATGGCTGCACGATTGGTGAAACGCAGCAGGTGACGTATACTCTTTAAGTGTGATCTTCCAATTGAAGAGTTAAGCCACTGCAAATAACCACATATCCAGCCATACTTTGAAATATGTTCCCTTGTAGCAATGGTATCAAGTGCACGGTGTACCTTGTAGGTTTGCATATCATTACCTTTTGCTAATCAATTAATTACGCATATGAGCTTCAATTGCCCTTGCAACCTTAAAAACACACCTTAACGTTTCCATGGTAAACACCTGCATTTTCAAAGTTCAAACAACACATGCTCGACATCTTCAAACAGAACAATTAATCATTAGCTGCTACGGAATCAACAACCAATCCACAGTTATAATTTAAGAATTTATATCAACAAGATGCACTTACATTTGTTCTGATATAAATACAACCACAAGTAAATATCTTTTGAACACTAGTAAACAAACAAACAATTTCAAATCCTACCAAAACCGCATGAACTCGTACAAAACCATCACCTCCTCGGCTTCTTTGATGACGACTTCTTCGAAGAGTTCCCACGCTTCAGACTTGCATATGTGTCAGCATCCTCTTCGCCATCATCATCACCCCCTCTTCTTTTTCTTTTGTTCCCTTGCTCTTTGACTTTCTGCAAATATCATCAATTCAAATCATTATTGGTTGTAACTAAAAAAGTTCAAAAATAATTTGTGCAGAGTAGTGAGGATCACTCATTGACGCATGCATTTCCAAACGAGACTTAACAACCATTGGGGCACTCCTAGAATGGTGTTGAAAGATACTCCAGCAGGCTCAACAAATTTTCAAGAACTAAATCTGGTGACACTATCAACAGATCTGAACCCTAAGATGTAGCTCGTTAGAATTCACAATCAACAAGAACTGTTCATTAAATCATTGGGTTTTCATTACGACATTGGTTATTTCTAGTTCTATTTCTAGTTCAATGTTGGAACTGATTTATACTTTCCCACTAACTACGAAGAGAATAAAAAAAACACTTAAATAAATGATGATAACGACAGTAATACCGTTAGAGCCAGCCTTTTGGCCTGTGCCACACGCTCCGAGAAAAATAGAACTTCCTCCTCTTGAGCAGGAAACTCGGGAAGCTTTTTTCCTGAAACAAAATGACATGTAACAGAATATGCTTTAGTGATCAGTATAATCAAAACAGCTTCTGGGTGAAATGTGATTCTCCACATATAAAGACAGTCATGCATACCGATAAGCTTCTCTATCTGGATATACCACTCCAACTCATATTGATTTACTAGTGAAATAGCAACTCCAGATCGCCCTGCACGAGCAGTTCTACCCACTCGGTGAATATAATCCTGAAACACACTTTGAGAGATTAGCAGAAATAGGAACATCAAAGTATTTGAGGCGCGGATTGCTAACTAAAGATAAAGAGCAAGAATGTGCAAGTAATACGAAGCAAGACATCCTGTGTTTATCAGAGGCAGGTTTTGCAGGTTGGCCTTTTAAAGTGCCAATCTTCATCTGGTATTAAGGCCATTCACTATATGCAAACCACGCAAGTAGCAGAAGTGCACGAAAAACACTCCAGGAACTAGGTCAAACGAAGGATCTTGAGACTTTATACTTGTTGCCCTACTCCTAATTGCCAAACTATCCTAATGTCAAAAACCCTGATATCAATGAACTCACCTTAGAATTGGCCGGAATATCATAATTGATAACCATGTCTACAGAAGGAATATCAAGCCCTCGACTCGCAACATCAGTGCAGATAAGAATGGGACACTCCCCTGCCTTGAACTTGTTTAAGGCCCCAAGTCTCTTTGCCTGTCAAATGTTCCAGATAACAATATGAACAGAAGAGGTATTGAATATAAAAATTCCATGTTACGTAAACTTTTGACGTTATGCACACCATGTTATACTGGTTTTTAACACATTATCACTTTAAAAGAATGTGTGTGGGAGAGGGGGGCGCAAGAGCTAGGAAGCACGGATACGGATACGCGACACGGATACGACACGGACATGACCGGACACGACATTTTTCAAAAATATAGGATACGGATACGTCATGGATACGTTTGAATAATATATATATATATATATATATATATATATATATATATATATAAATATATAAATTAAAATATATAATTATATATATAAAATGACCAATTCAAACAAATTAAAATGGCAATTCTTTGTATAAATGTAATTCAAACACATTAAGCAACAAACTTTGTATAAGCAAATGCCAAATGCCAACAAAAGTTCAAAACAATACAATGGATTTGTCAATCAAGTTGTCCAACTTCAACTAAGTCATTTTCTACATCTTAATTCACTTCATCTTTATTCTCTTGCATCTCTTCTTATCTTGGATTTTATTTCCTTTTTTTTTTTTTTGTTGAAGTTCCAAAAAAAATTTGTGAGATTACTATTCCCGCGTATCTGCCACGTATCCCCCACGTATCGGAAAATAAAAAATTAATTAAAAAATCAGATACTCCAAATTATGCGATCCGACCATTATCCGGCGATCCGGGCGTATCCGTCGGGGATCGTCGATCGGACACGGATACTTCACCCATATAGAAGTATCCGTGCTTCAGAGCGCAAGAGTACATATACATCCATAAATAGATAATACGCCAACATCGGATGGTAAATGGCAATTTAAATGTCAAAACACA
This sequence comes from Coptis chinensis, assembly GCF_015680905.1. Taxonomy (NCBI): domain Eukaryota; kingdom Viridiplantae; phylum Streptophyta; class Magnoliopsida; order Ranunculales; family Ranunculaceae; genus Coptis; species Coptis chinensis. Next base: position 10,591,984 of record NC_141456.1, on the reverse strand, counting down.
CACACACACCAAAATTGAAAAAAAAAAAAGAATATGATGTAAAACTTGGCACGACCTAAATAATGGTTTTGAAAAGAATATGCACCACCAAGGACACCGACCAAATTTGTGCATAGAAATTATAGAGTACCTGACTCATTTGACCACTAATTGGGATGGCACTGAATCCCAAGTTTCGAAGAATCAAAGCCAGAAGACGCGTTGACTCACAAGTGCGAGTAAACACCATTGATGTACTTCCAGGTATATCGCTTAAAATAAATACAAGGTAGCAGTCCTGCGTGTGATTTTAAATTAAATAGAGGTTAGCACAGAAGAATACAGTTTCTGGGATATGTGACAATGAATACTTTGGGTTGGGATCACACTGAAAATCACAAGCCCCAAACCAAGTTAATTCTCAATAATTGGCTCAGTACACAGCTTTTAATGCCCAATTAACCCAAGATCCTGCAAAATATAGTGGAAAGAAGAAAACCTTGTACTTCGCAGGAACAGAGCGATACTGCTGCTTCAGAGTGTCAACAGTGGAATATTTAGAAGCTGCCTCGATCTGAATAAACCAGAAAAACTGAGAATTAGACTGTAACTGATACAATTATGCAGATAGTGCAACACCAAGCACTAGTTGTGCAAAGATACACAAACTCCTCAACCATAAAGAACACAAACAGATACGTAAAATAATACGGTAGAAAGAGAACACACCTTCACAGGATTTCGCAGACGTGCCCTTTGTAGTTTGCGGACCTAGAAACACAAGGTAACAGATTAGTGAAAGCTGATGGTTGTTACCCAAAGACATTAAAAATAATAATTAAAAACCATAGTCACAAAGCTTGAAACTATGAACTCAAGGGTTCCCTTTGTCATTACAAGAATTAGAGCATTGCAGATAGAAAACAGGAAAACTTGTCAAGACATGTACATCTTACCTTTTTTGTCATGGTAGCAGAAAATAAATATGTCTTTCACTCTCTGGGAATGGCCTTCAAAATGTTATCAATTGATTCCTCAAATTCCTCATTCAATAATCTATCTGCCTCATCCAAGACCTGCCAAATACAAGCAAGTCATAATAAATTGTTTGCAATGATAGATTCGCAGATGGAAATTAAGTTCCTGTATTAAAAAAGTTATGCAATGCCATTTAGAAATTAAAATAAAAAAGGAAAAGCACTTGAACCAGTAAGTGTTTGGAATGTTGTTCACACACATACCACTACAAAAAAAAGATATGGGACTTGGCTGGACAAAGGCGATACAATCTTCTAGGGACAAGAAACCACTATAAATTGCTTTCGAAATTAAGGGTGCAATTTTTTCATGTACAAAACATCGTTTGTTAAAACAGAACTACTAGGGACAAGCAGTCATTTGTTTCGACTTACGGTTTTTTTTAAAAAAAAGGTAAAATTCTCTACATTTTATTATCCTTTTTATCTTACTTTCATAAGCCACGCCCCTCCTCATAGCATCTCAAAATCCCCAGGCAATACTCCTACCGTTCATCCTCCCTCCTTGAAGGCTAAGTCGCCGATAGAGCGCATTCCAAAGGCGAAAGGCTTTATAGGAGGAAGCAAAAAGGTGGGCACTTTTATAATGAAGAAAGATATGTGTACCAAATTATTCTTGACATCAAGGAATTTCTCTCCAATTGTCCTTCTGGGACTTTGACCATTAAAGGGCTTCAATCTTTTGTAATGTAGGGTGTCCTGCTTACTGTAAAGCAAGAGGTGGGATTGAAACTATAAGTATTAAAATTTGGTCTGCGTTCCAAGCACCAATAAGTTGATGGAAAACTTTGCGCAGTCAATAGAATGTCATGTTTTAGATGTCATAATTTGTACCAAAGAATAACAAGGGACATCATCCAAAATAGACATATGACATATGTAGGGAAAAAAGGAATGAAACTGATTATCCGGGTTAATGATTTAACTTTCAAAAAAATCATATTGGGGAAGAAAAGTTAATAACCAAAGCTCATAGCAGAAAACAGAAAACATAAAACATTTCAAGTATAAGGGCATCTCCAATGGGGAGTGTAAAGAAATAGAGTGTTTTTTTACACTCCAAATATAAAAGGTTCTGTGGGGGGTGTTATCTTATGTAGGTAATAGTATATTAGCTAAAGAGAGGTGGAATTCCCCTCTCGCTATTAGATAAATAAAAACTTACTACTAACTTACACTCGACGTCAACAATGAAATAATTATTCGGACGTCATTTGAAAAACGCCCCTTTCTAATTCTAAAGTAATTTTTTTCCGGACGCTTTCCCGACGTGTGGCGTCAATTTAAATTAAAACACATACCATTTAAAATCTATTTTTTTACATTCCTCTTCCATTCCATATCCAGTGTAGATATTTATAATTTTATACAATTCCTATACAATTAGAGTTAAAAAATCCACAATGGCACCTTTAAAAAAGCCTGGGGGAAAAGGTGTAATTTTACACCCCCATTGGAGAAACCAAGTATAATAAAACTAAATCCCCCTAAAAACTGACGGAGGTTTTAGCAGAAAACATTGAAATATCGGTTTTGACGATATGCCGATATTCGAAATTCTTATTATTATAAAAGACAAATCACACGTGCACTTTTTACACACTTTGGTCTTGTAAAATACAATACTCATAGTATGTGGATATGGTGGGAATGTGACTTTATTCACCTCTTTTTTGTTCAAAACCTTTGCCCAATGCAAAGGTGAATATGGTAGTGACTATTTTTCCAAGTCAAAACGAAAGTGTAACCTTCAACCGAGATAGTGGCTGAGTTGTGAACTTCGGACGGGATGTTGGATTCCGTCTAGAGTACAAAACTCATCAGACGGAATCCAACATCATGTGTCACTATATTTCTTTTTTTCCAGATGGAATCAAACATCTCGTCCGGAGTCCTAACGGCTAGTTTACCAACGGTCAGAAAGTCATAACGGTAAAAAATGGTCAAAAATAAAAACTTTGGTATATATACAACATTTGTTCCATTTCAACTCACACTTCCAACAATCATATTTCTTCTTCTTCAAAATCAGTTCTTCAAAAAAAATATATCAAATGGCATCTCAAGCATCTCAAACAACTCAAGTAAGTGGTAGCACTCAAGCAAAAGAAAAAACTCACTTTAGCATATTCGAAGATCAAGTTCTATGTCTTGCTTGGATAAAAATTAGTGAAGACTCTATTGTTGGTGATTTCCAAAATGTAAAAGGGTTTTGGAATCATGTAACAAACGAGTTTAATCAAACACGTGGGTCGGACAGGTCTTCCGATTCAATTTGCGGTAGATGGAAATATATTTCGAAAATAATGAACAAGTTTGTTGCAATTGTGAATGCGGTGGAGGCTCGACATGCAAGTGGTACAATAATACAAAGCCGGGTAATTACAATTTCATCAATTTGTCAATTATTGATTATCTTAGTTTTAGTCTAATTATTTCCATCTTAGTCTTAGTCTAATTATCTTAGTTTAATGATATTTCCATCTTAGTCTTAGTTTAATTATCTTAGTTTAATTATTATTTACATCTTAGTCTTAGTCTAATTATTATCTTAGTCTAATTATTTTAGTCTTAGTGATTATTGTTTGGGTAAGAATTTACTCAGACACTCTATTGAATCTGCAAGGGAAGATATTGTATAAAGAGTGAGACTGTGCCTTTAATGGTTGCCTACGTATCCAGAATATGTTTCTAGAATCAAGTCTCCAAAAACGTAGTTCTTTGTTAAGTAAAGAGTCCTATTTATAGAAATAGAAAATAAGAGTTCTGAGAGCACAAGGACTCTCACTAGATAGGACTGGTTAACTGAACATGTGACCGGCTCAGGTGATTGACTGGACCTGTGGGCCGTCCAGATGTCTAACTTAACATGTGAGTCATCCAAGTGGCTAACTAGAACTGTGAGCCGTCCAAATGGCTAACTGGAACTATGAGCCGTCCAGGTGGCTAAGTGGATTGTGAGCCGTCCAAGTGGCTAATTGGAACTGTGAGCCATCCAGGTAACCAAGGATCGGTCTTTTAGACTTAATATAAAGACCCCAATGGAATCCATTAGTAAGGGTACTAATATGGTGGTACATACATTGCCCCCTCTTTGCCAGATGGAATTTATTCGATTTGGTAAATAAGAAAGTTACTGAAATAAGAGTTTGGTATCGCAAACGCAAACTTCATGTCTTTGAATGCACAGAGTTTGGTATCGCAAATGCAAACTCCATGACTTTGAATGCACATAGTTTGGTATCGCAAACACAAACTCCATGACTTTGAATGCACATAGTTTGGTATCGCAAACGCAAACTCCATGACTTTGAATGCACAGAGTTTGGTATCGCAAACGCAAACTCCATGACTTTGAATGCACAGAGTTTGGTATCGCAAATGCAAACTCCATGACTTTGAATGCACAGAGTTTGGTATCGCAAACGCAAATTTCATGACTTTGAATGCACAAAGTTTAGTATCGCAAACACAAACTTTATGACTTTGAATGCACAGAGTTTGGTATCGCAAACGCAAACTCCATGACTTTGAAGCGATGATCGAAATAAATGCTAACAAACGAACTTTTATTAAGCATTGATATGTTGAACAAACATGAAAAGATGTATGATGACATTTTCCAATGAACCATGAAAACTAGAAAACGAAACAATTAATTTATTGATATGGTAAGTACCAACCAGAACCTAACGATAAAAATGCCTAAGATGGAGTGCATTCCATGGTTTTGGGAAAGGTGTTCCCGAAATGGTGCAAAGGAAATATGATCCTTTCGAGGTAGGATGATCAACCACAAACGGTCCTTCCCAATTTTCAGATAACTTCCCCATGTCGATGATTTTAGGTTTCCTGCATAACACCTAATCTCCTTCTTGGAAAACTTTTAAGCAAAGTTTCTTGTCATACTGTCTCTTCATTGAAGCCTGGTATTGGAGTAAACGAGCTATACTTTCTTCGCAAATTTCATCTAAATTGGCTTTAGAGTGAGCCACCATTTCGACATTACAACCAGCTTTAATTGCAGCGGTGCGAGTCGTCTTAACAAATATTTCAAGAGGGTAAGATCAAGATCCGCACCATGAGCCAAGTTAAATGGGGACAAACCGGTTGAGCATTTTGGAGTGGTTATGTATGCCCAAAGCACGGCTGGTAGTTCTCTTGTCCATTTCCCCTTAGCTTGTTCTAGATGACGTTTAAGGATAGCTAGGATAGACTTGTTTGTTGCTTCAGCTTGTTTGTTAGCTTGAGGATGATATGGAGCAGAAAAATTATGCTGGATATGGAGACTGGCGCAGAAATTGTGTATTTCGATTGCATCGAACTGCTTGCCATTATCAGATATTAACTCAGCAAGGATGCCAAAACGACAAACTATATCTTTCCACAAAAAGTGCTTGACATCGGAAGCTTGAATATGCACTAAGGGTTGTACTTCTGCCCATTTAGTAAAGTAATCTGTAGCAACCAACAAGAAACGAACATTCCCTGGAGCTCTAGTGAAAGGGCCGATGATGTCTAAACCCCACTTTGCAAATGGCCATGGAAAAAAATTGGATGTAATTCTATGGCAGGTAGAATGCCTATGTTGTAGTGCTTCTGACAAGGAACGCATATATGAGAAATATGTTTGGCATCTAGCTGTATGCGAGGCCACTAATATCCCTGTGTTATTGCTTTATGAGCTAAATTTCGACCAGCGGCGTGATTGCCACAAATGCCTGCATGAATTTCTTGCAACACAAGTAGACCTTCTACTTTGGTGAGGCATCTAAGTATGGGAGACAAGGGATGTCCTTTTCTATACAATTGTAGAACACCATTGGACGAAGATACTATTACAAATTTCCAAGCGTCTCGCTTGACCGTTTCAAATGAAGTTTGGGGTTTGAAGGGATGATGTCGTTGCTCAGAAAGGTAATTAGTGTGGTTCGCCAGTCTTCAGTTGGTGATTCTAACATTGGTAGATTAAAGACGTGTGGCTCCTCTGTTGATTTGTCGACATTCTAGTCACCTTGAACAATTTCTATGTCATTTCCTTCAGTACACATTCCTCCATCGGGTAGGGAGTCAATGTTGAATTTGTTAGGCAACAAAACGTCATCATTGTCATACTTTCTTTTTCTGGTATTCACAACATGGATACTTGAAGGTGATGACTCTGAAGAAGTAGTGAAAAAACAGCACACGTTAATGTATATGTCAGTGAGCTGCTTAATTGACAAGTCAATACTTGGGTCTTGCTAGAAGTCAATGCTGACATTTCTTGGGCCATCAATAGCGACTGCTGCAGAGAGGTATGCTAAGGTGTCTGCATGTCTTATGTCGTTTTGAGGTCTTTGAATGATTGAAATGACATCAAATTGACGAGCAAGCCTATGGATTAATTCTAGATAAGCTGCCATCTTATCATCTCGTGCTTCAAAAGAGCCGTCGAATTGACTTGCCATTAATCGAGAGTCTGTAAAAACTTGAAGCTTTCGAACTTTAAATTCTAAAGTGGTACGCATGGCATACAGGATTGCTTCATATTCTCCTGCATTGTTAGATGTTTTGAAACCCAAACGAACTGAGTGCTCAATTACTAAATCACCAAGCTTAATAAAAACACACCCGAGCCCGAATCCAAACTTGTTATGTGACCCGTCTGTGTAGACTTTCTAGACATCTGAAGACGGGGTAATAGATGTTGATGGGACCTCGCCGCCCCCAATTGTTGCCTCTTCACCGGATGGGCTTTTGTCTTGATTATTTTCTGGGACCATATCATCGATTAGAAAATCCGACATTAAAGATGCAAGAACCTGACCTTTTTTTGAAGTGCGCGGTTCGAAAGTAATGCTATATGCACTCAAATAACTTTCCCATTCTGCCAGTCTACTCAATTCTTGTGTATTATGGAGCACTTTGCGAAGAGGGTACTCAGTGTATACCTTGACCAATCGTCCTTGAAAGTACTGCTTAAGGCGTCTTGCAAAGTAAACCAAAGTGAGAGCAATTTTCTCAATTCTTGAATATCTAGTTTCCGCCCCCGTTAGAGTTTTGCTAATGAAAAAAATTGGACCGCCATCTTCACCATCAACAAACAAAACGGCACTTACCGCTGTGCCTGTGGCCGCCAAGTAAATTCCTACAAGTTCCTTTGTAGTTGGACTAGCCAGAATGGGAGGTGAAACCAGATATTTTTTAATTGATTGAAAGGCATTTTTACATTCATCATTCCATACTGCTGAGTCTTTTAAAGTCTGAAAAAAATAACGACATTTATCAGAATATTTAGAGATGAAACGATTTATTGCTGCCAGCGCCCTGTGAGTTGTTGTATCTCCTTCTTTTTATTTGGTGATGGCATATCGAGGATTGCTCTGATTTGTTCAGGGTTTGCTTCAATTCCTCTGCGAGTCATCAAGTAACCTAAGAACTTTCCTGAGATCAAGCCAAAAGAGCATTTTGAAGGATTGAGCCGCATATTGAACTTTTCCGCTCTTGTGAATACTTCTTGTAAATCTACCAAATGATCACTATTAATTTTGGATTTAACAACCATGTCGTCAATGTATGCTTCCATAATCTACCTAGCATGTCTCCAAATATAGTATTGATCATTTGCTGGTAAGTGGTGTCAACATTCTTCAACCCGAAAGGCATCACTTGATAGCAAAAAATACCTTGATCAGTTATGAATGATGTTAATTCCTGGTCTTCACCAGACAATGGGATTTGATAGTATCCTGAAGAAGCGTCCATAAATGATAGGCGTGGAAATTCGGATATAACATCAACAAGTTCTGATATCCGCGGAAGAAGGAATGGATGTATAGGGCATGCTTTGTTAAGATTGGTGAAGTCGATGCATACTCTCATCTTGCCATTCTTCTTCGGCATTGCTACCACGTTGGACAACCATCTTGGGTATGAAACTGGGCGAATAAAATTGACAGAGAGTAAATGATCAATCTCTTCTTTAACCTTCAGCTTTCTATTAGGAGCCATACATCTGGGCTTTTGTCGTACAAGCTTAACACTTGTATCAATGTCAAGCTTGTGACAGGCAACATTTGGGTGTATACCTAGCATTTGCTCTAGAGACCAAGCAAAAATGATCTTGTTCTTTCTGAGTAGAGTAATCATTTCCCTTTGTTCATTTTCTGATAGCTTAGCTGATATGAAGGTTGTTTCTCTGCTAGACTCTCCAATTTGAACTTCTAAGAGGCGAGTCTATAGTCGGTGGTCTTTCACTTGATGATATGGTGTAACATATTATTTATGGTGCGGATTGTGCTTGAATGACTTCTTGTGAACTGCTTAAAATTGTGTTTCCATGCATATCAGATTGACGATAATCATCTAATATTTTTTCGTGACAATGGCTAGAAGCCATCTGGTCTCCTCGTATTTTGCAAATTTTGTCTAGAGATGGAAATTTCACTGCTTGGTGGAGGGTAGAGACAACATCACCCATACAGTGGAGCCAATCCCTACCTAAAATTGCATTGTAGGAAGATTTGCAGTTCATTAAAAGAAAATCAATGTTGACCGCCTTATCCATGAGTTTGATTGGTAAAGAAACTCTTCCGACCGGAGTTGCTGCTGTTCCATCAAAACCGATTATTGGGTTGTTATCTATGATAATCAAATTTTTGATAGTTTCATGTCATTGTAACAACCTGCAAAAATTACACTAGCAGAACTTCCAATGTCTATCATGACACGGTGCACTCGCCATAGAGCAATGTAAGTTGTGATAACAACGACATCGTAATGAGGGTGATGGACGCCAATTAGGTCTATGTCTGTAAAACACAGTGGGCTAGGTTTGATGGTTTCTATGCGAGTTCCTTCAATAAAATCGAAGCTATTTATGTGATATAATTCACGTAAAAATCCCAACTTTTCTCTTTGCTCACATTTTTGTTTTGTGCGTGACATGTCATTGATTTTGGTGTGACTAGCTTTGATGACGTTGTAACCTGAGATTGACAAATTCTGTTGAGAACTTTTGGTGCTTAAGAATTCCTCTAGCTGTCCCTTCTCTACTAACTTTTGTATCTTTCCCCGTAACGATCTGCATTGTTCAGTTTCGTGACCAAAGTCCTTGTGGATAAGACACCATATATTTTTATCACGCCTAGACTTTGTATCTTCGGGTAAAGGCATTGGAGGGAAAAGCAGATTGCGACTTTTAATCTTGTCATAGATCGAGGCATATTTGGTATTCAGTGGAGTGAGCTTCATTTCTTCACAAAAATTGTTGATCTTTTTAAGATCCTCGCCGGTTGTTGAGTTTCCATTGTGCTTTGTTTCTGCTTGCTTTTGGTATTTGTAGATTCTTTACCTCGAAAATCTTTGTCCCTTGAAGTTTGTGCTGCCGCATCTATTTCAACATTGATGAACTATAACATTAGTGTGAACAAGTCAGATTTCGTCTGGGGAGGATCTCTTACAAGTGAGTTATATATTCCGTTCGTATCAAAACGGATGGCTTCTTTGAATGCGTGAATGATCATCATAGCTGGCACTTCTGTGACACCTGCTTGAATTTGGTGAAATCGGACAATGAATTTTGCAAGTGTTTCATCCTTCTGTTGTTTTGTGTTTAGCAAGATATTGACATCTTTAGGACGAGTCCAATTATGTTGAAATCTATCTGTGAACTGATCTGCTAACTCCTGGAAAGATTCGATAGATCTAGCTGGGATTTCCGATAGCCATCGCAAAGCTTCCCCTTTTAGTGTTGCCAGAAAAAGTTTACACAAGAGAGCATCATCCTTACGCCAAAGAACTAGCCTTCTTTTGAACTCCATAACATGGTTGTTTGGATCACCTTATGCTTCATCGTACTTAGGCAACTCTGGCTGTTTGAATCCTTCCTGATGTTCTGAATTTTGTATACACCGGAAAAACGTCCAACAATGTCTTCGTTTACGGCTAAGTCTTTCCAGCGTTTTTCCGCTAGATTAGTATTATTCATTGCTTTTTTAACAATGCCTTTAATATGTTGTTTAGTATATGTTATTCTTGCATTTGTTTGGCGACGGACGATTTGTGGTTTAACTTCTGGACCTTGTGTCACATGCGCCTACCCCCAGTTGTTGCTCATATCTGGAAACATTGGGTGCTCTGGACTGCGAGACCTATGATGGAAGTTTGAAATGTCTTGGTGCACTTGGGAGTAATCTATATGATGAGTGTTATATCTATGTCGGTCTTCAAGTTATCTTTGCACTGATTCCTTTCATTCAAGTCAAGTCTTAGGTCGTGATTCAGATCTTGCCTAAGGTCACAGCTCGATTTCCCCAAGTGAGTTCTATTATTGGGTGGTATCATCCGATTTGACCGCCGTAATGTGCTGCTATCCTGGCTTACGAGGTTTGTATTACCTCGGTAGTATGGCTGGTAGCTTGTTGGGTGTGAATCAGACTCCCTTGGGGAGATACGGCGACTGGTATGTGCCCTATGATGTTGTCCATCACGCCTGCTATTACGACCATTGACATCGGGAGTCCTCAATCGCCTTAGTAAATTTGTTGAAATATTTCTTGGCCTGGATTGATTTGGTCGATTCTCAGGGACAGCATCAGTGGTTCAGAATCTTTCGCTATTGCTTTGCAAGCGGTGGAATACACTGCGATTTTCTTCAGATCTTGGGATTCTTGATGGAGTAGATGAAGCAGTATCATTGTTGTCTATATGTACTTGCTTTCCTTTATTTATTTGCTTCTGCAAGTCCACATTATGCTCCTTTTCCCTTCTAAGTTTGTTACGCAGAGCCTACATGGTCATTTCTTCATCACCTGTGTCCATATCATTTGGATCTGCAACCATATTTGTATATGCATCTGGATCTGCATCTAGATCGGCGAATTTGTATCATTAAGAGGAGAAGATACTGGAGCCTGTGACCTTGGAAATTTAGATCTGCGCTTGTCTTGGTACTGGAAGCAACAAAGGTGGAGCATGTTAGTTTGATGCAACTTGATCGACACGAACTTTCTGCATTTTGTTGATTGTTTCCCTCGGATGGTTGTTTTCTTGCATGCTTGTTTGCTAGAGATCTTGTTATAGTAGCCATTGACAAAGATTGAGAGAGATACGTGGAAGAGGGAACGTTAATAAGAACCACAGATGGTGCCAATTATGTTTGGGTAAGAATTTACCCAGACACACTATTGAATCTGCAAGGGAAGATGTTGTATAAAGAATGAGAGTGTGCCTTTAATGGTTGCCTACTGATAGGAAATTAACCGGCCTAAATAAACAGGCTAATTAAACCCCACTTTACTTATACTAATACTCGCAAGCGCACGAGGTCTATCGTAATAGGTGCGCAAGAACGAAGTCGATCTCGAGGGGATTCTTTGTTTAGGAACAATTGAATATTAAAATACTACTTAACCTAATCCGAACTATATTGGTTTATGAAGTTTTGATTAACTAATAACTAGTCTTATTTAACTTAATTATGAAAACTATAGAACTTATATTAAATTATCAATGGAGAGACTACTAAGGCATTCGAATCCACCCTAGACTGTTGTAAGTATCCTAATTCAATTAATTCAAAGTTCTCTTTTAATTACGAGTAGCACGAGGGAAAGGAAACCCTAGCTTTCTCGAAGATGTGAACGTTGATCTTTTATATAAATCTATATATTGGTTTGATCGAATTTCAACAAAGCGGGAATATAAACTCCTAGCAAAAATCGTCTTCTTACGTACGACTTCTCACAAGTTTTTAAAACGGTAAAACGATGCTTTGATAAGAATGGAATATGTATCTAACGATTAACTAGTCAAGTCATGCAAGATATAATTAACGAAAGTATACCACTAATATCGATACGAAAACGATCACTGAATCTTTACGTTCCGAGAACAATGAATCAACTAAACAGTATAAACCTACGCAAGTCTAGGGCTTCATCTAAGCCCTAACTTATTATAACAACCCCAATTTTTAAACAACATAAATTAAATTATTTGATTGAAAATAACTATTATATTATGAAGTCTAGCTTATTCTAGAATTTGTTTAGCTATTGTTGATTTTCAAAAAAAAAAAAAGTTAATGTTTTTACTTAAATTGTTTGTTAGAACTTATGTGGGTATTTTATAATCATTTTGGGCTTGAAAACATTGTTAAAATGTACCCATTCATATAGGTATGGACCTTGGGTGTTTTAGACCCATTGGAGCCCATAGGTTACCTTTTAAAACGACTTAAAACATGGAATAAAGGAGAGCTGCGAATTTTCTCTGTAAAAAGAGGATTATTCAAAATCAAAACCCTAGCCTCCAATAAAAAGAAGGGGAAGAGGAAGAAAAGAGAAAAAGGGGACGCAAAGTATTGGGCTTACCGCACTATTGATATTCATAGTTGTTTTACATCTTGTAGACTTAATAAGGTGAGTTATATTTATTTCTTTTATTGTTTCCATAGAAATAGGATATGTTGTTTGTTATGTGTGATCATATGGATTGTATATTGGGAGGATAAAGCCATTAATAAATTGTATAGAGTTTTGTGAAGAAGATGAACAGTTAACAGTAAACACCATTCTAGAAAAGTTGTCTGTGCAGTCTTTTAATTCTGTTCAGATGGAGATCTTTCCACACACGGATGTCTCTCAAATTTAATCCATAGTTTCCTGACACATTGTAGTCTGACATATTAAAATTTTAGACAGATCCAACGGTTGGATTTCTGTCGAGACGCGCATAAGCGTGACACGTCGTAGTGTTTCTACACCAGAAAAACTGCAGTGTGCAGTCTTTTGTTTCTGCTTAGATGGTGTCGTTTCCATACTCGGATTTGTATGAAATTTAATCCATAATTTCCTGACACATTGTAGTCTGACATATTAAAAGTTTAGACAGATCCAACGGTTGGATTTCTGTCGAGACGCGCATAAGCGTGACTAGTCGTAGTGTTTCTACACCAGAAAAACTGCAGTGTGCAGTCTTTTGTTTCTGCTTAGATGGTGTCGTTTCCATACTCGGATTTGTATGAAATTTAATCCATAGTTTCCTGACACATTGTAGTCTGACATATTAAAATTTTAGACGGATCCAACGGTTGGATTTCTGTCGAGGTGCGCATAAGCATGACAGGTCCTAGTGTTTCTACACCAGAAAAACTGCAGTGTGCAGTCTTTTGTTTCTTCTTAGATGGTGACCTTTCCGTACTCGGATTTGTATGAAATTTAATCTATAGTTTCCTGACACATTTTAGTCTTCCATATTATATTTTTAGATTTATCCAATGGCTTGATATCTGTCGAGGCTTCCATTAGTGGGACTAGTCGTAGTAGAAACTACACCAGAAAACTGATGGGTGCAGTCCTTTGTTTCTGTTTAGATGGAGGTCAACCTATTATCGGATTGACCTCAAATATAATCCATAGATTCTTGATATCCAGTTAAATGACATATACAAATTTTAGGAAGATCCAATGGTGGGTTGTCTGTCAAGGCACGGATTAACAAGGTTGTTAGAATTAGCTCAAGTTTAAAATAGATATAGTTGGGTGGTTACATGATGGCATTAGATGGTCAGTGGTTATTATACTTTCGATATATTCTTACTATCGTGAAAATATTGGTGTGGAATGAAAATATATCTATATGTTTTATTTTATCGTGATTATTAAAATATTTTGATGATTGGTTAAGAGCTACGTAAGGCTTGATTCTAATCTTAAAAGATTGGATACGTAGGCAGCCTTATGTACAGGTGCAGTCACTATATCTATAATATATATATATTAGTTTGTGTGATAACTATGTGATTGTGTTAGAAAGTACTGTTGTTTTGATACTACATAAATATATATGTGTGAGATAGAAGTTGTATATGAATATAGACTTTAGTATATGTAGATCTGTTTTGGACATTAGTGTGTGTGGACTTGAATTTGGGTTAATGAACTATTTGTTTACAATATTGTATATATGAGTGTGGTTATGTAAATTGTATTTGTTTGATTATAAGTCTGTTTACATTAAATGATGCTTAAGTGCTTGATTTGCCCTTGACACGCCGAAATGACTCTCTACATGTGTCGTGGTCCGTTTTGACATGAGTAATGCTAGTATAATTATAAGTGATAATAATGTTTTAAAGTGTAAGCCCACATCTTTAGAACTCTCCATGCCTCGAGGATTTGGTAATGAGATATTATGACTTGTGATGTCATGTGATAGATGGGTATTCATTGAATGTGCCATGAATGACCCAATAGTTTGGGACGCCTAGAGAGGAACTAAGGTATTAGCCCTTGCGGGTTGGTCGTATTCCTTGAATGTATGGGAATGTAGGTTTGGGTATTCCTTGAATGTGGCGGGGAATGACTCGGGCATTCATTGAATGTGCCATGAATGGCCCGTTAGTGTTATGATGGGTATTCCTTGAATGTGGCGGGAATGACCCAAGGTATTCATTGAATGTGCCATGAATGACTGATATTTTGTTATGCCCAAAGGAGGCTTTGTGATTATGTGTATGGAAAGCCCGAGAGATGGTCATTTGTGACTCACAAGTTCTGAGTTTACAAGATAAAAATATGTTTCTGGAGGCGATATCCCGCTTGGGACATATGTCTTGTAGTGGTACTTTCGGTGTGAGTGAGGCGACGGATATGTGTGATTTGGCAAATGTGTGTAGTGCAAATCGTGGAGTAGGAACTAAAGGTCAACGTGTCTTTGAATAAATGAGTCAACGAGATAATTAATAAAGCAAAGTAAAATATTGATTTTCGTGTGATGGAGTTATTGCATATGATGTATATGATTTCTTATGATAAATGCTTACGTGGTTTGTATGAGTTGATACTCACAAGGGATGAATGTACTCCTTGGTTGTGACTTTTCCTCGTTCTCATAAGTAGACGAGTGATACTAAAGTAAAAGTATATGAATTGTGTAATGTTATGGATATGAAGTGTAACGGTAAATAATATTAGTAAATGATTGTGATTTCTATGTGACTGTGAAATGACTATAACTTGATATGTTATTACGAAACTATTAATGACTTGTGATAGTCGAGATCTATGGTTATGCCTTGAGAAACTTTATGGCGTAATGATGTCATATGAATGACTACCCTTGATGAAGGTATTATGATAAGTGGTATTCCCGAATATGGGACAAACCAGGTAATATCAATTAGACTTAATTGTCTTAAATGAGGTTTGGTTATGAATGGAATTTTGACTGGCTGAGATAAATCATTTTATTGTGATGTCTAACTCTGTTTTCTGGGAGGGTAGGATCTATTAATCTTTTCTCGCAGGGACGTAAATATCCTACCCTAAGACGACGTGTTGGCTTAAAGGTAAGGTATACCAAACACATATTTAAGTAGGTTGTCATATGTGCATTTAATAAATGGAATGTAGGTGGTAATGTATTGTGAGTTATTTTGGAAAGTTGGAATTGACGAGTACTGTTATATGAGATTCTTGGAATTTGTATGTTGGGGGTGAAATCTCACTTGGGAAGAAACTACACGCCGTTTTTGGAAAACGGAACTATATTGTCTTCCAAGTTGAAATTGTTTGAAATGTTACATTTATTCATTTAAAAGATTATTATATATTTTGTTGTTAGTCTACTCATACAAAGCAAATTCAATTTGTTGACCCATGTTTGCTTTGTTTTGCAGCGTGGGTGTGTTCTTGGGAACATAGATGGTGGAGTGCAGTGGATAAGGAGACGTGATTTGGAGTTGCTCTTGGAGTCTTACGGTTTAAGATTTTTTCGAAGAGTTGGTTAGTTTCTTTATAGTTTAATAATGTGATTTAAGGATTTTTTTCCTTTTAGTTTATTTTGATTTCAGTTTTTGTATATATATCGTGTTTGATAACGGGGTTTTGGGTTTTGTTTCACCCGGGTTTCGGATAATTAAATATAATTGTTTTAAATATTGTGCGGAAATTTGGGGTGTGACACTTTATAGTTTAGCTACACATATGTCTTTGGAACCATAAAAGCGAAGAAATAAAACTCCCTTAACAAAACCATAGCCTTCTTGTGAAGTCCTCTCCTCTTGCTCGCCTATTTCAACGTTTGTGCTTTCGTAGCTCAAAGTCACAGCCTCACAAGATATCTCCTGGTTCAGCTCACGTGAGGTCTTCTCCTTCTCTCTCTCTCTCCGTTTTGGAGAGTTCCCAATGACCGCAGTAACTCTGCTTCCTGCTTTTTTTCTGCGTTTTTTCAGCCAAAAGAGCCTTCCTTCCCTGCTGTCTTTTCTCTCCTTATTCACGAGAATCCTCTTGAAAAGGAAACTCCTTTGGTTCCGGTATGGGATCGACAGTTTTTGGTTTTTATTTGGAAAGGTTCTGTTTTTCGTTTTTCTTTCCTCTTCGCAAGAATGAATGGAGAAGGAAACTAAAGATCTTGATTCGGTGGTAGTGATGTGGGCTTTTAATTTATTGGTTCAATTTGTAAAGCTTCAATGGAGGGAAAGTTTCTATTTTACGTTAGGTGAGAGATGAAGGTGGAAACTAAGGTCGATTCGGTGCTCTCGGGTGGACATGAACCGGTATGGCCATTAGTTGGTTGTGTGGGCTTTAGTCTTGAATACTGGATTGGTTTGCAATTCTTGTGCCTTTTTTTGTTCACATGCCCACTGAACTTCATGGCTACGCTGGTCTTTAGCACATAGGCTTTTATAGCTACCTCCTTCAAACTGACTTTATATATTATGCAGCTCCACTGAACTAGATCAATGTACACACACTAATATCTTCGAATCTCGACAGTTTCAACACTTTTAATCATGTTAAGTCCAATTCCTGTAGAACCACCAAAAATACACTAACTAAATCAAACAAATAAATTAAACGAACTAACTAATATAAAATTGAGTGTGAATAATGTAATATTTATGCGCTTATCACCTACGTATCCATAATATGTTTCCAGAATCAAGTCTCCAAAAATGTAGTTCTTTGTTAAGTGAAGAGTCATATTTATAGAAATAGAAAATAAGAGTTTTGAGAGCACAAAGACTTTCACTAGATAGGACAGGTTAACTGAACATGTGACCGGCTCAGGTGATTGACTGGACCTGTGGGCCATCCAGATGTCTAACTTAACATGTGAGCCATCCAAGTGGCTAACTAGAACTGTGAGCCGTCCGAGTGGCTAATTGGAATTGTGGGCCGTCCAGGTGGCTAAGTGGACTGTGAGCCGTCCAAGTGGCTAATTGGAACTGTGAGCTGTCCAGGTAACCATGGATCGATCTTTTAGACTTAATATAAAGACCCCAATGGAATCTATTAGTAAGGGTACTAATATGGTGGTACATACAATTATCTTAGTCTAATTATTTTCATTTTATTTTTTAGTTGTCCGAGGCAAGGATGATGTACCAACAACAAGAAAAATCGTCTTTTTCACTTGATCATTGTTATGTTATACTCAAGGATAATCCAAAGTGGAGTAGCGTTTTTGAGACAAGGTCAAGCCGCCCTACAAAGGGAAAAGGTCGCGAAAGTTATGGTGAAGATTCAACTTCTAATTCGCCAAGTGTTGGTGGAGTTGAATTGGAGGGTTATCAAGAAATGGAGCGTCCTCTTGGATTGAATAAAGCCAAGTCCAAGAGGAACCAAGAAAAATCAGTTGGTATGTTGGAGGGTTACTTTACACGTTTAGAGGATACATTTGTAAAAGATGCAAATGAAACACAAAAGTGCTTAGAACTTAGGGAAATGAAGCTTGCATATGGTCAAAGAACTGTGATGGCAAGAGAAGAAAAAAATCGGGTTCAAATGGAAAAAAATCGGGTTCAATTGGAAAAAAATCAGTTTCAAAAGTGCAATATGAAGCTAAGATTTTAACGACCGATACAAGTGTCCTCCATCCCGATACCGCTTTTATAATCGAGCAACAACAAGTTGAAATACATGCTGAATGGGCAAGGGCTAGAGGTGGTTCTAGCTCTAACTAAGCTTATGTAATATCTAGTATTTTATAATTAATGCACTATATATTTTAATTTCACTGTCTTTTTAATTAATGTACTATGTATTTTAATTTCACTGTCTTTTTAATTAATGCACTATGTATTTTAATTTCACTATCTTTTTAATTAATGAACTATGTATTTTAATTTCACTGTTTTTTTTAAAAATTAATGCACTATGTATGTTCTTTTCAATATAATTATTTTCATAGAAATACAATTACCAATAAAATTAAAATACATTGTAATATAGTTCATTAAAACACAACTCATAAAACACATAAGAACTTCATAGTTCACTTTTGGAATTACATACGAAATACATTAGGAAATACATTAGGAAATACATAGAAAATACATAGGAAATACTTTTGAACTTCATAGTTCACATTAGGAAATACATAGGAAATACTTTGGAACTTCATAGTTCACATTAGGAAATATATCAAACTTTGGAACTGAATAGTTTACTCACTTCCATTTCCATTTTAATTTTCCCCTCCTTCTCCCTCTGGATCCGACCAATTTGGATCATAAATTAATTAGTACTAATGTTTCTTCAATACCAGTCCAATTCCACACATGCTCAACTAAGTCTTTTTAAAGATTAATATGTGTAACTTCATTTTTTTAATTTTATTTCTTGCTTAAATCATTTGATAGACAAAATGATAATCATCATCTTCCTGAAAGAACTCAGGTATTTTTCATTCCTCTGACCTGTCCAATTCCACACTCCACTTGTACGTTCATTCTCAACAATCATATTATGCATTATAATGCATGCCTTCAGTATGTCTCCAAGAACAACAACACTATGACAATGCGCAGAAGCCTTCATAATATGTCATCTTGCCTGTAAAACTCCAAACGTCCTTTCAATATCTTTTTTTGTAGAAGATCTTTTCATGCTTATTTCTTGGATAACGAATGGATTGAACAAATGTGCCCCATTTTGGGTAAATACCATCAGCAAGATAATATCCCATATCGTAGTCATTACCATTCACATTAAAATTAACAGTAGGAGCCTCACCTTGTTCTAATGATTCAAAAACATGAGAATGATGAAGTACGTTAATGTCATTATGTGAATCTGGTAAGCCAAAGAAGCAATGCCAGATTCAACAGTGTTTGTCTATAACGGCTTCAAGTACCAAAGTTAGTTCCTTCTTGTACCCTACATGTTGTCCAGCCCATCCAGTTGGACAATTCTTCCACACCCAATACATACAGTCGATTGATCCAACCATTCCTGGAAAACCCCTTACCGCATTTTCAGCTAATATCCTAACCGTGTCTGCCTTAGTTGGTCGTCTCAAGTACTCTTCCTCAAATGTCGTGATTATTGCAGCGCACCAACGCTTTATAGATACATACAACTGCTGTGGAATCTCTAATTTGAAAATACTAATCCGTTGAATAAGATGAACAACCAGTTGTTAATTGTTCAACTGCAACTAATCCCTTCTACAACCCAGAAGTTGCTTGCTGACCCAATCCACCCACCTTATCTTGGAAGTAGTCGTCGAATGCTGCAACAATTTTCAACGTATACATAAAAAGCTCTCTTTGCATCCTGTACCTTATCCTAAACTTATGAGGAGGCCACCTACAAGGTGTTGT
This sequence comes from Coptis chinensis, assembly GCF_015680905.1. Lineage (NCBI taxonomy): Eukaryota > Viridiplantae > Streptophyta > Magnoliopsida > Ranunculales > Ranunculaceae > Coptis > Coptis chinensis. The sequence goes on along the minus strand of NC_141456.1, from coordinate 10,572,373 downwards.
GAAGTAATCCCATAGTATAGTTTGTTTACGTAAATCACCACCATCTCTAAACGTATATGCTTTGCCCATCACAGATCCACCGCGTTTGTCTGTATCCACATCTTCAATGGCTGCTTGAGTCATTAATGCCCCAGCAGTGTATAATAAATGTTGCCTCCTCCTCCTCCTTCGCCTCATCATATCATTATGCTAATCTCTTACTTTTTCCATGTAATCATCTTCAGTGGAAGTACCAGAAGAAGACCCGGTAAAACCAGAAGATGAACTATTACTACTAGATCCTCCCCATAAACTTTGGTTGAGTGCAATTCTATCTTCTCTAGACATTTTTTCAATTTTTTAGCTTGGTTGTGGGGAAGAAGATGGTCGTTGTTTGTTTGATCTAAAAGAAAGAAGAGTAAAACGAAATATGTAAGGTAAGGTCACATGTGATAGTTAGATTTTGGTCCACTCTCCAATTGACAACATATTTTATCAAATTTTTGTTCACTCTCAAAGTGACAACACATTCTATCCAAATGTACCATTGTGGTCAACACGTACCCTTAATAATTCCAATGTATGGTCCACCATCAATAATTCCAATGTATGGAATGAGAGAAAGGCGCAGAGGCATGGATTTTTGTTACCAGACGGGATGTTTCATTCCTTCTCGGTTTAAATGACCAGACGGGATGTTACATTCTGTCTTGGTCTACACCATACAATATTCCTGTCAGAACTAAGCCTGAAAAAATGAATGAAATTCCTGAAAAAATTCCTGTCAGAACCAAGATATAGGAAATGAGTGAAATGCAACTTATAATTCCTAGAAAAATTTCTGTCATAACCAAGCCTGAAAAATGAGTAAAATGCAACTTATAATTCCTGAAAAAATTATACAGTATACTTTGGAAACCTACTAACTTATAATTTATGAATTTTTTTTGCCATAACCTCATTTGTTTTATTGACATATTCATATCCAAAACTTGCTAATATACTTTGGAAATATTAAATAAGACAAACAACAATCCTGAAAAACACCCAAGTTTAACACAGAAACTCTGTAAAAAAACTAACTTATAATTCCTGATTTTTTTTTTGCCATAACCTCCTTTGTTTTATTGACATATTCATATCCAAAACTCATCAATATAGACCTGCTAATAAAGAAGTCATTACAAATAACAATCCTTAACACCATATTACAAGTAATGGTGCACAATTATTACAAACTAGAAGAAAATATCTACTGAGACCTCCTCCTCCCTACGAGAAGGCTCGGTCGAAGAGCTCTCCCCCCTAAGTCGTTGTTGCCTCTCTGGTTGAGGTTGAGCTTAAGCTTGAGGTGTGGCACTTCCAGCATTCTCCAACTCTTGCACACGTCTCGGAAGCTGGAAAGTTCGATTTCGCTCTTGTTTTAAGTACTCAAAACTTTGACGAGAGGACTCTATGAACGACGCACGCATGGCATAATTGAGAGAGCTGTAGTTAAGGAGCTCCGACCTTACTTCCTCTGTTTAACAAAACAAATGCATGTTACATGTTATAGTGAATAATAATAATAACAAATCATGAATAAATTTAAATCATATTAACCCCGGCTAACTGCTCAAACTGTTCTGACAAATTTGTGACCAATACGGCATTTGCTGGTGGAATAGGTATGCTCATCTCTTGCCCTTGAGAATTAATCATGCTCCAGTGCCAAAGGTTAGACTCATCAAATATCTGTGGAGTTCTTTGCGGCATCTCAATATCATGAAACACCCTGGGCTGTGACTGTGGCAACTCCACTCCTTCTGGGAAATGAATGTCAGGCCTCAATGCTTTGGAAGTAACCCCTTCAAAATTGGTGCCCCGGTATAATACACCTAGCAAGAGACCTCAACCAACCCTCTTCCAATATAAGTCATAGTCTCTCGTAAATATGAAAGTAGTTGCGTCTGGCCAATCATTTGGGTTTGCTATATAGTGTGCAAGAGTTGAAGAAAGAATATCAGAGGCTGTCATATCTATGGGTGGTGGGTAAGGTATAACAATCTCTCCAGAAACTTGACGCCAACATCTGTCCCTAAGGTACCATGCAGTTACTGACCATACAAGTATCACTCGTCGCTGAGAAAGAAACCTTGCTCTATGACACATATAGGACAGTCTACGGTACTTAGTGTTCTCTGGAACATCTGGAATATTCGCATAAAGGGTATGAAATATGAAGGAAGAGGCCCAGGGTTGCCACAAAATTCGGGTAGCTTTACGAGTGTTATGAATATTATGCTATAGATACCCATACCCCCTATGCCTACAATGAAGCCCCCATGCTTGAATACGTGGAATCAGGTCATGAGTCTCATTCTCTTCCAACGTTTTCAACACAGGATGCATTACACAAAAATATTCGTACCACCAATACTAAATCAATAGATAAAATACAATATTAATATATATATAAACATGTCAACATTAATAACTAGATAAATAAATGAGATGAAACAATAACTTAATAAATAAGACTTACCGGTATAATCCAAACAAAGCCACACAAATTTCCCTTAGCCAATGGTAAAAGTACGCCAAGATGGATTGACCCCAGTCATAATCCCACATCCTCTCTACGTCTGAGACAATAGCCATACACCCAATACGTAAGAAACTATCAGAGTATCCGAATAATACTGCAGCAACAAAGTAGAAGAGGAAGGCACGTACATATTATTGGATCAACTCCTCACCAATATGATAGTCTTTCGGCTTCTCCTTTAGCCTATTCAAGTATCTCGAAGTAAACCAACTCATATTTATAACTCCTCCCTTAAACTGCTCAGCCGATAATCTTAAGAACCCGTCTTCCTCATCATCTTCTACCAAATCAAAACCTTCAAAGAAACTCATTGCCTTAATAAAAACCTCCAAATTTTTATCAAAAGGAACGGTATCTCCATAACCAATTGGGATACCCGTGAGCATCGTGAAATCAAGAGGGGTAATCCCAAGCTCACCCCATGGGAAATGAAATGTGTGGGTAGATTTCCACCACTGCTCAACTATCCTAAACAACAATACTTGATCATTTTGTCCCAAATTTGAATTTAAAAACTTTCCAAATGGTGTGGCGGCTATAATGTTGGTAACCGTGGCAAAATTAGGATCAATTTTTTATTTCAAACAACGCCACCATGACACAGCATTTGAAAGTGCACAACACACTTTCCATAGGTGTATTGCCTATATTACACGCAATACAACAAACTATTCAACACGATATAATTTTCAACTCAATTTTTTTTAATGCAATGCAACAAATTCAAACTAATTACACAACACCAAACTTGATATAAACTAACATAAATAATAATAATTAACATAAAAAAAAAATCTAAAACTTACTTGAGACGCCGCCACTCTATTTGCTACGTGTTGGACCGATGTTGACGCTAATGGTGGGTGTTCCTCAATTTCACAACGCGGTGGAAAATTAAACCCAAGTTCAATTTCATCATCCTCGCCCACATTTTGAGTTCTTGACGACGATCCTTTTTGTCCTTTTATATATATATATATTGAAATTTCCAAACCATCTACCACGCTCTTCAGGTGGGGAATCATTGGGGGGGGGGGGGGGGGTGGAGAAGTCATTGGGAATTGAAGAAATCGAATTTTTTTTTTGGCAATGGAGGTTTCTAAAATCTCAATGGAGGCGTTGGAAGAAGGTGAAAGTGGACTATTTCGCGTATGTTGATATTAGACTCACCAGACGGGATGTTTCATTCCGTCTCGTTATAAAATATCAGACGGGATGTTACATTCCGTCTCAATAAAAAATCCTCCATACAGAATCCAACATTTTGTCCGAGATTATTTTTCACCTTTGCATTGGGCAGCTTCACCTTGCTTTTCACCAAAATGGTGGAAAAGAGGGGAAATACTTTCTACGTGGAGGTGAATATTTGTGACTTGCATTGGGAATGCTCTCACGAGGTATCTATTTTTTTAGGCTTATTTAGCTTTACTTACTCAGTAGAGTAGAGGTATTTGCGTTAGATCCAAAGTTTTTCATTTATTAGCGTTAGGTCCTCTGTATCGTTAGTTGACCGTGTTGACTGTTATTGACCACGTTTGACCGTGTGTTGTGGTGTGTCTGGTGTCGTACACTTTCAAAATGCCCTAACTACCCCTCACACGCTTTGCAGGTGCCCACTACAAAAACTCAAAATTCAAATTTCAATTTACTCAACACATGTCCTAATCGTGGCTCTCAATCCAACGGTTGCTGAAATTTAAAAAAATAAAAACACATAAAATAAGGAAATAAGAACAAATGTCGTGCATGCGGAAACGTTGGGGTTTCTCTCTCTATGTTGTGGTTCAATGGAAACTAGATGCAATGACGTAACGAGTGACCATTTCCTTGTTATTATGAAGACTCATTTGATTAAAATTGTACACTGCTAGAGTTTTAGTAGCAACAAGATTAACTGAGAAACATTAAGCAAGCACTCACCAAATCCTGGGAAGAGATTAGGCAAGAAAAGTAAACAAACATGCAGTGAACCTGCAAACTGGGGGGAACACATCTAGCAGCACAATTATAATCTCAAGACCACTGGTAAGAACACAAGACACTTCAATTATGCTGAAGCAGATAATGATTTTATAAATTACTAAATGAAATAAAGAAACCCAAATAATACACATACAAGCATGGAAACAACTCCAAGAGCACTACATAAGATAAATAATTTTGGAGGGACTCCTAAGTTATGTTTGAAATCAAGGTGACCTTGGTCTCTTTAATTTACATAAATTTACAAAGTTTAAGGAACGCTGATACAAAGCTCTAATAACCATAAGCGGTCCTCATCATCATCCTGATAAACTCATTTGCATT